>NC_080380.1:8125000-8750000 GCF_014773155.1 Arachis stenosperma | reverse complement strand
TATAATAAATTATATTAATATTTAAATATCTAATCAAATTAATTAGCTGATATAATTAAGTCATAATAATAAATTGTATTAAATGAGTTAAAATAATTAAATCGAAAAATACTCTTCAGAGCATGTCACGTCAACTCCATCATTAAATGCAGACATCTGATTTTTATATAATTAGATAGGTATAACTTTATTTGGTTACAAAAACCCAAGGCATGGATGTCAAACTCTAAATTAATTAAAGTCTTATAGAATTATAGAATATTATTACCTCATTCATCTATGTCCATTTTGATACCAACACATGTACAAATAGGAATATTGGATTCTTCCTCTTTTTTCCCTATAAAAAGTACTGTCTAGTGTCTAGTCTATCATTCCGAAACAAAAATTATTTCACTATATTTTTTAACTAAATCAAATTTACAACTTCTAGTCATATATAAACTCAATATACAAACTACAATAACTTAGAACATGCATGCATAAAAATCACTTATTACAAATAGTTGACAACTACTTCGGGAGGGTATATAATAAGCATGGAAATAAACCTTACCTATAAAAATGATGTAAAAATTAGAGTACATTATTTAAAGTGTTTATTGTATTGAATAAAACTAAAAGGCTAAGTAATTTATTTATAACGAAAATGAAAAATAAACCAAAAACCAAATCACACTATACACATGATATAATGAAAATCACTAATTACAAAAGTTTGTTTTTTATTAATTTTTTGTACACATATTGAATTAAATAATATTACAGGAGTTAAAATAATTATTTTTTATATTAAAAATTTGAATAATCATTTAAAAAATTAATATAATTGAACGATTATGTAAAATAATTTATATTATGATTGTATTAAATTTAAACTATATATACACATATCTTTAAGTAATTTCATTTTTAAATTTAAAGTATGAATTTTGTATATATATATTTTTAAATTGGAATCTAAATCCTATTTATATAAATTATGCTACAATACTATGTCAAGAAACATTTTATATAGAAAAAACCAAAAAGGCTTAAATAAAAGCACGTAAATTTGATATATATATGTTAACATTATTATATCCTCCGTACAGAAATCTATGGCCTATAAATTAAGTTGCAAATTGCAAGGCTCTGCAAGTTCACGAAGCCACCACAAAACAAAGTAATTAAGAGTGAAATTAAATATGGGTTCCAAGAAGGCAATGGTGGCACCCACCGCCATTCTCTTCTCCCTTAACCTTCTCTTTTCCGCCACCATGGCAGGTTACTACTATCCACCCCCTCCCCATTCCCCGCCTCCCAAAGCACCACCCGTGTATCCATATCGCTGGCCACCGCCACCACCACCACCACCTATAAGACGACCACCACCACCACCACCACCTATAAAACGACCACCACCACCACCGCCACCGCCACCACCACCGCCACCGCCACCTCCACCGCCGCCACCCCCTCCACCTCCACCTCCGCCACCTCCTCCACCCCCGCCACCGCCCCCACCGCCTCCACCGCCTCCACCGCCACCTCCCCCACCGCCCCCGCCACGCCCTCCACCCCCACCCCCTCCACCTCCCCCACCCCCACCGCCGCCGCCACCTCCCCCACCGCCACCACCCCCCTCCACCTCCCCTCCACCTCCCCCACCGCCACCGCCGCCACCTCCCCCTCCACCTCCCCCACCCCCACCGCCACCGCCTCCGCCGCCGCCACCTCCCCACCACCCCCCCCCCCCTCCCCTCCACCCCCCCCCCACCCCCGCCACCCCCTCCACCCCCACCCCCCCACCACCTCCCCCTCCGCCGCCGCCACCTCCCCACCACCCCACCACCCCCCCCCACCCCCACCCCCCCCCACCGCCCGCCGCCACCCCCTCCACCACCCCCACCTCCCCCACCCCCACCGCCACCACCCCTCCCCCACCCCCACCCCCCACCACCTCACCCCCCCACCCCACCACCGCCGCCACCCCCTCCACCCCCCACCCCCACCACCTCCACCTCCACCTCCACCTCCCCCACCCCCACCACCGCCGCCACCCCCTCCACCTCCCCCACCGCCACCGCCGCCACCACCCCCTCCCACCTCCCCCCCCACCCCACCTCCACCCACCCCGCCACCTCCCCCCCCCCCCCTCCCCCACCTCCTCCGCCTCCACCGCCCCTCCGCCACCCCCACCACGCCCCACACCGCCTCCGCCACCCCCTCCACCCCACCTCCACCACCTCCCCCACCACCACCACCACCCCACCTCCCCCACCTCCACCGCCCCCTCCCCCACCGCCGCCCCACACCACCACCTCCACCACCACCACCCCCTTGTCCCATATCTAACCCATTGTTAGAAGTTTGCAGGAGTGCAGCGAGGGATATAAACCCGACTAATCCTCGGGTGCCACCCCAAACGCGTGAATGCTGCAACCGCTTGGATAGGGCTCCTAGCTACGCAGCCTATTGCCTTTGCGGTGCACTAAGGCCTGACGCAAGACAAATCCCCGCAGGCGTTGCTGTTGCAACCGTCAAAATTCTCGGCTTCTGTAACATAACGAGCACTCCCACCAACTTCCAGTGCCTAGCAAAGTAATTAGAAATTAAACAAAACGCATATATATATGTTAATTGAAGTGCGTGTATATATGCATGCATATTTAATTTTCTATATAATTTGTGCTACTTTTCTTACCTTCCTCCTTCCCGCCCCCCCCCCCCCCCTTTTTTTTTACAAATTTAAATGAAAAATCCCTACAAATTTAAATGAAAAATATAAATTAAAATAGGTTATATTATGTATACACTAAAATTAGCTATCAAAGTCAGTCATCAGTATAAAATACATGTTGGTATATAAATGCACTATGAAAATAAATTAAATCATACATATATTTATACACAAATACATTAGCGGCTGATTTTGGTATATAAGCAGCATTTCTCAATTAAAATTAAAACTAATGTGCAATTATTTTCATGTAGAGCTGATGATTAAGATTTGTTAGATAATTTAACATATTTAATAAATAATTTAACATATTTAACTAAATCATTATGTAATGATTTTTAAATATTAACTTTATGTAAAAATAAACTGTACATAATTTTAAAATACATTATTTTTTTAAGTAAAAATTCACATGTAATTGTCTTATGTAAAATTGATATTTTAGAATTGTAAGATAATTAGACAAATTTAATTAAATCATCATCTAATAATTTTTAATTACTAACTTCTCATAAAATCAGCTGTGCATGAATTTTTATCATATTCAAGGTTTTTGAAGATAACAATAAATTTAATCTGATTAACTTTTTTAAATTAAAAGAATCAAATAACTTACTTATATATTTTCATAAACAAATTTCACTCTAAATTGTTTGACCTGTCATTATGTCATATTAAGTGTTTGATTTTTTGAAAATTAAATTCAGACACACTTAATCTTTAATAGCCGTTAATTAAAGAATGCCGGCAAAATATATCTAAACAATCTATAAATGTGTATTCAACACCAGGCTATGTATTTGAAGCCGATCACTACTCCAAATTAAAAGATGACAATGCAAATTAAGGGATTAAGTACTTCCCAAATAAAAGGAAAGGATTTAATAATTTTGAGGTAATGATAATATAAAATATTTTATATTTGTTTATTAATGATATTATTTAATTATATTTATTTTTTGGTCAACTATTCATATGATTAATGTTACGTAGTTAAATATATGTTATTCTTTCTAATATAATGTTACGTAGTTAAATATATGTAATAATACTATATAATACTTATATGAATTTAATTTTAATGTAAGTACAGATATAAAAAAAAATGATAGCATTGCAGCAGCAATTGATAAATAATTTTAACTTTTTTAGTTGATTCGTAAATAAAAATAATTAGGACATTTGCATCTCTATTGGTCCATTGCCTTTCCTGGTGTAAATACTACTATATTTATATATAATTTCCTCATTCACGACAAAATAAAAACAAAAATAGATCATATTGGGAAATTATTTCCAAAATTAAATAAAAAAAAGTCTAATGGTAGTTCGAGGCAGTTACGTTAGTGGCGTTACATTTATACAGTTATTAACACTTGGTGGTATTGACAATAAAAAAGTTGATAATCATGGAAAATTATTTCCCTGCAAAATTATAATTATTCATACGAAAATATTAATTTATTTTTAAGGAGCATGCCTATAATTATCAAAATCAAACTTCAAATGTGATAACATTCAATGATGATAAACTAAATAACTAACTCGTTAAACATTAACTAGTAGTATGTAGTTCTTTGTTTATTTTGAGCAGCCCTAATAACATTTGTAAAGTGTGAAAAATTAATCGCTTAGACTCTGATAAAATTTCTGAAACTTTATCATACGGATCCAATAACATGGCGGGAAACTCATTATTAACCCAATACAAGATATAAAAACAAATTTTATTTAAATTCGTGTCATATATAGGAAGGAGACAAATATCTAAAATTATTTTTCACAATTTTATATATCTAACACTTGTAATTATATATTTATTTATCTAAAATTATATAATAATTTTAATAATAATTAATGAATATCAAATTAAATAAGATAATTTTATTTAAATTATTTAATTTATTTTTTATTATTTCTTAAATATTATTATTGTTTGTGTTAAAAGTTCTCTTTCTTTCTACCAAATAATTAATGATAATAATAATAATAATGAAAAAATTAGTCACAAAGGTTTTTTCCTTCTTCTGCAGAGTGAGTCTCTTATTCTGTATTTTACATAAAATAGATTTCCAAAAAGGCAATATATATATATATATATATATATATATATATATATATTATATATATATATATATATATATATATATATATATAAAAAGAAGCAGAAAAAATTGCGGCAAATTGAATCACCAAATAATAAATTCATCAGAAGAACGATTTCATTATATTTACACTTAAAAAATAAATTGCTGCACAAAGGACTTAATTAATTAAAAATAACAAAATAAAAAAGACAGATGCATGGCCTAATATAAATGACTATACATAATTACAAAAGTTCAATAGAACATTAAACCCAAAAACATAGTTTACACCGTATATATACACAACAAATTAAAATAAAAGCTAGTTTCGGCCATGGATGAATCTATATATAAAGTTGAATTACAAATTGGAAAGGCATTGAATTGAAGTAGTAACAATCAAGTGGAGAATATTATAAGGAATATGAGTATGGCAGCAAGAACAAGAGGGTATAGCGAAAGCAATGGAATTTGCGGCGGAGAAACCGTACCCATAAAGAATGGACCCAACAAAAGTATCCCAGCGATGGTACAAAATATTACAACGGAGGCTTGACCCCATACTTCTGGCTGCCTCATGATTTTGCGGCACTTCAAAATTGATGGATAGATACAATAGAATACAGATATTTTGTTCCAAAGATTATTGAAGTGAGGAAGATATTTGATAGGAAAGAAATACAGATAGTTATTACTCATGATGCCGTGGCCCTTTAAATAGAGTTTGAAAGGTTGCAATTGGTGGTGGTTGGAGATAACCGTCACAACGGTTTATTCCCGTTTAGGGTTTCTAAAGTGTAGTTTAAAATTTTAAATAGAATAATGCTAGGAGGCTATTCAAATTAAAGTTATTGTATTTACTATTTAATCGTTAATTAATTATCAATATTTAAAAGTTTAGGCTAAAATATATTATTGAATTACTAAATTAAAGAAATTAGGTTGAATTTTTTATGATATTTTAATATTGATTTTAATAAAATATTATTTATATATTAAAATTAATTCCGCCTATGTTATACTTGCGGTACATAGCCGGTCCCAAAACCCGGATAAAGGAGGAGGGTTGTGTTAGGTCTTCGGCAACCAACATAAAATTATAGCAGAACCCCCATGACATGAATCAAAGACATTATTGCGCTAAAGCTAGGTCGTTGCCCGGAAGCAACGCGCCGTATGGCTCGAGTACGGTGTCAAAGCAAGAGCCGCTGCATCAGTGCTCGGATGTAGTGTTAAATGAGTAAGGGTTCTCGCGTTTTCGTGAACGGACGAGAATAAATAAGCTAGTTTATAAAGTAAAAGGTAAAGGTCGAAGCAACAGAAGGTTGAGATTTGGGACATGGAACATAGGCACTCTAACAGGAAAGTCCATGGAGGTGGTGGACACCATGACAAGGAAGAAGATTAACATTATGTCCCTACAAGAAACGAAATGGGTTGGTGCAAAGGCTAGGGAGTTGGATACTTCTGGTTTCAAACTTTGGTATACAGGAAAAGTGAATAATAGGATTGGGGTTGGAATAATTGTGGATAAGCAGTGGAAGAAGGACGTAGTCGATGTCAAGAGGGTGGGAGATCGGATCATCTCTATCAAACTTGTGGTGGAGAGAGATGCTTTCCATGTGATTAGCGCTTATGCACCGCAAGTGGGTTCAGATGAACAACACAAGATAAGGTTTTGGGAGGATCTAGAGAGTTTGGTTCAAGGCATACCTTTGGGAGATAAAATTTTCTTAGGAGGAGATTTAAATGGCCATTTTGGGAGAGAAGTGACTGGATATGGGAGTATTCACAGAGGCCATGGTTTCGGGGTGATCAATGCCGAGGGTAAAACTATTTTGGATTTTTCCTCAACCTTTGATCTTCTCATCGCAAATACATGTTTTAAAAAGAAAGACGAACATCTTATAACCTATAAGAGTGGCATGACAAACTCTCAAATCGACTTCTTCTTGTTGAGGAGAGTCGACCGAAAATTTTGCATTAACTGTAAAATTATCCCGGAAAAGAGTTTGACAACACAACATAGGGTGCTCGTCATGGATTTTCGCATTGAGCAAAAGTTGAGGAAAAGACATCATATGAAGAATCCAAGGACGAGGTGGTGGCGGATAAAATGTGAAGAACAAAGAAGCTTCCTAAAACGGGTAGAAAATTGAAGAGGCAAAGTGGGATGGGAATGGAAGCGCGGAAGAGATGTGGAGGGAGATGGCAGAAGTTATTAGAAGAACAGCAAAAAAAAATTTTGGTGAATCTAAAGGAATAGGACCAAGAGACAAGGAGTCCTGGTGGTGGAATGCGAGTATACAAGAAAAGATAAAAGATAAAAAGGGAATGCTTTAAAGAGTGGTCTTTATGCCGCAATGCAGATAACTGGAAAAAATATAAGGCGGCTAAGAAAGAGACAAAAGTGGCTGTAAGTGAAGCAAGAACAAGAGCATATGAGGGTCTCTACCAGTCTTTGGACACGAAAGAAGGAGAAAAATGTATATATAGAATCGCAAAGAGCCGGGAAAGAAGAACGAGAGATTTGGATTAGGTTAAATGCATAAAGGATAAGGATGGAGAAGTGTTGGTTTAAGAGGAGAAGATTAATGAAAGGTGGAAGAGCTACTTCTACGAGTTATTTAATGAGAGACAGAAGACTCTTCCGAGCCTTAGTCGATTATGCACAAGGGAAGAAGATCAAAACTTTGACTACTATCGAAGGATTCGAGACTTCGAGGTAAAAGAGGCTCTAAAGCAGATGAAAAATGGCAGGGCAGTAGGACCTGATAATATCCCAATTGAGATTTGGAAGGGTCTTGGAGAAAAAGGCATCAACTGGTTAACCAAGCTTTTTAATGAGATTTTAAGGCCAAAGAAGATGCCTGATGAGTGGAGAAAGAGCACCTTGATACATATCTACAAGAATAAGGGGGATATACAAAGTTGCGGAAACTATAGAGGGATTAAGCTTACGAGTCATACTATGAAGTTATGGGAAAGGGTGATAGAACGGAGGTTGAGAAAAGAGACACAAGTAACAAAGAACCAATTTGGATTTATGCCAGGCAGATCTACCACTGAAGCGATATACCTATTAAGAAGGATGATGGAGAGGTATCGTAGTAATAAAAGGGATCTACATATGGTATTTATTGATTTGGAAAAAGCGTATGATATGGTACCAAAGGAGGTCTTATGGAAGGTTTTAGAAAAGAGAAGAGTAAGGATCGCATATATTCGGGTAATTAAAGACATGTATGATGGGGCCACAACTAGTGTGAAAACTCAAGGTGGTGTGACAGAGGAATTCCCTATTGGTATAGGATTACACTAGGGATCATCCTTAAGTCCATACCTTTTCACATTAGTATTGGAAGCACTCACAGAGCACATCCAAGAGCCTGTGCCATGGTGCATGCTTTTTGCCGATGATATCGTCCTTATGGGAGAGTCAAGGGAAGACCTAAATAAGAAGTTTGAGTTATGGAGAGAAGCTTTAGAAGTGTATGGTCTGCGCATAAGCCGTAGCAGGACAGAATATATGGAATGTAAGTTCAGTCTGAGAAGGAAAAACCCCAATATAGAAGTGAAGATTGGAGAAAACATCCTACGAAAAGTTAAAAGTTTTAAGTATCTTGGGTGCATCATACAGGATAATGAAGAGATTGAACAGGATGTAAATCATAGGATCCAAGCAGGTTGGTCAAAATGGCGGAGTGCATCTGGTTTTATATGCGACAAAAAAGTGCCTTTAAAACTTAAAGGTAAATTCTATCGCACCGCTATAAGACCGGCTATGTTGTATGGTACGGAGTGTTGGGCGGTTAAAGGGGAGCACGAACATAAGCTGAGTGTGGCAGAGATGAAGATGTTGAGATGGATGAGTGGTCATACGCGATTGGATAAAATAAGGGATGAAGATATAAGGGAGAGAGTTGGAGTAGCACCCATTGTGGAAAAGATGGTTGAATCGCGTCTCAGGTGGTTTGGACATGTGAGAAGAAGACCGATAGAACATCCAGTCAAGAGAGTGGATGAGATGGAAGATGGACAAAGGGCGAAAGACAGAGGAAGACCTAAGAAGACCATCCATGAGGTGGTCAAACAAGATCTACATGTAAACGGTCTCTCTGTAGACATGATACATGACAGAGCACAATAACATTGTTTGATTCATGTAACCGATCCCACTTAGTGGGACAAGACTTTGTTGTTGTTGTTATATATTAAAATTACTTACTAAAATTAATTATCAATAAATTTATATAAAAATATTTGTTTAATTTATTTTTAATATATATTTGTATTAGACATATATTTTATATTAATAATTAATCATAATAACTAATTTTAATATATATATTATATAATTGCTCTTCTAAATTTAAGTGGTGGTGCTGTGGTTTTTGTTGGGGGAGAAGAGGAAGAATAAGGTTAGCGTAAAATAGGCAAATAAAATAATAATTTATTAGATTTTTAAAGATTTAGGAAATAAGGATAAAACTAAAGCCTAAAAAATATTAGAAATAAAATTGATATATGTAAACTAAATTTTAAGGTCAATGAGTTATAACTCAAATGATATAGTCTTTCTATATTCAATTAAGAGGTTGCGAGTTCGAGTCTCCTATCTTTGGTAAAAAAAAAAAAACTAAATTTAAAAAAAATAAATTTCTTTACAAATATTAAAAAATATATATTTTATATTATCAGTATAAAATAATTTTTTATATATCAAATTACGTAACGATATACTAATAATAAAAATAATTATTTTTATTTTTAATTTTTTAAAACTAATAATAACAATTATCATTATTGCCATCAAATTTTTATTGTATATATTTTTTAATTTGATCTTTAAATTGAGAAAGAAGAAGAAAAAGAAAAACTAAGCCTCCATCTCCATGGCTTATCAGAAACTCACTTTCCTCCATTGACAACCGTCACATTCCATCTTCTGTCTTAGATTTGCATCGTTGTTGTCGTTTCTTTGTTTCTTCACCAAGGTCTTCCAGCCGCACCATCATTACCGGTCATGCTCTTATCACCAATAACATATCATACGAGAAAGTGCTATATTTATATAAAAAATTAGTCAACAAATTAAATTAGTTATATATGTCTAATATTATATGTGTGTTGTTTTATATATTTTAAATATGTATTTTATATTTTAACATATATTATATACATATACATATATAAATGTAGATGATTTAGTATATACATAACTTGATTAAATAAAAAATGTTATATCTGCATACAAAAATAAATTTCTAAATTAGCCAAGTGTATTAATATACAATGTCACTGGTATTAGAGAATTATTATAATCAATTTAGATAATCATTAGAATCAATCTAGATTAATTAGTATCGTCTATATTTATATAGTATATCTGTATATTAATTGTAGGATTCTATGTCTTTATTACTTTGATTCATTTAGCACCTATAAATACCCCTTGTATATTGTACCTTAGAACATACTCAATAACACACTTTTCAAATTCCTCTCTCAGTCTTTTGTTTCTAACATGGTATCAAGAGTTTAGGCCTTTTTTTTTTTCTCAATGAATAATAGTTCATAGCCCCATTGTTTTTCTCCTTTCCGGTAGTGTTCTTTGGCCCCTTTTTCCGTTCCCTTTTCGACGCTTTGGTTCGTCACTCCTCTAACCATCTTGTTCGTCTTGTTGCCGTGATTCCATTGCAACCAAAACCGCCGCCATCCGCCGCCATACGCGCCTCCACACGCCGCCGAAAGACGCTGTTACGACCAGGTTGCTCTCTCTTCCAGATTCCACCCGTGCCTCTTTGCCCTCATTTTTCGATCTATTTCCGACGCTTTTGTTCGTCACCTCCGGCATCATTGTGATCTTCTCCTCGTCAGCTTTCCAACGACGTCGACATCGCCACCTGAGTCCACCGGACGCGCCGCCGGAACCTGGCTAGCCACCCTGTTGTTTTGCCTTCCAGACGCTTCAGCAGCCGTTGATATCGGTGCTGATCCAACGCTCCTGGTGCTGCCACGTGTCGCAGCGAAGCCTTCCAAAGACAATCCGCGAAGCCCGACCCGATCCGCTCCGCCTGACCCGCGTCTGACCCGCGCCCCTAGCTCGCTGCCAGCGTGTCCCTCCCTCCTCTTAGCTGCTGCCACGTGTCATTGTTCGCTGACGTGGCGCTGACGTGTCTGTTGACGTGGTAGACAAGTGGGACCCTCCCTAAGGTTTTTTGGTGAGCTCTTTCCGATTTCGCGCTCTGTTTTCTCGTTTTCTGCCCCGAATTTGCAGTTTTCTTCTTCCCTTTGCTATTTCTTCTATTACTATGGAAAAACCAGATGTTTTTCAGCCTATTCCTGTTATCCTTAATGGCTCCAACTATACACATTGGGTTGAAGCTATGCGAGGATTTCTTAAAGGGCGCAAATTATGGCGATATGTGACTGGTGATATTGTCTGTCCTGTTAAGCCAACTGTGACTGACAACTCCAAAGATGGTGCCTCCAAATCTAAGGAGGATGCTGAGAAGGAAAAGGACTATGCAGAGAAATTGAAAGATTGGGATAGTAAAAATCATCAGATTATCACTTGGTTCCGCAACACTTCTACTCCTGGAATTCATTTACAGTTTGGGCATTTTGAAACTGCTAAAGATGTATGGGATCGTTTGGCAAAACGTTACACTATTTCTGATCTCTCTCATCAGTACCAACTGCTTAAGGAACTTCATAGCCTTAAGCAAGAACGTGGCCAAGCAATTTTTGATTTTCTTGCTCAGATGGAGATTATTTGGGATCAGTTGACCTCTTGTGAGCTTGTTCTTAAAGATCCCATTGATGCTAAGGCATATGAGGATTATCAGAACCGGACACGTCTCATCCAGTTTCGGATGGCACTTACTGATGACTATGAGCCGGTCAGGACTTCTCTTCTTCATTAGAATCCCTTGCCTAGTCTTGAAGATGCTCTTCCTCGTCTCAAGTCTGAAGAAACGCGCTTGGGATTGCTTCGTTCTAAAAGTGAAACTGTCTTTGCTGCCACCGACAGAAAGGGCAAAATCTGTCACAACTGTAATCGGCCTGGGCATTCCTTCTCTGACTGTCCTTCTATTGAATGTCGTAAGTGCAAACAAAAAGGCCACATTGGCTCCAACTGCTTGAAACTGTTTTGCCATTATTGTAAGCTCTCGGGTCACTTGATTGCTACCTATCCTACTCGACCACCACGTTCAGATCAGAACAAGTATCAACCTCGTCCCACCAACTCTCCGCATGTGCCTGCCTCTACTGCTGCTGCTACGGAGTCCACCTCTTCCACATCTAACAACACACCTTCTGTCTCTCCATCAGATATTGAAACCCTTCTTAAGCAACTTCTCTCTTTTTCTAGTAATACCCCCGCTACTTTTTCCACCCCTCCAGGTAATTCTAAATGGTATTTTGACTCTGGTTGTTTCAATCATATGTCTCCTATGCGTCATCTCTTTTCATCGTTGTCTCCCACTACAAATGCACCTTCTATCAACACTGCTAATGGTTCCCTCTTACATGCAACACATCACGGGATTATTTCACAGTCCAATATTCATCTTTCTGATGCTTATTTTATTCTAAAATTAAATTTTAATCTTATCTCTGTCGGTCAGCTTGTTGAACTCGGTTTTGATGTCATTTTTTCTATTTCTGGTTGTCGTGTGCAGGATCGTCGGACGGGAAAGATTATCGGGACTGGCTGTAAGGTTGGACGCTTATTTGAGCTCGAGAACCTTCATGTTTCCTCTACAAATCTTTGTGTTGTTTCCTCTCCATCTACTCTTCACCTGTGGCACCGTCGTCTTGCCCATAGCTTCTTAGAAAAATTGCGTCCTCTTATCTCTACGGGTGTTTTAGGTCAAGTTCAAAATGAGTCTTTAGATTGCATTTCTTGTCGCACTGCAAAACAACCTGCCTTATCCTTTAATAATAATTCCTCTACTGCATGCTCTCCTTTTGATCTTATTCATTCTGATGTTTGGGGCCCCGCTCACACCGCTTCTATGGAAGGGGCTCGATATTTTGTCGTATTTATTGATGATTATTCACGTTTTACTTGGGTTTATTTGATGACTAATCATTGTGAGTTGCCTCAGATTTACATTAACTTTGCCACTATGGTTCGAACTCAGTTTTCAAAGGTCATTAAAATTTTTAGATGTGATAATGCTATGGAATATCGTGACTCCAAACTTTTAAATTTTCTCGCTGAACAAGGTACTTTGTCCGAATTTTCTTGTCCTGGTACCTCTCAACAAAATGGCAGAGCTGAGCGTAAACACCGTCATATTCTTGACTCTGTCCGTGCAATGCTTATTTCCTCTTCCTGTCCTGAGTATGCTTGGGGTGAAGCTGTTCTCCCTGCTGTTCATGCTATCAATAGACTCCCTTCCTTTATTCTTGGTAACACTACTCCCTTTGAGCGTCTTTATCGTACTTCTCCCGATTACAGCTCCCTCCGTATTTTTGGTTGTGTCTGCTTTGTCCTTTTTCAGCCTCATGAACACAATAAGCTTGAACCTCGGGCTCGCATGTGTTGTTTTCTTGGTTATGCTTCTGAACATAAGGGTTATCGTTGTTGGGATCCTATCTCTCGCCGTATTCGTATATCTCGTCATGTTGTCTTCTGGGAGCATCACATGTTCTCTAGTTTTTCCTCTTTTGAGTCCATTCCTTCTACTCTGTCACCGTTTTTTACTAACCCAAATATTGATCTGTTTCCTAGTGATGATACTACAGAGTCTACCCCAAGTCCACCCCTCGAGGCTCTTGCTCCTTCGCTTTCTCCATCTCCTGATGATTCCAGACCGGACGGCGATCCCGTTCCTACCGTCATGCCTCCTCCTCCCACTCTTTCTTCTCGGGTAAGGAATCCACCTCCTCATCTTTTTTATTATCATTGCTTTTCTACTATTCTTCATCAACATGAACCTAAGTCATTCAAAGAAGCCTCCACAAATCCGAATTGGCAAAAAGCAATGCAGGAAGAAATACAGGCACTTGAAAAAGCACATACTTGGGATTTGGTTGATTCTTCTTCTGATCAGGAAGTTGTGGGCAGTAGATGGGTATACAAGATCAAGACTCACTCTGATGGCTCTATTGACCATTATAAGACACACTTGGTTGCTCAAAGTTGCACACAAGAGTATGGTATTGATTATGAAGAGACTTTTGCTTCTGTTGCTCGCCTTACATTTGTTAGAGCTCTCCTTGCCATTGCTGCAGTTAAAAAATGGTCTCTCAGTCAGATGGATGTGAAGAATGCATTTCTTAATGGGGACTTGAAACAGAAAGTCTACATGAAACCACTTCCGGGATATCCTTGTCCTTCTCGTAAGGTTTGTCTCCTTCGTAAGGCACTTTATGGACTTAAGCAAGCCCCTCGTGAATGGTTTGACAAGTTCAGCACTACCATATGCAGTCTTGGTTTTACTTCTAGTCCTCATGAGAATGCCCTCTTCATTCGTAAAAGCGAACGTGGAGTTGTCCTTCTACTTTTGTATGTTGATGACATGATCATTACTGGAGATGATGTTGACGGTATCTCTGATCTCAAGGCCTCACTTCACCATACCTTTGAGATGAAAGATCTTGGTTCTCTCAGCTATTTTCTTGGTCTCGAGGTCATCTCCACAGATGATGGCATCTATCTCTCTCAGGCTAAGTATGCTTCAGATCTTCTTGCTCGCACTGGGATTACAGATAGTCGCACTGAGTCTACTCCTATTGAGCCTAATGTTCGATTTACCCCTATGGATGGCACTGTTTTGGATAATCCGACTCTCTATCGACAATTAGTTGGCGGTCTCGTCTACTTGACTGTCACCCGACCAGACATTGCCTATCCAGTTCATGTTCTCAGCCAGTTCTTGTCAACTCCTCGTACTACTCACTATGCGACAGTTCTACGCATTCTTCGCTACGTCAAAGGCACTCTATTTCATGGCCTTTATTTTTCTGTCCATTCCTCTTTGACTCTTCAGGCATACTCCGATGCTGATTGGGCTGGTGATCCCACTGATCGTCGTTCCACTACTGGTTACTGTTTGTTCCTTGGCGACGCTCTCATTTCTTGGCGTGCTAAGAAGCAAACCTTCACCGCTCGCTCAAGCACAGAAGCTGAATATCGTGCCCTCGCGGACACCACTGCTGAGGTTATCTCGGTTCGTTGGCTTCTCGAAGATCTGGGTGCTCTTCAGTCATCTCCTACTGATATTTTTTATGATAACCGCAGTGCTATCAGATTGTCCATAATGATGTGTTTCATGAACGCACCAAACACATTGAGATTGATTGCCATTTTGTTCGGAAACATATTCTTATTGATGTTGTTCGTCTCATTGGTGTTGGAACACTGGATCAGACTGCTGATATCTTCACGAAAACTCATCACCCGACTTGTTTTCGGACTTTGTTATCCAAACTCAAGTTGATCTCCTTAGCTCCCACTTGAGTTTGAGGGGGGATATTAGAGAATCATTATAATCAATTTAGATAATCATTAGAATCAATTTAGATCAATTAGTATCGTCTATATTTATATAGTATATCTGTATATTAATTGTAGGATTCTATGTCTTTATTACTTTGATTCATTTAGCACCTATAAATACCCCTTGTATATTGTATCTTAGAACATACTCAATAACACACTTTTCAGATTCCTCTCTCAGTCTCTTGTTTCTAACAACTGGAATTATTTATCTCAAGTAGTATCCATTATAAATGCAAACATTTGAGGATGGTAGGTGATGGTATAGTGGTTTTAGATTTTGCAAATTTTTTAATATATTTTTAAACATATTTAATTACCATTCATTTTAAGTGAATAAGATTTTTTTTAATCAAGTTTCTTTTTTAAAACTTTTTTTTCTTATTCTATTTTTTTCCTCCTCTTCTTTTGTTTTGTCTTTTTTTTTTCTATGCGTTATTTTCTCTTTTTGTTTCCTTTTTCTTCTCCCTTTTATTTCTCCCTTTAGCATATATTTTTTTTCTCGAGTTTTTCATGTATTATTTATACAAAAATTTAGTACATATAATTTTTTCATTGTTTTACAAAAATTTTTGCATTGATTTAAAAAAATAGCATTTGTCAAGAATTATAATTATTTTAAATATGAAAAAATTCTGTAACTAATTAATTTTTTTAAATGAGTAGTTCATACTGTAAGTTTTTTTTAACAAAAGAATTTAATACAATAAGACAGAGTACATAAGAAAATAAAAATTATATTTTCTCCAATTTATAAATTATTTTTAGCATTGTCATCAATTACTCTAAGAATCAGAACTAATTCCATCTTTGTAACTTTTATCGATCTCACAATAGTTTTTTTAACATCTAATGCTTTGTTTTGAAATATCATTTCCTACCAAATAATGCAAATTATGGCAAAAAAATCCATCAACAACTTATTTGAATTCACCTTCCTCATTAATATAGATATCCAACTCTCAAAGTATTATTTTGTAGTATCCAAAAATATTCAAACACCACTAGCATCATAAATCCAAACACATCAAAACCTGCCATGAAAAATCAGAAGTAACAATAAGTCATGAACATTTTTAACTTCTTTATTACAAACACAAAAACAGTATTACTATAAGTCTATAATGTATTCACATGCAGTTAACTTTATGTGAAGTTGATAGTTGAAAATCGTTAAATAATTTGATAAATTTAACTAAATTATCATCTAATGACTCTCAACTATCAACTTCATATAAAATTAACTGCCCCTAAGTATTTACATATAATTAATAATATCAAATATACCTCAGTTTAACTTTAGCTCTACAAATCAAATAAATAATACAACTCAAAAAAAACAAACCCCTTCATACAGGGATGGAGCTAGATGAAATATTAGAGGAGGACCAAAAATATTTACACAATAAAATAAAATTAAAATAAAATTTTAATATAATTTATATGTAATTAAAAAATTAAAATTAGGGGAGCGATTGACCTCTTTCTCTTTATAGGTAGCTCTACCCTGCCTTTATAAAACTCTAATAAAACTGTAACTTGATATATCTTTAGATACTTTTTTTGTTATAAGACTTGCACAAAGAAATTAATAATAAAAATGTCTTTATTATCAAATTACACCATATGTCTTTTTTCTTTCTTGTCAAGTTAGACACAAGACATCATCTAAAATTAATTCAACGGTTCTATTTCACTCACTAACATGTTCAATTCTATATATTACATATACTCATTAAAGAAAAAAAAGGCACATGCATGTTTCTTTTGAGAAGATAGCACTAGTAACTTTCATTCTTTATTTGTTCCTTCCTTGAATTTTCTTTTACTCATGGATGAGACACACATAATACAGTATTAATCTTGCTAGTTTTTGGGTAATAGTAAAAGAGTGTAATCCTTAAGAATAGTGCAGGACCATATGGTATAAATTTTATGTTCTTGAAGTACTTAAATCATCATCAATTAGAATAGTTAAAGAAAGCAAGTGCTAAATAACAAATTGCATGTACGAATACCTCATAATTTAATAGAGGAATGCTAAGAGCCAGGAACTTTGGTATTTTGTAACCATCAATTGGTCATCAATAGTGTTTTTAATGGTGTAAGTTTATATCCAATGGTGAGAAATCACTCCCTTTTCTTTTGATGGTTAAGTGCTAGCTAAAAAACACCAAAGTTGCAAACTCCTAGACTTTTCCAATTTAATATTCACCTGAAGAATCTTCAAGAAAAAAAAAAAAAACATAATACTTCTTTTACATTGTATATTACAATTTACAATATCTAATTCAAACTAAAAAAACATTATTCATTTATATTTTCAATGTAAATAATAAACTAATATATTTTATTTTCACTTCTTATTTTTATTTTTTACAAAATTTCAAACATATAATAGATTTTTTATCATTACAAAAAACCTCTAATAGAATAATTAGAATATTTCCAAATTACTATACCGATCAGAATAAAAAAAATATTTACTTAAAAAAATCATACAAAATATATAAGAGGTTAGTAAAACTAAATAAATTACAAATCAAACAAAACATCATCTAAATGGATACATCAAAACATAATTAAACATGAAAACATAAATCAAATTGATGATGTTAGTTCTTTACATACATTAAAACATAAAATTATTACCAGGTTTGTTGCAAAAGATGTACCTGAAAATTCTTCATCACCCATTCGAACTTTATTCCAATGTTATTTCACCAAACGAAAATTGTAAGAAAAAGAGAATAAAAAAGGACAAAAATTGGTATAAAACTCATCAAAACAAGTGAGAAAATTGGAGGCTCTGGACTCATGTAGGAAGGAAACGTTACAATAGAAAATACTGAGAGCAAACACATAAGCACAATCGCCAATCTTTGATTATCATTGAAACAACTACTATTGACCATTTTTCCTTTTTTTTTTTTGAATTCTTAGATTGTTCTTGACAAATGTTCAAATTTATAGGGAATTTCAATTGAGAAGATATTTATTACCTATACAATGAAAATCGGAAAGAAAATTTATAAATAATTTATTAAAAATTGTTTTATTATCTGTGTGACATAAATTTATAGTCTTTTAATTAAATTAGAAGATATTTCTATGTTGGTTAACATTATATTTTGCTAGTGTATCAATATGTAATAAAATAATAAAAAGAATTAGTTGAAATAATAAATTGAATTATTTATAAATTAATTAAGAAATCATGGACTCAAGTCATAAAAATAACAAAAAAAAAATTATTTGAATTATATATAATAAATAATATTTTAAGAATAAAAGTTAGACACGTTTCGTATTTTTATTATATATAGTATATATTATATATACATATAGCATACATTTAATAATTATGAGTCATGTAAGGTGGATAGCTATTGATGATTTTCTGTTTAAGATAGCAAATTGAAAATACATTAAATGTATTGTTTATTTTGAGTGCATGAATTCACAACAGTTATTTCCTTAATAATGCAAATTATACCATGTAATTAATTAGGAGACAGTTTTGCAAAAATGTAAAAAAAAAAAAACTGCCCTTTTATTATTATTTTCATTTAAACTGGATTAATGGATAATGAATAACATAAGGAAGTAATAACAAAAGGTGCATGCATCTACAAACATAATGAGAATGCTGATTCTTTTTTATTAATTTTCTCTTAATTGTTGTACAAAAAATAATGCACTATTCTTAAAAAAGATGAGTATTTTTTTTATTCTTTCCATTTTAAAATAATTGTCATCTTTATTCAATTAGAAATCTAAGAATTGATATGCCTATATTTAAAATTATACTAAATACATTATTTTAAAATATACCAATTTAATATAAAATTTCATCTAAAATAATAAGAATAATAAAGCAAAGCATATCCCTAAAGATATATAACAATAATCTAATGGTTCATCACATATTGTGCAAATTGTTAACATAATTTAAAGCATATCCCTAAAACTGATGACTTGGACATTGTTTTTGTGGGGATGGATGGTTTCAAAGCATGTAAAATTTGTGTTGGATTTCAGTCAAAACTCATAAATAGGTCATTACATATAAAATAAATAATTAAATATCTTGTTTATAATAAATAATTAAATATCTTGTTTATAATAAATAATGAAATTTTTAAATAAATAAAATAAATATAAAAATTACTTAAATACGTAATTTCTAAAATTTTTACCGCTTTATATTTTTAATCTTATCTCGCTTACAGTATGGCCGTTATTTCATTTACAGATAACAGTTATACTTATCTCGTTTACACTGTAAATGAAATAAGGTTAAATCGTTGACATAGTAAACGATATATAGTAGAACAAAAATATGAATTCTATAAAAGGACCAACAAACTGTTGGTCCCCTCCACAAAATCATCAAATCTTCTTTCTCATTCCTTTTCCTTCCTAGAGATTCGAAAAAAAATGTCTAGTAGTAATTTTTTTGTTTGATAGTTTATCCCAACTGTCGAATGAAAAACAGTGACAGCGGGATGATATTTGAGTGCGAGAGTCTGGTGCTCTTTCGAAGTAGAAGAGTGAATTCGTTGTTGGAACTAAATAGTATGATATTGTCTCACATCGGTGGTGCAGAGGCAAAAGAGGTTGGTCAAGTTGGGTATAGGATGCTAGCACCAATGGAGAATGGGGTGTTTCGATTTCGTCTGCTTTAGATCGATGGCGACGAGCATGTGCACCTTATGTTTGATGTGCACGAAAAAATTATGATTGAACAAGTGATGGAGATTTCAGCGGAGATACGTGACGTTGGTGGGGGCGGTAGTGGTACCTCAGACTTCGTATCGGATGACCCTCCTCTCGCACTACGTTTGTTGCACTGTGCGAGCGAGTCCAGTGCAGGACATGGAGGTTGACGGTGAGGAATCGGACAATGACTACGTTGCAGATAGTGACGAAAGTGGCTCATCTGAAGGTGATGACAAAGATGAGTTCGTGCTTAGAGACTCCCGTTGGGAGATCACGTCGATACCTGTTGCCACCTCCGAAAGCAATCCCGGAGTTATCATCTTTGCCCAACCACTACCACACGTTGGACTTGGATGCGATGCATGAGAAAAGGCCGTACTCAAACACGGGGGCCAAAGATTACAACACAGATGGGGGTATAGAGTTTAAAATTGGTACAGATTCAGAAGCAGAGAGGCAGTGCTGCAAGGTGTAAAGAATTACAGCATTCGATGGAGCATAGAGTATCGAGTAGTTGAATCTGATTGGGTGAAGTACCATGTACGATGCAGGCAATTCACTAACTTCTCTAGCATATTCAGATCTATTCTAAAAATATCATATGCAACTCAACTAAATATCAGAATAAATAACACTTATAATTTCTATTTGCCAACTAATATACCTCTCGAATTTTAACTATGAATAAACTTAACTTCTGCCAAGTAATTTGTCAACAAGCCATCCCTATTTGTTAAAAAATTCACTATACATTAAGTTAACTACTTATAAATGTTTTAATCCATATTTGTCAACTAACATACTCTATGTTTACCTAAATATAATTACATCTATCCCGTCTATTCACTAATTAAGATACAATCAAATATTAATTTGAAACACAAAAGATAGCACCAATCTCTAAGTCGATGGCTCCTGCAATGTGTCAGATCGTGTTCAGCCGATTTATGTCATGGTTGCATGCCATACCGTTCCACGAACTCAGAAATATATAAAGAAAGTGGCCAAAGTTTTGAGAGAAAGAAGAGAAATGTGCGTCACGAGTGGTCCTAACCCATTTGTCAACGAGTTGTTTTTATATGACTGTGTCTCCTTTATACTGTAAACGAGATACGACCATACTTATCTGTAAACAAGATAAGATTAGAAATGTAAAACGGTAACAATTTTGAAAATTACGTATTTCAGTAATTTTAATATTTTTTTAAAAGTCAGATAATTTCATTCATGGAATGAAAGAAACATATAGGTGTCCATATATGGGACAAATAAATGAAATGGGATACTCCCAACTCTCTACTATAGAGATAACATCATATAATAATCTAATAAGAGAAATAAATGGTAAAGTGCTCATCAATTAGGAAGTGGAAATTTGTTGAAACTCTTTCTGCAGCTTCAAAGTCGACGCCATTATCTCTTCCACACTAGCTAGTTGATACATTATCAAAAATGAACCTGTTTCTAGCCTTTTATAAGGACCAGCTCAAAATCACCATCATCAGTCTCTGAAAGGAACTATTGGGTTGCGTACGCAAGACTCTCATTCTTAAGTTCCACTCAACATAGAAATCAGAATCTTCGGTTCCCCTTCTAGTAGCTGGTAAGCCCATTTTTGACCAAATTTCCTTTGATTTTACACAATGGAAGATGCAATGATTGATTGTTTCTGGAAATTGTAAGCATTTTCGGCAGGTAGGTTGAATCGATGGGATGCAATGATGAAACTTTTGTAGCATTGGAAGCTTTTCACGGGATCCCCTCCAGAGAAAAGTTTTAATCTTCGCTGGGATTTTCAGCTTCCACAGTTCTCGCCACAAATTTCGTTGTCTCATAATCTCTAGGCAAAATTCAATGGGAGGGTGCGAGAATCCATAAGCCACATGGTACTTAATACTTACTTCATACAAACTATTTTTATTAAGGGCCCAATAAATTTTATCTTCTCTACCCCTAATTGTTGTTGCTAGCTTACGCTGACTAGTGCCCTCAGAAAAAATACTTCTAATTAGAATTTGATTCCACTGAGTATTAAGTCTTTGACCATCAATAGTGGTTGATTTTGTAGATTAGAAGTTTTAGATGAAGAAACAACATAAGAATGTGGAGGAGCAAGCCAAGGATAGTTGAAGATTCGGATACTGGACCCATCACCAACTCGCCAAACCAGCCCCTTGTCAATAACCTTACGCCCTTCTAATATGCTACGCCACCCCACGAAGATACTATTCCGATATATGCATTTATTATAGAACTGTATTGAAAAATATTTACCTTTGAGGAGTTTAGATAGGAGTGATTGTGGCTGAGAGGCAACTTTCCAACATTGTTTTGCTAATAGCGCCAAATTCTGAGTCCTTAGGTCCTTAAAACCTAGTCTTCGTTTCAGTTTCGATTTTGTCATAGTATTCCAGCTAACCCATGTCATTTTTCACTCTGTACCTGTTTTATCCTACCAAAATTGGGAGAGTTTGTTGTGAATCTCCCTAATTAAAGTGTCAGGAAGACGAGAACATGATAATGAATAAATTGGGATAGTCTCCCTAATAGCTTTGATTAGAACATGCATGCCTGCAGAGGAGAGAAGTTTTCTTTTTCACTCTTAAACTCGCTTCCTCACCTTGTCCTTGATTTCTCCGAAGGTGGCTTTTTTTTTGGATTGTAGATGGAAGACCCAAATATTTATCCTATGCACCAATATGAGCAATTTTCAATTTCTGAGCCAGTAGTAATCGAGCAGCGAGGGGAGTATTATTACTAAAGAATAGAGCTAATTTATGCAAATTAACTTTTTGGCCACTGAATCCCTTGTATGACTGAAGAAGATTGAGAATATTTTCACAACTATTTTTTGACGCTTTGCAAAAAGGGATTGAGTCATCCGCAAATAATAAATGATTAACAGTAGGACATCTTCGGTTGATCTGAATACTTTCAATGAGACCGTTTTGTTCTGCCTTGTTTAGCAAAAAGGATAATCCTTCTACACAAAAAAGAAAAAGGTAGGGAGATAGAGGGTCTCGATGGATACCTTTATTTAGTTTAAAAAAAAAACCAAAAGGTTGACCTTCAACAATGGCAGAGTGAGAAACTGTAGGAATCTTAGGAATGAGACAAATTTGTGTATGGTTGAAACTCTTTAGTAGTCTACCATTGATAAAGAAACTGCAGACAACCTTAAAAACATCCTCCCCTACTAAACTCTAGTAGAATTGAAAGAATTTAGTCGTAAATCCATCATCACCAGGGGCGCTCTGAGGTGAACACTAAAGACCGCACGCTTTACCTCATTAAAACTGACCGGTCTGGTTAATTTTCTGTTCATAGTTGCTGAAACTTTGGTTTCAAAATCTTCGAATGCATGTGCCGGATTAATTTGGTTAATTGATGTGAAGATATCCTTGAATTATGTTTCAACTACTTGTGCAATTTCTTCACGGGTGGTAGCATACGTACCATCATTCTTTTCCAATTTCCAAATTTTATTTCTCCGGATTCTGGATTGGAATGATTGGTGAAAGAAACTTGTATTTATGTCCCCTTCTATTAGCCACTTTACACGAGATTTCTCCCTCCAATAACTTTCCTCCTTAATACAAGCATCCTCAAGTTTATTTTCTAAGGCTTCAACTTGTTCCCCCTGTAATATCCTCATCTCTGAGAATTTCAAGTTGAGATGTGAGTTCACCAATGTCCTTCTTCGAATTAGATTTGTTCTGTTGCTGCCATTAAACAATACGGTGCCTACAATGCTTCAATCTTTGAGTCAAAACAAATATTGCTGAGCCATCCACTCATTTCTTCCAAGCTTCAGTGATAATTACCTTAATTTCTTCTAAATCACACAATCTCTCCTGAAACTTAAACATCCGATCAGATTTTTTCATGACCGGATTTGTATCAAGGAGGATAGGTGCATGATCTGAACCATTTTCTGTGAGCCAAGACAGCGAGGCTGATGGAAAATAATCCATCCACTCACCGTTTGCAAGTGCACGGTCAAGCCACTCCCTGATCTGGTCCTGCCCTCGTCGCCTATTAGTCCAGGTGAACCTTCTCCCAATCATACCCACATCTTTCAGTCCACCACCATCAATAAAATTCACAAATTTAGAAATAGATGAAGCTGATTTTAACCCCCTTCCTTCATTCTCATCGAGACTCACTATAGCATTAAAATCACCCATAATTACAACTTTTCCAAAGAAATATTGTACAAAAGAGGAAAGTTCTGTGTATTGGGTAGACTGAATCCCATCCAAACTATTTAAATGTACCCTAATCAGCCCCCAAGAACAGTTCAAAACATGATCAATTACCTTGGCAACTATGAAAAATTCTTTTTTCAGCAAGAATCTCAACCGTTGTGCCCTTCTTCGCCAATCCACCAGTTGTACCCGTCAGACTAACAATCCTTCAATCCGTAAAATGACAAGATTTCAATTTACTTTTTACCAGACGAGATTGGTTTATTGTTTCACATAGAAACACAATCTCAGATGAGTGGGATTGGCACATGCCTTCTGTCTGGAGTCTTCCCAAACCGCGACAATTCCATGAAAGAACTCTTATGGCAAATTAAAGAAAGAAATAAAGAAGAGAATAAAGAAAGAATTAAAGAAAGAAATTGACAAAAATCAAATATTGACCTAGAAAGCACAAAAATTCTATTTTGGAAAAAATCCTAATAGGGCAAGATGAAGGAGTATTTACTCCTCACGTGAAAAACGCAAAGGCACTTGGTGTTTATTTATTTAATTTTAATATTTATTTTATTTATTTAAAAGTATTCAATAAATAACAATAACAAATGTATAACTAGTTTATAATATTGCATTTTTTTGTTACTTTTTATATATTACTATGCACATAAGTAGTAGTGCCTATCAATTAATTTGCTTGTCTCATGATTTATTTGAGTTGGATAAGTCTTTATGACTTCTGATATGATCTGTAAATATATCCTTAAAGTAATTCGAATTTTAATTTTCAATACCTTTTTAACACAAATTACTAATATAATAATACGAAAACAAATATTTTCCATCAGCAATTTATGATAAAATGCACACACAAAATAGAAGAATTATGCTGACATGATATATGATATTTTTTTCAAACTCTTTACATTTTTTTAAGCGAATAAATTAGTTGACTACTCAACCAATTTAAGTTGCTTAGCAGAGATGATATTTAGGCATAATAATTAATAATATAACAGTAAGGGAACAAATAAATATATATTTATTATCACATTTGTAATAATAATATTAAAACATTATTTAGCCGGATACAATAAATTCTTACTCTGAGTTTCCAGTAAACCTTATTTTGTAGAAAAATAAGGTAGATGATAAAAAGGTTCAGTCATAGAAAGAATTGAGTGCTGAATCAAACAAAACAGTTCAAAGGTAGATGATCCAGTCACTCATTTCCAATTTTCCATCATAATTGACAACTACTGGAAATGAATCCAATTATCCAAAAGCCAAGAACAGTCCTGAGTTCAATAGTCATCAGGGAGGTAGGTTTCTTCAAAGTACATCATGGATATCACTCTTGATGGAGCATCCAGCAACAATTTTTAAGAAAATAAAATACAAAAAATTATGCTAATTCATTATGTCAGAATTGAAGGCAGTGAAAAGTGAAAACACTGATATGAAATTTGTGTATTTATATGTTAGATTCAACTTGCAAGAGGTACCACTCCGTGCAATGACCGGAACAGATATGGTGAGACACTCTAAGCTGGTGACGATTCTAAATTTCTAACAATTACAAGGTTCCTCCTCAACACATTTCTTTTTACTTGCCTTTTCATCATCCTTTTGGTCATCTTCTTCTAATGTATCTTCTGCTTCTGCATTTTCTTCTGCATCACCTTGACATCTTTTCCTTTGAGGGATAACGGCAAAGAAAGATGTTTTCCAATCCCTTGTCTCCAGGAACTTCAGTAGTATTTCCAACACTTGATTCACAGTAAGAACCTGAAAATAAAACAATAAAGTTATACTACATCAGAAACTTACATTACTTTAAGTGGAGGCCAAATGTGAAATCACTTGTCAGATATCAGTTGAACAAGCACTCGGGAATGTAATAACCATAACGTGCAAAGCAAATACACCAAAATCAGAATTGCAGATGGTACAATAACAATAAGACGTGCAAAGATTTCATTATGGAAATTTCATGCTTTATTGCTGGAAGAAGGGTCAAAATCAGAATTTACATAGTACTTGCATTCAATTTCTGACAGAAAAAGCAATGAGTGCTCAAGATGAATAATACCTGAGAACTAGACATCTTCATGAAATTTCCAATTGGGAGCTTAGCTGTTTGGATTCCTTGTTCTTCTGCTTTCTTCATGGTTATCCCCTTCCACCGATTCCTATCCACTAAGCCACCAATAATATATACCTTCTTCAGATCAAGTTCTTCAAGAACAGTGTCTGAATCTGCAGTGAGATATACCAAATTCTCCTTACGATCTTGCAAGGCTTCGATGTAGGATTTCGCTTCCTTCTCAATTATCCACTTATCAAATCCAGGGATCCTTTGTAATTGGTCATCCATCTCTCCACTGCACCCAGTCAGCCAAAGATGGGCAGGGGAAGAGCACCTCCCATTCACTGCATAGCAATACATTATCTGTAGGTTCAATGGCAACAAAGGTAATTCCAGTAATTAGGAAAGATTCTTCTTTTTGGTGACTAGTTAGGAAAGATTAACATTAGTTGGAGGTGAAAATCCAGAATAAGCTGCAATCAATTTTCTTTTCTTTCCCTTTTTACTTTGGCAAGGCCTATAATTTTATGAAAAACGAAAGCAAACCAAAATATCTGCCAACAAATGGGTGCTTATTGATTCACAGATGGTTAAATAGACAGTACTATTTATGCTATCTAATGCCATTGCCACCTATATTTTCTGATGAACTTTCTATGTATGTCCCATGCTCTAATTTTATACATACACACTACACTAGCTACAGAAATACAGCACAAAGTTGAAATACCAATGGCTTGTTTGGATGAACTTTTACAAAGAAATCTTTTTTCAAGTGATTTTTTTTAAAGATCTTTTAGAAAAATAAAAAGTAATTTCACGTTTGAATATCTCGTGTAAAAATTTCTTTTTACCTAACAAAGTAACAATTATATTTGGATACAACAATATAAAAGTAAAATTTCTTTTTTGTTAAAAAGCATCTTTTTTTAAGTAAAAAAAAAGATCTTTTAACAAAATGAAAATTATAACATCTAAAAGAAAATAATTTTTTTATTTTTCTATTATTTTTACTTTTACCACTAAAATTTTGCCAAACACACTAAAAAAAAAAATCTTTTTCTAACAACTTAATGACATTCAAACAAACTCTAATTGCATATAAGATTAAGAAAAAGTAAAGTGCTCCTTCTCATTCTCCTAAACCTTGCACACTACGAAATTCTTTTGTATCCCTCATTTGATCAATTTTCTCAATGGGACTTCAACCTCACTTGATCATTACAAAAAGCTGCAATTTTATCTTCTTTTTTTGGGCCAATGCTTTCAACTTGAAGAATACCTACACAATACACATGTTTACAGGGCACTTACTAGCACATTTCACAACATTCAATAGTGTTGAGTGATTGAGTCTACTAATATCCAAACATCAGATTATGTGACTTTAAAATAATATCCTCCAGTATCAGCTTAATTTGAATACAGAAAAGTTCACTGCTTTGTATTTAAAACGAGAATTAACAAAGAAAATTAAACAATGAAAAACAGCAATAGCATTATAGCAATAACAATTCTTTTGTAATGAAGGAACCTGTTGAACGAGGCTGTGGATTTCGTTAGGGTTCATGAGGTGAGCGAACTCGAGGTCAACGACGACGTTTTGGCCATTCTCCCTGGCTCCACAGAGTCTCTCTCTCTTCTCATCCTTCTCTCTCGACCTCTGCTCCATCCTCTCCTTGCGGAGGCTCCTCCGCGACTCCAACAGCTTCTCCTTCTCCTCCTCCGTCGCCATCGCCGCCAGCCTCTCCTCCCACTCCCTCCGCTTCCTCTCCACCTCCATCTTCCTCTGCTCCTTCGCCTGCGCCTTCTTCTCCGCCTTCCTCGCCTCCCACCTCTGCATCTTCGCTAACTTCTTCTGCGCATTCTTCGACATAGGAGGAGCACCTGCCTCAGGAACCAGAGGTTTCTCGGGGGCATTTTCGTCATTCAGGTACGGCTCCTCCGTTTGTACGGTGGCCTCGCCGTCTCCGTCGGCGGCGCGTGGCTCCTCCGACTCCGGCATTGTTATAGTTAGGGATTTGTGGTTTGCGGTGTGGTGTTGGTGTTGGGTTTTGGGAGAGTGTTTAGGGCTGATTCGTAATACTAACTCAGTGCCATGTCTAATTTGGTAAATTCGCATGTGGCGACTTTTATTTTCAAGAGCGCTAAAATGTTTCCATGTTAGCGGCAAATGCAAAAATATTTCCATGTTATAAAGGTTCCCAATACTGTCTTTCCCTTCTATTTATAATAAATTTTTGTCCCTTTAATAATAATATTAATAAACAATTTTATGAAAAGTTTTTTTTTTCTTATTTCGTCATGCCGATATTTACTGGTGAGATGCTGTAAGCATAAGATATAATTTAAATTTTTAATATTTATTTAAGTAAATTAGTGAATTAATTATTAGATTATCTTAAGTTTTTTTTTTCAATAAAAAACTTTTTTCTTATACAAGTTATTATTGAAGTCCAATGTTCTAGACGTCTAGTAATATATTTGGGTAGGGAATAAGCTACTTTATTGCAAATTTGCAATAATTAGGAACAAAACAAGACAACATTTAAATCTCCAAAACCATCAAGCTAAATGACAAATATCCATTACAATTAAACTATATCTCACTTTCAAGACAACTGTAGATATATTTTTTTTCTTTTTTGACATCTCCCTCCAATATTATATTTCGAAGGCCCAAGTATCAGGTAAAATGTAATAATATATAATTCAATGTATTTATAAGTTTTCTTTTCATTTTTTATCAAAATAAATATTCAATAATATAAATAAGAAAATAAGATGATAAGTAAGATTATTTGTGATAATAAAAACTTAACTTAAACCAACTTTTTAATTTTTAAATTTTAGAGAAAAATTAAACAAAATAAAACTAATACTAGAAATAAAAAAATCAATCATACTATGCTAAAAAATAGTCACAAAATAATTATTTGTATATAATATTTTAAATACAAATATACTTAAATGTATAACAGTTGATTTTTTAATAATTGATTTTGTGACTAATATATAGTTAATTTTTTATATACAAAAAATATTTTTGTAAAAACTAATAACAAACAATTTGATTTTTTTTGAAATTCTTTATGTTATATATGAAGTTTAATTTTGATATATTAACCGATACAAAGCTAATTAACCGATATTTTCACGTCCAAAAAAAAAAATCGATATTTTTGGATTGAGTGAAATTACTAAATTAGAGGAAAAAGGGGGAAAAGGGAAGAAAGAAAATAGAAAGTAAGAGTGTAGTTTGAAAGGGGGGTGAATAAGTTTTGAAAGAAGAGGAAGTGAAAATTGAAAATGAATTGGCATAGATTTGGATTAGGATTCCGAACGCATCTAGCTTCGTGACACAACAAGATAGACGCACACTCACACACTCTCTCGCACACACAAATAATAACAAAGGGAAAAAAAAAAAACACAGAAACGAAACGAAACCCTCTTCTGCTATTTTTTTCACTCTCCCTCTCTTCTCCGTTGAAAACCCCTCCACATGAATTGAACTCAACACGCAAACGCTGCGGCACTTCAACACATAAACGACGCCGTTTTGTTGACCGCAGGGAAGAAGAAGAACAACAACAACATAGCATGGCTCAGAAGGCTCACCTTCAGCTCAAGGAGCTGGGATCCAAGCTCGAATCTCTTCCTTCCGACGACGACTCTCTCCTCACCCTCCTCGAGGTGCTTCTTCCTTCCCCCAATTCTCATGAAATTTTCAACTCTGTGCTTGTTTGCTTTGGTTTTGGGGGGGTTGGGTTAGTTATTTCCGTTGCTGAGCTATAACGATGGACGATTTTTTTTTGTCTGCATCGAGTTTAGCTGATTTGTGTACTGGGAATTGTTTAATTTAGCTCAAATCCTTAATTTGGGGGCTTCTACCACTATTTTGATGCACCAAAGTTGTATACTTGTTGTGTGTGTGGGGTTTTCTAATTGCGGATTTGAATTGTGTTGGTGAGGATTTGGCAATTCAGGAGTGCAATTAACAGATTTGCTCTTTTGGAGGTGAGGGTTTGGGTTAGGTGAAGCTAGTTTGTGGAGATTCCCTTTGAGTTAGGTTAATATGTGAATGTATGGTCATGTAGTGGTACGTAAGATTTGTACATGCTAGATTATAAAGGTGTTATCTTGTGCTCTAGTTGAGTTCAATAATAGTGTTAACTTGTGCTCTAGCTGAGTTACACTTAATTGTATTAGGTACAGTGTGCATGCCTGGAAGAATTAGGGTTCCCTTTCAATTTTCAAACACATTTGAGGTTGAAAGGTTAGCTTGCTTAAGTTTGGATACTATGAGATTGATTAAGAGAGATAGCTTTTGTTCCAAGGAAAAGACTTGGAAAGATGTGGGATTACACTTGCAGAAGTGTCCTCAAGAGTTGAAATGATTGGTCAGATTATTTGTACCACACTACCACTATTAATGTTAAAGTATACTCTATAGTACCTAGCTTCTTGACCGAATATGATACCTATACACCAGTATGATGCCCAAAACTTAAGTGATAATGAAATTTTCCTTTCTTTTAGGAAGTACTTTAAGCTTTTATGTCTTCAATTTTTTCAGTGCCAAGTATATTCTCCGAATATTTTGAGGATCTAGCAATCTAGTTGCTGAGTTGGCTCAATACCTCATGCTGTTATTCTGTAACCAAATGGACAGTGACTAATAATGTAGGTGTCCAATCTCAATGGCTAATATTCTTGTTGATTGAATAATCAACAAGATGAAGGGATAAATTTGAGAAAGAAATATTGAATTTTTAATGAGGACTTGGATTAAGCTTAGACAGGTCTGTATAAATTGGTAATGTGGACATACTGAATTAGTCTTTTGGCAGTAGTTTGTTAAATAGATTTTTGGTCTTTTGATTATGGATGAACTTTTTAATCATAAGATGTGCAGTGCTAATAACTGTGTGTGCTTTTGTAGAAAATACTCCTGAATAATTAGTGATAGAGAGAGACCTTGAAAAGTTATAATATGGTTTATCATAAGATTCATTGGCATAGTTTCATCCACTTAGCCAACCCCACTTTGTGTGACAAAGCTTGGTGGTTGTTATTGTATTCATTTTGTGGAAAATTCCTTCTTTCTATGTAAACCTACTATGAACTTCATAGTAGTTGGTAGCACAACTGTTTTGAGTTTGCACTCTTCTACTTCATAGTGATTGTTCTTTGGAAAAAAGAAAAGAAAAACATAGGTTTATGCCTAACAATGAAATCTAGTCTTTAACCCTATAAAGGCTATAATCTTGAGAACGTGTGCACCACAATGTAGTCCAGTATTTAAAAGTAACTTTATTTTAATCTTTCTATTCAAGGCATGTGAACATTTTCATTTTAAGTGAAAATTGATTTATTGTGGCACCTGCCAACTTCCCCCGCTCCCTTGTCCACTCAACATGTTTTTCCATCCGCAGCAAGCGGCAGGATGCCTTACAGAGTTAGATCAATCACCATCAGCTTCAAAACTGGAGTCAATGAAGCCCTTTTTTAATGCAATTGTTAAGCCTGAACTACTGAAGCATGAAGATCGGGATGTTAAGCTTCTAGTTGCAACATGTCTCTGTGAGATAACTCGGATCACTGCACCTGAGGCTCCTTACAGTGATGACGTGCTAAAGGTGCCTTTTGTTTACATTAATCTGGTTCTGCAAATTAGATTTCCTTTTTTACATAACATTAAAAGTGTGATTTTTAACCTATTATTTCTGCCAAAAATATAAGAACAGAGATTTTAGCTGGGAACATAATGTCCTTCATTTTAATTTTTGTTAAATTGCTTTGCAGGACATCTTTCAGTTGATCGTGAGCACTTTTAGTGGTCTAAGTGATACTGATGGTCCATCTTTTGGCCGGAGAGTTGCTATGTTGGATACTCTTGCAAAATATAGATCGTGTGTTGTAATGTTGGATCTTGAATGTGATGATCTAGTGAACGAAATGTTCAGAATTTTCTTTGCGGTTGCTAGGTTAGTATGTGAATAAAATTTTTAGCTAGTTAGTGGTTTAAGCCATTTTCTTGTGTTGCAAGTAATATTTTCCCCCAAAAGCTTTTGCTATATGTTTCTGTGATTGCAAACTTGATATTTTGTTGGTTGATATTGGTTTTGGATCCTATGTTCGGTGATAAATTAATTAAAACTATGTGTAAATAATAAAACTATGAACTATGCATATTTGTTTGCTTGGAAATGATATTTTTAGAATGGAGTGTCAAGCATTTTAATTCTGCATAAACTATGAAACATCTCTCATTTTATTCCTCCCTGCCCATCCTGTCTTGTCCCATGGTTTTATTTTTCTTAAAATTTCATTTTCCATATTGCAGGGTGGTGCTTGACATATTATTATGCACACCAAAATCCTAAGCATAATACGAAATTCGAGTACTTAATTTAATACTGATTGTTTTATTATTTCATCTTTGTTTTGCCAGTTGTTTTTTGTGTCTAATACTTGTATATTTGATTTATCAAATCATATCACTGAGTAAATACTTCTATGTGATATCAATTTTGAATAATTAATTATAATGTTGGTCACTGAGCTTAGAGTTAAGCCAATTTTAGGTCTTCGACCCTATTTTGGATTAATGAATTGTGCTTGAATGTTTTGTTTTGCACTCAGAGATGATCATCCAGAAAGTGTTCTGTCGTCCATGCAAATGATAATGGTTGTTCTCTTAGAAGAGAGTGAGGACATCCACGAGGATCTTTTATCAATTCTTTTATCTACACTAGGCCGTGAAAAAGGAGTAAGTGCTTTTTTCTTATACACTTTCCCCTTCTTTGAAGAAGATGCTTATGCCCCCAGTGAATGAGTATCATGCTTTTTACATCCAATATTATATGAGAAACATGATTCTCACAGATTTTTATTTCCAGGATGTTACGGATGCTGCAAGGAAGCTTTCTATGGATGTCATTCAGCAATGTGTGGGAAAACTGGAACCTAGCATTAAACAATTTTTCTTATCCCTAATGTCAGGAGATAGCAAGCTGGTGAACAATCAAGTTCAATACCATGCAGTTCTCTATGATCTCTATTGCTGTGCTCCTGAGGTCCTATCTGGAGTTCTTCCATACATAACAGGAGAGCTAATGGTAACTCGTGACATAGTGACTTTCCTAATGCTTGATGTTATCACAACATACGAATTTATCATAATTATTGTCTTAAATATAATTACAAATTCGAGGCCTGGGTCCTTATTTCTAGTGTGGAAATTTGCAGACGGATGAGCTGGAAACTCGTATGAAAGCAGTGAACATGGTTGGCGATATAATTGCTCTTCCTGGATCTTCCATTCCTGAAATATTTCAGCCTGTATTTTCTGAATTTTTGAAAAGGTTGACTGATAGAGATGTTGGGGTTCGCATGTCTATCATTAAGCATGTAAAGAGCTCCTTGCTGTCAAATCCTTTTAGGGCTGAAGCACCTGCAATATTCTGTGAGTGCATTAAACAAATATGAAGATATAAAAGTTCCAGCTTCTTATTCTTTTACTGTATTTCTAATTTGTATGGGTTTTTGAATTCTTAGCTTCCCTTTGTGACCGGATGCTGGATTTGGATGAAAATGTTAGAAAGCAAGTTGTGGCTGTTATCTGCGATGTGGCATGTCATGCACCAAATGCTGTTCCTCTTGAAACATTAAAACTTGTTGCAGAACGGCTTCGTGACAAATCTGTATGGATGCCTCTAAAGCTGCCATTTTCTTGTACCCTCTCTTAATTCTGCTGATTTCAGTTAACTGTGTCTTAAATCTTTGGTTCTCTTTGTATTTCCAGCTACTTGTTAAAAAGTATACCTTGGAAAGATTGGCTGACATATATAAAGTCTGTTGTGAGAAAAGCTCCGACACAGTTAATCTCAATGAATATGATTGGATTCCAGGGAAGATCCTTACATGCTTCTATGACAAAGATTTCAGGTGAAAAGATGTTGAAGCATCCCTAGATTTTTGTTATCTCTTCTTTGCAATTATTTGGGTGGCATTTGAAAAAGTTATCCCTTTTTTTTTTTGTATAATATATGACGACAAAGGATGTGGTAACCTTTTTTGTGACAATAAAGTAAGGACAGTCCATTCTTTTTCTTTATTCATATTAAATTGATACATTTGCGTAAATATGAATCACAAACACACATTAGATTAAGTGCTTATAATTTAGCAGATAAAGGAGTTTGGAACTTGGAATGAAACCACTAATTGTGAATCTGGGGGAGCTATGTATATCTTAGATAATGAATATTTGTTTAGTTTTGGTATAGCAATTCTTTTTTCTTTATGAATAAACCTTTTTTAAGAGAATATTGAGATAATAAAATAGTTGAATTTTAAGTGACTATCCAACTAATTACAAATATGTGGTATTTACCAAGAACTTGGAAGGCAGCCATGTTGTAATTGCGAAAGCAACCATTTGTGCTATGACTTTGAGGCTTAAGCATGCCTAACGTTTCTCGAGTTGATTCATGAGTTCAGAAATAGCAGCAGCAAGCAACTAAGCAATTATTGGAAATCCTAGGATCCTAGATTCGTTTTTTTTTTTTTTTTAAGAATGTGGTTAGAAGTTATTTGAATGATACCTACCTCCTCAATGGCATGCATAATTAGTGTTCTTAAGGGCAGATGGAAGAAAACCTGAACGAAAGAAATCTGACCATATTATTTGCTTTGATGGTACACTTATCACTTATGTCATGGATCTTTTTCTCTTGGTATAATAAAAGGTGGCCAATTCCATGGGCCTTTCTCTTGGTGGGATGAGAATAGATGTCCACAACCAACCTCCTATGTTTCCAATTTTTCTTGGTATACTATCGATTGAAGTTATAAAATTTTATTGAATTCGGTTGTCCCTTCTTTTTGTAAAATTTGTCAGCCTGAAAGGTCCTTGTTGTACTTGGTCAAAACTTGCATGTTGCCATGTCATAATCTGCTGCTTAAACTTGGGTAAAACTTGCTAGTTTCAACAATCTTTACTGATACAAGTTGATTGAATTCAATGCATTAGTGATGTTTATATAGAGATAGCACAATTGTTTCCTACGGATACAGCTATTTTAGTTATTGATTTTTTCTTCTATTCACTTCATTCTGCAGATCAGATGTAATTGAATCTGTTCTAAGTGGGTCTCTGTTTCCATCAGAGTTTTCAACCAATGATGTAGTTAAACGTTGGATTGAGATTTTCTCTAAATTTGATAAGTTAGAGGTCAGGGCTCTTGAAAAGATACTTGAACAAAAACAAAGGTAAGTTTGGTTTATTTCTGTGATGATTTTATGCTTCTGGTGTCTGTTTTCCAGTCTGCATGATATAACTTTGGTGGCAGGTTGCAGCAAGAGATGCAGAAGTATCTTGCTATGAGGCAGACGAGTCAGGTATGTAGCTTTGGAAATTAGAAAGATATATTTTCAACAGGAAATTTGATAAAAAATTAATTGATGAAAAAATAATCTTCCTAATGCAGGATAAAGACAATCCTGAGGTCCAAAAAAAGATTGCATTCTGTTTCCGAGTAATGTCCCGTTCTTTTTCTGACTCTGCAAAGGCTGAAGAGAATTTCCAGATTCTTGATCAATTAGAAGATGAGAATGTCTGGAAAATTTTGACGAATCTTGTTGATCCAAATGTTAGCTACCATCAGACCCGTGTATACCAGGTAATATAATCAGAATCTGATAGATGCAGTTTGGGATAACTTATTTGGGACATAATGGTTGCAAGCTATATGGAACTGTATTTTTGAAGTGAATATGCAAGATTGATAACTAAATCTTTGAAGCTAATAGCTAACCTAGTGTCAGAGCTTTTTGCTAATATAATATGCGTGAGTGATGTTTCTCTGGATATGCTTTTTGAATGCCACCGTGAACATCTTAAATGCACCCTTAATGAACTACATGGGTTGTAATAATATAGTTCTAGAGAATAATAACCTTTTGGTGCCTTTGAAACTAGTATTTGAACATCCAAATTTTGCAGTCAGTTTATGATTCAGAGTTTTAGAACAAAAGGCTCGTTATAATTTGGATTGCGACACATAAATGGTTATATATATAACATGCGTTCTCATGGAAGAGTCTCTTTTAGACTTGAAGCATGAATTTATACATATTTTTATATATGCTTTATGCTGAAATTTTATCTTTAATTAGAAGAATGTGGGCAACAAGGATCAAACTCTATATCTTTTGGTAATAGAAGATTTAATATCATGTCATGAAACCATCTCTCCTAAAAGCTTAAGCTGTTAGGTAGAGATACATAAATTGTTTATATCTATCAGCTTGTAGCGTGTCCTTTACTAATTTTGGTTATTTATTTATTAACTTTTGTATGCAGGAAGATCTGCTTAAATTACTTGGTGAGAAACATCAGCTCTATGAATTTCTGGATACATTCTACGTGCAATGCTCATATCTGCTTTTCAACAAGGAGCATGTCAAAGCTATTCTTTCAGAAATTGTTAAACATAAAGCTGCAGAGAATGAACAACGGATACAGTCCTGCATGAATATGTTGGTGGTAAGTACATGATGTTTTAGGTGCAGTAAATTATTGCATTTGGTTATTGGAAGCACTTGTAACTTCTGTGTGTTGCGAATATTTTTTCCTTTCTTGATTTTTTTTAAAGAATGACTTTTTTTTTAAAAAGGCCCAACCCTTTAGTTTATTTTTCTTTCACTAATTGCAAAGCCATTTCCTGTAATGTACCAAATCATCCCAAAACTTTGGTTTTAGAGGCTCAATGAATAATTTAATATATCTCTTAACACACTCCTTACCTTCTAAGCCTTTCAAACATATAGCGCAGAGAAACCTTACTCCCATAATACCTTGTGTTAAGATTTGATTTTACGTGGTAATGGGTGTGTGAATAATTATGGAGCCAATACCTCTCTATTTTTAAGTTGTTAGGAAGAGCCCTAGTAAAGTTATCAATGTCTAATCTGTGGGGTTGTATATTTTAAATTAGTTTTTACAGCTCTGTTATGACTGTAATTTTGTCATGAAGTGTGTGTGTTGGAAACACCTTATGTTACTTTCTAATTGAATTTACTTTGTGAATTCAGATAATTGCTCGTTATAGTCCAGTTCTTTTTAGTGGCAGTGAGGAGGAGCTGGTGAATTTACTTAAGGATAATAATGATGTGATCAAAGAGGGGGTGTCAAATGTTTTAGCCAAGGCTGGTGGTACTATTCGTGAACAACTCGCAGTTACATCAAGGTGGCACTGTTAAATTCTTTATTTTTATATCTGTTTCCTTGAATAATTTTCTTACCTCCCTCTTTGATGCAGCTCTGTCGATCTTATGTTGGAGAGATTATGTTTGGAAGGCAACCGGAGACAGGCCAAGTATGCTGTGCATGCCCTGGCTGCAATAACAAAGGATGATGGCCTAAAATCTCTCTCTGTTCTTTACAAGGTTTTGTATAGTTACTTCACTTACTGTAATATTTTCAATTTTTTTCTCTGATTGTTCAATTTTCTTGTCTTATACGCAGAGGCTTGTGGATATGCTGGAGGAGAAAACTCATTTACCTTCGGTACTACAGTCTCTGGGGTGCATAGCACAGACTGCAATGCCTGTTTTTGAAACAAGAGAGAGTGAAATTGAAGAGTTTATAATAAACAAGATACTGAAACAGGATAGTGTAAGACTAATGATTTCTATCAATGTTCTCCTTTATGGGATAAGCATGGAAGCAATTAATTCCTATTTTTATATTTCAAATGTTTCAGAAAGAAGATTACACGAGAGCTTCATGGGATGACACAAGTGATTTATGTATGTTGAAGGTAGGTAGGAAGAACAAATCTATTCTATTTGTTTTGATGCCATGAATAGCATTTGCATACTCAAAATGCCTAAGTTGAAAATTCCAAGTAGCTGCTTTTTGTTGGCAAATTATTTTATTTTTATGTTTCCTGCCTTATTTATTTATTTTTTTTATCTTTTGCTGAAGATATATGGAATTAAAACCATAGTGAAGAGCTACATGCCAGTTAAAGATGCTCATGTTCGTTCTGGTATTGATAGTCTCCTGCATATCCTTAGAAACATGCTTTCCTATGGTGAAATATCAAAGGACTTGCAGTCCAGGTATAACAGTTTTACCAAGCTGTATTTTAAGTTAATTTATATGAAGTTTGGCTTCTTTTATTTCCTTTTCCAGTTCAACTGTACTTGTAGGGTTCAGATGCTACATAGTATGCCTTCATATATGTCCTCTTGCAGTTCAGTTGATAAAGCCCATTTGAAGCTTGCTGCTGCCAAGGCAGTTCTTCGTTTGTCAAGGCTCTGGGATCATAAGATGCCTGTTGATATTTTCCACTTAACTTTGAGGGTGTCAGAGGTGACTTCTTCCGTCCTGTGCATAATGGCTTCATAAGTATTACTAATTTATTCACCACATTTAATAGCAAAATAAGATAATGCTTTCATATGTATAGGCAGACATTATGTTGTCAAAGTTTCTTTTCAACCTAGTAACTGCTCTTTGTCAAATTTTGGATCTTATAGATTGGCTTCCCTCAAGCTAGGAGCATTTTCTTAAGCAAAGTTCATCAATATATAAAAGACAACCTTTTGGATGCCAAATATGCTTGTGCCTTTGTATTCAACATATTTGAGTCCAAGCCAGAGGAGTTTTCAGAGGTAAGTTTCTTATTTCTTCAATCATTGTTGTGTTTGCAGTTCCTAGCTTTGTGATCAATTGGTGTCCTTATGGTGGCTTCTGCTCATAAATGTAGGATAAGCTGAACCTGGCTGACATTATTCAAATGCTTCAACAAGCAAAGGCACGACAGCTTTCTGTTCAATCAGATGCAAATCCCTTGACCACATACCCTGAATACATCCTTCCATTCCTAGTTCATGCACTTGCTAGCATATCATGTCCCAATGTTGATGAGTGCAAGGATGTTGAAGCCTATGATAACATATACAGGTACTGTGTTGCCCATGTAGGACATCTCTGTTGAATGCATATTTGGATAATTTTCTGTGAAACTGGTTGAAACTAGAGGCCTCAAGGAGTCTCTCTCTCTCTCTCTCTCACACACACACACACACACACACACATAGCTGTATAGGGCCTGCAGATTGAATGTCCTGTATACTTTGGTACATTTTGAATGTTGGTGTCATGTATACTGCTTTTGTGAATTCATATTTTTTTAATAGTTCTTATCAGCGGCTTTCTGCAGAATAAGTGGTATCATGCATGCCATCTGCCATTTTTAGAAGCTTTCCTTTATGCATGTCAGACATCTACCCTGTCCAAACCAAATTAGGGTCCTTGTGCTATCGTGCATTTTTTTTGTTTGTTTGTAACTTAGATATATCTGTTTTACTTGTTTGTTCTCCACAAGTATAGATGGTGTGATGTTTTGAACATTATGGTGGAATGCATGTTGAGTTGATACCTATAGATTTCTAGCTGCTGCTAGGGTTCAAAGTATTTAATATGTTGAAAATGCTGAATCTTATGGAATTTGTATTCTGCCATGAATTTCAGGCAGTTGCATTTGGTGCTATCAATGCTAGTCCAAATAGATGAAGATGTCAAATCAGAATTAACTACTAACCGGGAGAAGGAAATCATATCTACCGTCACATCTATTTTTCAGAATATCAAGCACTCTGAAGATGTAGTTGATGCATCTAAGTCAAAGGTGGGTTTTTTTTTTTTTGTGTGTATTAAATTAGTGACATAGGAAAAATTTTGTACAACATATTGGAGAGAATCTCATGTGTATGATCCATGAATAACCAGAATTCTCATGGCATATGTGACCTTGGGTTAGCAATCACTAAGCGACTGGTACAGAAGGATGTTGATTTACAAGGGTCTTCTCCTTCAATTTCTCTTCCTCCAATACTATACAAAATGCGTGAGAAGGAAGATGACACGGTATTCTCTTCTGCTAACAGCTAAGTTATATAGACAATTGTATAATTTATTTATAAGAAGCCATTTTGCTCTGATTAAATGGTGATAGCATCTTCTTAGGCTGTGTTTGGTTTTGAGAATAGGACAAGACAAGACAAGACTTTGAGAACAAGACACAAAATACAGAGACAAAAATTAGTGTTTTTTGTATTTTGTTTGGTGATAAACTAGAACAAATTATGGAAGTTTAATTTATTCTCATTTTTCTTTCATTCAAAAAATTTGGGGAAAATTATGATAATAAAAAATATAATTATGAAAAATTAACAAGAATAATGAAAAAAAATGAAAAATAAGTTGTGTCTCTTGTTAGTGTCTCTGTGTCCTTTTGGATGGACACAAAATACACTAATTCAATGTTTTTGGACACAATATTTCTGTCCGTCTCATTTGCCAAACACGATCGTGTCCCTGTCTCAATGTCTCGTGCTTGTAAACAAATGCAGCCTTATTGTTTGGTGGGGGTGTGAATGTGTTAGTTATGTATAAGCTTCATTCTAAGCATGGAATTTAGATGGATTTGCCTTCAACTTAACATATGCAGATTTTACAAATTTAGGATCTTGATCGCTTCTAATTAAGATGTTAAAGCTGTTTGTTTCATCTGGCAGGTAAGTGAAGTGAGAACCTGGTTGGCTGATGAAAGTGCCATGACTCACTTTGAATCACTTGAATTAGAAATGGTAGGTTTCCTGCAAAGGGTAAAATCAAATATCAGCTTTGGGTTGCCTTTATATCTTCAGCAGTGTGATAATATTCTTTTTGGTGTATCAGGTTCCATCTCAGTCAGTTGAGGGCAATGCTTTAAAGGACAGTGAAAAAGATGGAAATGAAATGCCTCTGGGGAAAATAATGAAGAACATAAAATCAAAGGGAACCAAGGTCAAAAAAGTTAACAAGAAGAAGTCTGTGCCGGCTGAAACAAAGAAGGCTGAAAATGATATTGATATCTTAAATATGGTCAGAGAAATTAACTTAGATAACTTGGGGATATCTACTAACTTTGAGTCAAGTAATGGTCATGAACATTCTTTGAGCAAGAAGGAGCAAAATGATCCAGAGTTTATAGCTAGAAAGAGAAAAGTTGAAGAAGCATCATCTGTTCCAGTGCCTAAACGTAGGCGAACTTCTTTGACTCATGGTAAATTGAGACCAAGTAGTACATCAAAGGCTTCTCAAATAGTTTCAGGGGAAGAGTCCTCTAGAGTGAAACCACACTTGGAAGCAAAACTCAGCCTTGATACAGATAGCAAAGCTCTGCCAAAAAAAATGGTCAAAAGCAGTGAGCGCTCGATAAAACCTAAAGCTAAGGCCTCTAAGAGCTATCACAATGACAAGGCCATCAAATTTGATGAGCACGACAAGGTGAAATCTTACTGTCAAGTGATATGTATTATTGTATGAGGTAGAATTTATCAGTTTTGTAGACTTTGATTATTTTTCTCTCTTTATTGCAGAGTCTTGATGATTTAAAAAGAACTGACAAGGTTGAAAATGAAAATCTCAAATCATCAATTGGGTCTCCCAAAAAGCTTAAAAGAAAAAGTATTGGAGGATTGACCAAGGTAAATCTTTCTGCAGCTATGTAATCAATGTTGTGGTGGTTTTGACTTTTGATGTCAATAACATCTCTATGCCATGTGCAGATCTTATATCTACATTCTACACGCCCATTATATATGCTATAATGTTTGTCTTTTGTCTTTTTCCTTCGATAATAGTTTGATTTTGCTTCTTTTGTTGGTAGTGCACAATGAAGGAAGATGATAGTGAGGCTGAAAATCTAATTGGCTGCAGGATTAAAGTTTGGTGGCCAATAGATAAGGAGTAAGTCTTTTGTTTTTAGTGTTCTTTTTTCCCCTTTTTAAATCAAGAGATTAGCTGTAGAAGTAGGGAAAAAGAATTTATGCTATTTGGTTTGTATGAAGGACAAACAAGACAAAGAACAACTATTTATTTTTCCAAAGTATGTTGACATTTTGACCATATTTTCTAATGATAACTGAAGGGTAAAGATGTTTCTATTGACTATACCTTTCTTAGTTTGCATATTTTTGAAGTTTTTAATACTGCGTTTGTTTTGCATCAACTGATGCTAGTTTCTGTTTGGTACTGGGGGGTTGTTGTCATGAAGTTCCCTTTATACTTAAAATGCACTTTCTATGTTATATGAACCCTAGGAACAAATTTCTAAAATCCCTAATGCCTTCTCTTGTTTTGATAATTTTTTAATTGAGGTTCTGGTTTTGTTTTATTATTGTTCCACAGATTTTACGAGGGAACTATTAAGTCATATGATCCTTCAAAGAAGAAGCACGTGGTAAGCTTATGCTCTGATTATTATGAAGGTATTTTGCTGCCTAATTGTAACATTTCTGACATGTGTACTGTGGCATGTCGTGTAAGATATTATATGAAGATGGAGATGTAGAAGTGCTACGCTTAGAAAAGGAGCGCTGGGAGCTCATTGACAAGGATCGCAAATCTACTAAGGTTCTTTCTCTCTCTCAAGTATATTTTTTTTGAACTATTGTTTTAGTCTGATTTGTTTTATATTTATTCTTTCCAGAAGATGAAGCCTTCGAAAACTCTCTCTACTCCTGAAGCGTAAGTATTCCCTCTACAAATTAGTTTTTACTTCTAGTAATTTGAATGAATAAATATCACTTTAGAAAAAATATGAAATTTCCTCAATACTCTATGGAAAATTTCAATAAATGTTAACCTGCTTAAAGTGTGATGCGAGTTATAGGACTATTAGCTTTATTGACATGATTTTGTACCCCATTATGAGCATTTTCCTTCTGTGGGCTGATTCCTTGAATTTTTTGTAGGTCTATGGGGAAGAAACAGAGAAGTTCAAGTGTTTCAGCCAGTAAAACGACCAAAACAATGTTAGTGGAAGAGCACGAGATCCTTCTTACATTTGCTAATTTGTTCTATGCTAACTAGTATCATTGTATTTTGTAGAGCTAATGGCAAACAATCTCCTGCCAAACATGTAAAACGTGGACAAAAAGGCGCATCACAGGGCCATCTCCGTCAAGAGGATGCCAAAGAGAGTTCTGAGATATCAAATCCTGAAGAGACCATGGTATCCAAAGCTGAGGCAAACTCCGGTAATATGTCTTAAAATATATGTAATGTATGCATTGGTGCTTGTGTGTGCTCCCACGTGTGTCTCTCTTAAAAGACTTGTGCCATGCTGGATGTCGCACAACTATGCTTTATATTTTTCTTCTACTTATTATTTTGGTGAGGTTTTTAAATAGTTTTCCACTACAGATGGTTCTGAAGGGGAACAGGCTGAAGGGTCTGACTCTGATCAAATAAAAAAGAATAAGTCTACCAAGAAAGTAAAATCGACTTCGCATGGAAAGAGGCCTAAGAAAGGGAAGAGCTCAAGTAAAAGGGACAAATTAGAAGAAGAAAAGGAGGAGTCAGATGAAGAGATGCATGATCATAGTGAGAGGCATTCTGAAGATGCTGAAGAAACTGCCCCTCTAGGAGCTCGAAATGATGCCGAAGAAAACAGTTCGAAAGAACAAGATGTAGGCAAATCAAGTGGAGATACAAGAGAGAAGGATAATGGAGAAGCGGAATCAGGTTCTGAAGGGAATCAAAATGACAACAATGAGGAAAGTAGTCCCAAAGGCGTTGAAAAATCACACGTGGAGTCGACAACTCCTCATAGCCCCAAAATTGCTGAGGTTGCTGATGATGAGCCACTGGTAATTTATACCCTTTTTTTTCGGTTTTTAATTATTGTTTTAAAAAATAGTACATTGTCAAAGCTGATAGCTGAGAATGGTTGATGCAGAGCAAATGGAAACAATGCTCAGGTAAGAAAAGCTCAAGTAAGAAAAGCTCGGTGAAGAAGCGATGACCAGTTTGGCTGCTGAAGCACAAACATCTGTAGATTGCGGCAATATTAGTTGTGGACAGCATGTCATCTGTTCAAAGTGAAGTACATGTCTATGTTGTGAATGATGACTTCCATATGTGTTCACTCACAAATAGATGTGCTTATCAATCATGTCTTGTAGCATCTTTTGTAGAATGTACAATAACAGGTGTCATTCCCACGTTTCGGCGAAGTTAAAAAGATGTAAAAGAAAACGTTGACGACGGCACTTAGGGATTTTTAGGATTGTGTTCTACGAAATGACCTTGTGTTGATTTAGGTGATAGGTTTAGCATATGATTCATGAGGGTGTTGTTCATCCTTCCATCATAATTAATTTAGTGGGGAAAAACATGTACAGCTATACGTGGGGATATAAATTGTACTCCTTGTATCATTTGCTTATTCATACTTCTCTAGTCCTAGCATCCATGGAAAAATATGACCTTACCATTAACTTGAAGGTGTTGTGTTACACATGGTTATGGTTTGTGAACATCCTCTCTGAATTCTTAAATGTGGACTGAAATGAGTTTCATTATCATGATGATGACTTTGAATTTTCATGGTAATGTATTCTATGAATCTTTGGAACTATTAGAGGCTTCTTTGGTTGTGACATTGTGCTCGTGTTTAAGATATTTTTGGAAATTAGGATCTTATAAAGAAAAATGAAAAAAAAAAGTAAACAATGAAGTTTTTATATCCATTTTCCATCTTGAGTTTTTTTTTATCTTCACAATTTTGAAAATGAAAAAGATACTCAAAATGAATAATGAGAAATTAAAAACAAGAACCAAATATTTATAGTTTATGAAAGCCTATAAATTCACCCGTCTTTTGCATGAAGCTAAGTGCATACGAATTTAAACTGATTTTTTTTAAACTGATCTTTTTTCCCCTTTAACTAATGAATTGTAACTCAAATGACATTTGATCTGTTTCATTTCCATATATAAGTTTGAGGTTTTTCACTTGATGTAACTTGGAAAAAAAGAAAGAGACTGGTTTTTTTGTGCAGACATGATTAGCTACTTTTTAACCACATGATCAAGTTTCATCACATAACCACTAACCGACCATCCCCAGTGTTTTACAAGTTATTAAAACAACAGGTTACAAATAGTCAAATTCAATGTTCCCCATATTCCACTTTTTCTTTCCTTTGTGGGTTTTTTCAGAGATCTTGTCAATTGTAAGATTTTTTTTTTGTCAGGCAATTGTAACTTACATAATAATTGGTTGCTCAGACTTTATGTTCATAGTCCATGTGCTTGTAATATTATTGGACGTTTATAAGATTGGTTGGTTTCTTACCAAAAAAAAATGGTTGGTTGGGTAGCAAGATAGCATATTTGTACTGATTCAACTTCATATGCGGAATATATAAATCAAGATCGTTGAAATAAAAGCAGTTTTACACGTGTTGAGATTAAGGCATTCATGTTTAAGATAACTGATTGATAATTAATATTTTAGCGAAGACCCTTGAAAAATTATGAATCCTTAAAAGCAAATCCAGCATGCAGTTAAGTTATTATAAAGTCCAAAAACATATAAGAGCGTGTGATGCCAAGTCAAAGGAGAGAACAAATATTTTTGGTGAACGCGGCTGAATCTTATTATACGTAGAACAAATTAAATAAGGAGAATGTAATAAGGAGAATGTTTCTTAAACATCTACATCATGCTATATTTGTCTTTTGTTAGAGCATTATTATTATTATTATTATTATTATTATTATTATTATTGTTACGTTGGGTAACCGGAGATTAATGGGTTAGACAAGTTTAGCTGGCCCAATCGTCTGAACGGTGAAACGTCCAAGTGTGTTCAAGATCCGAAGCCCCCATCCGACTTGTGTAAGGAGGAATGGGGGGTGGTACCTGCAAGGACACTCCGATGCCTAAGTCAGCAAGGGTGCAAACAAGCTTAGAGAATATTGGGACTTAGAGATACCTGAGGGGTGTCAGGGTATTTATAGTGGTGAATCAATAACCACCGCTGAAGTAGTTCCGCCTTTTAAGGTAGATAACCGTTCCTTTATCTTAGGGAGGTTGAGATATGGCTCCTGGAAGTGGGTAGAGAGATTTTAGGGGCAGTTACTCATTTGAATGAGTGATTATCTGCCAGCTAATCTTCGTTCCCGACTTCTTTAGGGTTAGTCGTGATAGGAACCGACTTCATAGGGAGGAGGTCGGTACAAGGCGAAGCTCAACCTTTTTGGGTTGGGCCTTTTGTTGGGACCTGGGCCTTATCGTTGGGTCAGGGTATGAACAGTGCCCCTACTCGAGCCCAATTTCCTTTAAAATTTGGGTTCGAGTATTCTACTAGGGGTCGTAACCGACTTGTGAGGGAACCGACGTGATTTGTTTGCAACCGACGTGAATTTTCGTGACTTTTGATTTTTTACAGTTACATCTAATCAAACGTCGCATTCGTTAGGGGTGTGCGTAGGTATTAATTACCTTGGTAACGGTGCATTCATTAATGACCGCTTCCATTTTTACCATTATGCCCCTAACGTGCTTATAAATGCTTCTCTCTTCCTTCGTTGTTTCGTTTCTTCGATTTTTCAAAATTTTTTTCCTTTCATCTGTTCGTGGAATACTTTCGTATCTGTTCGTGGGGTACTCTTCGTTGAAGGCTTTCATCTTCCTCTACTCCTTTTCAGGCAAAGGTTGGTTCTTTCTTCCCTTTTATTAAGTGCTTCTGCATGCCTTTTATTTTCTTTGGAGAGGGAGAGGGTGACATCGTAGGTTGTTTAGATTTCATGCTCCTTAGGGACTCTCGTTTTTTATTCTTTTTCCTTTTCCCTTTGTAGGTTTTCATCGTCCCCTAGGGAAAAAATGTCTTCTGTAGAAGTTCTTGCTCAGTGAGTTGATGTTACGGTCTTGGGGGAGGAACCTTTGGTCGATGCCGAGTTCATCACCAACCTTCGCACTCATCACCATATTTGTACTTCTGAGGAGGATGAGCCGAAGTATGAATTGGTGGTCCCGGGTCTAGAAGATCGGGTTTGTTTTGGGAGGGATACTGAGGAGGCCCTTCATTTTTTCTATATGTATGAAAGCATGATTACCCGTTTGGGTGTTTTTCTTCCATTTTCTGATTTTGAAATAGCTATTTGCGTCACTGCCGAGTTGCTCCTACCTAACTTCACCCTTTTTTCTAGATGAAAATTCTGTTCCTCGCTTTCCTCTGTATTGGTTGGAGGCCTCCCCCTGCGAGAAATATGGTTTGGATGACTTGGATGAGGTGGAGGCAGCCATTGTGGGGTTCCTCCGAGAAGTGTGGGGGAGGGTCCCATATCTGGATACCAAAAAATTTCTCCAGGGGTCGCCGGCCTTTGTCCAGGCACAATTAGGTAGCCTTTGTCTGTTATACTTTGTGTCCGACTTGTATCTTATTTTTTCGACTTGTCTGAATTTTTTGGCTAATAATTGCTTTTACAGAGATGGCAAACAAGAATTCCAGCGAATCTTACCAGAGAGTCCAGGAGGCCAGGGCAAGATCTCGCGCCAGGGCCGGTGGTGCCAGGGTAACTAGCTCCTCTCTTCCTCCTCCTCCTCCTCAAACTTTGGGGACCCCTTCTCGGCCTATTGTTATTTCCTCCTCGGCTTCTTCTCAGCCTCCCCCTCCCCCCCGACCTTCTCCTGAGCCAGAGAAGAAGAAGCGTAAGAATTTAGAGTCTTCCTCTTCTTTTGAAGGTGAGGCTAAGGTGGATGCACCTGCATTTGTTCGGAAACACATCTATCCCCAAACCCGTATAGGTATGGATGATGTTTCTGTCCGGAACCACCTCACTATTCTGGCTCAAGAGAGTGTCAGGGCGGCGGCGGTGTGCACCAAGTTTCTTGATGTTTTTTAGAAGACTCATCTTAGCTCTCTGGGTTCAACTTCGAGGGTTGAGGAGTTAAGGGAAAGGCTTCTCATATATCAGAAACATGAGAAGGAGTTGAAGGAGGAGGTCGCTAAATTGAGGGAGGAGAGGGATGATCTTCGGGAGAAGGGGAGCAAGTTACAAGCCCAATGCAACATGGAGGAGGGTTTGAGGAAGAAGGCGCAGGAGAGTTATTCAAGCTTGTTCCAGGATCTCGTGGAGGTGAGGAAGGACTTGTTGAATTCTCGGACTGCTTACGCCGAGTTGGAGGACTCTATTACTGAGGGAGCCGAGGAGGCTTGGAGGATTTTTAAGGAGCAGGTCGGCGTCCTTGCTCCCGATTTGGATCTCTCTCTTTTGGACCCTGACAAAATTGTTATTAATGGGGCCATTGTGTCTCCTCCCCGACCTGTGTATGAGTCCGAGTTGAAGACTCGGGGTCAGAGAATCATAGAGTCTCCTCCCCGTCAAGACAATGCTCCGAGTTCTTCCGAGACTCCCGAGACTTCTCTTCCAACTCCTGTAGGTGCCTCTCTCCCTGGTCCTGATGGCGCTCAGACTCCTCTTCCTGATTCTGGTGGTGATCCTACTACTCCCGGTGGTGATAGTTAAAAAATTTGTTGGCTATATGGGGGCCCGGCCTGTGGGTCCCCCCTTTTTTAAACTCTTTGTTGTTTATGGTGGTGGTGACTTGACTTTTTCTCTGGCCTTTTAAGGCCGTAAACAAAATATTTATAAATACCCTTTTTTTGGATAAGGATTTTATGTTTAACAAAGAAATACCCTTTTTTGGATAAGGGTTTAAGTTACCTTTTGTGTGCATGCTTTTCTGTTTTTGTTTGGTACTTTAGAAAGTTTCTCCGACCTTTTGAAAAACCTTTTCTTTGGCTTGTCTGTCTTTATGAGCTTGACAGTCTTTTGTCCTTAGGTTTTTTCGATCTCTCTTTTCCACTATTCCTTTATACTCAACTTTGTGGTTTATTGAGCTTTTATGTCTTAGGTTATTTTTGCGATGCATTTTTCTTCTACTCGGTTTTTCATTTCGATTTACGAGTCGAAGTGTTTCGAGCTTTTTCTCGGGTTTTCATTTCGACTTATGAGTCGGAGTGTTTCCGAGTTTCTTACGATCAACTTATATAACCTCTTTACACCGACTTGTACCTCGTCGTTTTATCCTGACGACCATCTAGGTCCGGTTCATGGGATTTTCACATTTTGTCGAGCTTAAGTCGGCGCGTTTCGTAGAAAAGAAAATAAACGAGAAGGAATTTTTATGAGATATTTAAAAAAGATCTTTATTTATTTGGAAAGGTACTTTCTACTGCTACTAAGGGCTTTTAACAACTTCTTCCCCTTAGGCTCTACTATGATGCCTCGTTAAAAACCCTTTCTTCAGAAAAAACCCTTTGTTTTTTGGGAAAAATCATGAAGTAGGGAAAAGAGTGCATCAGGGAGTAGAGTTTGCTTTTAACTATAGTACCTTTTCATGTTGCAAGCATGCCACGACCTTGGTAACTCGGTGCCGTTTAGATCGGTCACCTTATAATAGCCTTTTCCTAAGACCTCACTAATTTTGTATGGTCCCTTCCAATTAGCAGCGAGTTTTCCTTCCCCCGATTTGTTGACTCTAATGTTGTTTCTGATCAATACCAAGTCATTTGGGGTGAAGCTTCTTCGAATGACTTTTTTGTTGTACCTGGTAGTCATCCTTTGTTTCAACGTTGCTTCTCTTATCTGGGCTTGCTCTCTGACTTCGGGGAGCAGTTCGAGCTCCTCTTTGTGCCCCTGTATGTTTCCGATCTCATCATGGAGAATCACCCTTGGACTTTGTTCGCTGATTTCTACTGGTATCATGTCTTCTACGCCGTAGACGAGTCGGAAGGGCGTTTCTCTAGTGGCAGATTGTGGCGTCGTCCGGTAGGCCCATAACACTTGTGGGAGCTCTTCAGCCCATGCTCCTTTTGCATCTTGTAGTCTTTTCTTTAGTCCTGCCAGTATGACTTTGTTGGCTGTCTCGACTTGTCCATTTGCTTGTGGATGTTCCACCGAGGTGAACTGGTGTTTGATTTTCATACTGGCCACCAAGCTTCTGAAGGTAGAGTCAGTGAACTGGGTTTCATTATCTGTGGTAATGGAATATGGTATCCCATACCTTGTGATGATATTTTTGTAGAGGAACCTCCGACTTCTCTGGGCTGTGATGGTGGCTAATGGTTCTGCTTCTATCCACTTTGTGAAGTAGTCTATTCCCACAATCAAGTATTTGACTTGTCCTGGAGCCTGAGGAAAAGGACCTAACAGATCCATCCCCCATTTTGCAAAGGGCCATGGAGAAGTTATGCTGATTAGCTCCTTGGGGGAGCCACGTGGAAATTTGCGTGCATTTGGCATGGCCGGCACTTTTTCACAAATTCTATGGCATCTTTCTGCAAGGTCAGCCAGTAGAATCCAGCTCGGATTACTTTCCTGGCTAGTGACCTGGCTCCGAGATGGTTTCCGCATATCCCATTGTGAACCTCCTCTAATACCTCAGTTGTCTTTGAGGTCGGTACGCATTTCAACAATGGTGTTGATATTCCTCTTTTATAAAGGATATTCTTCACCAGAGTGTAATGTTGTGCTTTCCTCCGGATTTTCTTAATCTCTTTTTCCTCTTTGGGGAGGATGTTGAATTTTAAGTATTCGACCAAGGGATTCATCCATCCGAGGTTTAGCCCAGTTACCTCAAGGACATCTTGTTTGTCTTCTGCTTTTACTACAGATGGTTCTTGGAGAGTTTCCTGGATCAGACTTCTGTTATTCCCTTCTGGTTTGGTGCTTGCCAACTTGGAGAGGGCATCTGCTCTGCTATTGAGATCCCGAGTTATATGCTTAACTTCGGTTTCCGCAAAGTGCCCTAAGTGTTCCAGAGTTTTTTCCAAGTATCTCTTCATGTTTGGGTCTTTGGCCTGATACTCTCCATTTATTTGGGAGGTCACCACTTGGGAGTCGCTGTATATCATCACTTTCGTTACACTGACCTCTTCTGCTAGTTTCAACCCTGCAATCAGGACTTCATACTCTGCTTGATTATTTGAAGCTGGGAATTCAAATTTGAGGGACACCTCTATTTGGGTTCCCCTTTCGTCGACTAGTATTATGCCTGCGCTGCTTCCTGTCTTGTTTGAGGATCCGTCTACATAAAGTTCCCATGTAGTTGGTTTTTTCTCTTGATCTCCTGCGTATTCTGCTATGAAGTCGGTGAGGCATTGGGCTTTGATCGCTGTCCGAGTTTCATACTTTAAGTCAAACTCGGAGAGCTCTATTGCCCATTGAACCATTCTTCCTGCAACATCCGTTTTCTGGTGGATTTGCTTCATGGGCTGGTTCGTTCGGGCTCTTATGATATGGGCTTGGAAATAAGGCCGTAGCCTTCGCGAGGCTATTACTAAGGAGTAGGCAAACTTCTCTAGTTTGTGGTACCTTAGTTCAGGGCCCTGTAGAACTTTGCTGATGAAGTAGACTGGATGCTGTCCAACTTCGTCCTCCCTTATCAGGGCTGATGCGACAGCTTTATCTGCTACTGACAGATATAGGACGAGATCTTCCCCGCTTAGAGGTCGGGTCAAGATTGGTGGTTGACTCAAGAACCTTTTGAACTCCTGGAATGCTCCTTCGCATTCTGGAGTCCATTCGAATTGGCATCCCTTTTTTAATAAAGAAAACAGTGGAAGGGATCTGAGTGCTGATCCTGCCAAGAACATGGAGAGGGCTGCTAGTCGGCCATTCAATTGTTGGACCTCTCTTAAGCAAGTCGGGCTCTTCATTTCAAGGATGGCTTTACACTTGTCGGGGTTTGCTTCGATCCCTCTCTGTGTTAGCATGAACCCTAGAAATTTTCCAGCCTCTACCGCGAAGGTACAATTTGCGGGATTTAGCCTCATCCCATGCAACCTTATGGTGTCGAAGACTTGCGAGAGGTCTGTCAAGAGATCAACTTCTTCCTTAGTTTTCACTAGCATGTCGTCTACGTAAACTTCCATTAAGCTCCTGAGGTGGGGGGCGAACACCTTGTTCATCAGCCTTTGGTATGTGGCCCCTGCATTTTTTAGTCCAAATGGCATGACCACGTAGCAGAAATTTGCTCGGGGCGTGATGAACGATGTCTTCTCTCTGTCTGGCTCATGCATAGGGATTTGGTTATATCCCGAGTAAGCATCCATGAACGACAAGTATTGATACCCCGAGCTGGAGTCTACTAGAGTATCAATACTTGGAAGTGGATAAGGGTCCTTGAGACATGCCTTATTTAAGTCGGTGTAATCGACACACATTCTCCATTTGCCATTTTGCTTCTTGACTAGCACTACAGTTGCTAGCCATGTTGGATATTTGACTTCTCTGATGAAGCCGGCTTCTAGGAGTGCCTGTACTTGCTCTTCCACCGCTAGAGCTCGTTCAGGACCAAGCTTGCGCCTTTTCTGTTGTACAGGTCGGGATCCTGGATATACCGAGAGCTTGTGGGACATTAGCTCGGGGTCTATCCCGGCCATGTCGGAGGCTTTCCAAGCGAAGAAGTCGGAATTGTCTCTTAGGAGTTTAGTCAACCCTTGCTTCAGGGTTGCCCCTAGGTTGGCTCCTATATTGGTATTTTTTCCTTCCTCTTTGCCGACCTGTATTTCCTCGGTTTTTCCCCCTGGCTGTGGTCGCAACTCTTCTTTGGCCCTTGCTCCATCGAGTTCTATGGTGTTGACTTCCTTGCCTTTTCCCCTTAGGTTCAGGCTTTCATTGTAGCACTTTCTTGCCAATTTCTGGTCCCCACGCATCGTTGCTATCCCCGCTGATGTCGGGAACTTCATGCAGAGATGCGGGGTAGATACCACTGCTCCTAATCGGTTTAGGATAGCTCTTCCGATTAGAGCATTATATGCTGACCTCACGTCGATGACTATGAAGTCTATATTCAGAGTTTTGGATTTTTCTCCTTTTCCAAAAGTAGTGTGGAGGGGCAGGAAACCTAATGGTTTTATCGGCGTATCGCCTAGCCCATACAAAGTGTCGGGGTAGGCTCTCAGTTCCCTTTCGTCAAGCCCTAGTTTATCAAACGTAGGCTTGAAAAGGATGTCTGCTGAACTCCCTTGATCCACCAGAGTTCTGTGGAGATGGGCGTTGGCTAGGATCATGGTTATTACCACCGGATCATCGTGTCCGGGGATTATTCCTTGCCTATCCTCCTTTGTGAATGAGATGGTAGGAAGGTCGGGCGATTCCGTTCCGACCTGGTAGATTCGCTTGAGGTGTCTTTTGCGAGAGGACTTGGTGAGCCCTCCTCCCGCGAATCTGCCTGAGATCATATGTATATGTCTCTCCGGAGTCTGTGGTGGTGGGTCTCTTCTGTCCGCATCATCTCGCTTTCTCTTTCCATGATTGTCCGACCTCTCCATGAGATATCTATCAAGTCGGCCTTCTCTGGCCAGCTTTTCTATCACATTCTTGAGGTCGTAACAGTCGTTTGTTGAGTGACCATATATCTTATAGTACTCGCAGTAGTCACCGCGGCTCCCCCCTTTTTTATTCTTGATGGGTCTGGGAGGCGGCAGTCTTTCAGTATTACAAATTTCTCTGTATACGTCCACTATGAAAACTTTTAGAGGAGTATAAGAGTGATATTTCCTAGGTCTGTCGAGACCGAGGTCTTCTTTCTTCTTTAGCTCCATCTCCCTGTCTTTTATCGAGGGGAGGTGTCCAGGTCGCCGGCTTGGCTCTCTCAGTCTGGCGTTTTCCTCCATGTTGATGTACTTCTCAGCTCTTTCTTGTACATCACTCAAGGAGGTGGGGTGCCTTTTTTATATGGACTGTGAGAAGGGTCCTTCTCTGAGCCCATTTACCAGCCCCATAATGACTGCCTCGGTAGGCAGGTCTTGAATCTCTAAGCATGCTTTGTTGAATCTTTCCATATAATCTCGTAGTGGTTCTCGACCTCCTGTTTTATTCCCAGGAGGCTCGGTGCATGCTTTACTTTGTCTTTCTGAATGGAGAACCGCGTTAGGAATTTTCTCGAGAGGTCTTCAAAGCTGGTGACCGACCTTGGAGGGAGGCTATCGAACCACTTCATTGCTGCTTTCGATAAGGTGGTCGGGAAAGCTTTGCAGCGTGTTGCATCAGAAGCATCAGCCAGATACATCCGACTTTTAAAGTTGCTTAAATGATGCTTTGGATCCGTGGTTCCATCATAGAGGTCCATGTCGGGGCTTTTAAAGTTTCTTGGAACTTTTGCCCTCATTATGTCCTCACTAAAGGGGTCCTCCCCTCCTGGGGGTGACTCTTCTCGGTCGTCGTGAGAGTTCCGACTTTTGAGGGAGGATTCTAACTTTAAGAGATTTTCTTCTAACTCTTTTCGTCGTTCCATCTCCTCTCTTAAGTGTTTTTCTATTTCCCTTTGTCGCTCCCGCTCCTGTTCCAGTTGTTCCAAGCGACCTTGGTGGCCATGGAATAACCCCATTAGTTCGGTTGCATGGGGTGGCCCATCCTTTTCCGATTCACGCTCCTCGGAGGAGTTCATCTTCAGATTTTTAAATCCGAAGGTACCTTCCCTATGTTGGTCATTGGTTCCCTGGTGAAGGGTTAGGTCTGCGTCATTGTTTCCGGTATCTAGATTCTCTTGTTCAGAATCTGATGTCGCATGACCATCTTCCTGGGGCATGTCCGCCATTACTGGTTGATCTCTCGGGTCCCCGGCAACGGTGCCAATGTTACGTTGGGTAACCGGAGATTAATGGGTTGGACAAGTTTAGCTGGCCCAATCGTCTGAACGGTGAAACGTCCAAGTGTGTTCAAGATCCGAAGCCCCCGTCCGACTTGTGTAAGGAGGAATGGGGGGTGGTACCTACAAGGACACTCCGATGCCTAAGTCAGCAAGGGTGCAAACAGGCTTAGAGAGTATTGGGACTTAGAGATACCTGAGAGGTGTCAGGGTATTTATAGTGGTGAACCAATAACCACCGCTGAAGTAGTTCCGCCTTTTAAGGTGGATAACCGTTCCTTTATTTTAGGGAGGTTGAGATATGGCTCTTGGAAGTGGGTAGAGAGATTTTAGGGGCAGTTACTCATTTGAATGAGTGATTATCTGCTAGTTAATCTTCGTTCCCGACTTCTTTAGGGTTAGTCGTGATAGGAACCGACTTCATAGGGAGGAGGTCGGTACAAGGTGAAGCTCAACCTTTTTGGGTTGGGCCTTTTGTTGGGACCTAGGCCTTATGGTTGGGCCAGGGTATGAACAATTATTATTATTTATTTTATTAATCTTTATAGTTTTACTAAATTTTTACTCAAGTCTTTATATTTTCACTTTTCAATTAATAGAATTTTTTTTTTCAAAAAATATGTGGTTAAAGATCTAATTAGGTTTTTAATTGTAGATAACTTTAATTTGTAAAAAAATATTCAATTAATTCTAATATATTTTACACTAAAAAAAACTTAATTACAAAATTAAAAATAATATAGAGATCCAATTAAAAAAATAAAAAAATTAATTATAAATTTAGTAAAATTATAAAGACTAATAGAATAATTAGATCTTATTATTATTAAAATTTAATTTTAATTTTGTAAAATAATTTTATATAGACATTCAATTGAATATTATCACAATTAAAAATAACTAATTTTTAAATTTACTATTTAAAAATTTAATTAGATAAATGTATTAAAAAAATGAATTAATATCTACATACAAATGATTCTGCTATACAAGTCTTACAAGTTCACTAATTGATATTACGCTCAAACGCGTCTCTAACAGATTTTTAATTTTTGAAAGGATTCCGTTTTCTTTTTCGAATTTCTTGCCTTCTCTTTCTCCTTCTTCATTTACGTGCTTTTCTCTGTGTTTTCTTTATTCGTTATTCTCGATTTCTATTATTTTTTTACATCAAGCTCTGAAATCGTTTTTAAACTGTTCCATCTTCATCGTCGTATTTTTTCTCGTTCTTCTTTTGATTTTGCAACATTATGTATTTTTTTCTTCTTTGTTTGATATTTTTCTCCCAAAAAGAATTATGAGAATATGGAATAAGAAAATGAAGAAGAAGAAGCAGCAGAAGATGATGAGGAAAAAGAGAAAGAGTTCTGAATTATGCATAAGGTGTACTTCAATGAATTTTGGGTGTATTTTTGTAATCCTTTGGGTATATTTCTGTAATCTTTTGGGTGTATTCTTATAATCGTTTGGGTGTATTTCTAAAGATCCATTATCTTCAAAACAATTTCAAAGCTTGATTTCGGAAACAATGAAAATCGAAAAAAAACGAAGCAAGAATACCAGTGATAAATGCAGGTAAAACAACGAATGAAAAGGCGAAGAGAGAACGCACGAAAGAGATCGAATAAATTTGGCAAGAAACTCGTTTTCATGGAGGAAGAAGAAGAGTCGTTCATAATGCATGGTGAGTAGCACGCTTTGAAAACAGGAAGTGGTTGAATAACGTGTGTATATTTACTCTTGAATGTGGGAGTAATGCGTGTATGTTTTGTTGGATTTGTACCAACTTATAAAACTTGTAAGCTTGTTTGGGTGAGCTTCTAAGAAAGATTTTTTTTCGAGTTATCTTTTTTTAAAAGATCTTATTGAAAAGCAAAAGTAATTTTATGTTTGGATATCTCATGTAAAAAGGTCTTTTTATCTATCAATTATGTTTGGGTATAACAATATAAAAGTACTTTTTTGTTTATTTATTATACGAAAAACATCTTTTTTTTAAGGAAAAAAGATCTTTTAAAAAAAGATGTAAATTACAGCTTCTCAAAAAAGATCTTTTTTTATTTTACTAGTGCTTTTACTTTTACTACTAGAAATTTGCCAAACACGTTAAAAAATAAAAAAAATCTTTTTTTATTAAAAAAAGATCTTTTTTTAACAAAATAATGGCGCCCAAACATCCACTAAGTCAAAAAGACTTGTATGTATAGGAGGTTCTTAAAAAATTTATATCATCAATGCATTGTCTAAATACATTAAAATTAAACTATTATTATTGTTATTTAAATAAAGAATATTACACTTCTTATTAATTAGACAAATCTTAATTTTTATTTTGTTATTGTTATATATGAATGGTTGATATTTAAAATGCTAACCTACTAATCAAGTTAATCATTTTTCTAAACTTTCTAATGGGTTGCATATTTTTTTCATAAAAAGGAAAAAGATAAGTCTATAACTTGCAAGTTTATTTATTATTTTTAATAACAGATTACTTTTTACCTAGAGCACATTAGTATCCGTAATATATATCTAAAAAAATGCAATTTGACAAAATTTGTGAATAATAATAATAATAATAATAATAATAATAATAATAATAATAAGTGTTGTATCCGTTATTAAATTTTCATTTCATATGAAGGCAATTCTAATTATCTACGAGTTTCTCCCTAATAATAATAATAATTAATAAGACATTAGTAGTGTTGGTACGGTGTGAAGTGTGAAGAATGAAGAATGAAAAAAGAAAAAAGAGGCAGTGATTGAGGGTCAGAGTCGGAAAAGAAGGCGCACGCATGCATTTAATTTGAGTGAGTATTGTTAATTTGTTATTTTTTCACTTTCAAAGAAGTAATTATAAAAAAGGACCAAGTCTGGTCAATCCTACGGCCCAACACAGTCCATCAAACCTCATCATATCCTTTGACCTTTGACCAACATTTTTCTCATCTACCTTTCATTTTTTACTAATCTCTTCATTAATTGATTTTCTTATCTTTTCTTAAATTAACTATATATTACTCATATAATGGCCGGCTATGTAACATAAGGTTGTCACCAAGTTGAGTTGGTTTATTGGTTAGTTTATTATCGCAATGGATTAGTTTTTGACCTACTGGATTAGAAAATACCGTGAAAAAAAAAATGTAACATAAGGTTTTACATAATTTCTTCTGATATATTCGAAAAAAGAGTAGGATCATCACAATTTATAAATTTTAGTTAGGAATTAGCTAATAATATTTAAAAGTATTAACTAAAAATATAATATTAGATGATTAAATTAAAAATATTGAGTTATTAGTTAAAAATATTAATCAATATAAATTAAAGTTATAATCCTCAAGTTTTTCTCTTAGGTAAACTTTTAAATAATAATTAGTTATAATTTTAAAGAGAATTTCTGTCAATTCTTTATAAATTGAAAAAAATTCAAATTTTATAATATATTTTAAAAGATAATTTATAATTTTTACCAATAATTAACTAATAATATTTAAAATATTAATTAAAAATATAATACTAGACAACAAAATTAAAAATGTTGACCAATATAAAATAAAAGTGCTAATTCTCAAATTTTTTTAGATAAAATTTTAAATAATAATTAACTATAATTTCAAAGAGAATTTCTGTCAATTCTCTATAAATTAAAAGAATTCTAATTTTATAATACATTTTAAAAGACACTCAATAAATTATTTTGATGTTTATACAATCAAAGTTTAATTCCCAAAATAAATAAAATATATATATATATATAAAATAATGAATATAATAACATTTCAGTTTCACCGATTAAAAATACTTTCGAAGATATCTTATGCATGTGCCTATAAAAATGTGGCAGTGAGATCTCTGTGCTTTGCAACTTTATTGCTTTGCTGTTCCACTGCCTTTAAAATCAGTGCTTTGCTGAGTGCTTTGCTTTGCACATCCCATTGGTGAGTTCTTCTCTCTTTTTCATGGCTTCTACCTTCCACAAAAGGCATATCCAATCCATTCTTTAATAATCAATCAAATGTTGTTTAAAAAAAGAACCATGAACATTGGGGTCCTACTTTATAAATATTCATTTAGTTTGTTTATTTGATTTGGATTCACTGAGAAATACATGTATACTCTCCATTCTCCACCTGCTTCTTTCTTTTCTGCTTGAATAATCCATGTCTTTCTTTCTTGGTTCCATGATGCTGTTGTTTTTTTAGCTGATTTTCAATTATTTTAAAGTTAATTGAAGGGGGCAAAAAAAAAAAAGCTTACTTCTGTTTTGGGTAAGTGAAATTTCTAATTTTGACTCAGTTCTTTTGAGTATTTCTCCACCAGAATATGCATGGTTTATTCTTGTATTGTCTTGTTTACTTTCTTGGTTATTCTTTTGGGGGGAAAAAACATTTCTTTTGTTAAAAAAATTGAAGAACATCATTTGGTTCAAAAGAAAAATAAGATTTTTTTTGGTGGGGGAGGTTATGTTTCTTTGTTATTTATCTGCATATTTTGTGTTTGAATTCTGATCTCTAGTCTTTACCTACCTTTGGCTGATTAGTGAATTAAACTTGTTAACAGGAAGTAACATTAATGGGTGAACAATTGGGGCAGCTCAAAATCATAGTGGTGCAAGGGAAGAAGTTGGTGATCCGGGATTTCAAGAGCAGTGATCCTTATGTTGTCCTCAAACTAGGCAATCAGGTAAATAGGATTTCGTATTTCGATTTCGATTTCGGCTTGTTTCAACATTGTGCAGCATTTTGTAACCTCTAAAGGTGTTTGAAACAATGTTCAATTAAACTTTGTTCCAGACAGCAAAGACCAAAGTCATTAACAGCTGCTTGAATCCTGTTTGGAATGAAGAGCTGAATTTCACCCTCACTGAACCTTTGGGAGTTCTGAATTTGGTGAGTTTTTCTGATGCAGGAATTTGGAGATTTAAGACTTTGTAAACAGTTCAAACCATGAAGGTTTATATTCATGCCGATTTTTGAAATATATAAGTAGGTGAATCCAAGATATCAAATTTCCCAATATTTTCTTCCAAATTCTTAATTTTGAATAGAAAAACTAAATAATAATCCAGAAGGGTAACCAGCACCAGGTTGGTTAAGTAGTTGGCAAGCTTGCTGGTTACCCAATGTGATAGGCAGCCACATCTCCTCTAGCTAGATTAGTCAGATTCTTGGTAATAGGGTCTACATAGGTCGCAAAGACGAAAATGTTCCATAATGGTAATAGTATACCTAAAAAATGTTGTATCTTTAACAACCTTGTGATTCAGGTCCATTCATTTAGTGTCACAAAAGTGAAGAATTGCTAAAGCAAGCATTCTGTTGTGCAGCATCAGCAGATTCCATTGATAGATTTTCACCTCATCTGGTGCATCGATATTCATTTTTACAAACACTGTTGTAAGGTCTATTTAAATGAAGCTCCCCTAGTATGTTGTGTGTTCCTGTATTTGAATACGAACACCGGTGTTGGCATAATGGTACACTAAGGTCCCTAGGAAAACCCAGGTTCAAAAAGAACACCAGTTGAAAGAGCAAGTCTGGTTATACTCGAAACTAGATTAGTCTTCTTCTGACCTTTGCCAATGTTAAAATCACATGCCAATGACCACCAGATCCTCTGTTAGACTTGCTTTCTATGCCTCCTTGAAGGTTTAAACATCAGTTCCTCATGTTGATGCATATATTCTGCTGAAATTTCTGCCATATATTGCTAATTTTTCTTGTGGAAAATTTTCAGATTCTAAGTTGAAGGCATTATTTATTATGTCATTTATGTGTTGTTTTCTTTTGATTATATAGGAAGTGTTTGATAAAGATCTTTTGAAATCTGATGACAAGATGGGAAATGCATTCCTCAACCTTCAACCATTGGTCTCTGCAGCTAGATTAAGAGATATCTTAGGAGTCTCATCAGGTGAAACAACATTAAGGAAGGTCATACCTGACAACGAAAACTGCCTCGTCCGCGAAAGCAGTATCAATTGCGTAAATGGCGAGGTTGCGCAGAATGTTTGGTTAAGGCTGCGCGGGGTGGAGTCCGGCGAGGTAGAATTGACCATCAAGTTGGTCAAAAATGTTACCACCAAAACATAGCTAGTGCAGAATTTGCAAGTGGGCATATCAAGAGTACCAACTCTTCTAACAAGATCATAATTTGTAAAAAGATTTATATGTTTGTGTAGTTAAATAATGGTTTTGATTAATTCCTTTTGATTTATAGATGCAGATTCAATTGTAAGTTAGCAGCTAGTGTGATAGATATGAACCAGTTGTGATATATGTATGGCTTATTCAGTCTGTATTATGGTGTGCTTTCTTTTTCTTTTGTTGTAATGTGGTCCTTACTTTAGTATCTAAACTTTTTTTGAGTTGGATTTGTTGTTCATAGTCACCTCAATCACCAGGCTAGTTAGAAGGTTCATAGTTTCTTTTTTTCAAACATGTGGAATATCTACCGTATCTAGTAGGCCGTCAAAATGGGCTAAACCCATCGGGCCAGCCCGTTTACCCGTTTAAATGGGCGGGCTTTGCCCCTAAAATTAAGTCCGTTTAAATTTCGGGCTAAACGGGCTGAGCCCGATTAACCCGAAAAAAATGACGGGTTAAACGGGCTAGCCCGCGGGCTAAACGGGTGGCCCGTTTAATTTTTTTTTCATTTTTTTTTAAAGAAAGTAACACTTTTAGCTAATATTTTTCCCGATCCGACCCGAAAATCCGACCTATCAACTAAAAAAAAAAATTTTTTAAATGGTTTTTGACCTAAAAGTGGTATTTTTGTCAAAATATTTTTCAAAAAATAAAATAAAATGATAAACGGGCTGGCCCGTTTAACCCATCGGGCTGACTATAAATGGTCCGGGCCAAAAAATTTTGGCCCGCGAATAAAGCGGGTTTAAATGGGCCAGCCCGTTTAACCCATGGGCTTAATGGGCTTGGCCTAAATGGGCCGGGCTAGCCCGTTTGACAGCCCTAGTATCTAGAGAATATAAGAGATATATGAGACATTTGGTGCATAATTTTTTTTAAAAATATATATTTTGTAATGTTTAAAAAATATACTCTCCATTATATTACATGATTTTTAGTGTATATAGTATTTCTGAATTTTAGTCTTTTGGAATTTGCATAAGAATATTTGTACATCAATTTTTTATTAATAAAATATGTGATAAATTTATAACAATATAGTATATTTAAAGTTTTATATTTATATCTAGTTACGTAAAAATATTATTTGCATACTAAAACCATCTATTAAAATTAACTACTATATATTTATATATAAATATACGTGTGGTTTAACTTATTTTTATATATTTTGTATTTTTATGTGTATTTTATATTAGTGACTGATTTTAATGTATGCCTAATATGATTGTTAATTATATATAGTAGTAATTAAAATTTAATTTATTACTAAAATATAAATTGGATACGCTAATAGTGTACACTTAATTTTAAAAAAAATATTATTTATATACCAAATATTTTTTACACTTGTATAAAAATATAATTATTATTAATTAATTATATATTTACATAAATTTTTTATTAATAAAACAAAAAACACATATTTAAAAAATACTAGTATCAAAATAATATCTATTATGAAAGAGATAGACATAATAGAATTATTATTTATTTTTTATATATTTATAACCGTTTGTTGAAGTGTATCAAAATTACCTAAATTCTATATATTTAAATAGGTTCCTAAGTTTTTTTTGGTCAGATATTTTGGAAAGATGTTTATTATCTCTAATATTTGGATGATTATTCTAAATAGTATGGGGAATATTCATTTTGTAATTGAATAACCCATTGTATACATTGTATAAATAGTTCATTGTCTCCCTAACGGATATGAGGAGCCAATGGAATATTTGTACAATGGAAGTTTATAGAGTATTAGAGATATAACCAATAATGTTACTTTTTTCCATCAACTAAAATTTTTGGGATGAGTGATATCATAATATGGTAATAGAGTGCTAGATTCAAAAGAATAAGAGTTCAATTCTCAGTGAATCTCAAAATTAGTTTAAGTTTTTGAGAAAATGTTTATTATCCTTAATATTCGAATGATTATTCTAAATAATATGAAAAATGTTCATTTTGTAATTGAATAACTCATCATACACATTCTACGTTGTCTCTAGCGAAATCCTTATTATATTAAGGTCAGATCCATTGTAAATAAATTAGTGTGAAGGAATAACTTATATATCTTTCTTTTAGTTTAAGTATCTTAATATTTTTTTTTTTTCCGAACCAAAACGTTTTGGGTATATCAAAATTTAATTTACAAATGGAGAGAAAAATAGTATATCTCATTCTCAGCAATATGCGTTTGTCAATAACAAAAATTAAAAAAAAAAAAAAGGAAAAAGAAGAGCACCGTTGAGAAGAGTTACGATCAATGAATGTGTTGAAGCTGAAGGCGGTGTCTGAAGCAGCGAACCCTAATGACACCGCGAAGAAGACGGAGACTGTGGACCTGGGTAACGGAAGCGACGTCGTTTACATTCAGCGCTTAATTCCCTACGAAGACTCATGGCAATGGTTCCATTACCTCGATAACCATATCTCATGGACCAGACCCACCGTTCGCGTCTTCGGAAAATCCTTCCTTCAGGTTATTCACAAATTCAACTCATATCAAATCCTCTGCTTCCTTCAAAATCTCATCTTTCGTTTCTTTTGTCGCATGCCTCATTGTTTCTTTTGTTAACCCCTCTTTAATTGTAAAATACTAATGTTTATTTTTATGCAATGTGAAACCAATCATGCATGTTACGTAGGACTTCTATTGTTACAACAATGCATAATGGAAGTTTGTGTAAAGGAAAATTTGCACTCAAGAGTGTCTCAATCCTAAGAACATGTATTAGTTTTATTTTCAATTTCTCTATTTTGATTGAGTTTATTTTGTTGTGGAAACTGTCTTTATGTGAAACTGATAGTTGAGAATCTTAGATAATTTGACAACTAAATTAGCATTTAACATTTTCAACTATGAATTCACACGAAAACAACTGAATGTGAGTTACATGGACTAAACTAATTAACTTCTGCCTGAATTTTCCCAAATGAAACCACTTTTATCCAGGTGATTAACTTCCACAACTTAACAACCACTATCTAAAAAATTAACCACTTTCATAAATGTATATAGAAATAAACAATCTTTCATAAATGTGGTTAACCTTGTGATGTGATTCTGTGCAGCCTCGAGATACATGTTATGTTGCAAGTCCTGGGTTGACTGAGTTGACTTACAGTGGCTATCAACCGCATGCATATACTTGGGATGATTTTCCACTGCTTAAAGACATCTTGGATGTTGTAAGAATGACTTTCTGATCAATTGTGACTATGATAATGTACTTGAATGATGTTATTTGTTGATGTTACTGAATATTTTCTATTTAATTTCTTGAAGGTCCTTAAAGCTCTTCCTGGGAGTAGTTTTAATAGCGTACTCTTAAATAGGTATAAAGGTGGTGATGACTATGTTGGTTGGCATGCTGATGATGAGAAGCTTTATGGATCAACGCCCGAAATTGCTTCGATATCTCTTGGATGCGAACGTGATTTCTTCCTGAAGAAGAAGCAATGTAAAAAATCTTGTGGTATGACTTCTTCTGTCACTGCATTATGCATCTGTTTCACATGGGTTTTTTTTTTTTTTTTTTGTAGTATGGGAACTTGTAGTGTGCATTTCTAGAAGCATTTGGGGATTTTGTTCCTTGATTTTAATGTCTGTTTGTCTAAAGTCATCCAATTTTATGCTTCTGTTTACAATACTTTTAAATTAGTAGGTGGTTGAGTCTAGTTTTCTTTTTTTTTTTTCGGTTGATTAACTATTCATGACTAGATGTCTGTGTAAAAATTTAACTTTGGTATTTTAAGTCAAATGAAATAAAATTCGTATATAAAACTCTTAATCTCTCTTACCTCAATGGCATTGAGGGTTTCTAAGTTTTTCCAGTTCTGAATTCTACAATTAGCTCCGGAGAGTCTATGTTTGTGAGTTTTTCTCTCCCTGAAATTTATGCAATAACAGTTGAATTTTTTTAGTTGGTTATTCATGAATACATTATCCTTTTGGTGTGGAACTTCAGATGGAAGTGATGAGCCTGCAAGAAAGCGATTAAAGAAGAGTAGCCATGCTGATCAGCACACCTTTAGACTAAAGCATGGATCCCTTTTGGTGATGAGAGGCTATACCCAAAGGGATTGGATTCACTCTGTCCCTAAGCGTGCAAAAGTGAACGGTACACGCATTAATCTTACCTTTCGACGTGTTTTTTGAAAGATTTTTGGACAGGGTCCAGCTTTTGGAATATGATCATGCATTGTTGTAAATCTGCTTCTGGCATTATTATAGGATTACTGACTAGTTTCTTTGACAAGTTGATACGAAAATGTAAAACTTTGTAGGATATTTTCTCCTAACTTGAGTACAAAAATGGTAGACTTGGATTTTATATGTAAAGCTCTATGGTTACTACTGCTTCTGCATGGAGTTATGAAGCCTTTCATGTAATACAAAATTTAATTGTCATCCATTGATTAAAGGCTATACTGTGAATTGAAAGATTTAGCATTCTTCTACGTCAGTTATCTTAAAAGAAAACACCAGTTCAATGTTCATAATCGCATTGTTTTTTCTGCTGAGATGGAACTTGAATTCCAAATTAGAAAGTGGCTTTGATAGAGCAGGGAACAGATAACCTTATTATAATGTTACTTTGCTGGAAGAGGGTGACCTATGAGCCAGCTACTACTTGCAGAAGTGAAGTATAAGCACAAAGTTTAGAAGTGAATTGTATTTTTTTTTAACGTGACAGTTACTTAAGTAGGAGTGTTGGGCGGCTAAAGGGGAGTACGAACATAAGCTGAGTGTGGCAGAGATGAAGATGTTGAGATGGATGAGTGGTCACACGCGATTGGATAAAATAAGGAATGAAGATATAAGGGAGAGAGTTGGAGTAGCACCCATTGTGGAAAAGATGGTGGAATCGCGTCTCAGGTGGTTTGGACATGTGAGAAGAAGACCGATAGAACATCCAGTCAGGAGGGTGGATGAGATGGAAGATGGACAAAGGGCGAAAAGCAGAGGAAGACCTAAGAAGACTATCCATGAGGTGGTCAAACGAGATCTACATGTAAACGGTCTCTCTGTAGACATGATACATGACAGAGCACAATGGCGTCATTTGATTCATGTAGCCGACCCCACTTAGTGGGACAAGGCTTTGTTGTTGTTGTTGTTTGACAGTTACTTAAGTAGATGATTGAGTTAATTATTTGACCAACTTAAAGATGGTGGTTGTATTGGTCTTTGGTGTGCATATATGGTGTATATTAATATTAATTAATGTGCTGTATGAAAAAAATTAATTCGAAAATTTAAATAATAAACTTCAGTTATTTATTTTGTGTGCATTTTTATTTTTTCACTTCATTTCTTCATCATCTTAAACTTGAAGCCTCTTTCTCTCTTCTCTTCTGTATGTTTTCAGTTTTCCCGTCCCGCTTTTCTTTTATTTTATTTGTGGTTTTAGCTCTTGAGCACCAAAAGAAATTTCTTGACAAAAAAAAAAAAAAAAAAAACTGAAAAAATGGATTATACAAGTATTGCTATGTTAATATATTTTAATGGATCTATTATAAGTTGTGATTATGGGAATATAATTTAGATGTAAAAATCTAGTTTTCTCAAGTATTTTTGAAACCATCCCATTTGAAGTATTGAAAATGTTAATTTATCAGTGCTTAAATGTGGTCGATGTAAGGTTTAGACTTCCATTCTGTTTTAACAATGGAAATACTAGTTTTTGAGAACTTATAATAAATAACAACGGCGATGTGCGAACAATGTTCCATAATTATAGTCGTTTTCAAACAAATTTGGTCACCTACTAGAAAATCCTCTTCCAAAGTGGAAACAAAAGTTAGAGTGACTCGAAGATGATGTGCTTACGTTAACAGATTGCCACGAAACATCAGCGTATTGTTTGACCAATCGCTCGCAATCCGTCTTTGAAGTTGGCCACCATCTACAATAGCTCTTGAAGCTTACGGTTGAAGATACTATTGAGTCCCTTGATGATAGTGATGGTAGTCAGATGCCATGAACTCCTACATCGATTGCATGGGTGGAACAACAGCAAAACGTTGCCATAGCTCAGAAACTTGATCAAGTCTTGGGTCGTGCAAGCGAACCTATGTGGCGAAAAATGCATTTGGTTTGTGCGACGATACCAATCCATATAAATGTTAGATGGTCTATAGTCAGTAGTAGGGTCTCCATTCATCAATGATTGTCGTCGTTGGACTCAAGCCGCAATCCAGATAGAATGAATGTCATCCCAATTCTCATAGTTACGACCCCTTAAAGCAATTCCAATGGTAGAAGAATTTAAGAATTTAGAGCCTCATTTACTATGTGTCAGTAAAAAAATGAGGACCTACCATTGAAGTAAACAAAAAGTGAGTTCCTTCACGAGTTTCAAAGCAATAGAAGCCCTACGCAGAGGGACTCCCTTCCTTTCAAAGAAATGATATTTTATTAATAAAATTAATATTTTATATACATAATACATATGTGAACTGACCGTTAGATATATTATACTTTACATATATAATTAATTATTATAATTATTAATAAATTAAATATGATTTAATTATTTTATATAATTATATATAATTATATAAAATAATTAAATCATATTTAATTTATTAATAATTATAATAATTAATTAATAAAATGATTAAATTTTTATTTAATTAATGATTTACATTATTATATTTAGTTAGCCGTTGCAAAATTAGCCGTTAGAAACTAGCCGTTACTGTTATTATTAATAAATTAATATTTTGTTACTCTATATACACCACTTAGATACACTTCTATTCTCACACTTTTTCGATGAACTAGTGTATAATGCTAACATTTTTCGACGGAGATTTCGAATGAGAAGATATGTGTTCCTTCGGATAGTAGACGCTCTCTCAAACGTCTATTCGTATTTCCAACAGAGGGTCGATGCAATTGGAAGAAAAGGCTTGTCGCCACTCCAAAAATGTACCGCTGCGATACGGATGTTAGCATATGGCATAGCAGATGATGCTGTTGATGATTATGTGCGCATAAGCGAGAGCACTACAATTGAATGCTTGGAAAAATTGTTGAAGGTATCATTTTGATGTTCGAGGATGAATATTTGCGAAAACCCAATCCAAATGACATACGACGCCTGCTACAAATGGCGGAGGGTCGTGGCTTCCTTGACATGTTGGGTAGCATTGACTGCATGTATTGGCAATGGAAAAATTGTCCAAATGCATGAAAAGGTTTGTACATGAGTGGTTATTGTGGGGTTGCAACCATAGTACTCGAGAGGTTGTAGCATCTTCAGACCTTTGGATATGGCATGCGTTTTTTGGAGTTTCTGGTTCAAATAACGATATCAACGTGTTAGATCGTTCTCCAGTGTTCGATGATATTCTAAATGACCGTGCTCCGGAGGTAAATTATACTATTAATGATAATAATGATACTATGGGATACTATTTAGCAGACGGTATTTATCCTGAATGAGCCACATTTGTCAAATCAATCTCAAAACCACAAGGAGAAAAACGCAAGTTATTTGCACAATACCAAAAATGACAAAGAAAAGATGTAGAGCGAGCATTTGGAGTGTTGCAAGCATGCTTTACAATTATACGTGGTCCAGCTTGCTTTTGGGAAAAGAAGAAGCTTGCCAACATAATGAGAGCTTGTATTATATTGCATAATATGATTGTTGAGGATGAAAGAGACACTTATGCAGAAAATTTTGCTCAGGCTTAGAGTATGATGATGTCGAAAATGGCTTATCACAACCTTAGCTGGGAGAAGAGGATTTTGTACTATACTATCAATTTCTCCAAAGAAATGCCCAACTTCAAAATAAGCAGCAGCATAGACAATTGAAAGAGGACTTGATTGAACACATATGGCAATTTTACAATGCTTGTCGTCAACTATAGAGCTTAATTATGTTTTTCTTTGTATTAAGTAATTTTACAAGGAAAAACTACCATTTGTACCCATGAACTTTGCGAACGCTGACAAAAGTACCCATGGAAGAAGAAAAGTGACTTTGTACCCATGAAAGGCTGGATCCGTCTGTCGATAGTACCCGAACGTCATTAAAACGTTAGCTCTGTTAACTTAAAAGTCAACATGGCACGTTAAGTGCTTACTTGGCTTTTGAATCAGCAGTCTAACGTGTCCAAGTATAAATATACCGTTATAACATCACTCATTTCCCTAATTTATCCTCAACTATTTCCCCAATTTCAATTTGAAAACCCTAGAATGTCTAGGAGAAGCAGAGGTAACCAATGTTTTTCGATTGGAAGCATCAGCAAAGAAGGGACTTCGTCTTCCAAGAGGAATGAAGAGAAGACTTTGCCTGGAAAATACTTTTATGGACAGGATGTGGTGTTGCTACAATCTAGAACCTTAACAAATCCAGGGAGATGGTTCGTAAGGTGTCCTCTATGGAAGGTAAGTCCTTTTGTTTTTGTGCTTCTGATCAGATTAACTTATTGTGAATGATTCCTTATTCCTCCCTTTACTACAAACGATGGATTGCAAGTATTTTGTATGGGTGGATGAGATTGACGGAGGATGGGAGGGAGTGGCAAGAGCCCTTGTTAGAAAAAATCAAGATAGCTCATGTGGTAACCATTAGGTCAATGTCACTGGGAAAAGAAGAAAGATTCAAGAGAATAGTGTGAAGATCTTGTTAAAGATAGGGAAGCTCCAGGGTGAAATTAGAACTATTAGGTCATGGATTATAATTATTTTTTTGAGTTTACTGATTTGTGTAGGGCTGAATCTACTTCAATTAATCAATATGTAACTGTGGTTATGGTGTATGTTGTCCTGGGGTCTTTTTGTGCAACTTTTTGGTTTCAATGATGATGAACTTCGAAGCTGTTTGATTTTAATGATGATGAACTTCGAAACTCTGTTACTATTTTCACTTATTGTGGAAAAAGTCAAGTTGTGTTATGACATTAATGTCCATGATTGTTAATGTATTTGATATCTGTTAGATTGGAGTTAACTCAATTTTGAAAAAAAAAAGAAATATAAATGTCGTGATTTGTCTTAATCTAGCCAGAAACATGGTATTGTAAATATATAGCTAAGTTGTAACCTGAAAATGGAACTAAATATTCATTCCATAAACTATAATAAACCTTGAAGTAATTTACTCATATGCAGTTATCAACAAAAGCTTCAAAACGAGGATATGAGTTTGATGTAGCAGTAACAAATCAAATGTACCTAATAGAACCAATACAAACCATGAACATGAAAGCATCAAGTTGTGCTGTTTAAGCACTAGGCATAAGTCACAAAAAGACCATAGTATCAGAGTTCATAGAACTCTCATTATAGTAAGTACTTCATCAAAAAACAAATTCACACTAGAAAATTCTATTTGTTGGGTGTAGAGTTGCTGCTGCCACTAGAAACTCCGTTGTTATTGCCACTTGAAGATGCTCCTGTTGGTGGACGGAACCCAGGTACTAGCCATCTGCCTGGTGTTTGAATTGTGGATGGTGGAGTTGGCATGAATCACATAAATCGTGTAGTGGTCCCTCGACTTGCACCATGCATTGTTTGTCTGGTAACTCTTGGAGGCGGTTGGTTAGTTGGTGATGTAGGCCTAACAACAGAAAGTTGTGGTGTGGTAGGCGTTATGGGAGTAGGTTGTGGTAGGACAGGTCTGAGGGAAGAAGGTTGTGACGGTGGTGGCCTCTTAACGTTTCTCCTTCTAATTGGTCTCTTGGACATGGTTGGATTTATGATAGGCCTAGGTGGCACATATGCAGTAGAGGAGTTAGAAGGTGGAGGTCTTACTGCCATAGGTTCTTCAGAAGGATTCACACAGTTCAGATCATCAACATTCACCTATAAATGGATAATTGCATTAACTTAAATTTTTAATGCAAGATAAATTTATCTTCATGCCAATAAGTAGAAAAAGAGAGTGGATATAAATAACTTACACTGGGTGAATCTGAAGCTGATGCTTCAGCATCTGCTGCCTCCAAAGTCTCTTCCCAATACATCTCTTGCTCTCTAGCAGCATCCTCATCAAGATCATCAACACCCATACCTTCAGTTGTTGCTGCTACACCCTGATGCTGACTACCACTACCTGCTGCAGCTCCTCCACTAGCCATAGCTTCTTTCTTCTTGTCACATCCTCTGCTGTTATCCACTTGGAAGGTTCTTAAAAAAATTCAAATTAAAAATCAAAAGCCAGGTAAGCACTTAATGTGCCATGTTGGCTTTTAAGTTAACAGAGCTAACGTTTTAATGATGTTCGGGTATTATCGACAGACGGATCCAGCCTTTCATGGGTACAAAGTCACTTTTCTTCTTCCATGGGTACTTTTGTCAGCATTCGCAAAGTTCATGGGTACAAATGGTAGTTTTTTCATTTTACAAATTAGTGTAATCTCGAATTATATATTGTGTATTATTGTTATATATGAATTTATTTAATATTAATATCTTTTAATAATGAATTATTTTTAAATTTATAAATTTAAAATATATTATTGAAAAAAATTAATTACATTAATTTTAAGTATTTTAATTAATTAATTAAGTGGGACCACAATAGGGACTGAAGTTAGTTCCTTCTAATGGAGAAGAGAGAGATGCTTTGAGTTCTTATTTCCTGTTTATGACGCAAAAGCTGAGGTGAAGTTACTTTTTATGACAGGTGGGCTATAAATAAGAATTGGGATGAGTTTCCTACTGGAGATGGTCTTTACTGGAGATGGTCTTAAGTCTCTGTTGTGGCTATCTTTAAGATCCACAAGATCTTTAGGCTTACTTACCAACCAAATTGACGCATAACTCAGTCAGCTGGATGTCACTTGACAATGATAGGCACATCGTTGCTGAATGTCATGCATAATATCAGGTGGAACTATCATTGCCACATGCACATCTTGATATGGCCGCCATTGAAACTGTGTTAACCCAAAGCAACTCATGATCAGATAACACTATATAACCGAAAATATATTAATGTAAATTTTTTTAAAACCTCACCTCATTAATGGATATGTGGTCTATGCGATTCTGTTTTGCGACTACACAATGAAATTTTCAATGTCGAGGAATCTCCCATCCCTCCCAACTGCGTTAAATATGTCAAGTTCAGTATTTTAATATGGAAATGTAATTTAGCAGATAAATTTTATATTATGATACAAACATCCGTGCTAATGGAAATGAGTAAGACAAATATGGCACGGACATAACAATGAAAGCCTAAGCCATGCCCACGATTGTAGTAAAATGGTACAACCACTTATTTGATCTACTCCGTCACGTGAAGCTTGACATAATCCTCGGTATAAATCGGCGAGGCATGCAGATTCCCAACTTAAATTTTTATAGTAGTCCAAGTTTATTATCAGTGGAAGATATTTTTCGTGGACTAAGTTTTCTGACTTGTATAAACTTAGGCCTTTTTGCTCTAGAGTAGTATATTGCCTATAAATACGCCGGAGGAATGTGAATTTTATTTTGTGTCTAGAAAAATCCGAATCTTCAATTTTAACTCTAAAATTATCCAAGCACAATTGTTTAAGGTTATCAACATCTAAACCATTAACTCCATAGACAAATTCACCATTAACCCGCAAACCTGGATATACTGCAATATTTTCTAACGTCACAGTACATTCTCCATAAGAAAAATGGAAGGTGTGACATTGGTCTCCATCTTTCAACTAATGCAGCAATGAGAGTATGATCTATATTATATTCTGAAATGTTGACGGCGTACAATATTCTTGCTCTAATCAATTGCAGGTGCACCTCTCAATCTAAATCTAATCTCACATGGTTAATGCGCTTCCTAAAATCTCTTAACTCCTGTATTATTTAAATAAACACAACATCAATACAATTTATTTTATTTTAAAAGCAAAATATTTTAGTAATTTATAATTATTTTTATTTAATTTATAAATAATTGTCTACTAAATATCGTATTATTTTTTAAAACAAATATAGTCAAGCTAGGAGCTCGTCCACCGCATCATCAAACTTGGCATGGGATTCGGTGGTCCAGGAACCTTTGGACCACTAAGTGGTCCAAGTAGAAAACATATTTTTAGAGTTTTTTTATCAATTGCTATGTAGTCTTTGAACTAATTTTAATTACAAATTAACCCCGTATATTTTATTTAATTATAAAAATAGTTTTTTATTTTATAAATTATTATTTTATCAATTATCTATTATATTTATTAACAATCAAATACAAAAATAACAACCAATTATATCCTCCATTCATCTTAATAATTCCAATTGATTAAAAAATTAACTTTGATCTCGTTACGTTCGTCCATGGCTTCCAAATCGTGTTTTCTTGAAATTCAATCGATTGGTTTTTCAAAACAATCGATTGAATGATAACTCAATCGATTGGTTTACACTATATCACAAAACAATCGATTGAAAGTTGTAAGGTAGAATGGTAAAAAGCTTAAACCAATCGATTGTTTATACTTTCCAATCGAATGAATGCCTCAAAACAATCGATTGTTGTTGTTACTCAATCGATTGAGTTCACGAAAACAACATGGATTTACCAAATACAATCGATTGGAAAGTGATGACATTGAAGTTTTAGCCAAATTCAATCGATTGGTAATGTAATCCAATCGATTGGAAGGTGATGAAGTTGAATGTTTTGCCAATTTCAATCGATTGGTAATGGTACCCAATCGATTGAAATGTGATCTACGGCTATTTCAATCTTGTTATCTTTTTAGAAATTATCTTATTATTCATCTATCTTATCTTTAAAATTCTATCTTCAATTTTTTCTGTTTTATTTTTATGTAGATAAACTAATCTTATCTTTTTCTTAATATTAACATTATAAATTGGTGAATAATCCATCACTAATTATTCAATCCCACCATTGAAATCGTGTATCATTTTCTTTGATTATAAAAAATTTAATTGTTTTTCTTTGGAACATCCATCTACTCAATATCCATTTTTTTTAATTTTCATCCGTCTATTTAATATCCACTATTTCTTCATCGTTAATCACCGTTGCAGCAATCAGCAAAGGTCCAATCAAGTTTTTCATTGTAATGTTCAAAAAATAAACCATCGTTTTGATTACAAAATCGAGGTCAGTGAATAGAATCTCTAATTTTGCAATTATTCTGTTCGATACTTTATTCGTGAAATTGATTGTGTAAGAAAAAAAAATTTAAAAATATCTTTTATTAATGCATAGAAATTGAGAAATACTAAAAAGTAAATAGATGTTATTATTTTTTATTATTAATTAATTAGCTAGCAATCAACGGACCTAGAGGGGGTGAGTAGTGGCCCGGACACCCCAAAATTTTAAGAAACTATACTTATCTATAACAATTTATATTAGGAATACAGAGAGTTAGGTGTCGATTATTTTTTTCCTATTTTACCCCTATTTTACCCCATGACAGAATGATGTAACTGCTCGTTAAGATATTCCTATTGGATGTAAATTATTGTTACAAATATTTTTATTAAGATATGTTTAGAAGGAATAAAAATAGAATAGTTCAATAAGGATTAATTTTTTAAAAAAATAAATTTACACTAATAATTTTTCTCTTCAAATTATTAACGTACTTTTCTAATATACTCTAAGTACCTACACAATATATAATATCAATTAGCGTTCAAATTTAGGTTCCAATATTATTATTAACGAGAGAGGTTTATTAATTTTTTTAAAAAATACATACAATAAGTTTTGTATCAATATATCATGATTCATTTTAAAAATAATATTTATTCATCTAGGTTATAAAGTGTCTTGAAAAATCATATTTAAATAAGTATTCTATTTTTTAACTATTTTATATTTTTAGATTAAAAACTTTGTATTTTTTTTATTCAAGCTTTATTTTTAAGTTTTATTTTAATTGTCTTATTCAAAACTATTAATATGAAATTTTATTTTGTAGGATAAATAAAAAAATGAGATTTTTTTAATAAATTAAATTATTGACAGACTTACTTATTATAAAAGAAGTTAAGTATATTTCTTGATTATAAGAATACATATAATTCACTTTTGATTGTAATCACAAGAAATATAAATTTATCCAATTTTTTAAAATTTACATTAATTATTAAAATTATAACATAATGAATGTACTCCTATACACATTTTTTCTTATTTTTGTACTTTATTTTAATTTTGTTAAACAAAAAAGTTTAAATATTATTTACTTTTAATTTTTAACTTTTACCACAAATAGAAATATATGATTTTGTGTGTATTAAATAATTTTTTTCATTGGACATTTTTAAGATGTCAGGTATATTTACAGACACGGAGATGAATGAGCAATACCAGGAGGACGATGACTTTAACCAACAAGAAGAGCTAGTAAGTGACCAAGATACGATGGCTTTCAAATTTCAATCGATTGGATTACATTACCAATCGATTGAATTTGACAAAAAGTTCAATATCATCACTTTTTAATCGATTGGATTGCATTACCAATCGATTGAATTTGGAAAAATTCAAAGTCATCACATTTCAATCGATTGGGTACCATTACCAATCGATTGAAATTGGCAAAACATTCAACTTCATCACCTTCCAATCGATTGGATTACATTACCAATCGATTGAATTTGGCTAAAACTCCAATGTCATCACTTTCCAATCGATTGTATTTGGCAAATCCATGTTGTTTTCGTGAACTCAATCGATTGAGTAACAACAACAATCGATTGTTTTGAGGCATTCATTCGATTGGAAAGTATAAACAATCGATTGATTTAAGCTTTTTACCATTCTACCTTACAACTTTCAATCGATTATTTTATGATATAGTGTAAACCAATCGATTGAATGATCGATTGTTTTGAAAAACCAATCGATTGAATTTCAAGGAAACACGATTTGGAAGGCATGGACGAACGTAACGAGATCAAAGTTAATTTTTTAATCAATTGGAATTATTAGGATGAATGGAGGATATAATTGGTTGTTATTTTTGTATTTGATTGTTAATAAATATAATAGATAATTGATAAAATAATAATTTATAAAATAAAAAACTATTTTTATAATTAAATAAAATATATGGGATTAATTTGTAATTAAAATTAGTTCAAAGACTACATAGCAATTGATAAAAAAACTCTAAAAACATGTTTTCTACTTGGACCACTAAGTGGTCCAAAGGTTCTTGGACCACCGAATCCTGAGCCATCAAACTTAGCTCCGTCTTTACTTTCCTTTTCATCTTTAGTTTATTCAATGACCTTACCTCACCGGTGTTATACAAGTATAAGGGTGTTTAGTGTATAAACAGATTTATAAACAATAATACTAATAACATTAGAAAATATAAAAAATAAATATTATTACTTAATCAGTCTATTGCAAAGTCGATGAGACACTATTTAAAATTATTTATAACACAAATATACTTAATCTAAACTTAAAATTTCTTTTACAAAAAAAATAAAAATAAAAATAAAAATAATTTCATAATACAACAAAATTAAAATCACCTTCTTTAAAAACGAACTCCTCTACTCATATTTTCAAACCCAACTCCCACGAAGAAATCAAGCAATGCTCTCTCAGTCCCTCCTTTTATATCATTTTCGCACTTCTTCTAAAATATTTTAAAATTTTCAATGTTATAATAATTTAACAAAATAATTTGGTTATGAGTTTAAATTTAGTGTTTTTAGTTCAAAATGGATGCAATATATGTATTTGCAGATTGGTAGGTGACAAAAACACTTTCAACAGTGAGATTATACGAAATACTCAAAAGAGAATGAGGTTTGTGTGTTAAAATCTATTTTTGTTTGTGATTTCATACACTATGACGTTCATCAAGCTTCAGAAGTCAAAGCACGGAGAAACAGTATATTGAGGAGAGTGAGCAATATATTGTACCAGAATTCGGTTATAATTTTTGGTGATCTAATATAGTTTGATATCATGCCAATAGTTGACTAAAAGAATATGCAAAATATATTCCAAATTCATCGGCAGACTCAAATGCGACAGCCACAGATTGAGCTGTATGTTGAATTTGAAAACGTAGAGGCAGATGATATTCAAAATGATTTAGATATAGAAGATGATAGGATTGCAGTGTACGAAGGAATGAACAGTGATAACAAAGAGGACTTCAAAGCCACTTATGAAGCTGACGATGAAGACGAAGATGATGATGTGAGAGTCGAGACAGCAGCGAAAAATGTAATGGTTCACTAAATATTAGTTTAAATAAATAAAATTATTAAAAATAAATATTTATAATTATAATTTACATCAATATAAAATAATATTATTTCTATTCATCCATAAAAAACATTTACTTATTTAAATACTATACATGAATATAATTAGTATTTATTTTCGAAAATAAATAAACACAAATAATATTTATTTTCGAAAATACATAAATATCAATAATAATATTTATATTTGAAAATAAATAAATATAAATAACATTTATATTCAAAAAAAATTGTAAATAATATTTACATTTATATAAAACAAAATATATAATTATATTAGACAACTAAAAATATTATTCAAAAATATTATTAAAAAAATAATACTAAAATAATAATATTATATTTTCATATAATACTAGCAACAACAAAAATTAAAAATAATAATTCAAATACATAAAAAAAATAAAATTGATCATAAATTGAATGATCTAAATAATTAATGATACGTTTTTCGGATACTATATAATTAGGTATCATTTTTAATCACTATAAATTAATAAAAAAAATTTATATAATTCTTTTTCTTTCAAACAACCCTAACTCTAACACTCTTCTTCAGTTTCTTAACTTCTCCTCTTACAATAAAATTATAAAGCATTTAACAACAACACTTATGCATGAAAATGGTCCCGAAAACTCAATTTATAAAGCTTCTTTGAGTGGGAGATTGTCCTCTGCATGCAGACCACCTTCAGGCTGTTCAGAAACTGCCAGGATTCAGAGGCAATACGCCCCCTGCGTATTGTCGGGGCTGTGCCAGCCGTCACTGCAAGTCACCTCACCACATCCCATGCGTGTTTTCGATGCCTGCCACGCCTTTCACGTCCTGGCGTGTTGAAACTGACACCCACAACACGATAAAATACCTCTCTTCTCAATATTAAACCAATACACCAATGTAATTTCCATAAAAAAAATATAATTTCTGTAATAATTTTGTTTTTGGAATTTTTTTTAACTTTGCAGCAGGCACATTACATGAAAAAGCAGCATGGTAGACAATGCAACAAGAGTTCATAAGAGAAGAAATTAGCACACGTGTCACGCTAGAGTTAAAACTATGGATAAGTGAAGAACGCGACATATCTTGTATCACTTTTTACTATAACAAGCTCTGACAACGTCACATTATTGTAACCCAATTTCAAAAATCGAAAATTTCTGTTTATTTTTCCTACGTATACCCCAAGTGTAAATTTTTTACTTTTATAAGCTATGTATTTATTTATTTTTTAATTGACAACCCTGTATGGTTGCCATTTACCTAATTGCACCACCACAAACCTCTCTAAGCCCTGTACCCTAAAAACAGCATATAACCTAATTATTGGAACCATGCAAGCAGAGTTTTTGCACCAACCATCTTTTAGGATATTCCCTTTTAATTTTGTTTCCTCAAAGTTCTCAAAACCTGGACTTAAAAGGAACCTACTTGTTCATCTTGGTTTTTTTCAGCTTTGCTTTATTCATTCATAAAAACTCTTGAGGCCTTAGCTTCTTCACATTCATATATTTATTCCATTCATTCATGTAAGAATTAATTAATACTAACAATGTTGGCGTGATCATATATTATTGTGATGTGTTATACAGTTTCATCATTCATTTGATAACAATCAAGGCTCACTATTTATTAATCTTGCAGATATATACACATAGATATTATTCATATTGCTGTCATTGTAAGAAAGAAGAGAAGAGAAAGAATATATTTGTTATAATAATAATTATTATCATCAGAAGAAGAATGAGCTTCAGAGTAAGAGAATCACAAAAGGAATTGGGGTCTCCAAGGGGAGAGATTGGAGAGATAGATACAAGGGCTCCATTCCAATCTGTGAAAGCTGCTGTTACTTTATTTGGTGAGGTAGCAGTTCCAAAATCTTCTTCTATCAAGAGGAAATCCTCTGAGGTAATTTAACAAACACCTATCATGCATGCCAAATGTAATATCTTGTTCTATTACCTTGATCACATTTCAGGCTACAACTGGGAATTTTCATTTTAGTAATAATTTTTGGCGTATACGTAACATAGTTGCGATAAATATACGGCATATCGACTTAAAGTACCATGATAGATATGTTTGAAGAAATGTCTTTTTATCTGTATTTCAACATGATCGTTTATCGTAAAAACATTGTTGAAACAACCTTTTTTTTTCCTTCTTGAGATAAGAGATGTTAACAAAATAATGAAATACAATTGAAAATGCTTGACTTAAAAGATTATTATTTTTCTTACACTAAGTCATCTTTTTTTTTTCTCCCCTTTTCCTTAAAAGAAATCATTTTACCATTTGGCTGTAAAAAGAATGAACATTTTTTTTCTTTTAATTAGAGGAATCTTTGGTCATTTTTAACTTTTTCATAGAATCAAATGTGAATTTCATTTTCTTTTCCTCTTTCTTTTCACATTTATCAACAATGTACTCAACTACTCCCTTATTTTCATTATAAGGTCATTCATACCTTATACATTAATATTCATACTCATTCATTTCATACCAAATAACACCCAACTAGTTTTTATCATAATCAGTTATGAAAAAATAAATTATACATACAATAATTGATATAAGTAATTTCTTCCACAACTAATCTGAACACTCCCTACAAGGCCTTCAATGTGTTTGTAAAAATGCTTGTTCAAGATGCTATTAGGATACAACTAAAAAAGTCTCAATTTTTTTGTGTTTGGCAGAATGTACTGGAAAAGGAGACACAACTTCTGTTGGCTCAAAGAGAACTAAACATGATAAAGAAACAGCTTGGCAGTGCTGAGAATACAAAATCTAAAGCACTTGCTGAGCTTGAGAGAGCCAATGTGACACTTCAGGACTTGACAAAGAAGCTCATCAGTGTCAGAGAATCTAAGGAGACGGCAATAGAGGCAGCCGAAGTCGTGAAGAACAAGGCCAAAATACTCGAGGAACAACTGTCCCAGAAAGCTATAGGATATGAAGCTTGGAAAAGAGAACTAGAGCAAGCAAGAAAGGAGTATCAAACAACTGTGAAGGAACTAGATGCTTCCAAGCAAGAACTCAACCAGATAAGGCAAGACTTCGATGCAGCTTTGGAGGCAAAGTTGGCTGCATTCCAAACTGCAGGGGAAGCTCAACGCTCCACGAAGATGAACTTGGAAAAAGTCAATGAAATGTCAAATGAAATCGCAAACATGAAGGCATCAATTGAACAGCTGAAGCTTCAAACTCTAAAAGCACAAGAAGAACAGGTACAGGTCATGCAGGAAAGGGAAAGCCAACTAAGCTATTACATAACCGCAAAGGAAGATGCGCAGGCAAAGTTGACGGCCTTAAAGGCTGAATATGACCCTGAACTAACAGCAAGCCTAGAGGTGAAACTGGCCGAAACAAGTGCAGAGATTCAGCTTCTTCAGGAGCAGATGAGGGAGGCACATGCTTCTGAAATGGAATCTGTGAGACAAATGACTGATGAGATTAAACAAGCTACAAAGATGCTGCATGAAGTTGTTGCAGAAGAAAATTCCCTGAGAGAATTAGTTGCTTCTCTTAGGACAGAATTAGAACAAGTGAAGAGAGACCAAGAAGAACTTAAGGAGAAGCAACAGGCGGCAGAAGCTCTTGCTGCCAGCCTCACCAGTGAACTACAAACTATCAAGGAAGAGGCAGGGCCTGACCCTGGTTCTGTGGAGGAAGTTGATCTCACTCAAGAGATGAGTTTGAAGATTCAGGAGCTAGCATTGGAGACAGAAAGTGCAAAAAGGGAAGAAGAAGAATTGAGAGTACAAACCGAAGAGCTGAAGCGAGAAGCTGAAAAAGCTCAGGCCATGGCTGAAGAATTAGGGAGAAAGCTGGAGGATGCCCTTAGAGAGGCTGAAGAATCAAAAGCAGCAGAACGGAAAGCGATTCAGGAAATGAAAACATTGTCTGATATGCGAGGGAGAGTCTCCGATGCAGATTCTAATTCTAATGCTAATGCTAATGCTAATAGCAAGATTGTATTATCAGTCAAGGAGTTTGCAGCTTTGAGTGGAAAGATCAAGGAATCCGAAGATTTGATTGAGAGGACAGAAGCAGCTGCACATGCTCAGGTGGAAGCAATCAATGCAAGGAAAAGAGAAGTGGACAAGAAAGTAGAAGCTAACCTGAAAGCAATTGAAGAAATTAAGGCTGCAACAGATATGGCTCTTAGGAATGCAGAGATGGCAGATTCTGCGAAAGAAGCAGTTGAAGATGAGCTAAGAAGGTGGCGTGAAGAACAAAACAGCGATATGGACTATGCAGAAAATTCTGCAAGATCAATCTCCTTGCACATCTAGAAGGCTATAGAAAGTCAAAGATCAGATATTTAGATGGTGTTCAATCTATAATCAAAAGGAGCAAAAGGGAACCATATTGGTTGTAGCATTTCAAATTTTGTCCTTTCTCTTTTGGATTTGGGAGGTTCCTTTCAACTACATGTCCATGATGATCATTTTATCGATCAACAGCTTCCATAAAACAATTTGCAAATGCAGATAAGCTCATTGTCAAAATCTGTTTTAAAGTTTTGGGTTCCTAGGACCCTTAAAACTTCCAAAAACTAAAAAAATAAAAAAAAAATCAATGGTTTAGGAGAAACATTTAGATTTAGCTTCTCTTTAGATTTGCTTCTTTACTTTGCAAAATTATAAAAAGCTGAAGATGATGATTGAGTGCAGGAAATGAAGGACATTTGCAATTTGTTTCCAAATGAGGCACCAAAATGGACAAGGCCAGCTTCTGGTAATGGTGCATTGATGATCTTGTAAAGTGTAAACCATGCAAATAGAAAGTGCATACTATTTTGTTTTGTTCTTATTTCCAAATTCCAACTCCCATCATGTATTTATTCATAAATTTGTTTATGAAGAAAATTTTTCCTAATCTATTACTCCAATGTTTAGATCCTGAAAAGATCCATCCTCACTAGAATCTCCAACTACATGAAAAGAATTATTATCATTCACATTTATTGATATAGAATTCATTTTGGTAAATATCAAACAATATCAATTAACCTAACGTGCTTGGGACTAAGCATCAATTGAGACAACATAAAACTCATACATTTTACATCCAATTAATTGCTTTTCAAATTCATCTAAACGGTTTGTAATTAGTAGTATTTTGTTTTTTGAAAAAATCTATGCACCAAGTATAAAAGAACATGTTGAAATATTACAAATAAAGTACAAAGGTAAGACATTTAAGGAAAAACAACAAAATTTTTCCTTTGTGAATAAATGGAATAGTATATTTAATCATATTAATAATTAGACACCTTTTCCCAAGTTCAACCCGACAAATTGCAAGAGTAGACAAATATAAATTGAGAAGGCAAACCATGGAAAGTTGAGATGGAACACATTACGTCATAAACAAAATACTATATTTGACATTTCTCTATTGTATATTTAAAGCTGGGGTATCCACTTTATTCCAACTACTACTGAATTCCTCAACCTTAACATAAAAGCTAAACTAATTCTGCAGAATCCTAATGTTTAAGAAATGTGAATGTTCCCCTTGACTACACATAGATTGGTTCAAATAGTTAAACAGGACAAACCATTTAACTCATCAGTGCAAATCCTGAATGAAAGATACTCCGTCGGTTCCTTTTCATCTATCACTGTTAATTTCCGGCACATCCACAGATCAATGTATCCAGAAAACAATACAACTAATATGTATCAGAAAGTAATAGTAACAGATAAAAAGCAAACAAAGGGAGTAACTAACAAACCGTCAAAACCCCCAAGTTACTTCAGTAGTTCAGTCACCATTGATTTTGAGGCCATCTAGTGAATCTGAAACTCCATTGCAGTTCTCAAACTTGTGCAACTCTGACTCTATAGTCTTGGCAATCTCTACTTCCTCAGCTGGAGGCTCGGGGAAATCTACATGGAAGGATCCCTGCTTGATGGGCTCGACCTTTTCATGGATCCTGGATTGCTCCTTGATGTAATTGTAGAGTTCTTGGTGGAAGGGATGATCTAAGGAATAGCAGTTCTCACTGCTGCCCTCTGAGCGTCTGGAAGATCCGGAGCCTTCTTTTCTACAGAAATGTGGTAAAGATGCCTCGTCCATTATCTGCATGCCAAATTTTGATTTTTAAATTCTATCAAACCATATAAGATACGGCAATAAATGAAGATATTTTTTTCTGAAACAATACAAGCATTTTGAGGAGATTAACCTGTGCTACAACTACTTTTTATAGGAAAAATGCAAACACGAATATGCAAAGAGAAACATAAATAAGATTACAATATCTGCTTTGGGAAGCACATATTTCAGTAATGCTTTTTGAGGAATCATACAGAAACCAAAAAGTTTACCTGCAACAGCTCTTCTCGCCCACAACCCGGTAAGACTTGCACTTTTCTTCTTGTCCTTTCTTGCAAAAGTGGCTTCACTACCTGCTAATGCTAAATGTTTAACATTATGCTGATATTTCAAATAGGTGCCTAAATTAAACTAATATGCCATGAATATCACAAGAGTAACCAAGTTGCAAGATGAAATATCTTCTCACCTTCCAGCATGCTGAAAATATGTATGGGGCATTTACAATGTAATATGTATTTGTCTTCTCAGGGTAGTTCAGATCATCAATGGATGATATTATTGTTAACAACTGCAATGACATGAATGACAACTTAGTAACAGTGTTATATATAAAGAGAAATGTTATTAACAAGGAGGAAAGGATATTACAATAGCCCTCGAGTCCTCAATAAAAAAGAAAAGCATAGCTCAACAATATTAGAAATATCCAAAAACAAATAAAACCAGTTGACAAAGGTTTTCTGGCCTAAATTGACAAAGGTTTTCTGGCAAAAATCAGAATCTTGGAGTGCAATTGAGCATGTCATTTCAGTAACGCCAAAGGTTACTTATAGTGACATGTGAATATTCAATTCTTTCTCCCTATCTTAATTATAATAAATAAATAAATAAATTCTATATGTTCTCAGATTTATTCAGTATACCAATTCTGAATTGCTTTTACAAACTTACTATTCAAATATTTACTCTCTTTTTTTTTCTCTTTTAGGATTAATGTATTAAACACATACCATTCACATCAAACCATCACGCTTCTTATTTTAACATCAAAATTCATTGTTAATACATTGAATTCACAAGTAGAGCAACTGTGCTGGACCAAGTAGCTACATGAATTAAATGTACCTTAATTTGGTTCAAGGCCGAGAACTTCAGACCAGTCATATCCAAAACCTTTACACATGTGGTAATAGGTTGTCCATGTTTCTTTGATGAAGAAGGCTACAGACAAATATGGGTAAAAACTCAGAATGAAATGGCAGAAGCTAAACTACCAAATTAATCTTAGAAGAATCCAAAGACTAATACTCACCAAGACCACACGGTCACGATATTCATTGATCTGAATGTGAGACTGAACATAATAATGAACCTGCGGATCATACAAGATCAGGATACACAGTTAGAAGTCAAATAGTGCCCCCCAACAGACCAATGTTTCTCTTCCTTTCTCTAATAAATTGAACTTACAGATGCTTTGTCAAATGTGCTAAGCCCAACACCAATTGCAAAGACAGGAAGACCCTGGAATTGATCACAGAGAAAGAGAGAGGGGAAAAAAGAAACAGAGATAAGACAATTATATAAATTTGATTTAGGAGAATACAATGTGTGTTGAACTGCATATATAGCATAACTTGCACATGTTGACAAGAAAATACATTCAGAAGTGACCGAGATGACATGGGATACCAACAAAAAAAAAAAGATTATGTTTCAGAATGAGCACCTCTCTTGAGTAACCTGACAATCCTATTAGTTGTGAATCGCGAATTGATCTGTATAAATCAGGCGGGACTATTGGTTTCTGAAAATGAAACATCATCGAGAATAACCAAGTAAAAACTCATAGCCATTTGTCAACAAGGTCTTGCTAAGTATATAAAGGGGATTTCTAAAGATCTAACTAAAATAGAAAAATGAACAAATAAAAGAAACAGAAACAATAAGTTAAAAGGATCATCAAAAACATAAACTTACGGATAAAATGTTGTCAATCTCATTTTGTACTCTCCAGTTTAGAGAATCAACTAACTGCAACATGATAGAGCAATTATGTTACGGAAAATTCATAGTTTTTACAACAATTAAGAACATACTTGCTTAGCACTAAACAACATAACAATTGGCTTAAGTATGTCTTACCATTTTATGAGCCTTGGAAGCATTCCACTCCCTTGCTTTCAGAAATCGTACTAAGGTTTCGGTCACATATCCTTGATGAACATTCTGCATATCACCCAGGATTAAATTCCAAAAGGGGAACATTTAGGTGTACTTTATGAAATTTGCATCCATCCAGAAAAAGAAGAAACTATTAATACAACTATAAAAAAATAAATCCTTCAAGCAAATTAATGAATAGTGTTAAAGATATACAGTGCTACATTGATTGAAACTTCAAAACTTGAAAATCAGATCTCAATTTATCCCCTCCCTACTAAATCAATACAAATTATAAATCCCACCAAAAAGCATGCAGAAGAATAGCAGCACTAATTAGTTAACAACATCAATGAAACATTCAAAATTACTTTAACAATCATGACTCCAAATGGCCACACTAGACACAATCCACCGAAAAGGAACTAATAGAGAATAATTTACACAGCCACACAGTACAGAGAGATCAAAACCAGCACATGTTGAAAACAAGCAAAAACTATACCAGATAACAAAAAGGGGCAGCTTAGAATGAATAATTCAGAATGTTGAAATCAGATCAGAATGAGTATCTAGAAACAATAGATAAAGAAAGATAGAAAATGGGTTACCTGAAAGGTTCTCTGCAATGGCTCCTCAACTAAGCATAATTACAAAAAGAGAAAAGAAGCAATTTTTTAACATGAGCATAAAAAAAAGGGGGGAAAAGTGAGAGACCCAGATGAGAAAAAAGAGCAAGGATTAAGAGAGAGATGAAAAAGGTGAGACCTTGATCCATGAGAGATTTGAGGTTGTTGAGGGCATCCTGGGAAACATCCCCCATTTGTTGCTGTTGATTCTTTTTGAGTTCTTTGAGAAATGAGGAAGAGAAATCAGAAGCAACAGCAACAGCAACACCAACCCAGAATTAGTGTAGCTTCAAATTCACTGTGTCTGTGTTGTTTGTTTGTTTGTTGCACCTCTCCGTTACTGTGAAGAGAGAGCAAAACCGAAACTTGAAGGAAAAAAAGAAAAAGAAAAAGAAAAGAAAGTAAAAGAAAAGAAAAATGAAAAGGAGAAAATATAGTGAGAATCTACTAAGACAGATTGAAAAAGAAAATATATAACAGTGAGTGAAGAGTGAAGTGAGGACCCAAGATTCAGGCATGGTGGGCCTACACCACCACTCATCTCTCTTCCACTTTCCACCAACATGATTTTATATATTTTAATCTCTGACAAATTACAACCTTGACAATTTAAATTGTTTTTAGAGAAAAAAGAAATACATTATTTTTACTTTTAATTATTCTATTCATATTTATAATTCTATCAAAATTGTAATTAAATTCTTATATTTTTTTATTGGATTTTTATATTATTTTTGATTTTGTAATTAAATTATTTTTATGTCAAAAACATTAAAATTAACAGAATATTTTTTATAAAAAAATATATGATCAAAGATTTAATTAAAATATTAAATTTTTACTTGTGATACTTTTAATTTGTAAATAAATATTTAATTAATTCTTATTTTTTATAATAAAAAAGATATAATTATAAAATTAAAAATAATATAAAAACTTAATTAAAAAATTATAAAATTTAATTATAAATTTAATAAAATTATTAAAATCAACAGAATAATTAAAATTTATTTTTATAAAAATAAAAAATATTTTAAATTTTATTCTAATATAAGTATAATAGAAGATGCCAAATTATTAGCGTCATATTTCAGAATATTAAATTGAACAATTTTTTCTAATAAAAAATTAAAAGTGCTATAGATAATATATTATTAAAAGACTGAACTTAAATTTTGTATCCACAAAATATTAATAAATAATTATTTATATTTATAAAAAACTAAAATACTGATAAATTTATTCGCAAATAAAATTAATGTTTGAATATTCCGTCATATGAAAATTATTTTTCGTTAAAGTAAAATAATTTGTTAATTAATTTATCGAATTTTAAATTTCATAAATAAAAATAATAATTTATTAATATATATTATTTAACATTTTTATTCAAGATAATTTGCCTTTCCACTCAAAATTTTTCACTTGTTTCAGATCATTAAACAACTGATACTAACTATGTAAAATCGTTGTCGTTATTATTAACTAGTGTATTAATAGAAATTAATGTAACTACTAAACTACCTTTATAAAAATTAAATATGGATAATAATGATAATAATAACAAAAATAAATTTGAGATAATCAAGATGATAAATATGCTAAAACTAAAAGGTCATGCATTTAATTTTTTTTGTGGTTAGCAAAATAATTTTTTAAGAATTATATACCAATTTTTTTCATATCACCATTATATATAGCATAAAAGTATAGATATAGATGATTATAAATAATCAGGTATATTAGAGTTCTCAATATATTAATTTATTCAAATAACTACTTTATTGCCAAAAGAAAGAGAAAGAAAACCACTAGAAATTGTCTACTTAATTTTACGGATTTTTTTTAAATAAATAAAATAAATATTTTATTTATTAAAATATATAATTTATAGTGTTTTTATCGATTTATATAGTCTTACGTATATTATTTATAGTATAAACGAAATAAGGTTATGAATATCTTACACTGAAATAAGGTTTAGATGTGCATATATAAGGAACTTGTTTATAGTTCCTCTTTTGTCATTTTTTTTTCTATTATCTTTATTTCTTCTTCTCTCGAACGTTTCTCTTGATATTTGTGAGATACTCAAGTTTTATAGTGTTCGCGGACACACATAACAGAAACATTAATTGCATGAACGTGACTTAACACATTGTGAAAATGATAAACTTCGAAATTACTTTTGGGCCTGTGCCTCCCAGCCCTTCCTGACAAACAACTATTGTATCCTCTTGTAAGTGCATCTGTGATAGTGGTTGGGTACAACTAATAACTCCGAAATCTGTTGCGGAGCAGACAGAAGATACTGAACTGATCTACCTACCGAAGTCTCTGATATGAAGTCCTCATCCTTATTATTGTCGGCAATATATTCTTTGTCAGACTTCTCACCGTCCATTTCTATGGACATCTCCGGACTAGCACAATGCAGGAGGCGGTGTAAGAGGTGGGTCATTTTAGACAAAATTCGCGTTAACAGAACCACTACCGCCAACATTGCTGACCTTCACAGAAAACTCCATCACTTGTTCAAGTATGATTCTCTCGTGGACATCAAACATGAGCCGCACATGTTCATTGCCAACGAGCCAAAACAGGCAAAATCAAAATAGTCTAGTAGCAGCCTATCAATTAATACCCCTCAAGAATAGTTATCAAGTGTTGGTGTATAAAAATAGATAAGTTTTGTTAGGGTTGTGAATATGATTCCTTTTCATTCTATAAACATTATTTTTCATTCAATAAAAGTTACTCTAGTAATTTTTTAAGATTCTCTTCTTCTTTTATGGTATCACGACTTCAGGTTTTTCTCAACCATGGATGCATCTCCATATTCATCTAATAATTCACCTCTTAGGACCAACAACAACAACAATTCAAATCCTGAAAATTCTACCAACACCAACAACCATAATCTTTTTGCTAATCTCAATTCCTTTTCTTTTCCACCTCAGTTGTTCAACTCCCGACCTTTTACTCCAAATAGTGATAAATTGGGAGAAAAAAATCACAAAATTTGGCAACAACAAGCATTGGCGGCAGTTCGAGGTCAGCTTTTGGAAAATTATCTCTATAAAGATCGTGTTCCTCCCAGATTCACTACGATTGAAGATCAATAAAATGAAATTGAGTCATTAGCATATACCCAGTGACTTCAAGATGATTATAATCTCCAGTCTTGGCTTATGGTATCTATTGATCGTGTATTCAAAATCAGAATGGTTGGTTGCTCTTTCAGTCATGAACTTTAGGATAGAATTGAACAATATTTTAAGGAATCTACCAAATATCGTGTGAAACAGCTCAGAGCACAAATAAAGATTATCAAGAAGCAAGGTTCAACAGCTTCTGAATGTATTTCAAAGATTAAGGAAATTGCAGATTCTTTAACAGCTTTAGGCTCCCCTTTAACTGTTGAATAACATGTTGATACCCTGCTTGAGGAATTGAATGAAGAATATCAAATTTTAATTCATACCGTCAATTCCAAACGAGAAATTTTCAGCCTTTATGAGGTTGAAACTCAAATTTTAACCTTTGATAATATGCTTGACAAATTCCAGAAATTCACAACCTCTATGATTCAAGCTAATATCTCTCAGAGTTCATTTCCTTCCAATTCCAATTCAGGTCGTGGTTTTGGAGGAAGAAAAGGTAGAGGTGGTAGGTTTTCACGAGAAGGTAGATCCTTTATCAATCAGAATAGGCCACAATGCCACATTTCAACAGATTCAATCAGCATATACCTCCTCTATCACAAAATTTTTAGACTCCCTCTTCCACCTCCTTCACCAATTCACCAAACTTTTCTAATATGTCACAAGTCAACACCACTACAACTACACCACTACCACCCCCTCCATCTTTTCATCATCCTACTGCCTACATAGCTACTCCAAGATCTATTGCTGACTCCTTGTGGTACTCAGATATTGGTGCTTCCCACCCCATTACTCCTGATTCATCTTCGTTTATCACATCCTCAGATTATTCAGGCTCTGACCAAGTTCAAATTGGGAATGGCTCAGGTTTGCATATATTTAAAATTGGTACTTCTTGATTATATGTTTATGATTCTAATAGATATTTTAGATTACAATAATTAATTTATTTTCCAGAAATCACCAAAAATCTTATTAGTGTCTCCAAATTTGTTGAAGATAATGATGTTTATTTTCAATTTTATGCTCATGTGTGTTTTGTTAAATGCCAACAAACTGACAAAGTGCTTTTTCAAGGACATAAATAGGGTGGCATTTACAGATTTTTCAATGTTACTGTTCCTAATTTTTTTCTAGATTCTTTACAATCTTGTACTTTTATTTCTTCTAAAGTTTCTTTGGACTTGTAGCATAAAAGACTTGGCCACACAACCAAGAAAATTGTACTCACAATTCTATCAAGTTGTAATATTGACATGGACAATAATAAAGAAATTTTGTTTTCTGGTGTGTGTGAAAACTGTATGCATGCTAAAATGCGTAAATTGTCTTTTATTTCCTCACTTACTGTCTACAATGCACCTCTCCAACTTGTTTAATCCGATGTTTGGGGTCCAGCACCTATTGTATCACACTTAGGATTTTGTTATTATGTTACCTTTATTGATGCATATTCTCGATATACTTTTCTTTTTTTTTACTTGTCTCTAAATCTCAAGTTCTGTTAGCTTTCAAACAGTTTAAACAAGAAATGGAGAATCTTACAAACCATAAAATAAAAGCTTTTCAGTTTGATAATGGTGGAGAGTACATTTCTCATCAGTTCAGTCAATTCCTGGTCAATGAAGGTATTGTTCAAAAGTTTAGTTGTCTTTACACTCCATAACAAAATGGCAGGGCAGAGAGAAAACATAGGCACTTCATTGAAATGAGTCTTGCCATGTTATCTACAGCCTCTATGCCATTTATTTTCTGGGATGAGGCTGTTTTAACAGCTACTTAATTAATCGCATCCCAACTCCAATTTCGGACAACAAATCTCCTTACGAGACCTTGTTTAACACTGTCCTTGATTATACTTTTCTAAGAATTTTTGGTAGTAGCTGTTTTTCTCTTTTAAGGCCTTACAACAAAACAAAGATAGATTTTAGATCTCATAAATGTGTCTTTCTTGGTTATACCCCAAACTCAAAAGGCTACAAATGCCTTTCATTTTGTGATAAACTTTATACCACAAGACATATTCAATTTGATGAAGTCTCCTTTCCTTACAAGGAACTATTTGTTAAAATTGATAAGAATGACTCCTCTAGAGATTTTGATAAATCTAGTTCTTTTAACCATTTTATTTCTGGTATAGGTTATGTTTTAGGCTTTTCATCTCATAGTTCGTCTATTTTAAATATTCAGTATATAAATTGTAATCCTAGCGATATTAGTAGTCATAATCTAAATACTCCTACTAATTCTAATTCCATACACTGTGGTATTGAAACACATCCTATTCCCATCTCTAGGATACAAATCTGCCCTCCACCTATTGACTTTAATAACAATAATAATAATAATAATAATAATAATAATAATAATTCTGCATCCGTTCTTACATCTGTAAATGCTTTTATATCTCTTAAACCTCTAAATTAACTAGGGGTGTTCATGGTTTGGTTAATCCAAAAATCAAACCAGTTTTTTGGTTAACCAAAAATATAGTATTGGTTAATTAACCAAATTGGTTTTACATGATGAAACCGATTATTAACCGGTTAGTAAAATTCAAAACCGGTTTTTAACCGGTTATTAAAACAAAAACCGGTTTTTAAAAAATAACCGGTTTTTATATAAAAAAAACCAGTTTTTATATAAAAATTGGTTTTTATATTAAAAAATATAAAAACCGGTTTTTACATTAAAAACCGATTTTTACACCAAAAACCGGTTTTTATATTAAAAAATTGGTTTTTATACCATAAAATTGGTTTTTACATGTAAAAATAAATTTTTACACAAAAATTAATATTTTTACATAAAAAAACCCAAACTTTTCGAACCTTTTTTTAATTGAATTTTTTTAATCTAATTTTTTTTCTTTCTAAATGATACGAGTAACATTTGTAAATAATGAAATCCCTTCCATTGCTTTTGTTCCTTTTTCTTTCTTATCTCTTTTCAGCATTTTCTATAAATAATTTTTTCTAATATAAATAATTTTCTTTCTAAATGATACGAGTAACTTTTTCTTATCTCCTTTTCTCTCCCCCTCCTCTTCTCTCTTCCTTCTCTCTTTCTCTTTCTCCCCTTCCATTCTTTCTCCCCCTCCCTCTCTTTCTCTTCTCTCTCTCTATCCCCTCTCTTTTATTTCTCTCTACCCCTCCTTTCTCTCTCCACTTCTCTTCCTTCTCTCTCTCTCTCTCTCCCATTTTTCTCTCATCTTCTTTTTCTTTTCTCTCTCTCCCCTTTCTCTTTATCTATCTCTCTCTCCCTTTCCCATCTTTCTCCCCTCCCCTTTCTTTCTCTCTATCCTTCTCTCCCTCTCTCTCCCCATGCTCTCTCTCTCCCCTCCTCTCCCTCTCTCATTCTCTCTCTCCTCCTCTCTTTTCTTTTTCTCCTTCTCTTTTTCTATCTCTCTCTCCTTCTCTCTCCCCATCCTCTCTCTCCCCTCCCTCTTTTTCTCTCTTTGTCCTCTTTCTCTCTCTTCGTCTCTTTCTCCTATCCTTCTTCTCTCTTCTTATCTCTCTCCTTTTTTCTTTCTCCTCCTTTATCTTCTCCTCATCTCTCTCTTCTCTCTCGCTTTAGAGAGAAGAGGAGAAAAGAGATAGAAGATGGATAGAGATTGAGAGAAGGTTGAGAGAGAAAGAGAAAAGAGAGAGTAAGAAAAAAAAGAGGAGAAGAAGAAAAAAGTAAGAGAGGAAGAGGAGGAGAGAGAGAAAATGGGATAGAGATAAAGAAGAAAAAGAAAGAGAGAGGAGTGAGAGAGAGAAAGAGAGAAAAGAAAAGAAAAGAGGGAGAGAAAGAGAGGGGAGGGAAATGAGAGAAAGAGAGAGAGGAAGGAACGGAGAGAGAGAGAGAGAGAAAGGAAAAAATAGGAGAAAGGAGAGATAGATAGGAGGGAAGAGAGAGAGAGAGAGAGAGAGAGAAGGAGAGGAGAGGAGAGAGATAGGAGGGGAGAGAGAGAGGATGAGAGATAGAAAAAGAGGAGAGATGATTAAAGAGAGGAAAGAGAGAGAGGAAGAGAGAAAGGATGGGGAGAAGAGGGCAAGGAGAAAGAGAGAGGCAGTGAAAGAGCGGAAGAGAGAGAGACAGAGAGAGAGGTAGAGAGAGGGAGAAGGAGAGAAGAAAGAGGAAAGGGGAGAAAGAGAGAGGGAGAGAAAGATAGAGAGACAAGGGAAGAGAAAGAAAGCCGAGAGAGATAGAGAGAGAGAAAGAGAAAGAGGGAGAGAGAGAAAGAGAGAAGGGAAGTAGAGAGACAAGGAGAGAGGGGAGAGAAAGAGGGAAAAAGAGAGAGAGAGAGAGAGAGAGAGAAAGGAAGAGGAGATAAAAAAAAAATGAGAGAGAGAGAGAGAAGGAGGGAGAGAAGAGAGAGGGGGGAAGGAGGGGAGAGAGAGGGAGGGGAGAGAAATAGGGGAAAAAGAAGAGAGATAAGGAAAGAGAATAGAGAGAGAGAGAGAGAGAGAGAAAAGGAGAAGACAAAGAGGAGGAGGAGAAAGAGGAAAATGAGAGAGAGAGGAAGGTGAGAAGGGAAAAAGAGAGATAGGAGAGAGAGAGAGAGAGAAAGAGTATGTAATTTGGTTTTGAAATTAGGTTTTGATTTTAATTTGGTTTTGGTTTTGGTTAACCTGTTAAAAATCGGTTTTTTTAAATTTGGTTTTGGTTAACCAATTTTAAAAAATATGGATATGGTTTTTAAAATGGTTTTATTAAACTGGTTAACCAAAATGTGGTTATGATTTTTTAACCGGTTAACCACATTTTGGTTTTTTTATGCACACCCCTAAAATTAACATGCCATGTTCATTAGGTCTAAAACTGAAAATTTTAAATCCAAAGCCTTAATTAATAATATATTGATTTTAAAGTTTTATATGAAACACCTCCTAAAACACCTATTGCTGCATTAGCTATTCCTCATTGAAAAAATGCTATGCATGAGGAGTATGATGCCTTAATCAGAAATAAAACCTCAAAATGCCAAAATTATTGGATCTAAATAGGTTTTCACTATAAAAAAGGCTTTCTGATGGCACCATACAAAAGTACAAAGCCAGATTGGTGGCTTAAGGCTTCCACCAATCTAAAGGCTTTGATTTTGAACAGGTGTTTAGTCCTGTTATCAGACTTACCATGATTCAAATTGTGTTAAGTATAGCTTTATCTAAAGACTGGTTTATAAGACAATTGGATTTTAATAATATTTTTTTTAATGGTGACTTACATAAAACTATATATATGCATCAACCTATTGGTTTCTCTCATGATTCTGACAGTTTAGTGTGTAAATTAAATAAAGCCTTTTAAGGCCTCAAGTAGGCTTCAAGAGAATGGTTTCTAAAGATTAGCAATACTCTAAATAAGTTTGGCTTTGTTAGTACTAAGTCTGATATATCTTTATTCATCAAACATGACTCTCATTATGTCATTTATATTCTATGTTATGTTAATGACATTATCATCACTGGTAATGATTCAAATGAAATTAATGTTATGATACAAAAGTTAAACAAGATTTTTACTCTAAAAGACTTAGGAGAGTTATCCTACTTTCTTGGTATTGAGGTTCATAAAACTGAAACTAGACAATTTCATTTATCCAAAACTAAATACATTAAAGACCTACTGTCTAAATTAGGAATGAGTGCGGCAAGTGCTATGCCTACTCCTATGATCTCCTCTTTGCAATTACTGCCTACAGGTTCAGAACAATTTAAGTATCTGAAACTCTTTAGATCTGTGGTAGGTACATTGCAATATATTACCATCACTAGGCCTGACTTGAGTTTTGCTGTAAGGAAGGTTTCTCAATTCATGCACAGCCTTTTACTTGCTCACTGGAAGGCTGTAAAGAGAATTTAAGATACCTTCAAGGAATACAAGAACATGGTTTGCTCTTACATAAATGCAACGACTATAGATTGTATGGTTTTTCTGATTCTGACAGGGTAGCAGATTTAGAGGATCGGAGGTCTGTTTCAGGTTATTGTGTCTTCTTGAAAACTAATTTAGTTACTTGATCTTGCAGAAAACAAACAACTATAAGTAAGTCTTCAACTGAGGTAGAATTTTGAAGCTTGGCAGCCTGTGAAGCAGAGATTACATGGGTGAAGAATTTGTTGTCTGAGTTGAAGATTGCATTGACTATTGCTCCATCAATATTTTGTGACAATTTAAGCACTGTTTTGCTCACTGCAAATCCAGTCTTACATGACAAAACGAAGTATTTTCAGTTAGATATCCAAATTGTTCGAAAAAAGATCAACAACAAGTCATTATAAGTTGTACATATTCCTGGAATTGAACAAGTTATTGAAATTTTAACAAAATCTTTGTCGGTAACTAATTATGAAAGGCTCAAAAACATGCTGAGAATTGTTCCAAAGAGCAACTTGAGCTTGAGGGGTGTATTCAGAACAACAGCCCAAAGTATAAGCTTAGCTAGTAATAGTCAACTGTAGTCCAATAAAAAATGAACCAGTAGCAATCCATCAGTTAATACCCCTTAAGAATAATTAACAAGTGTGGGTGTATAAAAAGGGGATCGGTTTTGTTAGAATTGTGAACATGATTTTTTTCATTCTATAAATATTCTTTTTCATTTAATAAAAATTACTCTAATAATTCTTTAAGATTCTTTTCTTTTTTTATAAACAATTTAACTTTGAGTATATTTCGTTTATAGCATAAATGAGATACGTGAATTTCACTCTATCTCACATATCATGTGTATAAACATGATACATGCAACTAATCTATAATGTGTCTTATCTCATTTATATTGTAAATAAAATATACTATAAAATAAAAGATAACATTTCAATAAATAACATAAATAAAAAATAGATTTCAATAATAAAATTATAAATGACATATTTTAATAAATAAAATAAATAATAAAATCCGTGATTTTACTTTCTTTCTTTCTTGTGGTACCAAACACTTTTCAACGAGAGATAAACATGTTTTCTCACCTCTATTTAGGAAAATAGGAAATAATACTGAAATATTTTTTATTTTTTGTAAATTTCAATGAGTCAAACAAATTTTATACGGAATAAAACCTATTTAGCTTATGTAATAATATTCCTTGTTTCGTTGGACTATTTTGTCTCGTTAAAATCTAAGAGACTAATGTGAATATAACCAATTTTTTTTAGTTTATTTTTCCTTTTTGGGTAATTTTTTATTTTCTAATTTTAAAAAAGAAAACCGCGGATTCATAATGATTGTGACTGCTGATGGCCCAATAGATGAGCATCAAAGAATCCCAATCGTTAATTTTGGTGGTCCCACTCAGATCCATTTTGTAGCATCCGATTCACCGTCAATTTTCTAAAAAGAAAAAGTCGGAGAAAATGGAATATACTTGCTGAATCATTAAAATTCGCACAATATCTTCGTCTTGCATCCATGACGAAAGCTTCCTTGCTGGGACCTTTAAAAATTTATAGTTTCAACTTTCATGACGAATAAACACGTTAAAAATGGAGTCATTAAATTATTTATTATGTATTAATATATAAATATATATTATTAAATTTATTTTAATATATATTTTATATTTTAAATTAAATTTTATAAAATAATTAATTTAATAATTAATTTTTTATATATACATAATATAATTGATTGATTAAGTACGATTTTAGTTTTTAAAATTTAACTAAAAAATTTATTTCTTCTCAACTTTTTTTTGCATTTAAATTTGTAGCTAAGGTTTAACTTGATTTTAAGATCATCTTTCAAACAATTATACTCTTAATATCACCATCTCCTTCACACCTTTAGAAAAGAGAAAACAGAAACTCAAAGAGAGAAATATAAATTCGGAGAGAGAGGAGAGAATTGAATCCTCGTTGTCGCCCTCGCCTCCCGCACCTCACCTCACTCTTGTTGTGCCTCTCTCTCGCCGCGACGCGCCTAGTCCAACTTCTTGTCTCGCTGGTGGTGCCACCTCTGGAAGGATCTTTAAGCCTTTAATTAAATGTTAGGAACGATTTTGCATTTAATTTAAAAAAGAGTTGAAAAAAAAAAATTCAACTTAAATCATAAAAATTAAAATCGTATTTAACCTGTGTCTAAATTAAAACTCAAACCTATAACTATAAGTATCAATATATTATCATTATTTTCATCGGTTTTAGACCAAAGTTGTTATCAAATCCTTTTCTAGAAATTTTAAATTCTAAGGTTGTTACTCGTTAGCTGTTTTCTATGTAAAACAGAGAATAGCACACCTAATTTAAGTTGTTATAAGGTTAATCTCGAAATTTTAAATTCTAAGTTTGGTTTGTTAACTCTGCAATGGGAAATAATTCATAAACAACTATGGAATATTTCACTTGCACGCACTGAACTCATACAATATAGAAAGAATTTTAAGTGTATTAATAATATTAGTATTACAATAGTTTTAGTTATTAATCTCGATCATAAAATATATACCATTAAAATACTGTATTTTTAGTATGTCTAAAATTTTCCTATAATACATGATTCATGATCAGGTAATAAAGTTAGGTATTTGCTACGGTACGATGATAAATTTATACGTACCGATACGTTTAAAATATAGACAAATAATAATAAGACATGTGGAATTTATTTTTTACGTTAGCATTTAATTTTTTCTTTTTTAAATATATAGTATATCACCACTTTTACTAAAACACCCTATTAATTAAATAAAAATAAAAAATATTTATTTATTTAATTTTATAAAAAGACTTAACATCCTTCTTTTATTTGATTAGTATTAAACTACTCTTCTATATTAGCCCAAGACAACAATAAAGAAGTCTTGTGGCCCACAAATTCAGCCCAACAGAATACATAAATTCAGTTCTAATTTTAGTCTTTATTAGTTTATCTTATCTTATCTTTATGTTATCTTCTCTTCTTATCTTATCTTTACTTTTATTTTTCATAGGACAATGCTCTATATATATTTAGTTTTACCCTCATAGTTTACAACACTTCAATCCAATTCAATCAATCAACAATCAATAAAAGTTCGCATTCTTTTCTTTTCTTATTCTTTCACAATTTTATCAATTAGACAAAATTATCCTTTTAAATTAATCAAATTTTAAAATTTAATTTTTTTTTGTGATTTATTTTTTGTGTGATTATTTTAAAATTTAATTAATCCTAAGTTTATAATTTCAAATAATTGAAACAACAAAACAAAAACATATTAAAAAAATAAAAAATCAAAATTGTTCTTTATCTGTGTTAATCATGTTAAAAAAATAAAAAATTAAAATTGTTCTTCATCTAGGTTCAGAAACCTTTTCGTTCACGCCTCTGAAAGTTTCTGTCCATCTCCTGCCGTCGTCGCCGAAACGAGCTTCGAAGCCACCGTCGTTATCGTGCAGTTCTGTTCCACCATCGTGCAGCTACTGTTTCAGCTTTGAAAGCACCGTCGCGCAGCTCGGTTCCATCGTCGCTGGGCTCGCCTCCTTTTTCCGTCGCGCAGCTCTGTTTCATCGTCACCAGCACTATCTCTGTTCCTTTTTCCTTCACGTGGAACACACTCATAAGAGCCTATGCTAGAACCGCAGACCAAAAACACAAGTCCATAAAACTTTACAAAGCAATGTTAATGATGGAACGAGAACAACAAAGTGCAGCAGTTATTCCTGATAATTACACATACCCTTTTGTATTAAAGGCATGTGCTTACTTGTTCTCTCTTTCTGAAGGGAAACAGGTGAATGCTCATGTATTGAAACTTGGGTTTGAATTGGATACTCATATTTGTAACAGTTTGATTCATTTTTATGCAACTTGTGGGTTTCTAGACTTGGCACACAAGGTGTTCGAGAAAATGTCCGAAAGAAGTGAGGTTTCATGGAACATCATGATTGACTCTTGTGCAAGTGCTGGTGAGTATGACACTGCATTGAGAATGTTCTGTGAGATGCAGAGGATTCATGATCCTGACGGTTACACCATGCAAAGTGTGATTAGTTCCTGTGCTGGATTGGGTGCTTTGTCTTTGGGTTTGTGGGCTCATGCTTATGTCTTGAAAAGGAGTGACAAAAACATGATTGGTGATGTTTTGGTTAACACTAGCTTGTGTGATTCCTTTAAGTAAACAAATTACATGACTCCTAAACGATTCTTAGGTTAACGTACTTGTGGATGTTTCAATATGCCAGATTTGTTACTAGGTCTATGCAATTCTCAAAACATTTTTTTCTTAAGCTTTTGGCCTGTTCTTGGTCTGATTGATGTCTTAAACTTCTAATGACATTGTTGCATAATGATCCTAAAGTCCTTAATGGGTTTTGTTTTAGTAACCAAGCTCTGAATGCTATCTAAAATACACCAACCAAAATATCTATAAATTGTTTTAAATTGATATAACTGATGTGAGTATGTGACGAATAAGCATTGCAAGTAAGACAAGTGCAACTAATATGTTCTAAATTCATGAATTCTTGGCTTCACTTGGGCCATTGTCATATTTAATTGAACACATAAAGCTTCTCTCTCTGGCTCTCTGATTTTGTCTCTTCTGTTTCTGTTGCAGGATATTATATGACAAGCGATATAATCTCTTCCATTATCCAGTCTCAAACGAAGATGCTCCTAACTATCACTTAATTATCCAGAACCCGATGGACATGGTAACCATGTTACAGCGTGTTGATAATGGTTGGTATATTACACGTTCTGCATTCCTGCAGGACATTGATCTTATTGTTTCCAATGCAAAGGTATGCATCCTGTGGCCTTTAACTTGGCTGGGTTCTATCCAATGTCCATTCTTGTGATGTGGCATAGTTGAAAATGATTGAGAGTGCTTTATTATCTGAAATTGATCCTTTTTATTTTCCACACAGGTTTACAATGGAGAGGATTACAACGGTGCTCGGATTGTGAGTAGAGTTTGTCAGCTCCGTGATGTGATATAAATGAACTTCCTTTTATGATTAGTTTTGAGCTGGAGCTTTTGTGCTGATGACCAGTGTCTATAAATATTCAGTTGTGGACTCACCTTGCTTCTTTTTTTTCTCCTCTTTACATTTGTCCGGTGCATGGGATGATCTCACAGATGGATCCATCATTAGTTGCATACTATGACAAGATTGCTGCCCAAGGTGGCCCGGTTCATTTGTCTAATGAATTAAGGGGGTCTACATTCCCTGCTACTCCCGTTGTACAACTGGGAACTGCCACTAGATTGAGTGCTCGACTTCGTAATGTTGAACCAGAGGTTAGTGTGGATCACAGCTATGAAGCATTGAAGCACACTAAGAAGAGTTCTGATGTTGCACGTAGAGGTATGGATAGATTCATTTACAGTATGCTTGTTATTTATGTTCCAATGTAAAATTAATAAATTATAATATCTGAAACTCATTTGAATTGTACCTAATATTAATGGTGTTTTAGCCATCATGAGTGGACCTGAGGCATGATAAATTGATAATCATGAATGTTACATCAGTGACGAATCTGTAGAACTTCTGGATTCCATTTACTCCCTTTTAGTATTTGGTTACCACTTCTGTATGCATGCGTATAAATACGCTGGGTTCCGGGTTGCTTGGTTGCAAATTATCAATTGATCGTTCACTGTTTTCCTTTAATCACATACTGATTATATGAAGTTTTCAAAATTGGGTTTAAATAGCAAAAGATAAGTCAGGACAAGAGCCTTTACCATCCAAGAGTCAAACCCAATCAACTAATGGGAATTTGCATGGAACGGGTACAAATGAAAGTGTTCATGGTAGCAGTCTTGAAGACGCCACGATATCAGATACTGAACTTTCAACAAGATTGCAGTCTATTAAGCAGCTTTTTGTCGAGCGCAGCGACAGTTACAGCATTCCACAGCTCGAAAGGCTCTACTCACGAATGATGAAGAGGGTTTCCCAAACCAAACTTGATTGTAAGACCTCAGCTTTGAGTTTTTTATTAAACTTTGTTAAGGATGATCCAAATTTTTAAATTACTGTGAAGAAGGGAAAAGATCTAAGTTAAAGGTCGTAATACACAAATCAAACTAAATAAATTTATTTACAGGCATTCTTTTCTTCAAATCCAGAGTAGCATAGCTATAGGAAACCACAAGATGTAGCTATAGGATGCTAGGATTAAATGTCTATGATAATTACATGCCAAACTCTGCTGGCATGGATAAATTTTACAAGTTGGCATTTTTTAAGATATTTTTGTTGTTTAGATATTGAAATTGATGTTTAGATAATTTTTTGTTGAAAAGTACTTTTAAGATAATTCTTTATCGGATTGTGTTTCCTTTACATGGTAAAATATGAGATATTTAGAGTCTAAAAATACTATTTATATACCAAAATCAGTCATCAAAATTAGTCACTAATGTATTTATATATAAATACATGTGTTGTTCGATTTATTTTTAATATGTATTTATATTTCAATATATATTTTATACTAGTGACTAATTTTGATGTACATATGATTGAAATTAAAAAAATACATATAATGATTAAGTATTGCTTTATTTGATAATTTGGTAGCTACGAAACAGCTTTTTCTAAAAAATAAAAATAAAAACATTTTGAACATGATAAAGCTGTTTTGGAATTTATATCACAAAAAACTATATAGAAGTTATCTTTACAACTAATTTTAAATTGTAAGTTTTTCAAAAACATGCAAAAACAACAAAGAAAACCTCATATATGTTCATGGCCGTTTCACAAAAACAATATATCCATCCATGCAACAGTTATTGGAAATTCACTTTAAAAAAGAAAACATTTCTGTTCACCAAAACATTAACGATAACAAAAGATAAAAGTAAACTGAGATAACAGATAAATTGGGACTAAGCAACAAACTCAGCTGCTATACTTAATATATGGCACATCAATTGTCAAATCAGTAAAATAAAAACTACTTTTATTTTCCTTACACAAAACAGAAATCAAAGTTAGAAAAAAATCTAGAAAGTTTGCTGATTCTATGCCTTGGAGTCAAAATCACTAGCCGATTTTTGCTTGCTTCTTAAGTTAGCCAACACCCTTGCAGCAGCCGAGTCTCTTGCTTTGCGAGGATTGGAACAAGTGTCACCCCCCAATGAACACTCAAAGTCGGGTCCTTTAAAGGTCACCAAAGCTCGGAATCCACCTTCATTAAGCAATGTATATATAATATATATAGTGCATGTCAAATACATGATAATTCTTCAACATAGAAATACAAGCAACATAACTGTGTATCACAAGAATCTTGGCTTCTACACCTAAATTGGACAACTTACCGTCTGATGGAGATACTCGATACATTGGTATGGTCCAAATATTTTCATTACATATACTGTCTAGTTCCTGCAAGATTAAACAAAGATATGAGTACTTGTATGGAGATCAAAGGAACAGTCGCCATTGACTGCTAACTAACAGGTCATGAACATAAGCATTATTATCAGTATTATCTAACAGTCTCCCACTGACAAAGCAACATTCATGGATCATGGGACCCTCTGTTGAAACAGATTTAACAAGGCATCATAGATTCGTTAAACCGGTTCCTCTTGTTTTACTCAAACACGTAACTTAAGCATGTGAATGCACCGCAAACACCAATCACAACATGCTTAATTTAGTATTAGGTTGGAAATTGTCTTGCCTAGCAAGGACTTTGTGCAATGGACTCTCTCCAACATTTCGTCTCATTAAATGGAGCTAAGCATGGATCCTCAAGATTTTTTCTTATCCCTCCATGATTTCCTTCCCATGAATAATTACAACCCTCTATAATGGCGTCTATCTGTTCAAACTGGCAAGCTGAGATGCTAGTATTGTATATCGGTACTGTTTATAGTTCACATTGCAACATGTCTACTGACTAACATAAACAATATCAACTTCAGAAATTACAAGGACAAATGGAAAAACAAAGAGACTTTTCCAAGAATGATTTATACAACTGAAGTCTACATCAAAGAAATGAAGCACAAGGAAGATTGGATATATAACTGAAATTTTTTTCCGGAAAAGACAAACTGATTGGTTGATAGCTGCATTCAGAATTATAACCATATATTCACATAAAAACAAAAAACAAAGAAAAATCCATGGAAGAAGATGAAAATGCTAGGTTGAACCTATAAAATAAAAAATCCTGTTTGTTCTGAAACACCACAATAATACAAGGAAACGGAAAGTACCTTTTAGAAAGCTGATGCCAAAATTAGCGACTTTACTGCAAGAAATGTCAAGACTCTCCAAACACGCCAACTCTGGAAGCAAATTGAATAAAATACATTGTTCTGTTAATCATTGAACCATGTGTTGACTAAGACAACAATGACTATACTTCCATATGAAGCTATATAAAATGCACATGTTTAACACCATGAACTATTCCACTGTATAATCTTTCCGTAGAGAACTACCCATTAGAAGAAAAAAATGAATATAAAGCTAGTCAATACAATGAATTTAATGAAATATATAAAAGCACGGGATGATATATTTAATTAAGCCAAAGAGAAATTAACAAAGGCCTTACAACATTTCAAGGCAGCAATATCGAAAATAACACAACTGGCAAATAAGTTAATTCAGGGGTACATCTAAACTCCCCCAAAAATAAATTGGGATAGGATCTTGTAGTTCATGTATTTGTTGTTGTTAATTAGTTATCTTATGTAATAGTACTGTGTAGGAGAAGATGGCAGAAACCGATTTTTTATCACCAGTGGTGAAGTCTCTAACAAGAGAGGAAGAAGAGAGGAGGTAAGCAGTTTTAACATGGCAGGAGCAATTTTACCATGACAAGTTTTCATCTTCCACTCAATGAACAATTTATTAAATCAACCACAGCAAAACACAATATAACAATCAAAAGGTAGAGAACAACACCAAAACAATAATTTACCAAATTAAAGTTAATAAGATCAATTAAAACTGAAAATCAAAATAACAAGAACAATTAAGATTTTAAACTACAGCAAACTAACAACAAAATAAGAACTAGAAAACATACTAACCATGAAAACAACAATAAAAAAAACAATAACTGAATAATTAATACAAAAAAGAACAAGAAGAAGGAAAAAAATCACCCTAGGATGGAGCAGTTCTGAAATTCAAACAGTACAGGAAAAGGGAGGAGCTTTAAATCGCGACGGAGATGGCTGAATGGAGGCAGACAATGGCGGAACGGTGGCTGAAAGGCCGCGGAACAGAGGCTAACAGAGGCTCGAACACGCGGCGTAGAGGACTGAACAAAGGGCTAAGCAGCTCGAACAAGGGTTGGCCAAAAAATAGACGCAGAAACTTGGCCAAAAAGGAGGCGGATGCGCGGCGAACAAGGGCGACGTTGCGCCAAAGCTGTAGCAGCGGCGGTGGCTGGACGTTGAGCAACGGCAACGAGAGATGGCTGCTTCGGTGCTTCCTCCAAGCTGCGTTCGAGTTCTCTTCTGTCTTCTCTGCGTTCTTCAGTGTGTTCGTTCAGAGGCTTGAGAGAGGGAAGTGAGGGAGGGAGGAGGAGCTCGATGAGAGGAAGGAGGAGAGTGGCTGAGTGAGACTGTTAGAGAGGAGAGGCCAAGAAGGTGCTGCGCGTTTTGGTTACTGGTTAGGGTTCCTCTAACCAACGGCACCGTTTTGAGCAAATTTTAGAAAATCGGTCCGGTCCCGGTTCGGTTTGACGGTCCAACGACGGTTTTTGAATCTTTCGGTTTTGATATGTGACTGATTTGTTTTTTATACCGGTTCATGGTTCGACCGACCAGTTCGAATCGGTTTTTAGAATCTTGATCCGAATCGTTTTTCTCTCGGTTCACGATTTGACCGGTTCGACCAGTCGGTTCGAACCGTTTTCAGAAATTTGCGTTTTTCCCTTATTCCAAAAATCTGGCAGGTGACGGTTTGGTTCGACTTACCAGTTCTTGGCCGGTTCGACGGTTCAATTACGGTTTTTGAAATTGGGAGTTTTAACATTTGTTCGAGTTGTTTTTTGTAGCGGTTCATGGTTCAACCGGCCGATCCGAACCGATTTTCAGAAGATAGATTACAACCATTCTCTCATGTTGTTTTTATTTTAAAATGCTTAATATATTTTAGTATCAAGTTTTCAATTAAGCTTACAATACAGAAGTGGTTCAAGGAATCAAAATGTTAGAGTGAAAATTAAGCTTCACCTAAATTCAACTACAATCGAACGAAAGACAGAAACATTAATTTTCAACAAGAGTCTATAAAAATATAGTGCATAATAATTTTTTAAGTAAAAGAGATGAAACTAACAAGTCTTAGTAGTTAATATAAACTAAACATGACTACATGACAATTATGATTATTTAATTTTTGTTTGACTCCTTTTGTTTATACTTATTGTAATTCCTGGTAGCAGATTCAATGACATTACGCAGCATCAAGTTGTTGGGCCTTAGAATCAAATCCAACGCAAGTCGCATCCTTGTACCATCATTAACCTGAAAAATATAAATATTTTAGGTTACCAACAAAACCATACACATTAGCAATTGAAGTATTATTTTTTTAGCAATAGAAAATTACATTTATTGTATAACTATACGTCTTCCTGTAATTTGTCATTCCGGTTGCCACCCATACCCCACAATCATTACTGTGTTAAATAAGACGCGGTTAACTTATGCAGATAAAAAATTGAAAGAGGAAAACACAAATACAGATATTCCTTACGAGCCAGGAGCTTGTTCTCCTGTTTCTAACATATCCACAAATGTAAAATCAAGTATCCTTGGCCTGAACGGAGTGTTGTATTTATAGAACGAGTCATACTTGAGTATATCTTCTAGATATTTTGCCTACTTATATAGGAAAAAAAATTAAATAAAGGACGATATTTGAAACCTAAAAAAATGTCATAAAAATGAAAATGGGAAAAGTTAATTTACTAGCTTTACTATACTTGATCTCTTTTGCTCTTTATTTGTAGCAATGGGTAGGGAGTCTTGCAGAATTGTTTGATGATTGCACAAATAAAAAACAACCAGATACCAATGTGTGTTGTTCTCGTTGACAGGTAAAAAAATCTAGTATCAACTTTCACGTATTAAAATATTACTAGATACAATTTAAAAAAAAAAATAAAAAGTATAGATCAGTTCATAAAGATAAATGCCATTAAATAATAAAAAAATTTAAAAATACAATAAATCATATACCTTTTAGACCTTCATAAACTTTTTTCATAAATTCTTTTTGATAATATTTCAATAGAACTTCAATTTTGGTATCACATTGCAGTATAAATTGCTGAATTTAATAGTTAGAGACTAAGTCAGTGACACTAATTAAGTAATAAGATAAAATAAATAAAACGGTAACAAGTTCTTGTGTCTCTTGTTCTCGTTACGTTGAGGTGATCCGGATGATTCTCGCTTACCCATATCAAACACTCAAACATATATGTAACACAATTAGAATTATAATGTGAATATAATTTGCTAACGATCAGCTGAGAAGTGTTTTTATATATAGAATAAAATTTTGTTTGTTTATTCTTTATTATTAAAAAATATCTTTCAAAAAGATTTTATTGCTTTATATATATATATATATATATATATATATATATATATATATATCATATAATATAATTATAAAAAATGTGTATCTATGATTGTGGCTTAAAAAGATTTACGATTTAAAGTGGATATTATTTTTATGTACAAATTATTTAAAATAGATACTATTATTCAAATTTATTATTTAAATTGATATTATAATGTACATGATAATATAACGTGAAAAGCTTTGCGTATTAATACATAATATTTATTTTGTTTATTAAAACATGATTTAAAATAGATATTATTATTTTAGCTTATTTTAACTTATAACTCTACATAATACTAGCATTTAAATTTGTAATATTGATTTAGATATAATATTGATTTTGACGGAATATATGATTTACTTATAAATAATATAATTGATGTGATTTATGTTGATTATAAACTAATTAGATTGTCAATAATTAGAATGATTTTACATTTAATATAGATTTAACGTAAATTGATATATAATAATAATTCTCTTTTATCATTGTTATGTATTTTTATTTTCAAACACATAACACTACAAGCTAATTACAATGGTAAGAACACAAAAAAATAATTGAGCTACTTCTGTTGAGACAAGTTCTATTCCTAACATGAAGATCTGTCAAAAATTAACTGAAATTTTGAAGATCTGTCACAGCACAGACATGCCTGACTGACAGCCTTGTTCCGAGAGTCTAAAGAACTCCCAAACAAAGTAGCCTCAAGTTCCTCTCCTCCTTCATTCAATTTCCATTCTTGAACCAAACATTGATTTTTCTTCCAATGCTTCTCAGCCTAGTGCAGCACTTTCTACTCCCACGTTACAAATCTTGTTAGCCCCCCTGTGCTAAAGCAAGTGAAGAACAAGGGAATGCATGAGAAATACATCAATCAAACTATTTTTCCCTCCTCTTTCATTCAATTTCTTTGAGTATTCTTGTTTTTTCTGAGTTAATTTCTTTAATTGTTGACTGTTGTTAACAGGAAGAATTGTTGTTGTATGTACATTTTGGTTATATGTGCATTTTGAAAATTGAGTGTATTTGAATCAGTTGTTTTCATTGCTGCCAGGACATACCCCTAACTGGCTTATATTTATGAATAGGTAACCTCGTGTAAGCTATGGCGACAAGTGGGAGAATCTTTCAAACCTCCTAACTAAGAACCAACGTCCCCTATCTTGTCTTGATTGTGTTCATGGCTCATTGAAGAGTCTCCTCAAATGGACAAGTTATAGTACTTTGTATCTCTGTGTTATTAGATTTCAAATCTGTGATATGCATTCTTTCTAATTTTCTAAGTAATGTCATGGTAATGGTAGTGTGTATTGGTTATGATGATGAGACCAATTAACTGTTTCCATGTATTATGAATGGTTTCTCGATTTCCTTATGCATGGGAAAGTATACTTTTCAAGCTATTATTTTCATTATATAATAAGTGGTATTTTTTTGGTTGTTTTAGGGCTGCCAAATTCTGACAGCTTTTTGGATGAATTGATTGCTTATGACTGATTATAATGTTCTATTTTTAACACATGCAGGACATGTACCACAGTTTCATGGACTCTCCATGGGCTTTTATGAGAAGGTGGTTTTAGATTAATGTTAGACTTCATCTTTTGAAAAAAAAAATTCTTTTATGAAATAAATTCTGTTTTCAAATTGTTGAAATGTCTATGCATACTTAGTGTTTCTTTGAAGCCTTTGTTTAGGCTATTTGTGTGGACATTACTATTATTAACATTTGGTTTATTTTAGATAATGTCACTTTCCTGGAAATTTTCATGTTAGCATACCGTATGATCTGTAAGATGTCAAGATGATGAGTGTTCAAGTTATGGCCTTATTAGAGAAAATTTTGGCTCTTAAGTAGTGGCATTGTCCAAATTTCTATATAATTTATTTAATACCTTAGACATATATGCTTATTTTGTTTTTAGCTATTCCATTTTCAAGATTTCTGAAAGACTTACCAGATATTGTGCATATAAATGTAGGCATGCTCTTTTTCAAATGTGTTATTCGTTTTTAATATTTCTGATGTACTACTGCAGGCACTTCGTGATTATGAAAGGCATAAGATAAAAGGTGGTGAGCTGAGTGTTCCAATTCGTTTTTAATATTTCAGAACTTTGCGTTTTTTCCTTCTGTGCTTGGCCAAGATGATTCCCCACTTGGTTCAAATTCTGTTGTAATAACAAATGCTTCAATACGTAATGTACAGTTAGAGTCTACTCATGTTCAGTTTTCTAATTCTAGTGATGCTCAGACTTTACTTGAAAAGGAAGAAGAAAATACTAATTCTAATATCCTTCCTACAAGTGTTGATAGAACTGAAGAATCGCCTTCAGCTCAAGCTCTGATAAACGACGCTGCAAAAGAATGGAACTCACCGGCAAGATATCCTACGAAAATGAAGAGGAAAAAGAGGAAAGCCAAGAGCAGACCATATTGGATACAATTAGTATGTTGCTCATAAGTGGATCTTCAGAGAAGGCAAAAAACTGCCATATGATGGTTATGGTTATAGTTATTTTCATGCTATTTGGGGTCTTGTCTGCTTCTAGAGTTGAGATACATATTTTGATCATGCGTCTCATTCTATTGAACTGGGTAGCCTCTTAGAAGTTTGGTTGTATATTTGAAGCATGTTCAGTTGCCATTACTGTTTATGATATTTTAATGTATCATTATCATGGCTTTGGTGCCTCGTTATATATTGAAAATTAAGAAAACGTTGTGATCTTGTGACCTTTACAAGTAGGGAGGATTTTAGTCCAATATGTAAGGACTTAACCTTTTATTATTGATGTGTTTTAAACTTCCATCCAAAAAACTGTTAGATGATTTGAAGTACATAAATAAATAAATACTGTCAATAATAAGCTCGCTATTTGGTCCATAAAAATACATGTGAGTGTGATCCTTAAAAGTGTAGTACGACTGGGTATATCATTATCCTTAAAGTGTCACTGTCAAATGTCAATTATGCAAAATTGGAACATTCTCCTTCCTAAACTTCAGATGCAAACCCTGAAATTTCATTATGCAGTTTTCAGTCGATTGTCTTCAAACCCTAGATACTTCCTCTCCCTATTCTCCACAAATTCCGCTCCTCAGCCATCCCAATGCTCAAAGCAAATCTACCCAATGACAACCATCGGTTTTTCTTGCAACACTTACAACAACATTAAGGTACTCCAGAAAATTCCTGATAAGATCACAGGTTTTCTCCAAAAGCGATCTTTTGGCATGTTTGGAAACTGAGAGCTGGTTCTTGTTTGCATTAGGCCTGGGGTAATCAACATGAAAAATAAACAGCCAGAATAAACATTAGAAATGGACGCAAAAAGTTGTATTTGTTGCTGAATTAAAATGATAGAGAGGATATTAAAGAGACCTCTCAATTCTCAAAACAATCACAATTACTCAGAGAATTTGAAACCCTTCTCTGTATCCTATCACTTCTATTTATACTAATCAAATGACTAAACCATTGTAACCAAGTACTCCTAGCTAACTCTTACTAATGGTAATCAACTCATATACCAATGTGATCCTAACACTAAAGAATCAAGTTTAAGCACAATAAAATTTCAAAGGAAAATGACAAAGAAACTACAGGCAAATACCAGGTTGTTTCAACATCAGATAAATATTCAGTTTCATATTGTGAATATAGAACCATGAAGAGATCCCATTGATGATGTACACTTCTGCATCTAATTTTGTGTTTGGTTTGAAAAGAAAACTAAAATCTTGATCCAGGAAGTGTATAAAATTATGCTTTAAGAATTTTCCCCAACATTTTGCCCAAATGTCACCCATTTTGTCATTTTAAATGAGAGGAGAACCTCATTTCACTTGCAATGAGCTCATGCCACCCTTAAGTGCAGCTTAACAGAGCTTGTTATATGCAAAGAGTCGGTTCAATGAAGTAGCAAGAACAAGAGATTCCCCTCATAAAATTTGGCATAAAGTTTGTTTGAAGTAACAATATGGTTCACGAGAGTACATACATTGTTTGATCTATATAGTCATAAGCACAACCACAGGTTGAAATTCACAAATTAGACAGATACCATTATTAACCTTTCTGAGAAGTACCTGGATATATCTGCTTCAAATACCGTAAAAAGAAGCCACTCTAGACAACGTGAAAAATGAGGCTTCTCAGCTGATAAATCTGCCAGCCTTAAAGCTTCTTCAATTTTGTCCCTCTAGCAGAAACATAAATAAATAAAAGTAAATCCAACTGGGGATCTGATAGATAAAAATAATTTCATTAAGATGAGGAGAAGGAAAATACAAATTGGGGATAAGCATTCCCCTATATAAAAGTAAAACCAAAAAACAAAAGATTTATCTATAACAAATCCACTTTTTTTGGGGAACAGAGATTTGATTAGAACAAAAAAGAATTTGCAAAAGTGGATACGCCATCTCAATATATATCAAGGTATAGCAACCTTAAAAGATATGTGACAACAACACACATATACAAGTTCAAATGATATCTATGTCTCCGTTTTTGTTGGTGTAATCAACTAAGAAACTGAGAATGTCCCTTCTCCAACCCTGCCACAAAAAGTATAAGGATGAATAACTATAATAACTGCTGAAAACATGACATGAAGTCAGTCAGCAGGCGAGTCGTAGGAGCTACACAAATATAGCAACTGATAGATCTTATATGCACTACTTAGTAGTTAGTATACACTTCTCTTATATACCTATTAAAAGTGATTGCTAAAAAGTGAGAGAAGATAAAAAAATTCCTCTTTTATATCATAAACGAAAGGTGTACAACAAAGGTGCACAATAAAAGTGGTACATTTCTCCATTGACAGTATTAATGAGTGCCATATAGCAGTAGTAGTTGATAACATCAACATTCAAGCCCTGAGATGACCAAGACAAGCACTAATGATCTTATGATTAAAAAGGAAAAGTCAATTTATATATATCTGTAGATAAATAAGTTATTACAGCTTCATGCATCACTTAACAACAGTCCAACTGAGGGACTCACTTTGATGATGTTGCTATGAAGGTTTCAGATATCCTGCTCATCCATCTCCTTAAGAATAACATATTTGCCAGCAGAATCTGTTGTGTGAAGCACTGCCACCTTGCCTTCACCAAAATGGCCCTTCTGAAGCTTCAGATATCTAAAATAGAAAAATAGACCAAAAAACATATAAACAAGCATAATAGAATTAAAGGAAAAAGAATTTTGGAAGACAAGTTTGCTGATGACTTACTTGTACCAATTGAATAAACTGACACCAAACTGAATAGTGCAGAGACCGACCCTTTCACCCATGTAATTTTATCATGAAAGTACAATACCACAACCTACACATAAACAACATATAATCAGAAAGTGAAAGTAAATCTACAATCAGCAACTGCAACACTAAGAAACCTCTATCCTATTCGAACATAACATGCAACAGTTATAAAAAATATAGTACTAAATTAATTCATATACTGAAGCAATGTAATCTTGACAAAATGATACCGAAAGGATATGGTAATAAACATACAAGATTAAGAGGAACCACTGGATATTCATATCAAAAGCTATCTATCTATCTATCCATCTATCTATCTTATAACAAAATTTTCAGCCAAATTTTAACAAAGTTTCAGCACATTCTTAACAAAGAGTAACAAATTTTTCCAAATCTTTCTGATGTTAAGCAGCAACAACAACAACAACAAAGCCTTGTCCCACTAAGTGGGGTCGGCTACATGAATCAAGCGACGCCATTGTGCTCTGTCATGTATCATGTCTACAGAGAGACCGTTTACATGTAGATCTCATTTGACCACCTCATGGATAGTCTTCTTAGGTCTTCCTCTGCCTTTCGCCCTTTGTCCATCTTCCATCTCATCCACCATCCTGACTGGATATTCTATCGGTCTTCTTCTCACATGTCCAAATCACCTGAGACGCGATTCAACCATCTTTTCCACAATGGGTGCTACTCCAACTCTCTCCCTTATATCTTCATTCCTTATTTTATCCAATCGCGTATGACCACTCATCCATCTCAACATCTTCATCTCTGCCACACTCAGCTTATGTTCGTGCTCCCCTTTAGCCGCCCAACACTCCGTACCATACAGCATAGCCGGTCTTATAGCGGTGCGATAGAATTTACCTTTAAGTTTTAAAGGCACTTTTTTGTCGCATATAAAACCAGATGCACTCCGCCATTTTGACCAACCTGCTTGGATCCTATGATTTACATCCTGTTCAATCTCTCCATTATCCTGTATGATGCACCCAAGATACTTAAAACTTTTAACTTTTTCTAGGATGTTTTCTCCAATCTTCACCTCTATATTTGGGTTTTCCCTTCTCAGACTGAACTTACATTCCATATATTCCGTCTTGCTACGGCTTATGCGTAGACCATACACTTCTAAAGCTTCTCTCCATAACTCCAACTTCTTATTTAGGTCTTCCCTTGACTCTCCCATAAGGACGATATCATCGGCAAAAAGCATGTACCATGGCACAGGCTCTTGGATGTGCTCTGTGAGTACTTCCAGGACTAATGTGAAAAGGTATGGGCTTAAGGATGATCCCTGGTGTAATCCTATACCAATAGGGAATTCTTCCGTCACACCACCTTAAGTCTTCACACTAGTTGTGGCCCCATCATACATGTCTTTAATTGCCCGAATATATGCGATCCTTACTCTCCTCTTTTCTAAAACCTTCCATAAGACCTCCCTTGGTACCCTATTATACGCTTTTTCCAAATCAATAAACACCATATGCAGGTCCCTTTTACTACTACGATACCTCTCCATCATCCTTCTTAATAGGTATATCGTTTCAGTGGTAGATCTTCCTGGCATAAATCCAAATTGATTCTCTGTTACTTGTGTCTCTTTTCTCAACCTCCGTTCTATCACCCTTTCCCATAACTTCATAGTATGACTCATAAGCTTAATCCCTCTATAGTTTTCGCAACTTTGTATATCCCCTTTATTCTTGTAGATAGGTACCAAGGTGCTCTTTCTCCACTCATCAGGCATCTTCTTTGACCTTAAAATCTCATTAAAAAGCTTGGTTAACCAATTGATGTCTTTTTCTCCAAGACCTTTCCAAACCTCAATCGGGATATTATCAGGTCCTACTGTCCTGCCATTTTTCATCTGCTTTAAAGCCTCTTTTACCTCGAAGTCTCGAATCCTTCGATAGTAGTCAAAGTTTTTATCTTCTTCCCTTGTGCATAATCGACCAAGGCTCGGAAGAGTCTTCTGTCCCTCATTAAATAACTCGTAGAAGTAACTCTTCCACCTTTCATTAATCTTCTCCTCTTGAGCCAACACTTCTCCATCCTTATCCTTTATGCACTTAACCTGATCCAAATCTCTCGTTCTTCTTTCCCGACTCTTTGCGATTCTATATATACCTTTTTCTCCTTCTTTCGTGCCCAAAGACTGGTAGAGACCCTCATATGCTCTTGTTTTTGCTTCACTTACAGCCACTTTTGTCTCTTTCTTAGCCGCCTTATATTTTTTCCAATTATCTGCATTGCGGCATAAAGACCACTCTTTAAAGCATTCCCTTTTTATCTTTATCTTTTCTTGTATACTCGCATTCCACCACCAGGACTCCTTGTCTCTTGGTCCGATTCCTTTAGATTCACCAAAACTTTCTTTTGCTGTTCTTCTAATAACTTCTGCCATCTCCCTCCACATATCTTCTGCGCTTCCGTTCCCATCCCACTTTGCCTCTTCTCCTACCCGTCTTAGGAAATTTCTTTGTTCCTCACCTTTAATCCGCCACCACCTCGTCCTTGGGTTCTTCGTATAATATCTTTTCCTCAACTTTTGCTCAACGCGAAAATCCATGACGAGCACCCTATGTTGTGTTGTCAAACTCTCTCTCGGAATAATTTTACAGTTAATGCAAAATTTTCCGTCGACTCTCCTCAACAAGAAGAAGTCGATTTGAGAGCTTGTCATGCCACTCTTATAGGTTATAAGATGTTCGTCTCTCTTTTTAAAACATGTATTTGCGATGAGAAGATCAAAGGTTGAAGAAAAGTCCAAAATAGTTTTACCCTCGGCATTGATCACCCCGAAACCATGGCCTCCGTGAATACTCCCATATCCAGTCACTTCTCTCCCAACATGGCCATTTAAATCTCCTCCTAAGAAAATCTTATCTCACAAAGGTATGCCTTGAACCAAACTCTCTAGATCCTCCCAAAACCTTATCTTGTGTTGTTCGTCCGAACCCACTTGCGGTGCATAGGCGCTAATCACATGGAAAGCACCTCCCTCCACCACAAGTTTGATAGAGATGATCCGATCTCCCACCCTCTTGACATCCACTACGTCCCTCTTCCACTGCTTATCCACAATTATTCCAACCCCATTCCTATTCTTCACCTTTCCTGTATACCAAAGTTTGAAACCAGAAGTATCCAACTCCCTAGCCTTTGCACCAACCCATTTCGTTTCTTGTAGGCACATAATGTTAATCTTCCTCCTTGTCATGGTGTCCACCACCTCCATGGACTTTCCTGTTAGAGTGCCTATGTTTCATGTCCCAAATCTCAACCTTCTATCGCTTCGACCTTTACCTTTTACTTTGTGAACTAGCTTATTTACCCTCGTCCGTTCACGAAAACGCGAGAACCCTTGCTCATTTAACACTACATCCGGGCACCGATGCAGCGGCTCTTGCTTTAACACCGTACTCGAGCCATACGACACGTTGCTTCCGGGCAACGACCTAGCTTTAGCGCAATAATGTCTTTGATTCATGTCATGGGGGTTCGGCTATATTTTTATGTTGGTTGCCGAAGACCTAACACAACCTTCCTCCTTTATCCGGGCTTGGGACCGGCTATGTACCGCAAGTGTAACATAGGCGGAGTTTCTGATGTTAAGCATATTAGAAAAAGAAACCCAACTTTCAGGAGACAGTAACAAAATCATGAAATTTGAACAAGATCAAATACAGAGCAAAAATAGAACAACACTCAAAGCCAAAAATCAAGAATAATCAGCACAACATACTAAACAGAGCCAGAAATCAACAACAATCAGCAACTAAAATTAGAATACAGCAACATATAATCACCTAAATCCTAAAATCAATAAATCTATCAACAAAAATTCAAAAACAACAGATTCAGAAGTTAAAAAACCCTAAAACAGCAGCAACAACATAACAAGTGGCATGACATTCAGAAATCAAAAGCACATCAACAGAGCAAGTAGTTAAGTTACAGTGGTGATATCACTCAGATGCATGTCAACAAAAAATAAAGAACACATAAAAAAGCAACACAACAACACACAAAACAGCACCACAGCAGAAGATCATTCAAAAAAATATCACAACACACAAAAATAGCAACACAGCAGAACTAGAGCTCATTAGTAATCAAATAATCACTCAATAAAAAATTAAAACACAAAACATTCAAATATTCAGTAATCAAATAATCATTGAACATGACATAAATAAAAAACGCAGAAGAAGTTAGCAGTGAACTGACCGTCGAAGTCTAAGGTTTTTTTCTTGGTTGAGCTTCTGCTCTCTAAACTCGAAGGAAGGAAACTGGAATGGAGATGGGTTTTTCTTCTAAGCAGTCTGAGAAGAGGGGGCAGAATCTTGACGGAGACAGAGGCCAGGTGACGAACACAACTCAAAAGACGGTGGTGGGTTGGAAGAATCTGCGACGACCAGACGAAGACGATGGTGACTGAGCGCCCGACGGACGGCGGCAGGAGCGCGATGGAGCAAATGAATACCAGGAACTGACGCGCCGAGCTCGAGGAAGAAGAAGCTGCGATTCTTGAAGGAGGAAGAAGCACAGACGACCAGACGACGATGGTAGTGCCTGAGAGCGACGGACGGCGGCAGTCCTTGCGGTGGTGGTGGAGAAGCTAGGGTTTCCTGTTTCAACTTCTTTTTTTGATTTGGGGAGAAGCTGTTAAGATAGGGGTATTAAAAGGATATTTTTGTCTAATAAAATAAAGGAAGAATGTTTAAGTTTTTTTATAAAATTAAATAAATAAATATTTTTTATTTTTATTTAATTAAAAGGGTATTTTAGTAAAAGTGGTGATATACTATATATTTTAAAAAAATTAAATGCTGACGTGAAAAATAAATTCCACATGTCTTATTGTTATTTGTCTATATTTTAAATGTATCGATACGTATAAATTTATCATTGGTAAATATATATTAATAATGATGTATTTATATATAAATATATATGTTGAGAAGTTTAATTTACTGAGAAATAATTGGAACTTCTAACTCATCTTTTTTTTTTTTGGTCATTCTAACTCATCTTTTTAATTATCTTTCTAATTTAAAAAAAATATATAAATTTTTTATTTTTTGATATTTTCAAAAATTAAAATTTTAAACTTTTACTTTTTTAAGTATTAGGAGAATAATTAAGACTTCCAATCATTAGTCTAATTTACCTCCTTTACTACCTTGGCAAAAGCTCTATATGGCATTGTAGTAGTATTTAATTGGCCATGATCGCACTTTCAGCTAGTAAATCAAACTTGTGATTATGCGAATTCTGTTTCTATTAATCTAGAGGGTGACTCTTTATTTTAGTAAAAGTAGTAACAATTCAATATCTAGTAACTAGTAAGGTAATTACAGACCTCATTTTGCTAATTTAGTTCTTTTATTTTAATTCTAGTAATAAATACATAATGAACAAATTATTTTTAAAATTACAAGTTAGAAAAAAGTACTTTACTTTTAGATTTCAACATCTCAAAAATGCATTTAAAATAAGTATCTTGTCTTGCTTTGAATAATATAAATAAAATTAATATACCGAGAAAACATAATGGACTTATATACACAAGGGTTGAACAACACTTTATTTTAGTAGAACTCGAATAAAAAGTTAACTGTTAACCCACTTTCACCAAATTACTTGTGACCAACATATATATTTGATTTGTTTGATTGAATAGATGAAGACTCACACCACAAGGTTCTATTTGTTGTCTTAGTTCGCTTATGCAGCAATTTATTACTCTTTACTCTGCTTTTAGGTCTCACTTGTTGCCCTCTTTTCCAAACGCCACAAGATAGCGCCCCGCTGCCACCATCATCACCCCGATCCCTCTATGCTGTTGTGGAAATGAGTCCATTTCCACAATGCTTCCGGACTGCTCACAAGGTTCCTCCCTCGCTGATCGTAGCACCACTCTTCCGCTGACGCAGACACCGTCGTCGTCACGCTAGATCTCCCTAATCGTAACCGTTGACTCCCCCTCCGTTTCTGCGTGTAGGTCGCGCTCAAGTTCGAGAGCCTCGTGGATCAGCATTCCCGTAACGAGGTAAGTTGAACTCTCGCCACTAAGGAGTGGTGCTCCCTTTACTGGGACGCGCTCCAGCTTCTGAAGAAATCTGGGATTTTCATAAGTTCTGAATCTGTTAGAGCCCTCATAAGGACCTATTCCTATATGGGTCTTGCTGAAGAAGCCATTCAGTGTTTTGATAGAATGTCTGAGTTCGATTGTGAGCCTGATGCTCACGCCTATAACACTATCTTGAAGGTTGTGCTCAAGAAAGACTTGTTTGTGTTGGCTTTTTCGCTCTATAATGTTATGCTTAGGTCTAATTCTTTGCCAGATGACCACACGTACACTCTCTTGATTGGTGGATTCTGTAAGATTGGAAACTTCAATGCTGCCCTCGAGATGCTCGATGATATGAGCAAGAGGGGTGTGCTGCCTGATGTTAAGACGTATACGGCTATTATTTATGGCCTCTGTCAGTGGAAGAAGGTTGATGAGGCGTTTAGGTTGTTTAACACTATGAAAGAAAATGGGTGCTTGCCTACTTTGCGCTGTTATAATGTCTTGATTGATGGGTTTTGCAAGAACGGGAGGACAGATGAAGCGCTTTCTTTGCTGTCTTTGTTGAGGATAGATGGTTTTGCTCTTAATCTGCAGAGTTACTGTTCTCTGATAAATAGCTTCATTCACGCCAAGAGATATAGTGAGGCATATGTATGGTACACCAAGATGTTTAAGAGGGGAATTGTGCCGGATGTTACTTTATATGCTATCATGATACGTGGTTTGTCCGAAGAGGGTAGGGTTGGTGAAGCTGCAAAGATGTTAGATGAGATGATTGGGATGGGTTTAGTACCAGACGCCTATTGTTACAATGCATTAATCAAAGGTTTTTGTGACATAGGTCGTTTGGACCAAGCTAGATCTCTTCAGCTTGAGGTTTCCAAGGATGAACAGTTTCATAATGCTTACACCTGCACCATTCTCATCTGTGGCATGTGTAGGAATGGAATGGTTGGAGAGGCACGGGAGATATTTAATCAGATGGAAAAACTTGGATGTCTCCCTTCAGTTGTGACCTTCAGTGCTCTGATGCATGGCCTTTGCAAGGCTCGCAGAATTGAGGAAGCACACCTTTTACTGCACGAGATGGAGATTGGGAGAAGCCCATCTTTGTTTTTCCGGCTTTCTCAGGGTTCTGACAGGGTTTTTGATAGTGTTAGTCTCCAGAAAAAGGTGGAGCAAATGTGCGAGGCTGGTGAAGTTTTGAATGCTTACAAGCTTCTCAAACAACTTGCTGGGAGTGGGGTTGTGCCTAACATTATCACATACAACATTTTAATCAATGGTTTTTGCAAAACTGGTAATATCAACGCTGCTATCAAGCTTTTCAAGGAGCTGCAACTAAAGGGGATCTCACCTGATTCTATTACTTATGGGACACTTGTTGATGGACTTTATAGGGCTAACAGAGAATATGACGCCTTTAAGATCCGTGAACATATGTTGAAGCATGGTTGTCAACCTGGATTATCAAATTCTAATGCCCATATGAGCTGGTTAAACAAAAAGGGGAAGGTCTCGATGGCCTTCAATCTTTACTTTGAATATCTGAAAAGCCTTCCGAGGTGGGATAATGATTCAATCAACGTGTTGGAGAACCATTTTATCAGAGGAAATGTTAAAGAAGTAATTCGAGGCTTACTGGAAATGGACTTCAAATGTAGAGATTTTAATTTAGCTCCATACACAATTCTAATTACTGGGTTCTGTATGGCAAAAAAGGTAGATGAAGCATTAGCTATATTTTCTGTTCTTGGTGAGTTCAATATTAATATCAATCCTACAAGTTGTGTACATTTGATTGATATTCTCTGTGAGGAAGGGAAGCTGGATGATGCAGTAAACATATTCCTCTACACCCTAGAAAAAAGTTTCATGTTGAGGCCAAGAATTTGTAACAAGCTCCTCAAATGTCTCCTTCTTTCGATAGATAAAAAGGACTATGCTATTGATCTTGTTGACAGGATGCAGTCCCATGGATACTATTTGAATTCACATCAGTATGACAAAGCAATGTATGTTATTCGACGGCTAAGGAGAAGGAGGAGCAATAAAATGCACTATTTTGAATGATTGAATAACTCCGACTATTCAAGATGGATATTATTCTTTATCTTGTGATGAGTGGCTTGATCATGTGCATATAGGGTAGCTCAGTAGCTAAAGGTAAAAGGAGACCAAGAAATACTATGCAAGAACCGTTAAAAAAATTATTTAGACTTAAATGCTTAGACTATTAGCATAGTTTGCGATAGGGCACTATTCCGTTCATATGATCTAGCCAGTCTCACCTAATGGACAAAGCTTTCGTGTTGTTATAATGTCGAAAGGAATTCTTATGATTGATTAGATAATAAGTTGAGTTTCTAATTTATTCTTAGTTTCTTTCTCTCTCTTTTTTTAAGAAGCTAATTTATTCCTAGTTTAAATCTTATGAGGGTCAGTTTGGAACTTCCCCAAATTGGGAAACAGATTCTTCAAGCTCATATGTGAATTTTTCTTCCCCACTATTTCATAGGTACACTATGCTGCTCTAATGGTGTGTTTAGTTTGGTTGGGGTGGAATGGCTTGCTATATAACATTACCCTAGTAGACCAAGGAAGCTCGGCGGACATCCTTTTTAAGCCCGCTTTTGACAAACTAGGGTTGGATGAGAAAGAATTAAGAGCCTACCCCGACACCTTGTATGGATTAGGTGACACGCCAATAAAACCACTGGGATTTTTGCCCCTCCACACCACCATTGGAAATGGGGAAAAATCAAACTCTGAGTATAGACTTCATAGTCATTGATGTGGGGTCAGCATATAACGCTTTAATCGGCAGAGCTACCCTTAATCGACTCGGAGCAGTGGTATCCACTCCCCACCTTTGCATGAAATTTCCGACTTCAGCGGGGATAGCAACGGTAAGGGGAGACCAAAAGTTGGCAAGGAAATGCTACAATGAAAGCCTAAATCTGAGAGGAAAGGTAGAGAAGTTCACACAATAGAGCTCGGCGGTGCAAGGGCCAGAGAAGAGCTGCGACCACAACCGGGAGGAAAAACTGAGGAGATACAGGTCGGCAAAGAGGAAGGGAAAAATACTCATATAGGAGCCAACCTAGGGGAAACCCTAAAACAAGGGTTGACTAAGCTCCTAAGAGATAACTCCGATCTCTTCGCCTGGAAGGCCTCCGACATGCCTGGGATAGACCCCGAGCTCATGTCCCACAAGCTCTCGGTTTATCCGGGATCCCGACCTGTACAACAAAGAAGACGCAAGCTTGGCCCAGAACGAGCCCTAATAGTAGAAGAACAAGTGCAGGCGCTCCTGGAAGCTGGCTTCATCAAAGAAGTCAAGTACCCAACATGGCTAGCCAATGTAGTGCTAGTCAAAAAACAAAATGGCAAATGGAGAATGTGTGTCGACTATACCGACTTAAATAAGGCATGTCCCAAGGACCCATATCCACTGCCAAGTATTGATACCCTAGTGGACTCCAGCTCGGGGTATCAATACTTATCATTCATGGACGCCTACTCGGGATATAATCAAATCCCAATGTATGAGCCAGACCAGGAGAAGACATCATTCATCACACCCAGAGCTAATTTCTGCTACGTGGTCATGCCATTCAGATTAAAAAATGCAGGAGCCACATATCAAAGGTTGATGAATAAAGTGTTTGCCTCTCACCTTGGGAGCCTAATGGAAGTATACGTCGACGACATGCTGGTAAAGACCAAGAAAGAAGTCGACCTCTTGTCAGACCTCTCACAAGTCTTTGACACCATAAGGCTGCACGGGATGAGACTAAATCCCGCAAAGTGCGCCTTCGCGGTGGAGGCAGGGAAATTTCTAGGATTTATGCTAACACAAAGAGGGATCGAAGCCAATCCCGATAAGTGTAGAGCCATCCTAGAGATGAAAAGCCCGACTTGTTTGAGAGAGGTCCAGCAGCTGAATGGTCGACTTGCAGCCCTCTCCAAATTTTTGGCAGGATCAGCACTAAAATCCCTTCCACCGTTCTCCTTATTGAGAAAGGGATGTCAGTTTGAATGGACCCCTGAATGCGAGGAGGCGTTCCAGGAGTTCAAAAAGTTCTTAAGCCAACCTCCTATTCTGACCCGACCCGTATTTGGAAAAGACCTCGTCCTATACTTATCTGTAGCAGACAAGGCTGTCTCATCAGCCCTGATAAGAGAAGATGAGGTCGGACAACATCCAGTATATTTCATCAGTAAAGTTCTACAAGGCCCTGAGCTAAGGTACCACAAACTAGAGAAGTTTGCCTACTCCTTAGTAATAGCCTCACGAAGGCTACGGCCTTACTTTCAAGCTCACACAATAAGAGTCCGTACGAACCAACCCATGAAGCAAATCCTCCAAAAGACGGATGTTGCAGGGAGAATGGTTCAATGGACAATAGAGCTTTCTGAGTTCGACTTAAGATACAAAACTCGGACGGCGATTAAAGCCCAATGCCTCACCGATTTCATTGCAGAATACGCTGGGGATCAGGAGGAAAAACCAACTACATGGGAACTCTATGTAGATGGATCCTCCAACAAAACAGGAAGCGGTGCAGGCATAATATTGGTAGATGAAAGAGGAACCCAGATAGAGGTTTCCCTAAAATTTGAATTCCCAGCTTCAAATAATCAGGCAGAGTATGAAGCCTTGATTGTTGGATTAAAGCTGGCAGAAGAAGTCGGTGCTACAAATGTGATGATATACAGCGACTCACAAGTGGTGACCTCCCAGATAAGCGGAGAGTATCAGGCAAAGGACCCAAATATGAAGAGGTACTTGGAGAAAACTCTGGAGCACCTTGGGCGCTTTGTAGAAACCGAGGTTAAACACATAACTCGGGATCTAAACAGTAGAGCGGACGCCCTATCCAAATTAGCAAGTACCAAACCGGGAGCGAACAATAGAAGCCTGATCCAAGAAACCCTCCAGGAACCCTCAGTGGTAAAAATAGAAGACAAACAAGAAGTCCTTGAGGTAGTCGGTTTAAACCTCGGATGGATAAACCCCTTGGTCGAATACATAAAATTTGACATCCTTCCAAAAGAGGAAAAAGAGGCCAGGAAAATCTGGAGGGAAGCACAACATTACACTTTGGTGAGAAATATTCTCTACAGAAGGGGGATATCAACACCACTGTTAAAGTGCGTACCGACCTCAAAAACCACCGAGGTGTTAGAGGAAATCCACAGTGGAATCTGCGAAAATCATCTCGGAGCAAGGTCACTAGCCAGGAAAGTAATTAGAGCTGGATTCTACTGGCCGACCTTGCAGAAAGATGCCACAGAATTTGTGAAAAAGTGCCAACCATGTCAGATGCATGCAAATTTCCACGTGGCTCCCCCAGATGAGCTCATCAGTATCACTTTTCCATGGCCCTTTGCAAAATTGGGAATGGATTTGTTAGGTCCTTTTCCCTAAGCGCCAGGACAAGTCAAATACCTGATCGTGGGAATAGATTACTTCACAAAATGGATAGAAGCAAAACCATTGGCCACCATCACTGCTCAAAGAAGTCAGAGGTTCCTCTACAAAAATATCATCACAAGATATGAGATACCTTATTCCATTACTACAGACAATGGAACCCAATTCACCGATTCTACCTTCAGAAGCCTAGTAGCCAGTATGAAAATAAAACACCAGTTCACCTCGGTGGAACACTCGCAAGCTAATGGGCAGGCCGAGACAGCCAACAAAGTCATACTGGCAGGGCTAAAAAGAAGATTACAAGAGGCAAAAGGAGCCTGGGCCGAAGAGCTCCCCCAGGTGCTATGGGCTTACAGGACAACGCCCCAATCCGCCACTGGAGAAACGCCCTTCCGACTAGTCTATGGCGTAGAAGCAATGATACCAATAGAAATCAATGAATAAAGCCCAAGGGTAATTCTCCATGACGAGATCGGAAACATACAGGGGCACAAAGAGGAGCTCGACTTGCTCCTAGAAGTCCGAGAAGAAGCCCAGATAAGAGAAGCAGCGTTGAAGCAAAGGATGACTACAAGGTACAACAAAAAAGTCATTCGAAGAACATTTTCCCCAAACGACTTGGTCTTAATCAGAAACGACATTGGAGTCAATAAATCAGGGGAAGGAAAACTCGCTGCTAATTGGAAGGGACCATACAAAATCAATGAGGTCTTAGGAAAAGGCTATTATAAAGTGACCGACCTAGACGGCACCGAATTACAGAGGTCATGGCATGCTTGTAATATGAAAAGGTACTACAGCTAAAAGCGAACTCTACTCCCTGATGTACTCTTTTCCCAACTTCATGATTTTTTCCCCAAAATCAAAGGGTTTTTTCTGGAGGAGGGTTTTTAACGAGGCATCATAGTAGAGGCTAAGGGAAAATAGGCTATTAAAACCCTTAGTAGCAAGAAGGTACCTCCCCAATTAATAAAGATCTTTTTTCATTTACAATATCTCTTATAAACTCCTTTCTATTTTCTAAGTCTTTCTACGAAACGCGCCGACTTAAGCTCGACAAAACGTGAAAATCCCATGAACCGACCTAGATGGTCGTCAGGATAAAACGACAAGGTACAAGTCGGTGTAATGAGGTTATAAAAATTGATCATAAAAAACTCGGAGACATCCCGACTCATAAGTCGAAAGAAAAAATCGAGTAGAAAAGAAAACGAATCACAAAAATAACCTAAGTCATAAAGAACTCAATAAAACAAAGTTGAGTATAAGGAATAACAAAAAAGAGATCGAAAAAACCTAGGAAAAAGCTTAAAGGCTGTCATAAAGTCCTTAAACAAAAAGGCTCAGAAAAACAGACAAGCCAAAGGGAAAGGTTTTCAGAAAAAGATCAAGGAGACTTCGAAAAATCAAAATCAAAAAAGCATGCACGCATAAGGTAACTTAAACCCTTATCCAAAAAAGAGTATTTATTTTGTTAATTTAAAACCCTTATTAAAAAAGGGTATTTTTAAATATTTTGTTTATGGCCTTAAAAGGCCAAAAGAAATTGTTCAACAAACACCACCAACAAACAAATATAAAGAGTTTAAAAAATGGGGGGACCCACAGGCCGAGCCCCGATATAGCCACATAAAGTTATTTCTGCAGAGGAGTAGACGGATCACCACCACCAGAGTCAGGAGGAGCGCCACCAGGACCGGGAAGAGAGACGTCCACAGGAGATGAAGAGGAAGTCGGAGGAACAACAGAAGAGCTCGGAGCATCCTTAGAACGAGGAGGGGACTCAATGATCCTCTGCCCCCGGGTCTTCAATTCTGACTCGGAAACGATCACGGGGGCAGGAGGATCCACAATTGCACCATCGATGACGACTTTGTCAGGATCCAAAGGAGAAAGATCCAAGTCGGGAGCAATGACTCCAACTTGCTCCTTAAAGATCCTCCAAGCCTCCTCGGCACCATCAGCAATAGAGTCCTCCAACTCGGTATATGCCTTTCGAGAATTCAGCAGATCATTCTTCACAGACACAAGATCTTCAAATAAACTTTGATAGCTAGCCTGCGCTATCTTCCTCAAGTCCATCTCCATGTTGCATCGAGCTTGCAACTTCCTCTCCTTTTCCCGGAGGTTATCTCTCTCCCCCTTCAATTTGGCAACTTCCTCCTTCAACTCCCTCTCATGCTCTTGAAACATAAGAAGCCTCCCTTCCAGCTCTTCGACCTTCGAGGTCATTCCCAAAGAGCTGAGGGGAACCTTCTCAAAAATGTCTAAGAGTTTACCGCAAACACCCGCCGCCTTAAGGCTCTCCTCAACCAGAGTGGTAAGGTGGCTCCGAACAGAAACATCATCCATGCTTATGCGAACATGGGGGTAGATGTTCTTTCGGACGAATGCAAGAGCATCCGCCTTAACCTCGGAAGAGCCAGACTCTAAAGTCTTGCGCTTCTTCTTCTTTGGCTCAGGGGAAGGTCGGGCGGAGGGGGGCGGCTGAGAGGAAACCGAAGAAGAAATCACAATGGGCTGGGAAGGAGTCCCAACGTTCCGAAGAGGAGGAGGAGGAGAGATAACCGCCTTAGCACCACCAGTCCTGGTGCGAGACCTTGCTCTAGCCTCCTGGACTCTCTGATAAGACTCCTGAGCATTTGTCTTCGCCATCTCTGAAAAAACAATAGATGATAGATTAAGCCAGGTCGGAAAAGTCAGTCAGACAAGTCAGAACCCTAAACAAACAAATGAAAACTACCTAGTTGTGCCTGAACAAAGGTCGGAGACCCCTGGAGAAACCTTTTAGTGTCCAAATATGGGGCCCTCCCCCACGCTTCTCGGAGGAACCCCACAATGGCTGCTTCTACCTCATCCAGGTCGTCCAGACCATATTTCTCGCAGGGGGAGGCCTCCAGCCAGTATAAAGGAAAACGGGGAGAAGAATTATCATCCAGGAAAAAGGGATGGTGACCCTCTACAGCTTGCACTTTGATGAAATAATTTTTGAAGTCATGAAAAGATTCATCAAAAAGGGTGAAAACTCTCCGACCTTGTATGGCTCGGAAAGACACCCACTGTTGCTTATTGTTTAGCCCACTAAAGGGTTTGGTCATATGAAAAAGATAGAAAAAAATCTTCAAAGAGGTCGGGAACTCCAAAGCATGGCTAATAAATTGATAAATTTTCAAAAAACTCCAAGAGTTGGGGTGAAGCTGAGTAGGGGCAACTCGACAGTGATGCAAAACAGACATCTCGAAATCTGAAAAAGGAAGAAAAACACCCAAACGGGTGATCATACACTCATACATAAAGAAAAAATGAGGGGCCGCCTCATCGCCCTCCCAAAACAAACCCGGTCTTCTGGACCCGGGACCACCAACTCATACTTCGGCTCGTCTTCCTCAGCGGTACAAATTCTGTGGCGAGTACGAAGATGAGTGATAAACTCGGTATCGACCAAAGGTTCCTCCCCTAGGACCGTGACATCAACCCACAGAGAAAGAACATCTACGGAAGCCATTTCTTTTCTTAAAAAGGGTGACAAAAACCTACAAAGGAAAAGAAAAGAAAAATAAAAAACACGGTCTCTAAAGGGAGGGAATACGGAACTAAAGTCCACAAACCAACCTATCTATCTACAAATAAAAGCATGCAAATATAAGGCATGAAAGAAGAAAAGCTAACCTTTATCCAAAAATGAAGGTTGGAAGAAGCAGAAGTCTCCGAAACACAAGAGCGCAGCACGAACGAAGGAAGAGGAAATTTGAAAAATCGCAGAAACGAAAAAATGAAAGAGAGGGAAAGTATTTATAAACATGCTAAGGGGCATAATGGTAAAAGCGGGGCAGTCATTAATGAGAATGCACCGTTACCAAGACCTACGCACATCCCTGACGGACACGACGCTTGATTAGACGTAACTGTCAGAACCAAAAGGACACGGAAAGTCACGTCGGTTTCAAACCATCACATCGGTCCGCCGACAAGCCGGCTACGACCCCGAGCAGAATACTCGAACCCAAATCTTGAAAAAATTGGGCTCGAGTAGGGGCACTGTTCATACCCTGGCCCAATAATAAAGGCCCAGGATCAAGCAAAAGACCTAATCCAAAGGGTTGGGCCTCACCAGTACCAATCTTCATCCCATGAAGTCGGTACTCACTACGATTTGTTCTAAAGAAGTCGGACACGAGGGTTAGCTGGCGGATAAGCACTCATTCAAATGAGTAACTGCCCCTAGAATCTCTCTAACCACTTCTACGAGCCATATCCTAACCTCCCTAAGATAATGGGACGGTTACCACCCTAAAAATATGGCACTACTCCAACGGTGGTTATTGGTTCACCACTATAAATACACTGACACCCCTCAGGTATCTCTAAGTCCAATACTCTCTAGACCTGCTCACACTCTTGCTAACTTAGGCATCGGAGTGTCTTTGCAGGTACCACCCCCATCTCCTCACAGAAACAAGTCGGACGGAGGCCCCCGAGTCGCAGACCCATTCGGAATCCTCCTCCTTCACACATTTGGGCCAACCAACGCCATTTAGCCCATCAATCTCCGGTTACCCACCGTAACAATTCCCATGGCCAGAAGCACAGCACAAGCAACAGCAAAGACAATGCCGGCCACAGCACCAGCTCCAATTTGTTTCCTACCTTTCTGTGTTGCCAATGCTTTGTTTTCATCTACTTGAGTTGCTTCCACTTGTGCTGCCATAGGCAAAGGTGAACATTTTGATGCAGAACAAGGGTTCTTGGTCTCATATACTTGAGTTGCTTCCACTTGTCCAAAAATATTTTGTATACTCATTTTTTTAGTATTCAGTCAATTTACTCCATATATTATTAGATTTTCCGTTTTATCTAATAATAAATGAGAATGAATACCCAACTTGAGTTGGTTGAATAGTGAGTTTATTTGTTCATTTAAGTAAGTATTGAAGGTTTTTTATTTTTTGGTTTCTTACGATATCTGCCGACTGCCGATCTAGTAGACGAAGGACTAATCTGTCACAAATTTGAGCTTCATTTAAGGATTTAAAGTCCCGATACTTGCTTATGCAAATAAGTAAGCTAGTCACTTGACCAACCCAAATTTATTAAATGTTAGAAGTTTTGAATTCCGTCTTTTATATGCAGCAACTCATTGGTCAATAATAACTATTAATTATCAAATGAAACTCAGAATTACAACAAATTATTCCTTGGATTTTTAGATTAAAAAATACTGAAAACTAAGAAAAATAAGCGACACTAAATTCGTTTGATGTGAAAAAAAAATATATATATATATATAATGAGCACATATAGTGCAAGAAGACAACGTAATGGGGTGAATATAACTTGTGATGTTAATTAAAGAAGATGTCAGCACTTCATGCTTGTTCTCTCTCATTTTCTGTGTATTATTCATTGTTGTTATGTTCAGTTACTTTTCATGCCTTTGTGCAGAGAAGTGGATCGCAATTGTGATTCTCTTTACTTCCTCCATTGCACCGCATATGTTTACTCTGTTTGCATTCTGATTCTCATAATTTTTTTATTATTTTTTTTATTTTATTTTTTAGATTGATTAAAAAACTATAAGAGCATATATATTAGAAGTAATTTGAGGAGTTGGGTTAATGCATTTTGGGTTACCAAATTCAAATAACAATTCATAACAAACTGATTAAAATTAATCGGTTTCACTTTTACTTGCAAAAAAAAAAACTCAATTGGGTGGGGCTTATACTCGGCCCAATGGATATGAAAATATAAAACCCATACCAAAATATGGATATAGACTATGATTTACAATAAAATGAAGAGCCTTAAATCCCTGTAAAAAACTAAAGAGCCCTATAACACCATAAAACAAATAAAGAGCCCCAAAATAAAAGAATATATATATATATATATATATATATATATATATATATATATATATATATATATATATATATATATATATATAATATCAATGAATTCAGCTCTTTTGTCCCCAAAAAAAAAGAGGAGAAAAAAATTCCCTCTCTTTCTTATTAGTTCAAAAAATTAATATTTTATTAGTTGATTATTAGTTTTTTTTAAGTGTTTAATTAAGGAATCAATTCTTTTAGCCAATATAAATCTTTTTATAAATTTTTTTATCTTAAATTATAAACATTAAATCTTAAATTTTTAATATTCTAAAAAAATGAGAATTTTTATAAATAAAAAAATTTAACTAATATTAACTATTTAAAAGACACTTCAGATACTTGTTCCAAATTAAAAAACCTATAGTTAGATCCTATTTTGGCTAAAATGAATATTTAAAAGTTATTTACATCTTATGCATAAATATATCATATAAAATAGTAATATCTACATAGGTTGTTTCGAGAATCTTCTATGTTTATGTTGATAAAAATGCATAGGATTAATTAATGTAACTCCTATGCCCCATTACATTGATAATTTGATATTGAAAGAAGTTTCAATAAATTGGTAAAGTTTTCATCTTGTTACTTCTTCTTTCTTTTTCCCTAAGTTGCTTAACTTATGATGATATTCACCATTACATATGATTAAGATTGTTGTAATAATCTAAAATATTCCATCAAGGATATCCCTTTGAAATTAGAATGTGCCGCTAATACCTTCATTTTATATATTTTTCTTCAACCTTATTTAAGAAAATAAGACTATATAAAGCCAAGAGTCATTTTCTTCAATTTTTTATTCAATTCATAATTCTATCATTGCATTTATACATCAACCTATCATGAAATTTTTTTTTTTAATCTTGGGTGTGGTTTAGATTCACGTAGTAATTAAAATTAGTGACCATTTTTAAATTTCCATTTGTATAATAATTACAAATTAACAGAACACTAAATAATTATTAATGATAATTTAACTATTTATGAGTGCCTTTTTCTCAACAAAGAGTGTGCCCGTATAACTTTATCGAGCACGTAAAACACATATATAAAATGGACATAAAATACATGAAGGTATGAGGTGAATTAATTAGCTCATTCATTAGTTTATGTATGCATATAATATAATAATATACGAAATGAGGGGCACAAAAGTAAAGAATCCGAGGCCATATTACTAGTATTAGTATTAGCTTTCATTGTTCACAGAATCATAAGCCTAGAAAAATACCAACAAGCTCTGATGTCAGTATGAAAGAGCCTAGCAGCGGAAACGACACAAATATCCAACACAAGAACAATATGGAAGCACTCACAATACAATATGGCAGCAACTATAACAAGCAAATATAGCAAGTAAAGCAATAATAAGAACACCTCGAGATTTTAACGTAGAAAACCCCCTCAACGTGAAAGGTAAAAACCACGGCTCGTCCAGACCAATGAAATAGCTCCACTATAATCAAATGAGGTACAAGAGAGTCTCAAACAAAGCACAAAAATGTGCAAATAACCAGCCAAAACATCAATGCACCAAAGCTTACAAGTAATAGGCAAGAAGATAAAATATACCCAAAAAATAGAGCTGATGTCGAAGCCCATTTCTCTCATTGAAGACCTCCAATTAAAATCTCCACCGTTCAGAATGAAGAAAAAGATGTGAAAAATCTACAGTTCAAATTTCACGTCGATCCAACGGTGAAAGAATGAGAAACTGCTGTTCCAAGATTGCTGCTCTGTGTAAAAATGGGAAACCTAATTTCTCTCTTGCGAAACCAATTTCTCCTACTGAAAACTCCCAATCAACATCTTCACCGACCAGAATGAACAACAAGATGATAAGAACATGCAGTTTAATTTTCAAGCCGATCCAACGGTGAACAACTGAGAAACTGCCATTTAAAATTTACTGCTTTGGGGAAAAATGAGAATTCTGTTTTTCCCTCTTCTCTCTCATTTGGTGGCTATTCTCTCTCTCTCAAAAAATCTCAAAAAACTGAATTAGGGTTGTGACACTAGGGTGCAAGAATACACCTCCAAAATGTTGGGTTTGGGCCTCACAAAGGAGAGAAAAAAAACCCAACAAATCTCCCCCTTCTCGACTAGGTGGAGGCCCTCGCCATTCCGGCGATCAAACAACATGTTTCAAACTTTTCTCTTGACAATGCTTTTGTCATCATATCAGCACCATTGTCATCAGTGTGAACTTTCTCAAGTTCCAACAACTTGAAATCTAACACATCCCGTATCCAGTGATACCTAACATCAATGTGTTTAGATCTTGGATGAAAAGTAGAATTCTTGGCAAGATGAATAGCACTTTGGCTATCACATAACAACACATAACGATCTTGCTTGAAACCAAGTGATGCAAGAAACTTCTTCATCCACAACAACTCTTTACATGCTTCAGTTGCTGCAATAAACTCTGTCTCTGTGGTAGAAAGTGCAACACACTTTTGTAGCCTTGACTGCCATGAAATAGCTCCCCCTGCAAACTTAACCAAATAACCTGAAGTAGACTTTTGAGAATTAATATCTCCTGTCATGTCTGCATCAGTAAAGCTAACTAGCAAAGGTTTCTCACCACCAAAACTCAAACTCAAGTTAGTTGTACCTTTGAGATATCTCATAATCCATTTAACAGCATTCCAATGTTCTTTACCTGGATTAGAGAGAAAACGACTCACAGTACCAACCGCATGAGCAATGTCTGGTCTAGTACACACCATAGCATACATCAAACTTCCAACAGCTGAGGCATAAGGAATTTCATCCATTGCTTGTTTCTCCTCATCAGTGATTGAACACTGCTTGGTGCTCAACTTAAAATGAGGAGCAAAAGAACTAGCAACACATTTGGCATCATTCATGCCAAACCTTTGAAGCACCTTCTTTATGTACTTTTTCTGTGACAAATAAAGCTTCTTGGAATCTCTATAACGAGTAATAGTCATGCCCAACATCTGTTTGGCAGGACCCAAGTCCTTCATAGCAAAGAACTTGCTCAACTGTTTCTTCAACTCATTAATCTTCAAAGCATTCTTGCTCACAATCAAAATATCATCCACATAAAGCAAAAGAATGATAAAATCATCATCAAAAAATTTTTTCACAAATACACAATGATCTGAAGTTATCTTACGGTAACCATGCTTCCACATAACAGATTCAAACTTCTTGTACCACTGTCTTGGAGCTTGCTTCAACCCATAAAGACTCTTCTTAAGCTTGCACACAAAATCTTCCTTTCTTTTAACAACAAAGCCCTCCGGTTGCTCCATGTAGATCTCTTTATCTAAATCACCATGAAGAAAAGTTATCTTCACATCCATTTGCTCAATCTCCAAATCAAGAGACGCTGCTAATCCAAGCACAGCACGAATGGATGACATCCTCACAACAGGAGAAAAGATCTCCTCATAATCAACACATTTTCTCTGGTTAAAACCTCTAACAACCAATCTAGCCTTATACCGAGGCTTAGAATTGTGTTCTTCATTCTTGATTCTGAATACCCATTTGTTCTTCAAAACTCACATACCCTTCGGTAGCTTCACCAACTCATAGGTATCATTCTCAAGTAAGGACTTCATTTCTTCTTGCATAGCTTCAAGCCATTGAGCTTTACTTTCATCTTCAACAGCCTCTCCAAAGCATTTAGGTTCTCCCCCATCAGTCAACAAAACAAACTCATGTGGAGAATACCTTGATGAAGGCTTCCTCTCTCTTGTAGACCTTCTGAGTGCATTTACAGAAATTTCCAAAGCTGGTTCTTCATTTTGATCATCATCACCAACTTCATCAAGTACCGGATCAACTGTTCCATCTTCACTTGCACTTGTATCATGCTCATTATTTTGAGCTTCAACTCTACCATCTTCTACCATAGGCATAGAGGGAGTAATATCCATCTCAGAAAAATCATCACTAGGCTGAACCATTGGCTTCTCTGCATGATCAACATCCTTCAATGTTTGGTCTTCAACAAAGACAATATCTCTACTTCGAATCACCTTCTTGTTAACAGGATCATAAAACCTGTAACCAAACTCATCCATGCCATAGCCAATAAAAATACACTGCCTAGTCTTTACATCAAGTTTAGATCTCTCATCTTTAGGAATATGAACAAAAGCTTTACATCCAAAGACTCTTAAATGATCATAAGAAACATCATTACCTGACCATACCTTCTCTGGCACTTCAAATTGCAAGGGAACACACGGTGTCCGGTTCAAGACATGAACAACAGTGCTCAAAGCTTCACCCCAAAAGGATTTTGCCAATCCAGATTGTGACAACAAGCACCTAACTCTTTCAACCAGTGTTCTGTTCATCCTTTCAGCCAAGCCATTCAACTGAGGAGTTTTTGGAGGAGTCTTCTGATGTCTTATACCATGCTCTTTACAATAAGCATCAAATGGACCTGAGTACTCACCACCATTGTCAGTACGAATGCATTTCAACTTTTCCCAGTTTCTCTTTCAACAGAAGCTTGAAATTGCTTGAACACATTCAAAACTTGATCTTTGGTCTTCAAAGTGTAAACCCATAATTTTCTAGAATGATCATCAATAAAGGTTACAAAATAGATAGACCCTCCAAGTGTTCTTGTCTTCATCGGCCCACATACATCAGAATGCACCAAGTCAAGTATCTCCGGCTTCCTTGAAGGTGGATGGCACTTAAAAGAGACCCTGTTTTGTTTTCCAGCAAAACAATGATTGCACTTTTGCAAAGCAACCTTACAACCAGATAAAAGATTCTTCTTGGATAACATATTCATGCCTTTCTCACTCATATGACATAATCTCTTATGCCATAAATCAGTTTCATCAACAAACTCAGCAGCATTAACAACATCTTTCACAATCTTTGCCTGAGTTAAATAAAGAGTAGAGTGTCTTGTACCTCTAGCAACAACCATGGAACCCTTGGTGAGCTTCCAGCTATCACGAGAAAATGAGCTATCCAAGTCTTCATCACACAACTTACCAACAGAAAGTAAGTTCAACCGAATATCTGGAACATGCTTCACACGCTTCAAAGTCAACTTGGTACCGTTGGAGGTTTCTAAACAAACCTGTCCAACACCAGCACATTTTGCAACACCTTGATGAGCCATTTTCACATCACCAAAATCACCAGGAGTATAGGACGTAAACAAATCCCTCCTAGATGTAACATGAATAGAAGCACCACTATCAATCACCCAACTAGTGCTATTATCAACAAGGTTAACAAATTCAAACTCCTCAACAACAAGAAAATCATCATGAGTTACATTAACCTTGTCTTCCTTGTTACCATCATCTTTATTTGTGCTCTTGTCTTTACTTGCCTTGGCTTTCTCCTTCTTTAGCTGCCAACAAAATCTCTTCACATGTCCCTTTTGACCACAATGATGACACTCAACATTCTTATACTTTCCTCGAGAATTGCTTCTGCTTTGATCTCTACCTTTAGGACCTCGACTTTTGCTTCTCCCCCTAGACTCAGAAACAAGAACATCTGAATGTGTAGTCGATGTACCTTGTGACTTTCTTCTCATCTCTTCATTCAAAACACTGCTCTTGGCAAGATCCATAGAGATTACACCATCATGAGCAGAATTGGACAATGACATTCTGAGAATTTCCCACGAGTCTGGTAAGGAGCCAAGAAGTAACAATCCTTGAACCCCTTCATCAAACTTGATACCCATGAAAGATAACTGATTCATAAGTCCTTGAAAATTGTTCAAGTGATCTGTCATTGATGTCCCATCTGTATACTTCAAAGCCAACAACTGCTTGATCAAAAACATCTTGTTATTCCCAGTTTTCTGAGCATACAACTGTTCAAGTTTAATCCAAAGGGTCCGAGCATGTGTCTCTCCAATAATATGGTTCAACACATTATCGTCAACCCACTGCCAAATATATCCACAGACTTGTCTATGCAACAAAGTCCAATCATCATCAGACTTATCATTAGGCTTCTCTGTACCAAAAACTGGTTGATGAAAATTTTTGACATAAAGCAAATCTTCCATTTTTGACTTTCACAAATCATAATTAGGACTATTAAGAGTGATCATCCTACTAGTATTAGTATTAGCTTCCATTGTTCATAGAATCACAAGCCCAGAAAAATACCAACAAGCTCTGATGCCAGTATGAAAGAGCCTAGCAGCGGAAACGACACAAATATCCAACACAAGAACAATATAGAAGCACTCACAATATAATATGGCAGCAACTATAACAAGCAAATATAGCAAGTAAAGCAATAATAAGAACACACCGAAATTTTAACGTGGAAAACCCCCTCAACGTGAGAGGTAAAAACCACGGGTCATCTAGACCAATGAAATAGCTCCACTATAATCAAATGAGGTACAAGAGAGTCTCAAACAAAGCACAAAAATATGCAAATAACCAGCCAAAACATCAATGCACCAAAGCTTACAAGTAATAGGCAAGAAGATGAAATATACCCAAAAAATAGAGAGGATGTCGAAGCCAATTTCTCTCTCTACAGACCTTCAATTAAAATCTTCACCGTTCAGAATGAAGAACAAGATGTGAAAAATCTACAGTTCAGATTTCACATCGATCCAACGGTGAAAGAATGAGAAACTTCCGTTCCAAAATTGCTGCTCTGTGTAAAAATGGGAAACCTAATTTCTCTCTTGCGAAACCAATTTCTCCTACTGAAAATTTCCAATCAACATCTCCACCGACCAGAATGAAAAACAAGATGATAGAAATATGCAGTTTAAATTTCAAGCCGATCTAACGGTGAAAAACTGAGAAACTGTCATTTGAAATTTACTGCTTTGGGCAAAAACGAGAATTCTGTTTTTCCCTCTTCTCTCTCACTTGGTGGCTATTCTCTCTCTCTCAAAAAACCTCAAAAAACTGAATTAGGGTTGTGACACTAGGGTGTAAGAATACACCCCCAAAATGTTGGACTTGAGCCTCACAAAGAAGAGAAAAAAAACCCAACACATATCCACCGAACATAGTAATATTGTGAACTTTTTTTTCGTGATGGTTATGATATTTAAATTTTTGTGTCTAATTTATTAAAAATTAATATTTAATTTAAATTATATAAAAATAGCAGTTTATTGTAAAATTATTTTTCTTACAATAAACTAGCAATATAATTTGAATTTAAAATATCTTACCTACTATCTAAAATTTATTATCTTTTATGAAGTTTATGGTAGTTGTACACTTGTAGGTAACTAGTTATCTTCATTGGCACAAAAAAAATCTTTTTTATAATGACTTGGTAAGAATACTTTTTTCATGTTTGAGTGGTTAGTAATATTAAATTAGTCTTCTGGACATTTTCATCTATCGGCCCCCCAAAAAGAGACTTAAAAAAGCCTCTCTGATATTCGTTATAACTTATAAGTTTATTACTCTTTACTCTGTTTTTAGGTCTCACCTGTTGCCCTCTTCCCCAAAGGCCACAAGATAGCACCCCGCTGCCACCATCATCACCCCGATCCCTCTATGCTATTGTGGAAACGAGTCCATTTCCACAATGCTTCCGGACTGCTCACAAGGTTCCTCCCTCGCCGATCGCAGCACCACTCTTCCACTGACGCAGACGCCGTCGTCGTCACGCGAGATCTCCCTAATCGTAACCGCCGACTCCCCCTCCATTTCTGCGTGTGGGTTGCGCTCAAGTTCGAGAGCCTCGTGGATCAGCATTCCGGTAACGAGGTAAGTTGCACTTTCGCCACTAAGGAGTGGTGCTCCCTTTACTGGGAAGCGCTCCAGCTTCTGAAAAAATCTGGGATTTTCATAAGTTCTGAATCTGTTAGAGCCCTCCTAAGGACCTATTCCTATATGGGTCTTGCTGAAGAAGCCATTCAGTGTTTTGATAGAATGTCTGAGTTCGATTGTGAGCCTGATGCTCACACCTATAACACTATCTTGAAGGTTGTGCTCAAGAAAGACTTGTTTGTGTTGGCTTTTTCGCTCTATAATATTATGCTTAGGTCTAATTCTTTTTCAGATGACCACACGTACACTCTCTTGATTGGTGGATTCTGTAAGATTGGAAACTTCAATGCTGCCCTCGAGATGCTCGATGATATGAGCAAGAGGGGTGCTGCCTGATGTTAAGACGTATACGGCTATTATTTATGGCCTCTGTCAGTGAAAGAAGGTTGATGAGGCGTTTAGGTTGTTTAACACTATGAAAGAAAATGGGTGCTTGCCTACTTTGCGCTGTTATAATGTCTTGATTGATGGGTTTTGCAAGAACGGGAGGACAGATGAAGCGCTTTCTTTGCTGTCTTTGTTGAGGATAGATGGTTTTGCTCTTAATCTGCAGAGTTACTGTTCTTTGATAAATAGCTTCATTCACGCCAAGAGATATAGTGAGGCATATGTATGGTTCACCAAGATGTTTAAGAGGGGAATTGTGCCGGATGTTACTTTATATGCTATCATGATGCGTGGTTTGTCCGAAGAGGGTAGGGTTGGTGAAGCTGCAAAAATGTTAGATGAGATGATTGGGATGGGTTTAGTACCAGACGCCTATTGTTACAATGCATTAATCAAAGGTTTTTGTGACATAGGTCGTTTGGACCAAGCTAGATCTCTTCAGCTTGAGGTTTGCAAGGATGAACAGTTTCATAATGCTTACACCTACACCATTCTCATTTGTGGCATGTGTAGGAATGGAATGGTTGGAGAGGCACGAGAGATATTTAATCAGATGGAAAAACTTGGATGTCTCCCTTCAGTTGTGACCTTCAGTGCTCTGATGCATGGCCTTTGCAAGGCTTGCAGAATTGAGGAAGCACACCTTTTACTGCACGAGATGGAGATTGGGAGAAGCCCATCTTTGTTTTTCTGGCTTTCTCAGGGTTCTGACAGGGTTTTTGATAGTGTTAGTCTCTAGAAAAAGGTGGAGCAAATGTGCGAGGCTGGTAAAGTTTTGAATGCTTACAAGCTTCTTAAACAACTTGCTGGGAGTGGGGTTGTGCCTAACATTATCACATATAATATTTTAATCAATGATTTTTGCAAAACTGGTAATATTAACGCTGCTATCAAGCTTTTCAAGGAGCTGCAACTAAAGGGGATCTCACCTGATTCTATTACTTATGGGACACTTGTTGATGGACTTTATAGGGCTAATAGAGAAGATGACGCCTTTAAGATCCGTGAACATATGTTGAAGCATGGTTGTCAACCTGGATTATCAAATTCTAATGCCCATATGAGCTGGTTAAACAAAAAGGGGAAGGTCTCGATGGCCTTCAATCTTTACTTTGAATATCTGAAAAGCCTTCCGAGGTGGGATAATGATTCAATCAACGTGTTGGAGAACCATTTTATCAGAGAAAATGTGAAAGAAGTAATTCGAGGCTTACTGGAAATGGACTTCAAATGTAGAGATTTTAATTTAGCTCCATACACAATTCTAATTACTGGGTTCTGTATGGTAAAAAAGGTAGATAAAGTATTAGCTATATTTTCTGTTCTTGGTGAGTTCAATATTAATATCAATCTTACAAGTTGTGTACATTTGATTGATATTCTCTGTGAGGAAGGGAAGTTGGATGATGCAGTAAACATATTCCTCTACACCCTAGAAAAAAGTTTCATGTTGAGGCCAAGAATTTGTAACAAGTTCCTCAAATGTCTCATTCTTTCGATAGATAAAAAGGACTATGTTATTGATCTTGTTGACAGGATGCAGTCCCATGGATACTGTTTGAATTCACATCAGTATGACAAAGCAATGTACGTTATTCGACGGCTAAGGAGAAGGAGGAGCAATAAAATGCAGTATTTTGAATGATTGAATAACTCCGACTATTCAAGATTGATATTATTCTTTATTTCGCTCCTCATTGATACCCTGTTAAGGGAGAATGGTTATGAATCGGGTGGCTTGCTACACTTTCAGGATGAACCAAAGGTACTGTATAGTACTTATGTATATGCTGAAAGTTGTCTTATCTTTCCAGAGTTATGGTGGAATAATTTTAGGGATCATTTGTCTCTTCACCCTAAGAGATTTATTTGTCTTATCATTTGGAATTTTAATTTGACATGGCTTTCATTACGAAGTCGAGCACTCAATCTAGTGGCAGTTCCCAGTTGTACAATGGGAGTAGCAGGGAATGTAGACCCCCTTAATTCATTAGACAAATGAACCGGGCCACCTTGGGCAACAATCTTGTCACAGTATGCAACTAATGCTGGATCCATTTGTGAGATCATCCCATGCACCTGACAAATGTAAAGAGGAGAAAAAAAGAAGCAAGGTGAGTCCACAACTGAACATTTATAGACACTGGTCATCAGCACAAAAGCTCCAGCTCAAAACTAATCATAAAAGGAAGTTCATTTATATCACATCACGGAGCTGACAAGCTCTACTCACAATCCGAGCACCGTTGTAATCCTCTCCATTGTAAACCTATGAGAAAAATAAAAAGGATCAATTTCAGATAATAAAGCACTCTCAATCATTTTTAACTATGTCACATCACAAGAATGGACATTGGATAGGACCCAGCCAAGTTAAAGGCCACAGGATGCATACCTTTGCATTGGAAACAATAAGATCAATGTCCTGCAGGAATGCAGAACGTGTAATATACCAGCCATTATCAACACGCTGTAACATGGTTACCATGTCCATCGAGTTCTGGATAATTGACTGATAGTTAGGAGCATCTTCGTCTGAGACTGGATAATGAAAGAGATTATATCGCTTGTCATATAATATCCTGCCACAGAAACAGAAGAGACAAAATTAGAGCGCCAGAAAGAGAAGCTTTATGTGTTCAATTAAATATGACAATGGCCCAAGTGAAGCCAAGAATTCATGAATTTAGAACATATTAGTTGCACTTGTCTTACTTGCAATGCTTATTCCTCACATACTCACATCAGTTATATCAATTTAAAACAATTTATAGATATTTTGGTTGGTGTATTTTAGATAGCATTCAGAGCTTGGTTACTAAAACAAAACCCATTAAGGACTTTAGGATCATTATGCAACAATGTCATTAGAAGTTTAAGACATCAATCAGACCAAGAATAGGCCAAAAGCTTAAGAAAAAAATGTTTTGAGAATTGCATAGACCTAGTAACAAATCTGGCATACTGAAGCATCCACAAGTATGTTAACCTAAGAATCGTTTAGGAGTCATGTAATTTGTTTACTTAAAGGAATCACACAAGCTAGTGTTAACCAAAACTTCACCAATCATGTTCTTGTCACTCCTTTTCAAGACATAAGCATGAGCCCACAAATCCAAAGACAAAGCACCCAATCCAGCACAGGAACTAATCACACTTTGCATGGTGTAACCGTCAGGATCATGAATCCTCTGCATCTCACAGAACATTCTCAATGCAGTGTCATACTCACCAGCACTTGCATAAGAGTCAATCATGATGTTCTATGAAATCTCACTTCTTTCGGACATTTTCTCGAACACCTTGTGTGCCAAGTCTAGAAACCCACAAGTTGCATAAAAATGAATCAAACTGTTACAAATATGAGTATCCAATTCAAACCCAAGTTTCAATACATGAGCATTCATCTGTTTTCCTTCAGAAAGAGAGAACAAGTAAGCACATGCCTTTAATACAAAAGGGTATGTGTAATTATCAGGAATAACTGCTGCACTTTGTTGTTCTCGTTCCATCATTAATATTGCTTTGTAAAGTTCCATGGACTTGTGTTTTTGGTCTGCGTTTCTAGCATAGGCTCTTATGAGTGTGTTCCACGTGAAGAAAAAAGGAACACAGATAGCGCCAGCGACGATGGAACAGAGCTGCGCGACGGAAAAAGGAGGCGAGCCCGGCGACGATGGAACCGAGCTGCACGACGGTGCTTTCAAAGCTGAAACAGTAGCTGCACGATGGTGGAACAGAACTGCACGGTGGCTTCGAAGCTCGTTTCGGCGACGGCGGCGGGAGATGGACGGAGGTGAAGGAGTGAGATCGATGACGGAGAGAAGAAGGATGAGCTCGAGGGTGATGGGAGGGATGGGTTCGCGTTTAGCCGTTGTGTGGAGCTAAGGTTGCTAGGTTGGGTAATTGGCTAGGGCATCCCAGCAGATAGGAAGAGGAGAGAAGAAGATGAAGAAGACGGAAACTTTCAGAAGCGTGAACGAGAATGTTTCTAAACCTAGATGAAGAACAATTTTAATTATTTGTTTTTTTAACATGATTAACACAGATGAAGAACAATTTTAATTTTTTGTTTTTTTAATATGTTTTTGTTTTATTGTTTCAATTATTTGAAATTATAAACTTAGGATTAATTAAATTTTAAAATAGTCACAAAAAAAAACAAGTCACCAAAAAAATTAAATTTTAAAAGTTGATTAATTTAAAAAGATAATTTTGTCTAATTAAATAAAAAAAGAATGTTTAAGTCTTTTTATAAAATTAAATAAATAAATATTTTTTATTTTTATTTAATTAAAAAGGTGTTTTAATAAAAATGGTGATATATTATATATTTAAAAAAAGTTAAATGCTAACATAAAAAATAAATTTCGCATATCTTATTGTCATTTGTCTATATTTTAAATATATTGGTACGTATAAATTTATCATCGTAACATAGCAAATACCGTAAAATTATATAATACAAAGTGTTGATATGCGGCAGGTCATTAGGAATTTTATGATGACGTGGTGGGACCTAATCCGCTGCTCAAAATTGACTGCAGTAATAAGATATACCGTTGGTTACATTACCACACCAACGTCATATTTGAAACGTGTATTAATTTAATTTAATCGAAAAGAGAGACACAAATTCATAAATTATTTTTAATATAGAAATATAAATGAAATTTTAGTTAAATATTAATATTTAAAATATATAATAATATTGTAAATATGCAAAAGATATGTTTTGTTTATTCGTCAAAATATTAATACTGTCTAACATGTATTTTGTATGTTATCATAATAATAACACATGTCTAATATGCATTTTGTATATTGTCAGAATGTTAATACGTGTCCAACACATATTTTATGTATTGACTCTTCACATACAAAATTTATCCACATGTAATTATATTAAATAATTTTATTTTTGACAAAATCATCAATATTTTTTTAATATAAAAAATAAATTAGCCACACAAATTTATTTTTATTTTTATCTTTTAAATTTAGTATAATTAAATATTGAGTTTATTTTTAAATTTTAGTTTAACATATAAAAATAGTTTTTTTTATTTTAGATTGAGATTTAATTTTTTTATTATCTATGAATATCGTATAATTTTTCTTTGAATGAAATGCTATCTTTCATAAAAAAAATTAAATCTTTGTAATTTAAAAATTTATAATTAAGTTTTTATATGAGATTAAAATTTATAATTAATTTTATTTTAACTATTTTTTTTGTTAAAAACATATTCATTAATTTTTTTAATTTTTGTTTTTTTGTTTGATATATAATAAATTATCAAATATTTTTTAGAGTTAATATTTTAGGATTATTATATTTTTATTTATGGAACATAATCATTAATAAGGATTTAGTTATAAATTTTTATTTAATATAAAAATCTAATTATAAATTTTTAAAATATAAAGATTTAATTAAAAATTTGATAAAATTATAGATATTAACAGAGTAACTAAATGACTTAATCAGTAAATGTAAAAGAGTAAGTTATCAAAATAAAATCCCAAAATTTATATTGCTAATAAAAATAACCTCAAAATATGTTAACGACAAATAAGTCATCGCATAATTTAAAAATGTGACAAATAGAACAAGATATTAAATATATATTGAAAAAAAACCTTTAGAGATTATGATGAAATTTCTTGCAAATATCACTAGAAAAATAAATTTTTTTATCTTTAAAATTTTGTAATTTTACGTCAACTGATTTTTTAAAATTTTTTAGAAATATAAAAAAAGAAAAATTTAGAGATTGAATTTTGCTCTAAATTTTGTTACACCTTTTAAAAAAATTTATTCAAATAATAGCACAAAAAAATTGAATTAAATGAATAAATCGTTTACTAAATATGAAAATTTTTTTGTCACTTATAAAAAAAATTATTAGTTATTTTTTTTCATATTTTTAAATTATTTAAGAATTGTTTTGTCAATAACATCTTTTAAAAAAAATTATCAATGTCTAAATTTTTTAGGTACTAAATTGCTATTTAACACTTTCTACAAAATACAAAGAATACTACTTAAAATTAAAAAATATACATCAAATTGAGTCTTAATTTTTTTTTTAAGATAAAGACGCATGAATGCATGATCATCAATCTATGAAGGTAAGCTTTTTGTAAAAGGGGCTTTTTGTAAATGGGGCTTTTTTCACCAACTAGCTTTTGTGATTTGTACTAATTCTTGCAAACTTTTGACCATCTTAATTGACAATCAACTTATATACAAGTACAGTATAATAATTAATGAAAAAATAATCAACTTATTTTAAATTATAGTTAATTTATTAATTTATTTAAATAAATATTAAAAATTTAAATTTTATTTTATATATGCAGTAATTTATTAATGAATAACAAATTTTTAAATAATACTAAAAAAAGAAGAAATTGCAAACTATTTGTGATTACTGATGACAAACTATGTAATTTCATCCTTCTTGTTATTTGAAATTATTTTTAAGGTTGGATGCCATAGAAAAATATAAATAATTAAAAAAAAGAGAAAAAAAACAAGCGATAAGAAAGTGAAAATAAAATTTTAGAGTAGACAATTTGTTTAATAAAATTAAAAAAAATCAGCATATACACAAAATAAGTTCGAATGGCAATTTTTTCACCTTTACTATCATGTTAAGGAAACATTATTCTAAATTAAAGTAATGGTAGCAATAGTCATGCATGCATATAGGAAAGGTGATAAAAAGCATATGGAGCACATATAATATAATGACACTTTATCTTTCAAAAAGAAAAAAAATTCGTAAAAGAGACTTATGGTAATTTAATTTGTGTATGCGTATACGCGCTTTGTGGGTTTTTAATTAGAAAATAATATTTATGTTATTATATATATATATATATATATATATATATATATATATATATATTATATCAATTATTTTTTATACCAAAAATAAAATATTTAAAAATACTCAAAAAAAAGTATATATAAGATTTTTTTATATAATTAAGGTGTCGTTTTCAATTTCACGTATAGTTACCTAAAATTCTACTTATTGTGCTTGGTTATGATTTTTGAAGTTATCACATTGATATTGATCGGTCCATGACAACAGTGACACACTGACACGTATATAAGAATTTTGGTCTCGTTATGAAATGTCTTAAAATCCTTTTTAAGTATATTATTATAAATAAACAAAAATATTTAAATAGTAAATATAATTTTTTTAATATTTAATTTTGATATATTAATTTATAAAATATTTTATACAATCATTAATTACTTTTGTTTTTTGAAGACTATTTATATAATTAAAATAAAAGTTATTATTTTTATTAAAATAATATTATAAAATTATATATATTTTACATTGATAATATATCAAAATTAAATTCTTATAATAATTAAAGAGTAAAGTATTATTTTTGTCTCCAAAATTGTCCTAACGTTTAAATCATCATATTTAAGTCCCTAACGTTTTAAAATTGGCTCAATGTTGTCCTGCCGTTAGAAATCTGTTAACAGAATTGACAGAGGAACAAAATTGAGACGATTTTGAAACGTTAGAGTCGTAAATAGGACGAAAACATTAGCGACAAAAAAGATACATAGAAATAAATTTTGATTTTATCCTTCAATAATCTCAATATTTTACGGTACATGTAACACCCCAACTTTTGACACGTCATTGCCAATGCCAAATGTTTAGGTGTTACTCGTCGTGAGAGCCTACTTAGCTATAGACTCAAATTTGAAACAAATTTTAATAAAAGCCTTTATCGGTTTAATCGTGAATAAACTATTATTTGTGGATTAGCGTTAGTTGCTCGCAAGGTTAGTTTCTTTAAAGTTATGATGTAGGAAAACACAAAATAATAGATAATAACATATATAAATATATATACAAATATACAAATATACACATGAGCTAAGTTTAACGATACGTGCCATCTATCAAAAGCCGAGTATCACACCATGTTATATGTACAGATACAAAAGAAGAAGTCAGTCCCAACTCTCACACGAGTTTCCTAAACTGGAACCGAACTACTAAGATGTCCTACCCCTCTAAAAGTACTACAAAAGCGAGGGGAAAGTAATACTAAGATCACCAAAAATAGTAAAAAAATTCAGCTAGATCGATCTCCGGAATGGTCTTCAACTAAAGTGAATACGTACGACATGCCGGAGTCGAAACATGGGCGATGTATCGAAACCCGAAACTCAACTGACCCGTCCGCTGAACCCATCTGGGGAAGGGGAAAAAGAAAGGAAAGAAGGGTGAGAACCTAGAGTTCTCAGCAAAGAAAAAGGGGAACCTAGTGTCTTTGACTCTAAGTTGTCGTGAAACAGAAAAAGAACAAGCACAGAGCCTCAAGGCACAAATATACATATAACAAGTAGATAGCATAGATAAGCAGAAAATAGCAAGGATTAATTCACAAGAAATATATATGCGCAAACAAGATGATGCATGCCTGTTCTTAGTGCCAACCATGAACTCATGCGTCGGTTGTCTACCCGCAACCCGACGTTACCCGGAGTGAACCCCGAATATGGTCCCTTTATTGTGTCAATTAAACATCTTGGCATTACGGTTACCCGTGTCAATTAGGCCTCATTATAATAACAGTTCAACGTGTATCACAGTAAAGAACAGTGCTATCAATTAGGCGAACATTCCCGCATTAACAATCTCAAACTATCTATTAGGCGGGCACTTTAGCATTAGCAGTTCGGCACAAGGCCCATTCAATATAATTCTCAACTTTTATTTCGTTCCTTGTTCCTCATTCTTCTTTTTTTTCTTTATATCTCAATATCATTGTTTTTAACTTTAACCCTTCCTAGGGCAACTCGCATCCCTTTTCATTTCCTAAGCATGTTCAATCTATAACCTTCTTGTGTTGTAAATACTTATGCACGACCTATTTTTCTTGATAAGGTAACTCTAGAGATCCTGATCTTCAATTTAAGTTAGATTTTGCTGAACTTGGATTAGAATTGAATTTTTTACAAGATTTAAAATTCTGCTACTGCATTTACAAAATTTCAGAAAAACAAACAACAGTAGTATTTTTTATAAATTTCACAATAATTCCAATTCTAATCCATTGCTTCTATATTTTGGTGGGATTATAGTCAACATTCCCAATTTTAAAAACCCACTTCATTTAAGTAATTAATTATCAATTGGAAGAGGTGTCCTGTGTTTATGAATCAGTTCAGAATTTCTAGCAAACAATCCATCTTCCAAATGACTTATCTAAGTCTACAAAATATTTATGGACCTGAAACTTATTCTCACTTAAAATAGACTAATAAATATTTAAAACTCTTTAGGGAGCAACTCAAAATTCTATTTAAATCAAAAGTTATAGCGTTTGAAAGTCGGTACTGTAGAACCAGAAAATCAAAAAATTCTATAGCAACCACTAAACTTCAAAAATTCATATCTTCCAAACCGCTTGGCCAAATTTTCTGAAATTTTTATGGCATATTCAAAACACACTAAAGTTTTACAGAAATTCTGCACAATGTATTTTCAACAACCTCATATACCAAATCTCATATTCAAGGCTAGAATTCATCTAAAACCATACTTTTACCTTTCTTTTGACTAACTAAAGTTGTTAATATGGTCAGCATAGCTCTAAGAGGTTACACTCATTAATTTACCCCTTTTTACAAACACACATTCATAACCCAAATTCATTTTTCTATATTTTTATCAAACATACAATTTGTATAACCTAACCATCATTCAAACACATACTAGAGCCTCATTTATCATTAATCAAGCATATAATAGTTTATCTACTCTCATCACAGGTACAGCCACAAAAATAGTAGTCTAATTGTCCTAATCCTTACTTGGTGATGTTAAAAATTGATATGTCTTGCTCCTAAGCTCACTTTCTCAGCTACAACACCTCCTTAAACTGGGCAATTTGGTAGTTCAGAGAGGTTAGGAAAAATGCCATTGAGCTACACAAATTGAAAGAAAAGATAAGGTTGGGCTGTTGGGTAATGGTGAAAACCGAATTGAACAGAGGGAAAAGAACCGAAGCTAGTTTACCTATTGAAGAGTTTCAAAACCGCAAGGATTGATAGAGAAATGTGAGAGCTACCTTGTTTCAAGGTCCTAGGGAAGTCGAAAGGGTTGGAGAAGGTTGCATACAAACCGTGCTCTCTGTTGGGGTTGCCCTCGGTCTTCTCTCCTTCTCCCTACTTTGAATCAGATTACTTGTGTTGTGAGCAATTGAATAAGGGAAGGATGGGATAGGTGTAAGCTGATATTAAAGGTGGCAAAACGGGTCGAGTCCGTCGGACCGATCCGCTAAACCCACTAAAAAGGTGGGTCGGGCTAGGATTTGGAGTCCGCCAAATTAAAAAAAATAGCCAAATTGGCGGGTTTTGGCGGGTCGGATTGGGCCAATCCGTCGGGCCGAAATTTTTCATTTTTTATTTTTTTATTAAATAAAAAAGTTATTACTATTATAAAATTAATAATTATAGAATTTTAAACTTTTTCATTTTTTGTTTTTATTATTCTTTTAGTTATTAACTTTATTTATTTTATTTTACAATTTCGTATATATTCTCAAATTATGTGACTTATTTTTTAAAATAAAGATGATTCTATTGACAAATATTATTTTGAACAACTTTATTGAAGTTAAAAATTAAAAAAAAAAAGTTAAAAAATTATATTGTAATTTTACTATTTTTTATTTGTATTTGATTTTTTAATTATTATTTCTTGGTTAATTTTATTGAATTTTTTTTAATAAAAGAGTCAAGCGGGCTAGCCCGCCGATCTGTCAATCCGCCATAAAGCGGGGTGGGCTAGCATTTTGAACCCATTTTAGTTGGCAGGACGGGCCGGTCCGCCCCGTTTATGGGGCGGGGCGGATTGGGACGGGACGGATTGGGGCGGGCCGGCCCGCTTTGCCACCCCTATATATATTTTGTAGCTCTTGTAGGAGGATAGAGTAATACCTGTACTCAGCACTAATGACTGAGCATACACTAACTAATTAACTAAGTGGTGTAACTATGGTTTGAGGGTGATGTCTGACAAACCCCAATTTGACGGTTTGTTTTGTATTGAATTTAGAGCATTCTGATAACCTTTTGTCACATTTAGCCTAGGAATTAGCATGGTTTTGTTATCTCTCCCGTATTTGTGCTTAAGTATAAAAACATGCTTTTTAAGCCTGATTTTGATGAATTCTATTTCCTCTTTGATTCCATAAGATGCCTTGATGTGTTTGTTAGTAATCTCAGGATGAAATAGGCTAGGCATGGATCAAAGGAAGCAAGGAAGAAAGCAAATAAGTGGAGAGAAGCATAAAACGTCAAAGAAGCAAGTCAGTCATGCACGCGCACGCGCACAAGGCGCTCGCGCGCACATTGCGAAACAGGCCAAGGACGCGCACGCGTACCATGCGCGCACGCGCCGATGATGGCACATGACCTCACTAATGCAACACGTGCCTGGCGATTTGAGAGGGTTTCTGAACCCATTTTTGGCGCCAAATTGCTAAGGGAAAGGAATAAAAGGATGAAGGATTAAGGGGAAGGCATCATCAACTTTTGACCAAGAATCACTTTTTAGTCATTAGTTTGGTTAAAGGAGTAGTTTAGAGTTTTAGAGAGAGAAGCTCTCACTTCTCTCTAGAGCTAGGATTAGGATTAGGTTTAGTTCTTAGATCTAGATTTAGATTCATGTTCTTCTACTTCTACATCTCAATTCCTTGTAGTTACATTGATTCTTCTTCCATTCCTTTATTGCAATTTCCTTTATGTTGTTCTTGCATTTTGTTATAGATCTAGTATTGCTCCTTTTACTCTCTTTCAATTCAATTCAAGGTAATTCATAATAAATGTGTTTCCTTTGATTGTTGTTGTTAATTCCTTTCAATAATTGTTGTTAGATTTCATTCTTGTTGTTGATTTACTATGTTTTTTTCTTTTATGCTTACCAAGTGTTTAATAAAATGCTTGTTTGGATTTTAGCGTAGGTTTTGTTCCTCTTGGCCTAGGTAGAGTAATTAGTGACTCTTGAGTTATCTAATTCCCTTGTTGATTGATAATTAGAAGTTGCTCATTGATTTGAATGCCTCTAAAGCTAGTCATTCCTTTAGGAGTTGATTAGGACTTGAGAAATCAAATTGATTCATCCACTTGACTTTCCTCCATGGTTAGAGGTTAACTAAGTGGTAGCAATGAACAATTCTCATCACAATTGAGAATGGTAACTAGGATAGGATTTCTAGTTCTCACATCTTGCCAAGAGCTTTGTTAGTTGTTAGTTTGTTTTCATTACCATTTACTTTTCATGCTTCATATCAAAAACCCCAAAATAACTCACAACCAATAACAAGACACTTTATTGTAATTCCTAGGGAGAACGACCCGAGGTTTAAATACTTCGGTTTATAGATTTTAGGGGTTTGTACTTGTGACAAACAAATTTTTGTATGAAAGGATTAGCGATTGGTTTAGAGACTATACTTGCAACGAGAATTCATTTGTGAAATTCTAAACCGTCAAAAATCCATTCGTCAATGTCCGTGGAAATTAAAGGAAGGAGAGGGTAGGTTTCTTTTCTTTTTATTCTTAGCCATGGTTAACATTGACGGGTTGAAGTGAACTAATGATTTAATTTAAATTTTTATACAAGGATAGTTAAAGCCTTAATTTGGCATAACATATAGCAAGGAGATTTTGGTTTGACAATAATAATTGTGATCATGTATTAATTGATTGACGATGTATCTAGGATTGTTTCTTTACTAATTTATCACTTAATGAATTTAATAAATTAACAAGATGTGGCTAATCTTGAAAGAAAAAATTAACTATAGCGGTAATTAATTAATTACCCAAAATTTATTGTTTGGAAAAGCTAAAAAGTTTTAGCGCCACGGATTATAGTTTTAACTTATTGCTTATGCCGCATATATGTTTAAATCTATGCGTGTCGGAAATCGTCATGAGGAATGAGAAATCTCAGACCTCATAGGGTAGGATGGTTACATTCTACCCCCTAAAGAAAATTTTGCTCCCAAAATGTCGTTACCTCGAGTGTGGGGATCGGTTTCGGTAGTATTTCTCGCATCCAAAACAAACACCCTTCCTTGCTGTTGCTGTCTAGGAGAACCAAATTCAGGCTTTCGTCGTATGCATTCTTTGGCTATATGTCTGGGCTTTCTGCAATTATAGCAAACCCCAGACTTCAACAAACAGGGCTTGCCTTCATGATTCTTTCCACACACGACGCATATTAATTTTGGTTGGGTCGATTGGGGTGGTTTACCTAGGTCTGGCTGTCGAGTTACCTTGAAGTTTCTTCCTTGAGGGGCGAGGTTACGATGGAAGTCCCTTGATGAAACGTTCTTTTGGTTAGCTCGGGCTGCCACCAGCTTCCTTATGCATTCTTCCGTCAGTTGGCTCTTGTTAACTAATTCTGCAAAATTCTGGATTTCCATTGGACCCACATGAGCTAACAGTTCTTCCCTAAGTCCTCCTTCGAACTTGATGCACTTCCATTTCTCATATGCAGCTGGTGCTCCTTGACAAACGTTTGAGAACCGGCATAACTCTTCAAACTTGCGAGTGTACTTAGTGACTGTCATATTTTCCTGTTTCAACTGAAGCAACTCAAATTCCTTAGCGGTGTGAAAATACTGAGGAAAATACTTATAAAATTCAGCTGAAAATTCCTCCCAGGAGATGTCAGTATCTTCTCTTCCTAGTAGTTGGAGTATTCCCTACCACCAATGCTGCGCGTCATTCCTCAGCATGTAAGCAGCAAATTCTACTCGCTGTCCTTCAGGGACTTGTTGGGCTCACATTGCTCGTCCTATTTCTTTAAACCAGTCATCAGCTCGTGTAGCATTAGTGTCCCCATGGAATTGAGGCGGATTTATCTTCAAGAAAGTAGCTAAAGTCATGGGCTGGTTATCATTACGTCCACCTTTGCCTTCGTCGCCATTTTCATTTCCATGTCTAGGCTCATGGCTATTTTCAGCTCCATTCTAATGATCAAGACGTTCAGCTGCTCGGTTAGTAGTAGCTACTGATTCACGTACAGCAGCGGCCATAGCGTTTACGAATTCAAGAATAGGCGCTGCATCAGGGAAAGTTCCCTCACTTGTTCCTCCCAGTCGAGGGCATCCTCGCCTATTCGCAGCTATTTGAGTCCTATCAAATACCCAATAATTAATATTAAGGTGATCAATCTTAATATATCAAAATTAAGTATTAATATTACTACAATGGATGTTCACAGACCTTCATGCAGAATATATTACAAAAATATCCTAACTGCATGGTATAAAAGATTCAGAGTATGAAAGGAAGCATAGACAGTCCGTCCCAAGACTCAAAGGACAAACTGTTCTGATACCAACTTGTAACACCCCAACTTTTCACACGTCATGACCAATGCCAAATGTTCAGGTGTTACTCGTTGTGAGGGCCTACTTAGATCTAGACTCAAATTTGAAACAAATTTTAATAAAAGCCTTTATCGGTTTAATCGTGAATAAACTATTATTCGTGGATTAGCGTTAGTTGCTCGCAAGGTTAGTTTCTTTAAAGTTATGATGTAGGAAAACACAAAATAGTAGATATAACATATATATAAATATACAAATATACACATGAGCTAAGTTTAACGATACATGCCATCTATCAAAAGCCGAGTATCACCAAGTTATATGTACAGATACAAAAGAAGAAGTCAGTCCCAACCCTCACACGGGTTTCCTAAATTGGAACCAAACTACTAAGATGTCCTACCCCTCTAAAAGTACTACAAAAGTGAGGGGAAAGTAATACTAAGATCACCAAAAAGAGTAAAAAAGTCAGCTAGGTCGATCTCCGGAATGGTCTTCAGCTAGAGTGAATACGTACGACATGCCGGGGTCGAAACATGGGCGATATACCGAAATCCGAAACTCAACTGACCCGTCTACCGAACCCATCTGAGGAAGGGAAAAAAGAAAGGAAAGAAGGGGGAGAACCTAGAGTTCTCAGCAAGGAAAAAGGGGAACCTAGGGTCTTTGACTCTAAGTTGTCGTGAAACAGAAAAAGAACAAGCACAGAGACTCAAGGCACAAATATACATATAACAAGTAAATAGCATAAATAAGCAGGAAATAGCAGTGATTAATTCACAAGAAATACATATGCGCAAACAAGATGATGCATGCCAGTTCCTAGTGTCAGCCATGAGCTCATGCGTCGGTTGTCCACCCGCAACCCGACGTTACTCAGAGTGAACCCCGAATATGGTCCCTTTACTGTGTCAATTAAACACCTTGGCATCATGGTTACCCGTGTCAATTAGGCCTCATTATAATAACAGTTCAATGTGTATCACAGTAAAGAACAATGCTATCAATTAGGCGAACATTCCCGCATTAGCAATCTCAAGCTATCCATTAGGCGGGCACTTTCGCATTAGCAGTTCGGCACAAGACCCATTCAATATAATTCTCAACTTTTATTTCGTTCCTTATTCCTCATTCTTCTTTCTTCTCTTTATCTCTCAATATTATTGTTTTTAACTTTAACCCTTCCTAGGGCAACTTACCTCCCTTTTCATTTCCTTAAGCATGTTCAATCTAAAATCTTCTTGTATTGTAAATACTTATGCATGACCTATTTTTCTTGGTAAGGTAACTTTAGAGATCTTGATCTTCAATTTAAGTTAGGTTTTGCTGAATTTGGATTAGAATTGAATTTTTTACAAGATTTAGAATTCTGCTACTACATTTACAAAATTTTAAAAAAACAAACAGCAGCAGTATTTTTTATAAGTTCCACAATAATTCCAATTCTAATCCGTTGCTTCTAAATTTTGGTGGAATTACAGTTAACACTCCCAAGTTAAAAAATTCATAAATTTCAGGTTCATATCACTTCATTTGAATAATTAATTATCAATTGGAAGAGGTGCCCTATGTTTATGAATTAGTTCAGAATTTGTAGCAAACAACCCATCTTCCAAAAGACTTATCTAAGTCTACAAAATAGATATGAACTTGAAACTTATTCTCACTTAAAATAGACTGATAAATATTTAAAACAATTTTTGGAGAAACTCAAAATTTTTTTTAAATAAAAAGTTATAGCGTCTGAAAGTCGGTATTGTAAAACCAAAAAACTAGAAAATTATGCAGCAACTATTAAACTTCAAAAATTCATATCTTCCAAATCACTTGGCCAAATTTTCTGAAATTTTATGGAATATTTAAAACATACTATAGTCTTACAGAAAAATATATTCATCTAAAATTTATGTCTAGACTGCTCCCAGAAAATCGTTCATTCTGCTGCCAATTATAAAGATTTTGCAGAAATTCTGGAAAATGTATTTCCAACAACCTCATATACCAAATCTCATGTTCAAGCCTAGAATTCATCTAAAATCATACTTTTACCTTTCTTTTGACTAACTAAAGTTGCTAGCATGGTCAACATAGCTCTAAGAAGTTACACTCATTAATTTACCCCTTTTTACAAACACACATTCATAACCCAAATTCACTTTTCTGCATTTTTGTCAAACATACAATTCATATAACCTAACCATCATTCAAACACATACTAGAGCCTCATTTATCATCAATCAAGCATATAATATTTTATCTACTCTCATCACAGGTACAGATACAAAAATAGTTGTCTAATTGTCCTAAGCCTTACTTGGTGATGTCGAAAATTGATATGTCTTGCTCCTAAGCTCACTTTCTTAGCTACAAGACCTCCTTAAACTAGGTGGTTTGCTGGTTCAGAGAGGTTTGATAAAATGCCATTGAGCTACACAAATTGAAAGAAAAGACAAGGTTGGGTTGTTGGGTAATGGTGAAAACCGAATTGAATAGAGGGGAAGGAATCGAAGCTAGCTCACCTAGTGAAGAGTTTCAAAACAGCAAGGGTTGATAGAGAAAGGTGAGAGCTACCTTGTTTCAAGCTCCTAGAAAAGTCGAAAGGGTTGGAGATGGTTGCATGCAAACTGTGCTCTCTGTTGGGGTTGCTTTCGATCTTCTCTCCTTCTCCCTTCTTTGAATCAGGTTACTTGTGTTGTGAGAAATTGAATAAGGGAAGGATGGGATAGGTGTAAGCTGATATATATGTTTTGTAGCTCTTGTAGGAGGATAGAGTAACACCTGTATTCAGCACTAATGACTAAGCATACACTAACTAATTAACTAAGTGGTGTAACTATGGTTTGAGGGTGATGTCCATGGGAATTGAAAGAAGGAAATGGTAGGTTTCTTTTATTTTTATTCTTAGCCATGGTTAACATTGATGGGTTGAAATGAACTAATGATTTAATTTAGGGTTAATTTATGATTTTATACAAGGATAGTTAAAACCTTAATTTGGCTTAACATATAGCAAGGAGATTTTGGTTTGACAATAAAAATTGTGATCATGTATTAATCGATTGACGATGTATTTAGGGTTGTTTCTTTACTAATTTATCACTTAATGAATTTAATAAATTTACAAGATGTGACTAGTCTTAAAATAAAAAATTAACTATAGCCGTGATTAATTAATTAACCAAAACTTATTGTTTGGAAAAGTTAAAAAATTTTATCGCCACGGATTATAGTTTTAACTTACTACTTATGTCGCATATATGTTTAAACCTAGGTGTGTCGGCAAACGTCATGAGGAATAAGAAATCTCAGGCCTTATGGGATAGAGTGGTTATTGTACATAGTTATTCAATTACTTTTTAATCACATCTAAGTAAATTACACTTAATCACATTACTTTCATTCTAAATAAATTTATTTTTTATAATTTTACTTTTAAAAATTTTTACTCTTAAACATTAAAGAATTTCGATACATTAGAGACAAAAGGTATAATTTATACTTTATTGTATATGTATAATTTTTTTTCTTTTTCGCAAGTTTATGTACTAGTCATTCTACAAACATTTCAAATTGGGTAAAAATCTAAGAGTATAAATGTAAAATTATAAAAAAATAAATTTATTTAGAATAAAAGTAATGTGATTAAGTTTAATTTACTTAGATGTGGTTAAGAAATAATGAATAATTATGTACCGTAAAAAATTGATATTATTGAAGGATAAAATTAAAATTTATTTTTATGTATCGTTTTTGTCCCCAACGTTTTCGTCCTATTTAAGTCCCTAACGTTTTAAAATCGTCTCAATTTCGTCTCGCCGTCAATACTATTAACAGATCCCTAATAACAAGACAACATTGAGACAATTTTAAAACGTTAAGAATTTAAATAAGACGATTTAAATGTTAGGGACAATTTTGTGACTTACTCTAAACGTTAAAGACAAAAATAATATTTTATTCTAAATTAAAACTTTTTAAACCAATACTTGTAGGACATCTTTTACATCTAAATACTAAGCTTTCCTTAGTTAAAAGAATTTCTAAAATTAACGCAGCTCTTTTAATATTTGAAAATATTTTTAATTTTAAGAATATAAAAAATTATGATTTTAATTTTAGTAACACATAAAAATTATATAACCATCGTCCACGTAATAATAGTCATGTGATATGTAAATTGTAATCGTCATTAAGTAGCTACTAATAATTTTTTTTAATTTAATTTTCTCTCTCTCTACAAATCTATCAGGTTTTATGTTGGACCATATGATTCATGGCTCAGCCGAAAGTGGGGATATCCTCAAACAATACAATGGGCTAGAAGCCCATGTTTTGATTCATACATTGTACGGTCTTCTTACCTAGCAATTTGCTTAAGCGTTGACCAAAAAGAAAAAAGAGAAAAGGACAAATAAGTCCTGACCTTTTGTCCCGCCAATATTTTTGTTCTTGATCATTAAAAAATACTTTTAAATTTCTGATCTTCATAAAATTTGAACGGATCAGTCCCTCCGTCCAAATGCCTCCGTCAAGAACTGATCCGTCCAAAATATTCCGTCAGGGACTGATCCGTCCAAATTTTGTGAAGGTCAGGAACTTAAAAGTATTTTTCAATAATCAAGGACAAAAATATCTACAGAATAAAAGATTAAAGACCTATTTATCTTTTTTTCAAAAAAAAAAGCAATTTGCTTAAGCAAAAATCTTCAGGTTTATAATATCTACTATTGAAATTTTTTGATAACTTTATAATTAACATATTTAACAATTAGATACTACTTGAGGGAAAAATCCGGTGTATATGAATTATTCTTTTTTTGAAAGAAGAGATTTTAATTCAACAAACTTGGCCTAAAATATTGAAAGAGGCTAGATTACAAATTTGTAATGGAGTCTCTTTCAATCACACTAAATATAGTTTGGTAAGAGTTAATTTGACTAATGTATGTGAAAAGTTTGATAATAAATAGCTTAGTTATAATACATATATCCGGTGGCGGAGCTTGAAACGAAATTTTGAGAAGGGTCAGATAGAAGATAATTGTCAAGATGTTTTTGATATGAATCTCATTTAAAATAAGCTCGTCTAACCTCATCTCTCTGATTTGGGTAATATTGCCAAATTTGAAACCATTTTTCAGGGTATCGTTCTAAAGAATTAAGGTCAAACTCATCAGATGTAACTCTTTAAACTTTTAAAGATTGTATCTTACTTTTTTCGTGATTCATTAAAGTAGAAGAACTATCTACAAATGTTGATATTATAAAAGTTATATGTTTTTCTTTTTGAATATTAGCCTTCCTCTTAAAAAATGCATCATCAACTCTTTGATTTTTTATGACTATTTTATATAAAAATTTGAATATATATCCAGTAAAATATGTAAAAAAGAAATTAGAATGACAAATATTAAAATTTATAATATTCATTGAAATTTTTTATCAATTTATACACATACAATAATATCAATACTTATTGAATATTCTAATATTTTTTATCATATAAAAAATTAAATTAAATAAACGGTAAAATATAAAATAATATTAAATTACATAAATAAAAAATACATAATTTTTTATATTTGAACTCAAAGGTAAAGGGAGTGTTGCTTATTGAATAGAGAGTTGCGAAATGCGAATACACTCAATTCATTCCAAATCCAATATATTTTAAATGTTTAAAACTAAAAATTATTGTGCAATAAAAGCAAGAGATAAAGATTAAATTTTAGTATTTTAAGTCATAATAAAATATTTGAGCCAACTGAACTATTTTTTATTTTTTAAAAGAATATTACTAATTTTTTTAATAAAAATTTAGGGGAGTCATGGCCACCTCTTGTCTGAACTAAGCTCTGCCACTGCATACATCTATGAAGGAGTTAAGAGAAATAATAACGAACTAAACACGCTAGTGGGAAAAATAATAAAAAGAAGTTACATGCATATTTTTAATAAAGGAAAAGAATAAGTATATATTTATATATAGGTTGTGTATCTTCTACCCGCAGCTGTAGTGGCCAGGGGTGGTTACTGGCTACCAGCTGAACCAACTAATAAATAAGGTAGTATTTAAAAGAGAAACAGAGACCGCAAAATTGAGATAGAGAAATAGAGACTGAAATAAATTTTAGTATTGTGTTTGGTGTAAAATAGAAAATAGAGACTGAAATAAAAATAAAATTCTAATTTAATTTATACAAAAGATAAAATTAGAATTAATTAATTAAAATAAAGGTAATTTAGGTATAAAATGTTATTAAAATTTTAATCTCTGTTTTCAAAAATTTCAATCCTATGTATCTCCACTTTTGAAGGTACTGAAATATTAAAATTTTAAGAATAAAGACTGAAATTTTAATATCAATCTCTAAACTAATAAACATAATATTAAATTCTAGTCTCACAATCTCCATCCCAATATCTTAAAATAAACACTACCTAAAGAATACGAGTAGCTTTGGTTGGGGTCATTAAATTTTCATTTGAGATAAGTATGATTATTTATCTAATGACCACAAAACCACAAAACCTTAAGTATACCTCATCATTCATCCATTATGTACTAACATTTGTTTGTTTTTTCATGTTTTCTAACCAAAAAAAAAAAAATTATTCCATTATGACCTTCGAAGTATTTACCTTAACTTTAGTTTATTTATGGTGATTAACAACACCTAATTAAAATGTAAAAAAAAAACTCCATAGTATTTAAGTGTCAACAAATAATTGGAGGACTCCTTATATATATTGCTACGTCATTTTAAACGATTGCACTCTTTATCCAAAATAAAGATTGTGATCATATAATTATAATAAGGAAAATTTAGAGTTAGCTTGGGTAAATAATAATGGGCTGCAAAGTGCGAATACACACACACACACATATATATATATATATATATATATATATATATATATATATATATATATATATAGGGGTACAGTAGGGTTGTATAGGGACGGATTTATGTTGAAGGGAGTGGGGCAAGTGCCCCCAGTAGAATTTAAAAATTTGTTAATTAATACATAGTAAAAAAATTATTTGCCCCCATTATATAATCAAATTTGACCCATAAATTTCACTCATTAACATCAATGATAAAAAAAATAAATAACAATTCAAAATTCAAATGAATTTGTTACAATAACATTTAAAAAAAAAAGAGTAAAATAATTATAGATTTGTTATTTTATAATTGTGACTAATAAATAAATTTAAAATTTGAAAAATATGTTTGTATACTCAGTGAATAGTACTGTTATGCTGTGTATATATATTATATATATTTGATTATTTTTTAAAATAGAGGTAACTACTAATTTGATATCTAAAAGATTTAGACGCAGACAAAATAATCGTTAAATAATTTGAAAATTGTGATAAAAATAACTAACAAATATTATATTTATTAAAAGTGACAAAAAAATATTTTAATATTTAACAAATGATATATCATTTAATCTAAATATTTGATAGTCAATAGAATTCAGCCTAATATTTTATTATATTTGATTATAAATATAAAATTATTCTGTTAAATTTATTTCAAATTAAATAAATTATCTTATTAAACTAATTTTAATATTAAATTAAAAATGACTAATAAAAATATTAATTTTATATTAATTATTAAATAAAAATGGTTAAATAATAATAATAATAATAATAATAATAATAATAATAATAATAATAATAATAATAATATAAGATCAAAATAATACTGTTTATTCATTAATTTTTTTTAAGTTAACTTTAATTTTTTCTGGATAACATCAGTTGAAAAAAATTTAAATATGAATATTATAAAGAATCGATTTTGTAATCGTATGAGAGATAATTTTAAATGATTATTTAACGACATATAAAAAGAAAGACATTTGATTGTATTGACAATGAAAAAATTATTTAATCTTTTTAAAATATAAAACCTAAAAAATGAAATTTTAAATTATATTATTATTTAAATTAGGGTTAAGTATGATTTTGGTCCCTAACGTAGGGGCCAAAATCGATTTCGTCCCTCGGCTTTTTTTCGCTTCAAAAAGGTCCCTGAGGTTCCGGTTTGTTTTAAAATCGTCCTTTTTACCAATTATATTTTTTTATTACCAAATTACCCTTTATTAAAAAAATTATAAAATAAAATAAAATAAAATAAACAAAAAAAAGAAAAAAAGAAAGAAAGAAAGGGGGATAGGATACAGAAGGGGGGAGGGGGGAGAAAGAAAGAAAAAGAGGGGGGGGGGGGGCGAGAAAGGTGGGGGGGGGGGGGGAGGGTGGAGGGGGAGAGAAGAAGGACGTCATGCCGCCGCACCGCCGCCGCACCGCCGCTCGCCAACCCCACCGCCGCACCGCCGACCCCCCTTCTTCTTCTTCTTCTTCTTCTTCTTCTTCTTCTTCTTCTTCCCGCCGCCCGCCGACTCCACCGCCGACCCCACTGCCACTTCTTCTTCTTCTTCTTCCCCACCGCCGCACCGCCGCCCGCTGTCCGCCTCTTCTTCTTCTTCCCGCCGACACCACCGCCGAGCCGTTGTCCGCCGCTCGCCGCTTCTTCTTCTTCTTCTTCTTGTTGATTCTGGGTTCTTGATGATGATGATTTTCTGATTCTGAGTATATTGTTGTTTGATTTTTCTAGATTTTTGAATTCTGGATTTTGATGAGGATGACAATAATGATGTTGATTTTCTGATGTTTTGGTTTTTCTGATTTTCTGATGTTGATTTTTCTGGATTTTCTGATGTTTTGGTGTGATGGATGCTGGTGATGGAGTGACAGGATGATGGTGATGATGGTGGTGGTGGTGGTGTTGTTCTGATTCTGAGTTCTGGTGGTGGTGGTGGTGGTGGTGGTGGTGGTTGCATAATTTTGGAGAAGAAGGGAGAATTTTGGGGAAGAAGGGATAGGGGCATTTTGGTCCGAAGGACGATTTTAAAACAAACCGGAACCTCAGGGACCTTTTTGAAGCGAAAAAAAGCCGAGGGAAGAAATCGATTTTTGGCCCCTACGTTAGGGACCAAAATCATACTTAACCCTTTAAATTATTATTTTAATATTTTAATTTATTGATTAGATAATTTAAAGACTACTTATATTTTATAATAACAAAGTATAATTATAAAAATTATTATCATATTATGTATATTTTGCCCCCACTCACAAAATTTTCTGGATCCGTCACTCTTGTATATACAAAATGAGACACATTTTTATTGCATCCCAAGCTGTTTGGTGAAAATTCAATACAACTAGATTTCAACCCTAATTAATATTCAAAACCTCCTATAGTCTTTCAGCACAACTTGGTATTTATTCTTAGTTCTTATGTTAGCCTTCTATTGAATACCTTTTTTTTTTCATTTTATTTTTAAAGAGATTTCTCATTAATTATATATGGGAATGAATAAATATTATTATATCTCCATCTTCATATAATATCACTTTTACATACATGTCATCATACTATTTTTTTTTTAATTTAAATTAACAAAAAAAATTAAATAATTATATATATACTGAGAAATGTTCAATCTTCTACCGAAGACAAACCGTTATTCAATTATATCATCATTGGTTATTTTACGAAAGAAATCAAAAGAAAAGAAATGTCGTTTGATTTGGTCAAAAAGATCGCTTGATCGCAAAAATTCTCTTAAAAATTTTTCTTTTGAAATCGTGATGAGTGACGTGTGGCCGTAGTTTCGGTCAACCGTTGACTAATACAAATAGATTTTAATCATTTTATATTATGTTCTGCTGCTGCTTTCTTCTAATAACAACCATATTATTAGTTTAATTATTGAAACTACATACTTATTATAATCTTGTGCTAACGATGATTGATTATTGACGTTTGTTATCTCATCTATTAATGGTGGTTCATATTCGCTCCCTCTTATTTTATTAGTTTACATTAGTGTGTCTCCCACGCGAAAGTGCGGGTTGTTTTCGTAAATTTATTTTATGGTTTAATTTTGTAATCTATGAATAAAAAAAATTTATAAAGTTATTTTACATATTATATGAAATGAGAGATTATTTTTTTTATTATTATACGAAAATATTATTTGTATATTAAAATTAGTTATTAAAATTAGCTACTAATATATTTATATATAAATACATGTATATTTTAATTTATTTTCAATATGTATTTATATTCTAACATGTATTTTATACTGATGATTGACTTTAATGATTAATTTTGGTATACACGTAACATAATCGATATATTTAATCATATTCAAAGAGTAAATATTTAAAAATTAGACTCATTTTTAGAGCATATTTTAACTAATAAAAAAATTAAATACATAAATAAATTTGTTGTTATATAAAAATAAAATCAACTATTGAGATGATTCCTTCTATATATTAATAGATTATATTCATCTAATATTTAAATTATCTCTTTTATTTATATAATTATCCCAACTTAATATTTAGTACATATTTAAATTACTTGTTTCTATTTCATTAGACATGATTCTTTTTGTGATGAATGACAATATAGAGTATAGAAAATATTTAAATAGTAATTTTTTTAAAAAAAATGTTACTTAAAGAAAATATTTTAATATCGTAACACCTAACGAGCTCTTCTTCATCTATGATGTATTTGTGTATAACCCAATTACAATACAACAAGAACGAAGATTAGCAGCAGTTAAAATGTCGATTTGCGGCGGTTTGTGGTGGTTTTAAACCGCCGCTAAACATAACACCAGCAACAATACAAGGGGATAGAGATGACATTTTGCGACGATTTTCAGCGGCAGCAAATCAATTATTTTGCGTCGGTTGGTTTAGAGGCGGTTATTAACCGCTGCTATATCACCAAGAGAGATTTAACCAGCTTATTCGCGACGTATTTTAACCGTCGCTATTTGCTCAACGTGTTTATAAAGTTTTTATTTACGCGCACTTTTTTTTATAAATTCTAAAATTTTATTTTGATTATTTAATTAACTTGGGAGTATTTGTTAATTGTATGGAGTATTTTTTTTATTTTAAAAATCTTTTTGTTGCTCTTTAAAGTTTTATATTGCAGGCAAAAAACTCAAGAATATTTAACTGCAAAAAAACTAACATATTTATTGTAATATCAATAAAATATTTCAATAGTCATCCAAAAAAGTAAAGTATTTAGCTAATAATTAATGCTGCATAGTAACATAAACAAAACATATACTGAAAATTAAACTATCACATATATCCTAATTTCTATTTCCCACCATGTCCATCCAAAGAATTCATCCGTGCAGCCATGTCTGGTGGCAGCTCCCGACTTTATTTTTGGACTACATCACTCAGCACACTCTCTAATACTTGTCTCTTCATTTTCTCTGCTGCTATTTCATCCTCCATTGCCTTCCTTTTTAATTTTTCTGTTGCTACTTCATCCTCTACCGCCTTCTTTCTCAATTTCTCGGCCGTCACTTCTGCCTGTAGTTCAAACAGTATCCTTTGAGCCTCTTCTATTTGAGCTCTATCCATTGGCGGCTGCGAACTTGAACGAAAGAGTTGACTTGGTGTCAGCCCAAAACCTATGCCACGCACTCTACCCGAGCGCTCTTTACCGAGAGCTTGGGCAAGGAAATCATTTTCAGACAATATTCTCGTAGTTTTATCTAGCTGCTCAATCTCAGATATTTTTTTCTGCAGACGTAAATAAAAATACACAATCATACTAGGAATATAGCATACTCAAGACATTTTAATAATTAAAAATAACATGTACCATAATAATTGATTAAGTGTACTTACACCAATCCTCTGCGCTTCTTCGTGTATGTAAGTGTCATCACGTCGTTTGTACTTTAGGATCCATACTTCTCTCCTACCATCTCTCCTCTCTTATTTTTGTGACTGTGACAATACAGTTTATACCATAAGTTTCACCTATTTAATTTTCTCCAATAATTTTGTTTTCTTTTTTCCTATAAATAAACCCAAACTACATACCAACCAATTTATTTTACCTCAATCGGTTAACAGTCTAATGATTGCTCCATTTATTTTACAAGGATTGAGTAATTAATTATACCTAAATAGTAAATTTATTTTAATAGCTCCCGCATTTGTTTTTTGGAAATCAGCATCAGTTGTCAATTCCTTATAAATCAAAACTAAAGATTGATTTGCTTAAAAATATAGAGGATTATCCGAGACAATGATAGACATCTATACTTGATTAAAAATTTATATTACCTCATCTTTTCTTGCCCTAGCCAAGCTTTTAAAATCGTCAGTGTGCGTGTAAAACTGCTTCTTTTGATTCAGCGCGTTTTGCTTGTACTTTGCCTATTTATGTTATCAACAGTGACATTGGTTAGACACAAAATGAATACATACGAGTGTACCATAAATAGTTAAATGTTCTTATATTTCTCTTTTACTTTGGTGTATTACTTATATATACATTCTTTTTCTCTTTCTTTGAAAAGTAATGTATATAACTCCAAAAAAGCTTGAATGCAATAAAGTAATCTCTAAGACTGAAAATTAGTTGGTATTATATGCGTTTATATGGATCCTAGGTGGATTAAGGACAATGGCTACTTAAAAAATGGGGTACCTTTGTGGCAGGATCATTACGATAATCAATGAACCACCTCCAATACTCTCTAGAAATTCCCTCCGAGCGGTTGTTAAGATTCTACTCAAGTGTCAAAGTTGATTTGTAATACGAGTCATACAGCCTCCCCCTTGTATACTTCCAGGACATCCCCATTTGTTGCAAAAATATTTTCTTGATTCTACCACCGCTATCTTACTGAAAGTGGAATATCTCCTGCGATGACAATGTCCAACTGTAAGTAATTGTAAGTTGAAAGGTTTTATATGATTAAACAATGCCGAAAGTCATTATCTTTATGCAATCATCATAAGCCCTGTCTTTGCCCTACAGCTTTGCCTAACTCTTCTCACAAATAGAAAATTTGTTGTAATTAGAACCTATCGCTCCTAGAATGCCACTCAACAGGTCACCTCCATCTCCGATTGCTTGCAGTTCCTCGTTGAACCTCAGTATGATCTTGCCTACCATTAAGAAAGCGCTCCATAGCCTCCCTCACACTCATTTTAGCGTGCTTGACTATTCATCAGAATCTATATAAAAAAAAATCTTATTTGTGTGTCTAATGTGCCCAACATGTAAGAAACATAACAATATCATTGGCTAATTAATTAAAAAGTCGTATGGTTCAACACTTGTTACCAATGAGATCAACATCCCAAAATTCAGTAGTCTTTCGTTCTTTGCGCTTTTCAGCATCAGAAACAGCAAACATCCTGTCAATGTGTTCGTCAAACGAATCTACCTCGTTTGCCTCCGGGTCTATGTCTTCATTGCACGGTTTCGTTACTTGTATACCGTTAGCGGTCCGTGGCTCAGGTCTTGGTTCGCTCCGGGGCGAACGAAAGGGTTGGAGAGGAGCCGTTGCGGAGACCCCACCATTACTGGGGGGCGGGGGATGAGCCAATCATCGTCAGCAGATGTTGAAGACGCAGTAGGTGCAACTGGAGGCTGCTGACGTGGTGGCTCCACTCTTGTGCCTTTCGTGTAGTGAGCTTTCTTTGGCATTTTAAAATCTTTGTATAAACACATGTAGTTTGCCAAAAAATATTAATTAATCTCAGACTAATATAATAATTTACAAGTGATATAATTAACGCAATTGGATAAAACAGTAAAGATTGGTTTACATTATTTGTTGAATTCGTATTATTTACTAGTATATAATTTTTGTAATATTGATTTCTCTCTTGTACAGGTGTGGTTACTACAGAAAGTGAAAAGTTAAAAGTAACATAAACGCATAAAGACAAATAAATATAGAATTGGATAATAAAAGTAACATACACTCACAAAGATGGAGCCTGGTGGCATATTTTTCACCGGTGATGGATCAGGGTCAAGTAAGAGTATGGAATTGGATAATAGACCCAACCATTTCCAGTCCAATAATAATAATCCCTTTTGGGTTTTAATATTATATGTCCAGTTTTGTTACATTTTGTTAAATCATACCCAAAATAAGTTAAAAAGAAAAATTACAAAATAAAAAACCTAATACACACTAAAATTATTTGTGTTAATTTTATAATATCTTTTAATATCTTTTAAATACATCTGAAAATAATGTGGGATGAAACGCAGTTTAATATGCATATTTGATTTATTTAATTGAATCTTGAGAGTCATTGGCTTGCCTAAAATTTAAGCTATAAATTTTTGCTATATTCGTTATATTTCAGTTGCTCATTTTTACAATTCAACCAGACATATGAATTAAGTGTATTTTGATTATCGTTTGCAAACAGAAGTTTGTATAAAATTAATTTTATAAAATTGATTTTGATAAAAGGTGAGTTAGTATTAATATATTTTATGTTTGGTAATTTTTATTCAAAATGGATTATAATAAACTAAATATTGTTTGGATTACATTATTCAAAATCACTTTTAAATGAAAAATTATAAAAAAAGACATAAATTTAAATAATTATTTTATATTATCTTATAATTTTATTTTAAATATTTAAATAAATTTTAACATTCTTTTTTCTCAATATTCTTTAGTACTCTAATAGGATTATAGAATCATAATTCAAAGTAAAAAAATATTCTATACAAAAAAAGAAATAACAATAACTGTAAAAGAACTCATATAAACAAAAAAAATAAAAATTTCATAAAAAATAATAATATGCATAAGAGAGTATTAGAAAAAAATATTATAAAAAAATAAACATATAAATAATGAAGGACATAATTGGTACATAGAACATAAATTTCAATTTAACATGGGAAGGTGAACGAAAAAACTAGAATTTGTAGCTTTTGATAAACGTGGGTTGAAGATAGAAATCACTTCTGTGTTTAGAGAATAACAATATTTTTAAACATGAAGATGAAGTGTTCAAGAAACTCAAACGCATTATTCTCTCCTCTAATGCAAATCCAAACACACCCTTAATAGAATTTGTTCCAACTATATGAATTGAACACCAGAAAAATACATTTGGCTTTGGAGGAACCATTTACTCATAACATCAAAAGTTGAATACTTAGCATTAATTCATCTGGAGCACTAAATTTAAATGTCACTCATTAATAACCTAAATTTACAAGTACCAGTAGTAATTGACGCATCATGCTAACTATGTATAGAAAATAACATTAGATATATGTACGATACTAATTACATAAATGGAACCTTTTTAAATCAAAAAATAATTCAATGAATCAGAGGCCATATTTTTTTATTTTTTTCCTAGTTATATTGAAAATATGAACTTGCAACCCCCCAAACTCATCAAATCTTAGTTGTGATTGTTCATACTCCTATATAATTTTTTTAACAGGATAAAGTGAATAAATTAAAAACGCCGGAAGGAATGCATGTGATTATATATGGTCAGCAATTCAAAAACGCAAGAAACTGAAGCAATACGAGGAGGATAAGGATTAACATGAAGATGGAAGTTGTTACCTCAACGAACACGATAAAAGTGTGAAAAAGAACTTGACTGACAACGGTGTGAAAGAGAACTTTTATTTTAGCAATTATGTATTATTTTTTAATAAATAGAACTTTTTCATTATGTAAAATACAGTCAAAAGAATATATATATTATTCGTGTTATTTCTTCAAGCAAAATTTTAATAATTTGCTAAATTATTATTTAGTGTCTTTATTTTATTAATAAACAAACAATATATGCAATTAAAAACTAATATGTTTGTCTATTAAATTGTTTTAATTACTTTGAATTCTAAAAATTCATTATCGATGCAAACATTTTTCAAACAATCAAAATGTCAAAATTTTTAATTATTATAACAAAAAATATTCTAAAACTTAAAATATTATACATCATCAAATTTACTTTCACGTATAAAACACCCAATTAATTTTTCTTTAAAAAATTCATTTGCCTATAAATTAGTAACAAAATACATTTTAGGACAATTTACGCAAACAAAACAATTGGAAAGAAAGCTTATGCAATTACTTTACAAATTATCATACGCATTTGCAACTTTTCAATTTGTATATAAACTGTACACCCTGTCGCAGATTCCATTAACTCGTAAACCGCTACATTCTGTTACGGTTTACGTTCAAAGGCTGAAACAACATAAACTGCTACACCCTGTAGTAGTTTATAAAGAGATAAGCTGCAAGCGTAATCTGCGAGACCTTGCAGCAGTTTATGAAGGGCGTGGCAACTTCGAAAATGCCTATATATACCCAACTATTTGTGTAATATGTCATTTTCATTGAAAACTTTAGAATGGAGAGTGAGGAGAGATTTTTAGTGTTTGTGCATTGCTTTGGAAAAATAAAAAAGAGTAACAGTCACAGTGTAAAGTTTACCGATAGAGAACCACCGAGTGTTTTTATCAGGTCATCTAATACACTGTTAGATCTGAAAACCAATATATTGCAGAAGTTGGGCGTGTGCGACATAAAGTCGGAGAAGAAGCTGTTCTACAATATTCCTATTGCGTTTGTGTGATTGTGTCAACCGGTGTGAAATATGAAACATTTGTTATGGGATCCGATGAAGATATGCAGGTGTTATTTCATTGTCGCCGGAGTTTTCCGGAAGTGAGGATACACGAATTGTTTGCGAAGTTGGAAGATGGCATCGATAGTTCTGGGGCATCGACGCCGAACCTCAATCGACTACGATGGATGGTACTTCTACCTTGATGCCTGTCGTTGCACCTGATTGTTTGTTAGCTAATCGTCCAGCTGGTGCAGTTGGGGTAGTTTTTTCAGCCCGTCCAAGTCCAGATGCTTGACGTGAGGGAAAAACCGAATTGGGTTGAAAATGCGATGCGAGAGGATGATTCGGATGATGAGCCTGTTGAAATTGGTGGGGACAGTGACGTTGAGATTCGGACAAACCCAGCAACAGGTCAGGTGCCGTTAGGTTCCGGCACTTAGAAGCCATCGGTCAACTACCGAACACAGTTCCAACCTTTGCGGGTCAAAGATTGCACGAGGAAAATGTTGTAGTTGAATTTCAAGTTGGCCAATCTTTCCAAAATAAGAAGGAAGATGTTTTGAGTGTAAAGGATTACAGCATTCGCCGTGGTGTCAAATACAGGTTGATGGAGTCGGATCATCTTAAGTATCATGGGAGGTGCAAGGAGTTTGGTAAAGGTTGCTCGTGGATGATTTGCATCAGCCTTCGGCAGCGAAAGAGTACTTGGAAGGTTTGACGGTACAACGGACCACACACATGCCTGGCTACATCGATATTCAGTGACCACCAACAGCTTGATTATCATGTGTGCGAAGATCTTTCCTCTGGTTCGAGTCGATGTGGTGGTATCGATAAATATGCTACAGGAAGCTACCGAAGCAATGTACGGGTTCAAGCCAAGTTACAGGAAGGCCTGGTTGGTCTACCATGGAGGGTGCGGTTGCCTTGTTGAAGACTTCTCCGGTTGGAGTCGGTGATCAAGTTGACGATTCCACCGTGTACTTTCATCATCTTTTTTGGACATTTCCTCCTCGTGTTGAAGCCTTCCGAGATTGCAAGCCTTTGGTCAGCATAGACGGTACTCATCTGTATGGCAAATATGGTGGGACGTTGCTCCTGGCCATCGCGTAAGACGGAAACTCCAACATCTTGCCAATTGCTTTTAGTCACGTTGAAGGGAAAAATGCGGAGTCGTGGTCTTTCTTCCTGACCAACCTGCGCCAACATGTGACTCCGCAAGAGGGGATACTAGTCATCTTGGATAGGCACAACTGCATCAAGACTGCACTTGAGGCACCTGATAATGGGTGGTTACCCCCTCATGCGTATTGAGCATTTTGCATTCGACATGTTGCAGCTAACTTCTCACTTAGTTTCAAGGGCATGGATGCAAAGCGTTTACTTGTGAATGTTGTTTATGCGAAGATGATGCGTGAGCATCTTATCTATCTTTTTCTAGTGAATTTGCATCTAATTTGTTGAGTTTAATTAAGAATTAATTATATTTTAACCACTATAGATGCTATTTTGAGTTTTGTGCAATTTTATTTATTTTAGGTAGCATTCGGAGGGATTTGATGAAGTTTCTGCAGAGAAAAAGAAGAAACCAAAGAGATGACCAGCGAAGACCGACGCGGACGCATGGCTCACGCGACCGCGCGGAATGGAGAAATCGCAATGACGCGATCGCGTGTGGTGCACGAAATTGCAATAACACTTTTGCAATCCCGCACAACTAACCAGCAAGTGCACTGGGTCGTCCAAGTAATACCTTGCGTGAGCAAGGGTCGATCCCACGGAGATTGTCGGCTTGAATCAAGCTATGGTTATCTTGTAAATCTTAGTCAGGATATCAGAAATTATCGGGATTGATTGTGAAAAGCAAAAGAACATGAAATGGTTACTTGTTTTGCAGTAATGGAGAATAGGTTGAGGTTTGGAGATGCTCCATCTTCTGAATCTCTGCTTTCCTACTGTCTTCTTCATCAAACACGCAAGTCTCCTTCCATGGCAAGCTGTGTGTAGGGTTTCACCGTTGTCAGTGGCTACCTCCCATCCTCTCATTGGAACGATTCCTAATGCCCTGTCACGGCACGGCATTCCATATGTCGGTTCTCAATCAGACCGGAGTAGAATCCAGTGATTCTTTTGGCGTCTGTCACTAACGCCCCGCCTTCAGGAGATTGAAGCACGTCACAGTCATTCAGTCATTGAATCCTACTCAGAATACCACAGACAAGGTTTAGACCTTCCGGATTCTCTTGAATGCCGCCATCAGTCTAGCTTATACCACGAAGATTCCGATAAAAGAATCCAAGAGATAACTACTTAATCTAAGGTAGAACAGAGGTGGTTGTCAGGCACATGTTCATAGTTGAGAATGATGATGATTGTCACTGATCATCACATTCATCCGGATTAAGAACAAGTATTATCTTAGAATGGAAGCAAGCATGATTGAATGAGAAACAGTAGTAATTGCATTAATCCATCAAGACACAGCAGAGCTCCTCACCCCCAACCATGGGGTTTAGAGACTCATGCTGTGGAAGAAAAGGTGTACAATGTCATAAGGTCGCATTCCGTACTGATTACCAAGTCAAAAGGTCCTATAAGTAGTAAACTAGTATCCTAAGGTTTACAGAAATGAGTAAATGACAGAAAAATCCACTTCCGGGCCCACTTGGTGTGTGCTTGGGCTGAGCATTGAAGCTTTATGTGTAGAGACGTTTTCTGGAGTTAAACGCCAGTTCTCATGCCAGTTTGGGCGTTTAACTCCAAGTTTTATGCCAGTTCCGGCGTTTAACGCTGGAATTTCTGAGGCCGGTTTGCTACGCAGGTTTGGGCCATCAAATCTTGGGCAAAGTATGGACTATTATATATTGCTGGAAAGCCCTGGATGTCTACTTTCCAACGCCGTTGAGAGCGCGCCAATTGGGCTTCTGTAGCTCCAGAAAATCCGCTTCGAGTGCAGGGAGGTCAGAATCCAACAGCATCTGCAGTCCTTTTCAGTCTCTGGATCAGATTTTTGCTCAGAACCTTCAATTTCAGTCAGAAAATACCTGAAATCACAGAAAAACGCACAAACTCATAGTAAAGTCCAGAAAAGTGAATTTTAATTAAAAACTAATAAAAATATACTAAAAACTAACTAAAAGATACTAAAAACATACTAAAAACAATGCCAAAAAGTGTACAAATTATCCGCTCATCACAACACCAAACTTAAATTGTTGCTTGTCCCCAAGCAACTGAAAATCAAAATAGGATAAAAAGAAGAGAATATACTATAGATTCCAAAATATCAAAGAAACATAGTTCCAATTAGATGAGCGGGACTAGTAGCTTTTTGCCTCCGAACAGTTTTGGCATCTCACTCTATCCTTTGAAGTTCAGAATGATTGGCATCTATGAGAACTCAGAACTCAGATAATGTTAATGATTCTCTTAGTAAAGTATGATGATTCTTGAACATAGCTATTTATTGAGTCTTGGCTGTGGCCCAAAGCACTCTGTCTTCCAGTATTACCACCGGATACATACATGCCACAGACACATAATTGGGTGAACCTTTTCAGATTGTGACTCAGCTTTGCTAAAGTCCCCAATTAGAGGTATCCAGGGTTCTTAAGCACACTCTTAATGCCTTGGATCACAACTCTTATTCCTTTCTCTTTTTTTTTCCGAAATTTTTTTTTTTTTTTTGTATTCACTGCTTTTTCTTGCTTCAAGAATCAATTTGATGATTTTTCAGATCCTCAATAACAGTTCTCTTTCTCCTCATTCTTTCAAGAGCCAACAAATTTAACATTCTTAAAAACAACAAATTCAAGAGACATATGCACTATTCAAGCATTCATTCAGAAAACAAAAAGTATTGTCACCACCTCAAACTAATTCAACTAGTTTCAGAGATAAATTTTGAAACCCTGTACTTCTTGTTCTTTTGTGATTAAAGCATTTTTCTTTTAAGAGAGGTGATGGATTCATAGGACATTCATAACTTTAAGGCATAACTTTAATTTTATTAATTATGAATTAAAAACAAGACTCAAAAATAGATATAGAATGAGACTAGAAAAACGAAAAATAAAAACAAAATAAAGGAAAATAAAAAAAACGAAAAACAGAGGCTCCTAATGATAGAGGTTTTCACAGAGTTAGGACTCAACAACCTTGATTTTGAGAAGTGGATGCTCCCTCAGCTTGAGAGGAGAGCTTTTGGCGTTTCAACTCTTGGAGTTCACGCCCCTGCTTCTCTTGTTCCTTCAGCAATTTGCAGAGCATGCAATTCTGATTCTGCTGTTCTTCCTTCAGTTGCTCCATAGTCTCTTGCAGCTTGTTAATAGATGCTTCTAGGCTGGACCAGTAGTCAATTCTTGGGAATTCAGGGAGGAATTCCTGCGCCCTCCTCTTGATGGAGTTGTCTTGCACTTGTCCTTCCATTGACTTCTTGGTGATTGGGTGTTCAATGGGTATGAACTCATCTACTCCCATCTTCACCCCAGCCTCTTTACAGAGCAAGAAAATCAAGCTTGGGTAAGCCAGTTTGGCCTCAGTGGAATTCTTATTTGCAATGGTGTAGATCTCACAAGCAATCACATGATGAACCTCCACTTCTTTTCCAAGCATAATGCAGTGAATCATCACTGCTCTCTTGATGGTGACCTCAGAACGGTTGCTAGTGGGCAATATGGAACGCCCAATAAAGTCTAGCCAACCTCTTGCAATTGGCTTGAGGTCTCCCCTCTTGAGTTGGTTTGGGACACCCTTTGAATTGGTTATCCACTTAGTCCCAGGGAGGCAGATGTCCTCTAGAACTTGATCCAAACCTTTATCTACTCTCACCATCCTCCTATTGAAGGAATCAGGATCATCTTGTAGTTGAGGTAGTTTGAAGATTTCTCTTATTTTGTCCAGATGGAAGTACATAACTTTCCCTCTGACCATGGTTCTGTGGGTATGGTAAGCGGTTCCAGTCATTCTTTGCTTATCTGTTAGCCACAGATTTGAGTAGAATTCCTGAACCATGTTCCTTCCAACCTTTGTCTCAGGATTGGTCAGAACTTCCCAACCTCTGTTTCGAATTTGCTCTTGGATCTCCGGATATTCATCTTCTTTCAGATCAAATTTTACTTCCGGGATCACTGACCTCAGACCCATTATTTTGTGATAATGGTCTTCATGTTCTTTGGTTAAGAACTTCTCTTCATTCCAAAGATTCTTTGGATTAGTCTCTTTCTTTCCTCTTGAGTTGGTTTGTTTTCCCTTGGGAGCCATGATCTTGATAGATCTTAGCTTAGTGATCACGGAAAAGCACACCAAACTTAGAGGTTTTGCTTGTCCTCAAGCAAAAAGAAAAGAAAGAGAAGAAGAGAGAGAGAGAGAGAGGAAATTCGAATGGTGTGAGGAAGGAGGGGTGAGGAACGTTCATTTATAGAGTGGGGGGAGGAGAATTTCGAAAACAAAAGAGAGATTTGAAAGGAAATTTGAAAAGATTTTGAAAAATTTGAGAAAAGGGTGAGTTTTTGAAGAAGATTTGAGATTATTTTGAAATAGATTTGAAGAATGGTTTTGATTTGTGAAGATTTGAAAGTGAATGATGAAAGGTTGAAGTGCATTTATGCAGAAGATTATGGGTAAAAAGAGGAAAGTTTGAAAAAATTTGAGTTGAAAACAAAAATGTGGTCCCCCCACCTTTCTGGCGTTAAACGCCCAGAATGGCACCCATTCTGGCGTTTAACGCCCACTTGGCACCCTTTTTGGGCGTTTAACGCCCAGCCAGGTACCCTGGCTGGCGTTAAACGCCAGAAAACCTTCCTCACTGGGCGTTTTTCTGAACGCCCAGTGATGCTGCACACCTGGCGTTAAACGCCCAGAATGGTACCCATTCTGGCGTTTAACGCCCAGAATGGTACCATTACTGGCGTTAAACGCCCAGAATGGTACCCATTCTGGCGTTTAACGCCCAAAATGCACCTTACTGGCGTTTTTTCGCTAGTAAGCTCATTTTCTCTGCTTTTTGAGCTGAATCCTTCTGTAACTCTGTGAATTCCTTCATTTTTTGATATTTGCCTCTGTAAGAACAAATCATACAACCTACTAATGACTGGGTTGCCTCCCAGTAAGCGCTTCTTTACTGTCTTTAGCTGGACTTTCACTGAGAATCACTCTAGTCTCAGTTTTGAGCACTCCTGCTCAAAGTTTCCTTCAAGATAATGTTTGATTCTCTGTCCATTAACAATGAACTTCTTATCAGAATCAATATCCTGAAGCTCAACATATCCATATGGTGACACTCCTGTAATCACATATTGACCCCCCCCCCAACGGGATTTGTGTTTTCCTGGAAACAGTTTGAGCCTAGAGTTGAAGAGCAGAACTTTCTGTCCTGGCTCAAAGACTCTGGTTGACAATCTCTTGTCATGCCACTTCTTTGCCTTTTCCTTATAAATTTTTGCATTTTCAAAGGCATTGAGTCTGAACTCCTCTAGCTCATTTAGCTGGAGCAGTCTTTTTTCACCAGCTAACTGTGCATCCATGTTTAGGAATCTGGTTGCCCAGTAGGCTTTATGTTCCAGTTCCACAGGCAAATGGCAGGCCTTCCCATACACCAATTGGTATGGAGAGGTGCCTATAGGAGTCTTGAATGCTGTTCTGTATGCCCACAGAGCATCATCCAAGCTCTTTGCCCAATCCTTTCTTCGGGCCATTACAGTCCGTTCTAGGATTCTTTTTAGTTCTCTGTTAGAGACCTCTGCTTGCCCATTTGTCTGTGGATGATACGGAGTTGCCACTTTGTGGCTAATTCCATATCTGACCATAGCAGAGTATAGTTGTTTATTGCAGAAATGAGTGCCCCCATCACTGATTAGCACTCTGGGAACGCCAAATCTGCTGAAAATGTTCTTCTGGAGGAATTTCAGTACGGTCTTAGTATCATTAGTGGGTGTAGCAATTGCTTCTACCCACTTAGATACATAGTCCACTGCCACCAGAATGTAAGTGTTTGAGTATGATGGTGGGAATGGCCCCATGAAGTCAATTCCCCATACATCAAACAGCTCTATCTCTAATATCCCTTGTTGAGGCATGGCATATCCATGAGGCAGGTTACCAGCTCTTTGGCAACTGTCACAGTTACGCACAAACTCTCGGGAATCTTTATAGAGAGTAGGCCAGTAGAAGCCACATTGGAGGACTTTAGTGGCTGTTCGCTCACTTCCAAAATGTCCTCCATACTGTGATCCATGGCAGTGCCATAGGATCCTCTGTGCTTCTTCTCTGGGTACACACCTGCGGATCACTCCGTCAGCACATCTCTTAAAGAGATATGGTTCATCCCAAAGGTAGTACTTGGCATCTGAAATTAATTTCTTTTTCTGCATGTAACTGTACTCTTTGGGTATGAACCTCACAGCTTTATAGTTTGCAATGTCTGCAAACCATGGAGCTTCCTGAATGGCAAATAATTGCTCATCTGGGAAAGTCTCAGAAATCTCAGCAGAAGGGAGGGACGCCCCAACTACTGGCTCTATTCTGGACAGATGATCAGCTACCTGATTCTCTGTCCCTTTTCTGTCTCTTATTTCTATATCAAACTCTTGCAGAAGCAACACCCATCTGATAAGCCTGGGTTTTGAATCCTGCTTTGTGAGTAAGTATTTAAGAGCAGCATGGTCAGTGTACACAATCACTTTGGATCCTACTAGGTAGGATCTAAACTTGTCAATGGCATAAACCACTGCAAGTAATTCTTTTTCTGTGGTTGTGTAATTCTTCTGTGCATCATTTAGAACACGGCTGGCATAATAAATGACATGCAGAAGTTTATTATGCCTCTGTCCCAACACTGCACCAATGGCATGATCACTGGCATCACACATTAATTCAAATGGTAATGCCCAATCTGGTGCAGAGATAACTGGTGCTGTGACCAGCTTAGCTTTCAGGGTCTCAAATGCCTGCAGACACTCATTATCAAAGATAAATGGAGTGTCAGCAGCTAGCAGATTACTCAGAGGTTTGGCAATTTTCGAAAAATCCTTGATAAACCTTCTGTAAAATCCTGCATGTCCCAGAAAGCTTATGATTGCCTTAACATTGGCAGGTGGTGGTAATTTTTCAATTACCTCTACCTTTGCCTTATCCACCTCTATTCCCCTGCTTGAAATTTTGTGCCCAAGGACAATTCCTTCAGTCACCATAAAGTGACATTTCTCCCAGTTTAAAACCAGGTTAGTCTCTTGGCATCTTTTCAGGACAAGTGATAGGTGGTTAAGACAGGAGCTAAATGAGTCTCCATATACTGAGAAGTCATCCATGAAGACTTCCAGAAATTTCTCTACCATATCTGAGAAGATAGAGAGCATGCACCTTTGGAAGGTTGCAGGTGCATTGCACAGACCAAAAGGCATTCTCCTATAGGCAAACACGCCTGAAGGGCAGGTGAATGCTGTTTTCTCTTGGTCCTGAGGGTCTACTGCAATTTGGTTGTAGCCTGAATAGCCATCCAAAAAGCAGTAATAATCATGGCCAGCTAGTCTTTCTAGCATTTGGTCTATGAATGGTAAAGGAAAATGATCCTTTCTGGTGGCTGTATTGAGCCTTCTGTAGTCAATACACATGCGCCACCCTGTGACTGTCCTTGTGGGAACCAGTTCATTTTTTTCATTATGAACCACTGTCATGCCTCCCTTTTTGGGAACAACTTGGACAGGGCTCACCCAGGGGCTATCAGAAATAGGATAAATGATCCCAGTCTCTAGTAATTTAGTGACCTCTTTCTGCACCACCTCCTTCATGGCTGGATTTAGCCTCCTCTGTGGTTGAACCACTGGTTTGGCATTATCCTCCAACAGGATCTTGTGCATGCATCTAGCTGGGCTAATGCCCTTAAGATCACTTATGGACCACCCAAGAGCTGTCTTGTGTGTCCTTAGCACTTGAATCAGTGCTTCCTCTTCCTGTGAATTTAAAGCAGAGCTTATAATCACTGGAAAAGTGTCACCCTCTCCCAGAAATGCATATTTCAAGGATGATGGTAATGGTTTGAGTTCAGGCTTGGGAGGCTTATCCTCCTCCTGAGGAATTTTCGAAAATTCCTTTACTTCCTCTAGTTCTTCTTGATCAGGTTGAGCATCTTTGAAGATGTCCTCAAGCTCTGATTCTAAACTTTCAGCCATATTGATCTCTTCTACCAAAGAATCAATAATGTCAACGTCTATGCAGTCTTCTGGTGTGTCTGGATGCTGCATAGCTTTCACAGCATTCAACTTGAACTCATCCTCATTGACTCTCAGGGTTACTTCCCCTTTATGTACATCAATGAGAGTTCGTCCAGTTGCTAGGAAAGGTCTTCCTAGAATGAGAGTTGCACTCTTGTGCTCCTCCATTTCCAGCACCACAAAGTCAGTTGGAAAGGCAAATGGCCCAACCTTGACAATCATGTCCTCTATTATGCCTGATGGGTGTTTAATGGAACCATCAGCAAGTTGGAGGCATATCCTGGTTGGTTTGACTTCTCCAGTCAACCCAAGCTTTCTGATAGTGGATGCAGGTATTAGATTGATGCTTGCTCCAAGATCACATAGGGCTATCTTGGTGCAGGCGCCTTCTAATGTGCAGGGTATCATAAAGCTTCCAGGATCTTGAAGCTTTTCTGGTAAGCTTTTCAAAATGACTGCACTGCATTCTTCAGTGAGAAACACTTTTTCAGTTTCTCTCCAATTCTTCTTATGGCTTAAGATCTCTTTCATGAACTTAGCATAAGAGGGTATTTGCTCAAGTGCCTCTGCAAACGGAATCTTTATTTCAAGAGTCCTTAGATAGTCTGCAAAGCGGGCAAATTGCTTATCCTGTTCCGCTTTGCGGAGTTTCTGAGGATAAGGCATCTTGGCTTGATATTCTTCAACCTTAGATGCTGCAGGTTTATTCCTTACAGAAATGGCTGAAGAGGCCTTGTTAGGGGGATAATCATCAGAACTCTCAGGTGCCTGATTCTCCTTGGGCGTTTGAACGCCAGGAGTGGATGAAGTTTGGGCGTTAAACGCCAACTTCTCCCCCTTTTCTGGCGTTTGAACGCCAGAACTGGGCAGGGAATGGGCGTTTAACGCCAGCTTTCCTCCCTGTTCTGGCGTTTGAACGCCAGTATTGGGCAAGGAATGGGCGTTTAACGCCAACTTTCCTTCCCTTTCTGGCGTTTGAACGCCAATAATATTCCTCTCTGGGCTCTTACTGTCCTCAGAGGGATTTTGAACAGTGGCTTGGTCATCCTCTGTCAACTGTTCCTTAATTGACTTCTTGCTCTTTTGAGCAGTGGCATTCAGTGTTTTCCCACTCCTCAGTTGAACTGCTTGACATTCTTCTGTTATTTGTTTAGATATTTGCTGTTTTGCTTGATTCAACTGCAGTTCTATGCTCTTGTTAGCAACCTTAGTATCATGGAGCATTTCTTTAAATTCTGCTAACTGTTCTGTCATCAGGAGCAATTGTTGATTAAGCTCATTCATCTGTTCTTGAGGATCAGGATCATTGACTACTGCCATGACCTCTTCTTGTGGAACGAATTCCTTGCTAGAATATAAGTATTGGTTTCTAGCAACAATGTCTATAAGCTCTTGAGCTTCTTCAATTGTCTTTCTCATGTGTATAGATCCACCAGCTGAGTGGTCTAAAGACATCTGAGCTTTTTCTGTAAGCCCATAGTAGAAGATGTCTAACTGTACCCACTCTGAAAACATTTCAGAGGGGCATTTTCTGAGCATACCTCTATACCTCTCCCAGGCATCATAAAGGGATTCATTATCCTCTTGTTTAAAGCCTTGGATGTCCAGCCTTAGCTGTGTCATCCTTTTGGAGGGTAAAAATGATTCAGGAATTTTTCTGATAACTGTTTCCATGTCTTTATGCTTGCTGTAGGTTGGTTATTCAACCACCTTTTTGCTTGATCTTTTACAGCAAATAGAAACAGTAACAGTCTGTAGACATCCTGATCTACCTCTTTATCATGTATTGTGTCAGCAATTTGTAAGAACTGTGCCAGAAACTCAGTAGGTTCTTCCTCTGGAAGACCGGAATACTGGCAATTTTGCTGCACTATGATAATGAGTTGAGGGTTTAGCTCAAAGCTGCTTGCTTTGATGGGAGGTACACAGATGCTACTCCCATATGCAGCTGTATTGGGGTTGGCATAGGACCCTAGAGTCCTTCTGGACTGGTTAATTCCACTTAAGTCCATAATGGACAAAAGGGAAATGATAACAATTGCAAAGAGATAAATTTTGTTTGTTTTTTTTTTTTTGAAATAACCGAAAAATAAAAATAAAAACAAAAAGGAAATTTAAAATAAAAATTCGAAAGTCAAAAGGAAAATAAAATAAGATTTCGAAAATTAGAAAGAAAATAAGATCAAAGCAAATTGAGAACTGAATCAATTAGTAAAAAAAAAGATTTTGAAAACAGCAATTAAGAAGATATGATTGAAAAGTTTTTATGAAAAAGATTTGATTTTTTTTTAAAAAGAGGAAAGAGAAAAACACAAAATGACACCAAACTTAAAATTTTAGAAAATCAAACACTATTTTTTTTTCGAAAATTTTAAAGGAAAAACACAAAGGGGACACCAAACTTAGAACTTTTATGAATCAAAAAGGGACTACGAGCATGCAAAAATCGAAAATCAAAAAGAAAAACAAAAGCATGCAAATGACACCAAACTTAAAATATGAAACTAGACTCAACAAAAAAAAAAACTCTAAACCAACAAAAATAAAACAGTCCTAATCTAAGCAACAAGACAAGCCGTCAGTTGTCCAAACTCGAACAACCCCCGGCAACGGCGCCAAAAACTTGGTGCACGAAATTGCAATAACACTTTTGCAATCCCGCACAACTAACCAGCAAGTGCACTGGGTCGTCCAAGTAATACCTTGCGTGAGCAAGGGTCGATCCCACGGAGATTGTCGGCTTGAATCAAGCTATGGTTATCTTGTAAATCTTAGTCAGGATATCAGAAATTATCGGGATTGATTGTGAAAAGCAAAAGAACATGAAATGGTTACTTGTTTTGCAGTAATGGAGAATAGGTTGAGGTTTGGAGATGCTCCATCTTCTGAATCTCTGCTTTCCTACTGTCTTCTTCATCAAACACGCAAGTCTCCTTCCATGGCAAGCTGTGTGTAGGGTTTCACCGTTGTCAGTGGCTACCTCCCATCCTCTCATTGGAACGATTCCTAATGCCCTGTCACGGCACGGCATTCCATATGTCGGTTCTCAATCAGACCGGAGTAGAATCCAGTGATTCTTTTGGCGTCTGTCACTAACGCCCCGCCTTCAGGAGATTGAAGCACGTCACAGTCATTCAGTCATTGAATCCTACTCAGAATACCACAGACAAGGTTTAGACCTTCCGGATTCTCTTGAATGCCGCCATCAGTCTAGCTTATACCACGAAGATTCCGATAAAAGAATCCAAGAGATAACTACTTAATCTAAGGTAGAACAGAGGTGGTTGTCAGGCACATGTTCATAGTTGAGAATGATGATGATTGTCACTGATCATCACATTCATCCGGATTAAGAACAAGTATTATCTTAGAATGGAAGCAAGCATGATTGAATGAGAAACAGTAGTAATTGCATTAATCCATCAAGACACAGCAGAGCTCCTCACCCCCAACCATGGGGTTTAGAGACTCATGCTGTGGAAGAAAAGGTGTACAATGTCATAAGGTCGCATTCCGTACTGATTACCAAGTCAAAAGGTCCTATAAGTAGTAAACTAGTATCCTAAGGTTTACAGAAATGAGTAAATGACAGAAAAATCCACTTTCGGGCCCACTTGGTGTGTGCTTGGGCTGAGCATTGAAGCTTTTATGTGTAGAGACGTTTTCTGGAGTTAAACGCCAGTTCTCATGCCAGTTTGGGCGTTTAACTCCAAGTTTTATGCCAGTTCCGGCGTTTAACGCTGGAATTTCTGAGGCCGGTTTGCTACGCAGGTTTGGGCCATCAAATCTTGGGCAAAGTATGGACTATTATATATTGCTGGAAAGCCCTGGATGTCTACTTTCCAACGCCGTTGAGAGCGCGCCAATTGGGCTTCTGTAGCTCCAGAAAATCTGCTTCGAGTGCAGGGAGGTCAGAATCCAACAGCATCTGCAGTCCTTTTCAGTCTCTGGATCAGATTTTTGCTCAGAACCTTCAATTTCAGTCAGAAAATACCTGAAATCACAGAAAAACACACAAACTCATAGTAAAGTCCAGAAAAGTGAATTTTAATTAAAAACTAATAAAAATATACTAAAAACTAACTAAAAGATACTAAAAACATACTAAAAACAATGCCAAAAAGTGTACAAATTATCCGCTCATCAGCGTGCTTGACGCGAATGCGTGGACTGGAATCTGCACAAATGACGCAAACGCGTGGACGACGCGGACGCGTCACATGCGCGATCTGCAAAAATACAAATGACGCTGGTTACGAATTTTGGGCTATTTTGACCCACTTTCCAGCCCAGAAAACACAGATTAGAAGCTGCAGAATGGACAAATCAAGTGGTCCCCAACCATCAACTGAAGATCTGTTAATTAATTCGAATTTAAATTCAAATCTTATCTTTTAGGAAAAGATATTATTTTTAATTTTTTTATTTTAAATCAATTAGGATTAGTTATAAAAAGGGAGACTTCTCTTCTATTAGGTAGATTAGACTAGATTAGAGGGATTCTATTAGGGAATTCTATACAAATTTACATTCTACATTCTATGAGCAACTAAACCTCCACTGTTAAGGTTAGGAGCTCTGTCTATTTGTATGGATTGATTTTATTACTTTTTCTATTTTAATTTATGTTTTGGATTTATATTTAAGAATTGTTTTCGTTCTTTATGTTATGAATTTGGGTGGAACGGAAGTATGACCCTCTTTCTATTTGAGTTCTTGTATAACTTGAAAAAGCTCTATACTTGAACAACAGCTTGAAAACATATTCTCCTAAATTTTAATTATTTGGATTTAACGGGATACGTGACATATAATCCCCTTATTTTTGGGTAATTAGAGTTTTTGTGGCATGAAAACTGAAAATTGATTTTTACCCTCTAATTGGAATTAATTGACCAAGGAATTGGCAGTTGATGAACTTTAGAGGAGACTAGAAAGGTCTAAGGAATTAGGGTCTAGTCACATATAGTTTGCCATAAATTAAATCCTACATAATTAAAATAGTTAGTAAGAAAAGTTAATCCGGAAAAATAGATAACTCTAAAGGCTTAACTGTTTATCCATATTTTATTCCCAATTTATTTAATTGTCTATACTTTTGATATTTTTGAATTCAAACTTAAATCTTTTGAATATTTCAAAACCAATTTCTGCTTGCCTAACTAATCCAATCAATCAATCATTGTTGCTTGATCCATCAATCCTCGTGGGATCGACCCTTACTCACGTAAAGTATTACTTGGTATGACCCGGTGCACTTGCCAGTTAATAAGTGTGGGTTATAAATTCCACATCAAGTTTTTGGCGCCATTGCCGGGGATTGATTGTGATTAACAACTATTAGTTGTTTGATTGCTTAGATTAGGCATTTTAGTTTTAATTTTATTTAAAAATTTTGTTTTACATATTTTTGAAAAAAAATTTATTTTTAATTTTATAAAAAAAAATTGCTTTAAATTTTCGAAAGAAAAAAAAAAAGAGAAAATTTTTTTTTACGGTATTTTTTTATTTTTACTTTACGTTAATTTTTTTTCTTTTTCTTTACGTTATTTATTTTTTTCCTTTTTCGTTTAACCCCCTGTCCCCCTTCTCCTGTTTCGTTTAAAATTTTTTTTTTCTTTCTCTTTTATTACTTATTTAAAATAATAATAATAATAATAATAATATAAAAAAAAATTTATTAAATTTTAATTTTCAAAAAAAAAATAAAATAAAATAAATATTTTGATTTATTTTATTAAATTTTTTTTATTTTTTGAAATTAAGTTTGGTGTTTCCTAGTAGTTTTATTTTAATTCTTTGAATTCTGTTCTTTCTTCTATACTTTCCTGTTTACCACATGGTGCGTTTAATCTTTTTTGGTGTTTTGTGCTAAGGAAAAATAATGGAAAGAGATCACATGGGTTACTACTTGCATCCAAGTAGTGATTCATACTATGGTGGATGGAGGAACTATCAAAATTTTGGTTGGCAAAGCCAAAACCAAAGAAACTTCAGTACTCCAAGTTTTTTCAACTACCAAGAACCATCATCTTTCTACCCATATCAAGAGCCACCATCAGATATTGAGGCTTCTCAAAAGGAGGGTGTTATGGAAGTAGAAACTCTGAATGCTATTCTTATCCAGAACAAGCTTATGACTCAGCAATTAAATCTACTTACTCAACAGATGGGTGGCATGCAAGTCCCAGCTATCAACACCCAAAATCTTCTTCAAGAGGCAAACTCTAAATCCCAAGAAGATCCTAATTGGGAGATGATGATGAGTTTTATGCAGGAAATCAGAGCCTCCATTAGAAACTTGGAGGTGCAAATGGGCCAAATAAGCAAGCAATTAGAAGAAGAGGAAGATGCACAACCTCCAATGTCCTTGGTAAGTAATGAAAAAGAGATTGAATTAGAAGAAAGCTACCAAGAGGAAGAGGTTGAAATTGAGAAAGCTTGCAAAGAGGTAGAAGAATTCAAAGAAGAACACAAGGGAGTGGAGCTTGCAAGACATCTCCCAAAGCCATCACCATCCAATACAACATTCAAGTGGATAAAATTTCTACCCTTAATCCTTACTTTCCCACTTGAATATGGGCTACTTGAGACGGATGGTCAACTTAGAGCTCTTTGTGGCATTAAGAGCAAGAGGAATATGGTTAGTGGTAAGAGTTTTCAAGCAAGGTTCAATATGGTTGCATGCTCCAAATTAAAGTGCAAGGATTGGTGTAGAGCTAATTTGAATGGGTCTAGAAGGTTGTTTAGATGTCTCTGTGAGAATTCAGATTGCTTGCCACTAGGTGGAAATAATGGTGATCCACAAGAAGACGGACGTAAAAGCAAGATTTGGGACCCTGGAATTCATCCCCAAAATCAACTCTCTTGTGGCCTTGTCACTTGCTTCAATTTTCTCAAAGGCGTTATACGCCTGGTTTGGGATCCCGGTAGCTATTGGAATTACAAACATTGGTGGGGATTCCTGGATCAGTACAAGCATAAGCCTCCATGACAAGGAGATCACCACATGTCCAACTTAAGGACTTTAACTAAAAGTGCTTGGTGGGAGACAACCCACCGTGATATGATCGTTCTTTTTCGTATCCTTAGTTATTTTCTCATTTATTTTATTTTTATTGAGTTCTTACTAATTTTCTGATCATACAGCTATTTTTAACACAGGAACCGAACACCTCAAGCTATATTTAAAAAAAAAAGCCACGCGACACGATCGCATCAGCGACGCGTCTGCGTCGCAAGGAGAGGGGAGAAAATAAAAACAAACAGAGAGTCACGCTGGAGCGTGGCTGGAGGCGTGCCAGTGGCACAAATCGCCCCACGCGACCGAATCGCCGACGCGTCCGCGTCATGTGGGAATATTAGCCTCCCACGCGACCGCGTGACCCACATGACCGTGTGCCCTGATTTTTCGACGTAAAAAGCGTGCACAACCAAATATTGTGCTGGAGTGGTGCTGGCTTGGTGCTAGACGCATAATCCCTATCATGCGAACGTGTCGCCGACGCGTCCGCGTCATTCCCTTCTGAAGCCGCTCACGCGATCGCATGTTCCACGCGATCGCGTCACCCCTAAATTGGCAAATATTTAAATTTGAACAGAGAGTTGTGCAGGCGCGAGGCTGCACTCGCGCCTGAAGCATAACATGGGTCACGCGACCGCGTGACCGACGCGACCGCGTCAACTAACTAAAACGCAATCACGCGAACGCGTGCCCCACGCGTTCGCGTTGCTTGCGCCACACTAGCTCGCCACCCAGTTTTCTTTCTCTCTCTCTCCCAATCCTAATTCTCTCTTATTCTTTTATCCTTTTATTTTTCTTTCCTCATAATATTTATCTCTTTCTATTTTCAGTTTTGTTTGCTTGAGGACAAGCAAACCTTTAAGTTTGGTGTTGACGCTTCGCTTAAGGGTTTTCTATCTCTTCCTATGGCACCAAAAGGGAGGCGAATCATCTTCATTAAGGAGCACAACCTGAAGAATAAAACGACAGCTAGGATAACTAAGGTGGTTGAGTTCCTTTCATTTTTATTTCTCCTTTCTTTTTCTATGTTATGTTTCGGTTTTCTGCTATTTTACTTTGTCTGTTGCATGATCTTTTATTAGTTAGAATCCTAGGATTAGTTTTCGTTTAATTGCTTTAATGCTGAAAAGATGTTTCATGTACCACTCAATGAACTTGAATCTAAAAAGAAAAGAAAAAAGAAGTGATGTATTGCATGAGAAATTGAGTTTAATTCTAAGAATAGTCTTATTTACTTAAATGTGGTGGTATTTTCTGTAATTTTTGAATGCATGATATGAACAGTGCATATTTGAATTTGAATCAAGGGATGTTGATGTATAAGGAACAGGAATTTAGAGAATTATTATGACTTCTCTGAAATAAACAAAAATTTAATCCTTGAAGCAAAAGAAACAGCAAAAAAAATCATTATATAAAAAAAATATAATAATAATAAAAGCAAGGTCCAAGGCTCTGAGCATCAATGACTAGGGAGGTCAGACATGATTAAAAGCTCAAAGAGTTGTTTCCCTAGTCATATGCTTGTGGTGTGATTGTGTCAAGTAATCCTTGAGACAGAACACTTAGAGTCGAGACCAAGTGCGTTTAATAGAGTATGCCAAAGGCTTTGAGCACCACTATCTAAGAGTAATTGAAAGAAAAATCAGAACTCAAAGAGAGTTCCCCAGTTAAGTGCTTGTGGTGTTTCTGTGTCAAGTAACTCTTGAGACAAAACATTTAAAGTCACGGCTAGGCTCAAGGTGCAAAGCACCAAAGAAAAATAAATTAAAGTAAATGTTACTGTGTTTAAGGATTAAACTGAAATGTAAAGATCAGAGAATTCATAATATCATCCGGATTCTAATTCTGAATGACAATAACATTCTTGATTCAAAGGAGAGTGAGATGCCAAACCTATTCAGGATTACAGTTATAAACCCCACTATAAAAAGAAACATGAGCTTAATCGAACTCTCATTCTCATGCAAATTCACATCATAAGCTTATATTAGTTTTGGTTGCTTGAGGACAAACAACAGTTTAAGTTTGGTGTTGTGATGCGTGAGCATCTTATCTATCTTTTTCTAGTGAATTTGCATCTAATTTGTTGAGTTTAATTAAGAATTAATTATATTTTAGCCACTATGGATGCTATTTTGAGTTTTGTGCAATTTTATTTATTTTAGGTAGCATTCGGAGGAATTTGATGAAGTTTCTGCAGAGAATAAGAAGAAACCAAAGAGATGACCAGCGAAGACCGACGCGGACGCATGGCTCACGCGACCGCGCGGAATGGAGAAATCGCAATGACGCGATCGCGTGCTTGACGCGAACGCGTGGACTGGAATCTGCACAAATGACGCGAACGCGTGGACGACGCGGACGCGTCACATGCGCGATCTGCAAAAATACAAATGACGCTGGTTACGAATTTTGGGCTGTTTTGACCCAGTTTTTAGCCCATAAAACACAGATTAGAAGCTGCAGAATGGACAAATCAAGTGGTCCCCAACCATCAACTGAAGATCTGTTAATTAATTCGAATTTAAATTCAAATCTTATCTTTTAGGAAAAGATATTATTTTTAATTTTTGATTTTAAATTAATTAGGATTAGTTATAAAAAGGGAGACTTCTCTCCTATTAGGTAGATTAGACTAGATTAGAGGGATTCTATTAGGGAATTCTATACAAATTTACATTCTACATTCTATGAGCAACTAAACCTCCACTGTTAAGGTTAGGAGCTCTGTCTATTTGTATGGATTGATTTTATTACTTTTTCTATTTTAATTTATGTTTTGGATTTATATTTAAGAATTGTTTTCGTTCTTTATGTTATGAATTTGGGTGGAACGGAAGTATGACCCTCTTTCTATTTGAGTTATTGTATAACTTGGAAAAGCTCTATACTTGAACAACAGCTTGAAAACATATTCTCCTAAATTTTAATTATTTGGATTTAACGGGATGCGTGACATATAATCCCCTTATTTTTGGGTAATTAGAGTTTTTGTGGCATGAAAACTGAAAATTGATTTTTACCCTCTAATTGGAATTAATTGACTAAGGAATTGGCAGTTGATGAACTTTAGAGGAGACTAGAAAGGTCTAAGGAATTGGGGTCTAGTCACATACAGTGACGGATCCAGAAAATTTTGTGAGTGGGGGCAAAATATACATAATATGATAATAATTTTTATAATTATACTTTGTTATTATAAAATATAATTAGTCTTTAAATTATCTAATCAATAAATTAAAATATTAAAATAATAATTTAAAGGGTTAAGTATGATTTTGGTCCCTAACGTAGGGGCCAAAAATCGATTTCGTCCCTCGGCTTTTTTTCGCTTCAAAAAGGTCCCTGAGGTTTCGGTTTGTTTTAAAATCGTCCTTCGGACCAAAATGCCCCTATCCCTTCTTCCCCAAAATTCTCCCTTCTTCTCCAAAATTATGCAACCACCACCACCACCACCACCACCACCACCAGAACTCAGAATCAGAACAACAACCACCACCACCACCATCATCATTATCATCATCATCATAACTCAGAATCAGAACAACCACCACCACCACCACCACCACCCCTCATCCACTGTCACTCCATCACCAGCATCCATCACACCAAAACATCAGAAAATCCAGAAAAATCAACATCAGAAAATCAGAAAAACCAAAACATCAGAAAATCAACATCATTATTGTCATCCTCATCAAAATCCAGAATTCAAAAAATCTAGAAAAATCAAACAACAATATACTCAGAATCAGAAAATCATCATCATCAAGAACCCAGAATCAACAAGAAGAAGAAGAAGAAGAAGCGGCGAGCGGCGGACAACGGCTCGGCGGTGGTGTCGGCGGGAAGAAGAAGAAGAGGCGGACAGCGGGCGGCGGTGCGGCGGTGGGGAAGAAGAAGAAGAAGAAGAAGTGGCAGTGGGGTCGGCGGTGGAGTCGGCGGGCGGCGGGAAGAAGAAGAAGAAGAAGAAGAAGAAGAAGAAGAAGAAGGGGGGTCGGCGGTGCGGCGGTGGGGTTGGCGAGCGGCGGTGCGGCGGCGGTGCGGCGGCATGACGTCCTTCTTCTCTCCCCCCTCCACCCTCCACCCTCCCCCCCCCCACCTTTCTCACCCCCCCCCCCCTTTCTTTCTCCCCCTCCCCCCTTCTGTATCCTATCCCCCTTTCTTTCTTTTTTTTTTTTTTTTTTGTTTATTTTATATTTATTTTATTTTATAATTTTTTTAATAAAGGGTAATTTGGTAATAAAAAAAATATAATTGGTAAAAAGGACGATTTTAAAACAAACCGGAACCTCAGGGACCTTTTTGAAGCAAAAAAAAGCCGAGGGACGAAATCGATTTTTGGCCCCTACGTTAGGGACCAAAATCATACTTAACCCTAATTTAAATAATAATATATAATTTAAAATTTCATTTTTTAGGTTTTATATTTTAAAAAGATTAAATAATTTTTTCATTGTCAATACAATCAAATGTCTTTCTTTTTATATATGTCGTTAAATAATCATTTAAAATTTATCTCTCATACGATTACAAAATCGATTCTTTATAATATTCATATTTAAATTTTTTTTCAACTGATGTTATCCAGAAAAAATTAAAGTTAACTTAAAAAAAATATTAATGAATAAACAGTATTATTTTGATTTCTTATATATTATTATTATTATTATTATTATTATTATTATTATTATTATTATTATTATTATTATTATTATTTATTTAACCATTTTTATTTAATAATTAATATAAAATTAATATTTTTATTAGTCATTTTTAATTTAATATTAAAATTAGTTTAATAAGATAATTTATTTAATTTGAAATAAATTTAACAGAATAATTTTATATATTTATAATCAAATATAATAAAATATTAGGCTGAATTCTATTGACTATCAAATATTTAGATTAAATGATATATTATTTGTTAAATATTAAAATATTTTTTTGTCACTTTTAATAAATATAATATTTGTTAGTTATTTTTATCACAATTTTCAAATTATTTAACGATTATTTTGTCTGCGTCTAAATCTTTTAGATATCAAATTAGTAGTTACCTCTATTTTAAAAAATAATCAAATATATATAATATATATACACAGCATAACAGTACTATTCACTGAGTATACAAACATATTTTTTAAATTTTAAATTTATTTATTAGTCACAATTATAAAATAACAAATCTATAATTATTTTACTCTTTTTTCTTTAAATGTTATTGTAACAAATTCATTTGAATTTTGAATTGTTATTTATTTTTTTTATCATTGATGTTAATGAGTGAAATTTACTTATTGTGGGGTCAAATTTGATTATATAATGGGGGCAAATAATTTTTTTACTATGTATTAATTAACAAATTTTTAAATTCCACTGGGGGCACTTGCCCCCACTCCCTTCAACATAAATCCGTCCCTGGTCACATATAGTTTGCCATAAATTAAATCCTACATAATTAAAATAGTTAGTAAGAAAAGTTAATCTGGAAAAATAGATAACTCTAAAGCCTTAACTGTTTATCCATATTTTATTCTCAATTTATTTAATTGTCTATACTTTTGATATTTTTGAATTCAAACTTAAATCTTTTGAACATCTCAAAATCAATTTCTGCTTGCCTAACTAATCCAATCAATCAATCATTGTTGCTTGATCCATCAATCCTCGTGGGATCGACCCTTACTCACGTAAGGTATTACTTGGTACGACCCGGTGCACTTACCGGTTAGTAAGTGTGGGTTATAAATTCCGCATCAAAAGACCAAGGCAGAGTTTGACTATTGGTTTGATATCATGAGGACTGAGAATCCGGCGATGTGTGACTGGGCAAACAGAATAGAGTATGATAAATGAACTCAGCACCAGGATGGTGGCAGACAATTCGGTCACATGACGACCAATATATCTGAGTATGTTAATTCTGTATTAAAGGGTACAAGAAATCTTCCGGTAACCGCCCTGGTTAAGTCGACATACGGTCAGCTTACGGAGTTGTTTGTGATTCGAGGTCAGACGGCAGAGGCTTAGTTGGCCCTAGTGCCCAGTTTTGCCAGTCTTAATTAATATCATAATGTTTGGATTTATTCAAATCACATTGCAATTTGTCACTACTCCAATAATTTTAATGGACAAAATCCTATTTGCAATGTTTTCGAAAAATAATTTTAGAATGAGATTCTGATTTCAATTCCTATTTTCAATAATTAAGTCTTTTAACTCTTGAAACTAAATTAAAAGTAGCCTATATATTTGGTATTTTTTAGAAATCATTAAAAGACATAGAGGAGACAACCAAAAATTTTCAAAAGTTTAAATATTTTCTCCTGTGTCCATAGTTCAGTTAAGGTCCTCTACTCCTCTTCAACAATTTTTTGACCTTTTCCAATATGTTCTTTCATCCTCAAAAAAATAATACTCTAATTTTTTACAGTATAGCATTACTATTTCTAAAATTCTAAGATTTTTAAATTCAAGGTCTCTTTTTCTTTTTGGACGAATCATAATATTTCAACTAATCTAAATCATTGGCTTTTCAAAAATTTTTTGCCTCCACCAAAATTGAGAAAGTAGAAAATAAATTAGTAGATAAAAATATTTAAATATTATAATAATGAGATATATCTTGAGGTAGTGTTTATTTGCAAAGAGACTAGAAATGAAATTGAGGGACAAATTTATTAAAGTATCAACTAGACTTCATTGTTGTTTGTTGATAAAACACGCATAGCACAATAATTTTCTGAAAAATAAAAAATGGAAAAAAAAAAACTCAAAAGTCAAAGTTGGTGTTTGAAATTCTGAATTATTTCTATAATAGCAAAGCTACAATATCACAAGTCAACATCTAAATTCATCATCATCACCAATGCATTGGTAACACCAATACTCTCTTTTCCCTTTTCTCTGAAACCTTCAACATAATAACATGTCCTCTGCAACATTATTAACAGAGTCCTTGCATAGTATGCACCAATCATCATCAGATGAAGGTGCTAAATCCACCATGGGAAGTTCCCAAATGTTCAGCGACTACTATGGAATCATCACTAGTAGTAGTAGTGAGATAGTAGAGATAGAAGAAGAAGAAGAACAAGACATGAAGACATCAAAATTGTACCTTAATAATGATGCTCCTAAGACTATGTCAAGAATTAGTGAAGGGAAGAGTAGTGAGGAAGAAGAAAGTGTTTATGTAGCAGTTGGTAAGAGTGAGACAAGCATGGAAGCTCTAACATGGACTCTCAAGAACTTGGCTACTACCTCATCTACCATGCTTTATCTCATCCATGTTTTTCCTGAGATCAAACACATTCCAAATCCATGTAAGTCAAACACTCTCTTTTTTCTTTTTTCTATTTTAAAACCTTAGTCTTCTTATCATATCAATCTTTTCAATTTCAGTAACAAACATAAAATATATATGCTTTAAATAAATCAATTTTTTTTCCTTTTTAGTTTGTCTGTGTGTGAATAGTAGATGGTGCAAGATTTTGAGGCCCTGGTCCTACATAAGTGAGGTTGAGACCTTAACCACTAAGTTGGTTTAAGATCAGAAATATATGATCCTTGTTTTAATAGTAAAGTATCAAATATTCATGGACATATATAGAAAATTGTTGAATCTTTGATTGAAACAAAGTACTAATAAACACAGTTTGTTTTTCCAACATCACCTGTGAACCAATTTTAATTTGTGAGCTTAAAATGATGCCTAAGTCAATAAAAGACTGCTGAAGATTGAATTCTCAGTTTGATGAGCTTTAATTTAGATCAGTAAACCTTGGCTAGCTTGTACAATCATTAATGAAGCAAGAATGTGAGTTCCAAGGACAAAAGTCAACCATCATGAAGAATACTTTTAGATTATTTCAAGATGTTGCATTGTTTTCAACATATTGAATTTGCATTGCATTATTTTTTATATATTAATATTCAAATACTATATAAAATAAGCTGGTTTGGTTTGTCAGTAAAAATGACAAGTCTAACAACAAAAATGATGTGATAATTTCTCAGCTTGCATGGATATTAGTTACAAAATGTCAAAATCATCTAATATATATTTTGTAGTTTAGTTTAAAAAAAAAACTTAAAAACAAAATTAACCTATTTAACTCATCATTTCGGACAAATCAAATCAAATTATCATTTCTTTGGTCTACTAAAAAGAAAGTAACTCATTTTTTAATTTTGACTCGCTGCTCGTGGCAAGTTAATTAGAACCCGTCCACTCGTTTTTTCAATAGCTCTATTGAAAAGTGGATATACTCTCGAGGTGTGCTAAGGGACCAGCAACTTTTGTGTTTGGCTATCAATAGTGTTTTTAATGGTGTGAGATTAGATCCAATAGTAAGAAATCACTCACTTTTTTTATGGTTAAGTACTGATCACAAAACACAAAAGTTGCTACCCCTAGACTTTTTCATACCCCAAAACATACATAAATATTTTTCAGGTATTTTATTAGAATGTAAATGCTAAAAGGCTTAATAGATAGATAGTTAAATTTGTAATAATTAAGCAATGTGTAAATAGTGTGTATTTGGGACTAGCTGTTGTTTCTGCAATGACAGTGGGAATGGGAATGATCCCAAAGAGCCAAGTGAGTGGTGAGCAAGTAGAGAGCTACATGGCCCAAGAAAGAGCCAAGAGAAGAAACCTCCTTCACAAGTTCCTTCAAACTTGTTCTGCTTGCAAGGTTAAGGTGGACACCATTCTCATTGAGAGTGATTTTGTTGCAAAGGCTATATTGGACTTGATCCCCATTCTTCATATTACAAAACTTGTTCTTGGACTCAACAAATCCCAATTAAGGTACAATTTTTTATAAATCACAATTTTACATTACTCCTTAGTCATTAAGATTTTAAATTGTAAAGGTTAGTGATCAAAGTGATTGTTCAAAAAATATTTGAAGATAAATTTGGAATTCTACTCTTTTATATAACCTAATCACATGTAATTACTTAAGAATATCAGTGTTCTAATAATTTTAATAGTCGGTATCAATTATAAAAAATACATATAATATAAGTTAATTGAAATCAACCGTTAAAATGACTATAGCACTGATATTTCAGAAATATTTGAAAAATTTTCAATCAATTATCAAAGATCACATAGGGGAGTGAAATGGAAGTTGCACTTATAAGATTTTGGATGAACAGAAAACTAAGATCAAGAAAAGGGAATGGCATAGCAGATCAAGTACTTCAGAGTGCACCAGAAATGTGCAAGGTGAGAATTGTGTGTGAAGGGAAGGAAATTAGTGAAAACATAACTGGATCAGGGTTAGGTTCAGGATCACCCTCTCCTTCTCCTCATGCCACTTCCATGCCCCATAAAGAGCCTCTCAAAAAAGATTCTGTTTCATGCACTTGTTTTAACTTTTAAGCCAAACTTCTTCAATTTCATTCCATTCTGTGTTACTATGTCATGATTATTATTATTGTATAATTTCTATATAGGAATATTACAAATTATGGAATGAAAAAATGATTTATAATTTGGTTATAAAGATTGGTCATGTAATGTGTATCTTATATGAATGCAGGTTTGAGTTTTGTTTTTTGTAAGTATTTATTAAATTTTGAAATATATTCTCTAATTTTAGTTGGTTGGTCAAAGTTTATGATATTATCAATATATTGAAATTATCGTAATATTTTTAACTTATCTCTTAATTATTGTAATAATTCTAGAGTGACAGAAGATTTTTATTAAAAAAGACAATAATATTGATAATAAAGTAGTTATAATTAATAAAGAAATACAATAGATACTCAATTATTATCATATTACCGCTAAAATTTTCGTGTGGACTTTAGCTTTTGTTCTTGCTTGAAAGGAATAACTATATGATTATTAAAATTAGTTAATTTCTTATGATAGGTGCAGCCAAACAAAAGAAACGTGCATGCATCCATGATGATCAGCTGATCTCAAAGAAAAAAATATATATATAATTAAGTTTTATATTAGCTTTAGTTTAATTTAAATGAATTATTAATATAATATATAATAGATCAGGTCTATTTGAAGAACGAACCTCTCAATTTCCCATACAAATTTTGTTCAACGTAGATACATGCAAGTAGTTAAAGTTTGTCTGAGGTAAATATTAATAATTAATTCTAATAGGCTGCGTTTGTTTCGGAAAACAGGAAAGGACAAGACACTGATTGATAGAGATATAAAATTTTATGTTCTTGTATTCTGTTTGGTGATAAACTAGAACAAATTATGAAAATTTAATTTATTCTCATTTTTTTTCATTCAAAAATTTTGAGATAAAAAATATAATTATAAAAAATTAACAATAATAATGAAAGAAAAAATAAAAATAAGTTGTGTCCCTTGTCTCTGTGTCCTTCATGTCATGATTGACACAAAATACACTAATTCAGTGTCTTTGAACATATTGTTTCTGTCTATATCTCTTCTGTCAAACACGATTTTATGTCTCTGTGTCCTATCTCTATAAACAAATACAGCCATAATGATGCTCTTTCATGCCGTTTTTCTTTTTTTTTTTTAATTTGTTACAAATTTGAATTTTATTTAAAGATTGGTTGTTGGACAATGAATTACTGTATGCATAAGGTAGAACTCGAATTCTCAAAATTTGTTTAAGCGAATGAATGAATTTATGACCACTCAATCAATTCAAGTTGGTTTAAACTTGTGTTATTTAGCATTTATTAATTTTAACGACAATTAATGAACGCCAAATAAAATAAATTTAAGCTATTTTTGTTTAATATTTTTATTTTATCGAAGATAGAGATACTCAAACCCACAACCTCTTAAAGTAAATATAAAGAAAATATGTCATTTGAGTTATAACTCATTGACGATTAATATTTTTAATTACTAGACATTTTCGTTACGAATAATATAGATTTAGCTTAATTAGAACTTTAAAGAGAATACACGGTATAGTTTAAACCAGACAATATATATATATTAATAATTTTGCTTCATGTAAATGATCACAGGTGATGAAGAAAAGTTGTAACATATGGAAAATAAAATTGTCTTTTCAGAAACTTAACCTTTCGGAAATCCTAAGGTTTAATTCCTTTACACCTCAGCAACCTAAAAATTTAACCTTTTTTTTTTTTTACCTAAAATCAAATTCATGTGATTATTATTGTCACAGTTGTTGCCCAAATAACAATAGTAATAAACTCTTAATTTTATTTTATTTTTTTACTTATTGACATGTGAAGTATAATTTCGTTTCTCATGTATATCTTTTTTAGTCTTATATTAATAAACACATGAATTGACCAAATGATTTAATTTTGCCTTGTTCATACTATTTTAAACAAAGACTAACAAAATTATAAATAAAGAAATTATATTTGCACAATTTTTCATGTTATCTCAACTAAGATTCAAATAAGATTGGCGAACATAGAAAACATTAGTCCCTAACAAAAATAGGTTATTGTTAGAAACAAGGAATGTCATGAATACAAGAGTTTTATTGGTTTATGATGCAAAATTTTCTACCAACTTTAATTGTTAAACTGACTTTTTGATTGATAAAGAATGCTAAATTCAACTAACGAACAAAACGGTTGTTTCAATTCTTAATTAATAAAAGAAAGTAACTAGCTATGACTTTGTCTTCTTGATGTTTCTCTGTTTTTTCTTAATGTTTAATGGTAGTTGGAAAAATTCCAAGGACTCTTGTGAATGAGGAGTATGCTGACAGTTACTTGACAGAAGAGAAAGGCAAAAGGAAACTGCTTCTTCAAAGTTCATTGACTTGTGCAATCTTAAACAACTATTTCATTCTATTAATCTGTTTGACAAGTTTAATCCTTTCATCAATTAATCCTTGCACTTTATGACCCTCTAATGATGTTACCAACTACAGAGTTTCACAAAAAGAAGATGAATCCATTGAATCTGTTCCTCTTACACGTCTTATGCACAATTCTATGAGGGCATTTAGACCAAGATTTCAATAACAAGATATTAAATAAAGATTGCATTAAAGTGTAGGAAGTTTTTTTCTTTATTAGACTTAGACCAGGAATTTGATATATGATATGAACCTTTCTTAGTTCCTTAAATTTTTAACATCAATTCTTGTTGTATTGGATGTAGATACTCCTTTAGATTAAGAAACATGAGTGTCATGTAATGAGAAATAGATTCTCGGCAATGATGAGTTCCAAGGCAGAAAAAAAAGTTGTCATTTTTCAAAAACATGACACTCATGTTTTCAAAGGAAATAAAAGCATTCAAATCAAGCATTGATTTTCAGGTCTGCATGGGCACAGAATTTTGGGGGATGCCCATGTGGCTGAGTTTCCACAGTTTCATGCTTACCATCATCACCACCATTAATCACAGCTCAAGTTCCTTCTTTTATGCCTTTGAGATGACAGAGAGAAGCCATGCATTTTGATTATGCCATACAAATTTGAAACTTTGCAAATAGCCAACAAAAACAAACATACAATTCCTCATCATCTGTTCCTGAAACATTGAAAAACAGTTCCTCCAACCCCCCACCTAACAGAAACCATTCTTGCAATCAATATTGTCTATATCTAGAAGAAATCAAACTCCAGATAATTATCCGAACCCTTCTGATTCGCTATTGACATGTGATTCACGGCCTTTTCGCCGGCAGACGAGGCTGGGGAAGGTATCTTCTCGAACTCTACAGGCTTGGGGATCTCAGGTGGGGTAGCGCAGCGGATCAATGCCCAGTTCACACCTTCGAAAAAGGGATGCTGCTTGATCTCGGTAGCACCTCGTTTATATGCCAATCTGTGCTGAGGTTCTTTTACGAGCAACCCTCTTATGAGATCCCTCGCCGCGAAACTGACAACAGGTGCTTCAGGAAACCGCAGAGGCTGACCTACAACATTAAACAATGTAGCTCGGTTCCCGGATCCCTTAAAAGGAGTTTTACCAAACAAGAGCTCATATAGAAAGATGCCAAAAGTCCACCAATCAACTGCACTTCCGTGACCTTCGCCTTTAATGATCTCAGGTGCCAAGTATTCATGGGTTCCGACAAATGACATAGACCGAGCATCAGTAGGCTCTGCAATGAGCTCCGGCAAGGGACTCACTTGGTTGCCAATTTCATTTTTGGGTTTCCGGTCCTTCTTTGATTTACTAGAAAAGAGCCGAGGTGAAAAGCATGTAGTAGGAGCGACACAGGATGGCTGGATACAGGAAGTCGGCTCAATACATGCTGGCTGGACACAATAAACAGGATTCTTTCTTAGAGGCTCGGTATCCATGGACGCACTTTTAACAAGAGTTGGGCTAACAGCACAGCGGAGCGAAAGGTCGAAGTCAGAGAGCATAATATGACCATCATCCCTAACCAAGACATTTTCCGGTTTAAGGTCACGGTAGACGATCCCAAGCATGTGAAGGTACTCCAAAGCCAGTAGGACCTCCGCCACATAAAACCTGCAAGTTCAGAGGAAATTAGCCTTTTCATTACCACTATATATTAAATTAAATCTTCACCAGCTTAAACAAATTACCAAAACAAAAAGGCACAATCACAAGTCATCAGCACTGCACTGACTAAATTATTGCTTCACTATTAATGACAACTAAGATTCGTAATTAGTTTATCTTCCACAAGCCAGCTTCCAAAAATTGGTTTACTCTTGGTGACTGTTACAATTAGTTTGAAGACACTCGAAATAATTCAAGGTGCTCACAACCTTGTAAACAAATTGATACTGATGTTATCTGGAATAAGCAACCATCCATATAATTAACATGCACAAATAAGGTCAAACATGCATGCATGCATGCAGACCCACAGGTAAACGAAACCCTAACCCTAATCCCAAACACACTCTTCATGCAAGCATGACAGTTCCAAAGTTATTGTACTAAGCACATTACTAGGAGACAACTTACAATGAATGTATAATTTGGACCTGAATCGGCAAACAACGATAATGTATTCATTTGTTTCAATATTCTATTGTGAGCCATAAATCTTTTTTAAGTCTCAACCAACCGCATGTTTCATGAAGATAGAGAAATCAATGTTTAACAAAAATTTGCAGAACCCGTTAGTTTCTAATGGGAGAGAATTAAAGCAGTACCAACAGATCAACTAAAGCTTATATAAAAACTGACATGCAATTGAAATAACAAATGAAAGTATGAACAATAACCAATATGAATAAACCAAAATTGAGTTTTCATGTTAAACATACTTTACTGCCTGCTCAGGAAAATGCTTCCCTGGTTGCTTCTGCCTCAGTGTATGGAGGTCTCCGCCGGGGCAGAATTCCATTACCAAGCATGAGAACTTCTCCGTCTCAAAATGGGTATACAAAGTAGGAAGAAAGGGATGGTCCAGCGATTGCAGGATTTCTCGTTCTGTCTGAGCACGAAGTAGCTTTTTCCGACTCGCTAAGGACCCTTTGTCCATTACCTTCATTGCAAAATAACATTTAGTTCCACTCAACTCAGAGAGATATACACTCCCAATATCCCCACAACCCAACCTCTTCAGCAGTCTAAAGTGACCTAAACCCAACGCCCCATCTCTAGATCGAACAGCTTGGATAGCTTCCCATCTCAAGTCATTGGCCTTATGGGGCTTGTTTACGGTGCTGCTAAAGCTACTACAAGTACTCTCATCACTCACATCACTGCTTGTACTTCCTCTGCAGATACTGCTCTTACCACTCTCAACAAAGTCGACTCGATCACTGATCTTAGCACTCCCACTTGTCTTTGCGAGACTGCTAGCCCCATCACTAACTTTCGCAGATACAGAACTGCTCTTCACACTTCCATATTCTGATATCTTTTTCTCTTGATCAGCAGAGTTCTCCAGTGAGCCTAAGCTCTCATTAATGCCGTGATCCGCTTCTCTAGATGCTTTGGCAAGAACAGTTGAGGAAGTACCAATAGTGGCAGCAGCAAGTTTATGACTCAAGGATTCAGCAGACACCTTCTGGACCGAAGCTCCCAAGTTCTTGCTTCCCGGAATCTCCCCAGTATCCTTCTTCGTTGTGTTCTGTGTAGACTTCAAAGAACCTTCGGAAGCAGTCGGCTCCAGTTTGCCCGTCTTCGTTGTGTTGTGATGATGTTTTGGGAGAGCTCTAGCAGTACTTTTCGAGTCCATCAGAGATCCTATGGAGTTTCAATTGAGATCAAATTGACAAAACCCTTGGCTGAAAATCCATTTATGTCTTCCCACAAAGAAGCAACCTATCAGAAGCATCAATATCATAAAAAAGATTCAGCTATGTCACCAAGTATGCTGTGCAAAAAAGTAACCAGTTTAACAAATAACATGTACACAGATAAACACAGTCTATAAATCATGATTGAAATCTGAACAAAAGTAGCTCACATAATCAAACAAGGAACAAATAGATCCATTAATCAGTGAAACATTCAACTGAAGCACAGATAGGTATGAATCCAAACATATAAACATAGCTAAAACTGTTAAAAGCATAACAGCATAACCTCCTTCTGAGTGAACCCACATGGTATATTATCCATGAAACCAACAGTGACAGAAGTACCAAAGAACAGAGTTAGCAAATTAAGAAAGCATGAATCCCTAGAAAGAAGAAAACTTGAGCTGTGAAGCTGCATGCATATACATACCATAATCATTTTAGTAAAGCTAAACAGTGATTAGCAACCATCAAGATAAGAATCAATTCCAAAAATCAAATTTAAATAACAACAAAGGGTAGGCAAAGAAAAAAGCAAGGTATTAGTCAAATTAGCCACCCCAATTGAGTGGGGGCAAAAACAGATTTTTGATGGAAAAAAAGGGGGAAATTACCGTAAGGAGGGGCAAGATGAAAGTAAGTTAGATGATGGAGTGAATTGGGAATAAAGAATGGATTTTGATCCGAATCTGAGGCAGATCGGGGGAAAAGAGAGAGACCCAGATGCGAAAAAGTGGAACTTGGGAAGGAGTAAGAGGTTAGGAGAAGGTAGGGGCAGAGAGAAGAAGAAGGAGAATGCAATGGAAGAGAGGGTAAAAAGGGAAAGTAAGAAGAAGAAGAATGAAGAGAGTAACAAAATTCAAAGTGGGATCAGAGACACTCACTCAGCTACGTTGCTTTAGCAGTTGAAGAGGGAGAGAGATAGAGAAAGGTGCTTGCTTGCTCGCTCCCATGGCTGTGTTGGACTATTAGGCACATTCAAGAGAGAGAGAATCAGGGTCAAAGGTAGTAAAGTCTAGCTTTTTCTTTTCATTTTTTCTTTTTCCTACAACATAAATTTAAATTCAGACAAATCACTTATTATTATTATTATTTATATATGGTCATTTGGTTAAGTTTTTTTATATTTTTTATATTAAATTGACAACAATATCTTTTTAGATTATAAATGGTTAGAGTGTTAATCTCAATTTAATTTGGAATAAAGAAATAAAATTCTTCATTTTTTTGGGAAATATAGAAATCACACTATCTCATTTTTAAAATGAGATGATTCAATTTCTATTTTTAAAAATTTAAAAAATTTAAAGTATAAAAATTAAATTCTTCTATTTATATACCTTTTATAATTTTTAAAAACACTAAAAAAATTATAATATTTTAGTAAATCACTTTTTTCACTTTCATTGGCAAAAAAAAAAAGCCTAAATATTCTTACATTGTAAACAATAAAAACCTTTTTTCCTTCGTGCAATATTTAATCAACAAATAGAGAGGAGAGAGAGAAAATGCGACTTATGTTGTTATTGTAGTTAAAAAAAGTTGCAACAAAATAAAAATATCATTTTTTCTCTTGACAAATATTAAATTATAATTTTTTTTCTTTATTTATAAAATATATACTTCTTTGAACAATAAAAATAAGTTATTATTTATTTTATATAACAAAAAATACTTTTATATGTTATTGATAATTATTTTGTTAGTTTAAATTATAATAATATAACATATATTTATTGATTATTAATAGAAATATTTTTATTTATTTATAATCTTGATCATTTAATATAAAATATTTTTTTATTAAATATTTTAAATTTTCTAATTTAAAATTTATTTTATAAATCGATGAACTAAAGATTTCACTACTTCTATAAAGATTATTTTAATAAATGACTTATTCATATGTTTTAATAGGTATTCAGCAACTCACTAAACACTAATTCTAAGAACATATTATCATTGTACTATTTAATATCAAATTCGCCTCATCTTTTATTTATTAGAATATGTTAATAAGCCGATGATCCACCTGAGAAATCAACTAAAATAACATTTTATTTGTTCATTTGTTCATCATTTTCAATATACAAAAACTTCAATGGTTTTTTGTCTCCAAGACCAACAGGGGTCCAAGTCACTAAACAGTTTCTGAGTCTTGCACTTGTCTATCATGCCTTTGCCCAAATAATTCTTTTAATTTTTTTTCTTTCCTTCATTTTTTTTTTCTTGGTTTAATATATGTTGATGCTACACCTCTTTCAGTTTTATTTTATTCTGAGTTCAGCTCTTCCCAAGGGGAAAATTAAATTTTGAAGAAAATGATAAATAGATTATTGATGTTTTGATTGGTTGATATTTAAATTTTTGATAATTTAAAAATATATTTAAATTCTTGATTTTTTAAAATTTAGACATATCGATCTCTCATATTCACTTGGGTCTGTCAGATTTAACAGAAAAATCAAACGTAATTCTCATTGTATTGACTTGATTCATACGGATTAGGGCTAACAATTTATACCCTACTCGGGATACTCAACCCGGAGCAACCCATTCAGATAGGATTGTCTATCCAACCCGCTGAGAGTAGGGTAGAGTACGGTACGAGTAGGGTAGGGTATGGGTTCAGGGTATATCCTACCCTACTCTACCCGCATTTCTAATATATTATATAATGTATATGTAAAAGTTATCTACGTAATGAAGAAATCTATCTTTTTCTTATAAAAACTTGAAATAACCACTAAACTAGTTGATGATCATATTATTTATAATTTTATGTTAGATTTCTTTAAAATTTTATTGTTTTTAATTTTAATTTGAACTTAATTTGTTATTTTCTATTTTATTAATATGCATGAAATTTAGAATGGTTGAATTTTATATTTGTTTAAAAATTTTGTTATTTTTCTACGGGTAGAGTCGGGTATGATATGCTTTAGAACTTTAAGATGCGGGTAGGGTTAGAGTTGGAAAATTCTCAACCCGCGAATATAATAGAGTATAATTTTTAAAAAGTTTTCAATTCGCGAGTAGAGTCTAAATCCTACCATGTTCTATCCATTGCCAACCTTAATATGAATGGACACATAGAAAAATTTTTAAAATGAGACAAATTAGATTTAGGGATCGATGTGTTTAAATTTTAAAAAAATAAAAAATTTAAATATATTTTAAATTTTTTAAAGACTTAAATATTTATAAACTAAAAAGTGAAAGATGGATTTGTTCTTTTCTCTTAAATTTAAAAAAGGGCAGCTTACAATTCAAGGAGATAAAAAATTATATATTATTATTTATGTGGATGGCACTTGTTATATTAAATTTATTCCTCCCCCACCCCCCCAAAAAAAAAGTGGAGATTTGTCTAAGCTAAGCAATAATACTACATATATAAGTGTTCAAGATTCTAACCAGGTGAACACATGAAGAAATTTTCCAAGCAACAAGTATTACTTTATTTATTTATGTATGACTTGACAACTTTGCCATTTGAATAATAAAATTTGGCTAAAGTATTGAGGCTTTATTTATCGACAAGAGCCACAACGTATGACAAGAATCATGAAATTAAAAGAAATGAAAAAAAAAAAGAGTACAAATATTCTATTTGTAGGGCATCTACTAGATTGTAAGTATTGTAACTGATTCGTCCGAACACTGGAGGCCGAGCTCAAGCACTTCCGAGCAGGTCGCCGGTGAAGGGGAAGAGCTTTACGTCGGCCGGAATCAAACACCGCGGCGGGAATACCTGCACAAGATACTCCGACGCTCAAGTCAGTAGTGATTCAAAGCGAATGAATGAAATGAGTTTAGAGTAAAGAGTAAGAGACTGAGAGTGATAGAACCTGAGACTTAGTCTAGTGTAAGCTATGCTTTATAGGAGTTAGTTTCTACCCGTTAGTGGGTGAGTCCTAGTTTATAGATCAGTTAAGATTTATTCTGTTTTGGTGCTGTGAATTATCTGATCACGTTTCTTATCTTCAGTTGAGTAATGCCGTTCGGTCCTGATCATGGGCCGAAATTTTCGGATGGTTGATACGGGACCGAGCTTTGTGATGCACGTGTCTTTTTGTTCGAATGAATGATGCCGAGCTTATCTGTGCTCGTGCCGAGCTTTATTGGGCGGTTAGTGCAATGTCAGCCTCAAAGTGCTTGCATGCCGAGTATGCCGGGTGACCGAGGATACAGATAACGTATCAGTAACCATGCATGTTATCCTATATTCTCGCTTCAAATCTAAATATGACGATAATAACTTTTTCCAAAAAAAATAAAAATAAAAAGTAAAATTATTATGGTTTAATTTGTATACATGGTCATATCTGATAAAATCTGTTACTTCCCATATCTATTATTATCTTAATAAAATTATTTACATCACTAATGTTAATATGACAATAATAATTAGATGTTATTAATACAAAAATATTTTACCCTAAAATACATAACAATCAAATTATTTATTTATTTTTATGTATATTATTATTATTATTATTACATGAAAAAATTCACATCACTTAATTAAAGCCGACATGAAGAATTTTGGTTGCCTAAAATAGGTGCCCTGTTTCCATTTGCATTGAATAAAATGGTGTAAGGGTGGATGGAGAATGAATGTTTTGGAGTGATCCAATGAGAAATGAGAAATGGAAGTGTATATATTACTACTCACTGAATCATCCATAATTACATTTTAAGTTTCTTGTTGGTGGACCTCTTCTATCCCCCATTAAAGCTTTTGATTATTATGTTTATGTACCAAAAAGAAAACAACCAACTTATACCTTTTTATTTTTTTATTTATTTATCAATCAATTCCCCTTTGTGAAATAGGAAAAATCTAATATAACAAAAAAAATATACTAGAAATACTAATATTTTAATACTTTTATTCATTAATTTTAATTTATATATATAATTATACTACATATATACTAAAATTAGTTACTAAAATTAATTATTAATATAAAATATATATTAAAATATAAATATTTTAATATATGAATAATATTTTTAATATTATATATATTTTTTATAATCGAAATGAAAGGTTAAAATTATTAGAATACCGAGCTAGAATCGTAAAATTCTTCCAATAATATATAGTGTATAGTATATGGTAGGAAAGTATATGGTCTATTTGAGGTTGTTGTAGTCATGTTTTGTAGTATTATTATCCCTACCAAGCAATTACGTTTGTTATTCTCAATGTCTTCACAATGCTAGCCATGAAGGGCCCAACCCTTTGTTATTGCTAATTGCTATGATGGGACTAGGGATACCATTTGGATCACTCAAACCCTATTATTTAATTTGTGAGAAAGAGAGACCTTTTAGCTTGCATTAATAAATTATTAGCATTTCAATTATTTTCTTATTATTGGGAATTCCATTAATTCGACTAAATTTGACTGAAATCCTAAAATTAGGGTTTTCAATTGATAAAGTTTTTCACAGAATATTAATATCATAAAATATATACTAATATCGCATTATTAATTAATAAATAAAAATTTTATTTGAATTATAACTCATTCGCAACGAGCTAATTAATGAATTATAACTCAAATGACATAATCTCTCTATACTCATCTAAAAAGTCACAGGTTCAAATCTTTCCATCTTTGATAATAAGAAAAAAAAAAGAAAAAAGAATTTCATCCCTATGGTTTGAATTGGTTCAAATCCTAACATTATGTCCATATAGATAAGAGTGTTTTTAAGGGAAGTGGTCTATACTCTAAGAGTGTAGGGCTTTATTTTTGTGTGAAGATAAGAGAATTAGGACAACTGTGTATTGGTCCCAAATGAGTATGAACTCTCATAAATAATGATAATTAAGGTGGTTGAAATTCATTTTCTCAACTTGGTCTTAATCTTTATATATGTAATCCAAATATCTCTCTTTCTATAAAGTATCAAAATATATCTCCCTCTCCACAAATTCCTTTTCTTCTTCTTCTTCTTGTCATTCTTCTTTTTCTCCCCCTTTTATTTATTTATTTATTTTTTCTTTTTTGGTGTGACAACTAGGGTAAGATATGTATGGAAGAGGGCTAAGCAAACAAGTTGAGTTCATTGCACTAACTAAAAATATATAATAATTTAAAGGATCATTTTAGTATGACTATATTATAGTAACTATAATGATTATGCTATTTTAAAAACTATTGTTAAAATTAAAGTAATATTTTTTTATTGTTAAACAACGTTTTTTAAAGAGTGTTACTAACTCCACCTCATGGTGTTAATAAGTTCCATCATTTATTTAAAGGGGGGAAAGGGAAATAATGAATTTAGCACCAAATGGGAAAAAAATGAGTAACAAACTAAGAATCTAATAAGTGTCCCAAAAACGACAATAAATTAAATCAACCTTTGACTATGGCTCTATTTTACCAACGTTTGTTTGATTGTAAGTGTGGTGTGCATGCATAAACATTATTTCTTTTGATTTGGTTGGAGTCATTCAGCCACATGCATGGGGGCAATTGAAGAAGGGAAAAAGGTTTATGTGTCCTTCAATTTAAGGGGTTGTAACCTTAGAATCATTGGGTTTTGGATTTTGACTCCCCAATATATATAGAAACCAAGGTTTGGTCCCAATCAAAAAGCAAAGTAGGGCACTTCACGCTTCTATGGTCCTTTCCCTCTCTAAAAACAGACACTTTGTTTTCTAAGTTGCTTTTTTATTTTTGAGAAAAAGATAAATAAGTCTTTTATTTTTTGATCGGTAGGCATTTAAGTTTTTAAAAATTTGGATATATTAATCCCTCATGTTTATTTGGGTCTGTTAGATTTAACGAAAAAATCAAACATAACTCTCGTTATATTGACCTAGTTGATATGAATGCACACATAAATTTCTTTTTTAAATAACAAATTATATTCATAAATCGATATGTTTAGATTTTAAAAAGATCGAAGACTTAAATGTCTACAAACAAAAAAATCAGAGATCGATTTGTCTTTTTATCTTTATTTTTTTTCATCTTTTATTAATACTTTATTAATAGACCCCTTTAATTTTCTCTTTTTAATATTTTTTTTGGAGGGTCAAACATAACTACTTTATTTGGACCAATTCTATCCTTTGTTATAGACAGGCTCTTTTCCTTATCATAAAATGTTGAATGATGATAAGATTTTTCCTTTGATACCTTTGCCTTTTTTTTTTTTTCTAGGTTTTGATAATACATGTGATGTCTTGAGAGTGAGTGGAACCAAACTTATTATAAGGAACCTTTTCTAAAACACAAAAATAGGGTCGGCTTTTGTATCATGGGGTTTTAAGTTGCTCAATCCATTTACAATTATTAATTATTCCTTTCAAAAGTAACATTGAATTTATTTGGATGATTTCCTTTTTGTTTGGACAGCTATTTTTGTTTTTCAATTATTTGATATATATGGTCAAAGTTATAATAACCATTATTGTTAAAGCCATATATAGTCATTTTAATTTACTAGCTACTACTAAGAGAAAAACTTAGGTAATTAATAAATTAATAATAACTAGTCTAGCAAGAATTCCATATTGTAGTTATCATCGTTAGTGAAACTTTTCTAGTCTTTTTCCTTCTTTATTTGATAAGTGTAAAGAGTATCATCCTTTTTAGAATATTGTAATAAGAACTATTTGTGAAACTTGTAGTTAGAATCTTTTTTAAGGGTACCATCTATTTATTTTTTTTTTTTTTTGTTAAAGATCACAATCTCTTGAATTATAGTGTATTTCTATCATTATATCAACACTTATGTTAATAATAATAATAATAACAATAATAATAATAATAATAAATAAGTTCTTAACCTTTTGATTTACAGACATTTAAGTTTTCGAGTATTTGAAAATATATTCAAGTTCATGATCTTTTTAAAACTTAAATATATTATCTCTCATGTTCATTTGAGTCTATCAGACTTAACGAAAAAAATCAAATGTAACTCCCGTTGTACTGACCTGGTTGATACGGATGCACATGTGAGAGAGTTTTTAAAATTGAACAAATTAGATTCAGGGACTGATATGTCAAAGACTTAAATGTATTTTTAACTTTTCGAAAACTTAAATGTCCACAAACCAAAAAGTCAGGTATTGATTTGTCCTTTTTTCTAATAATAATTAACTAAAAAATCATTTCAATTTAGAGTATAGGTGATGCTAATGGCATTTGAGTTTGAGCATTTGAATCAAAATACTAGTATTAATTAATGAGAATGGAAGATCAAAGCAAATTTTAAAAGTTTTAGTACAATGTATACCAAATATTTTTTAATTTCTAATTAAAATAAGAATTTAGCTAATTTATATCCTAAAGATATATTTTAAAAAAATAATAATAGAAAATTTTTAATATATTTAATATATTAAAAATATAAAAATATTTATTTTTTAATAATTTTTATAAAATATTTTTTATAGTGTTCTTAACCTATATCTTTAAGACAAGACACAAGTTAGTAAAATTCATAAAATAATACTCCTATGTGATACCAATGTGTGATGAAAAAACCCTTTTTGACCTTTTTAGGACACATTATTATTGTGGCCTTCTAAAAACCCATGCAAAGTTGAGCATACATAAAGCTTTTGATTTTGCATAGAATGCCACTACTTACCCTTCATTCAATTTTCACTTCATTCAAAGATTCATATGGGAATGCTAAACAAAAATGCATAAACAATTAGAAAAGTTAAAATTAAGTAATAAGAGAAAAATAAATAAAGTAGATCTACATACAGCTCCATACATAGAGGTTTGAGCTACTTACCCTTCCATACCCACATGCATATGCTAACTCTATTTGTTGTTTTTTGAATTAAAAAATATATATATATAATTTTTATGAAGTGGTCCTCTACCCCCAATAATATTAATCTCATTATTATTTATACTTACTATATGATATGATTAAATTAAATATTATTACTGGTACACACTGAAATGATATGAGAGCAACAACCAATGGCAGAACAAGTACAACTGGATTTTGACATGTGGCATGCATGTGAGCCTTGGGCCACTCAAACATAATTTACAAAGTTTTTTTATTTTACTTGGGTCTCTACAAAATTTGAATCTTTTTTGTTTTTTAACTGGTACAAGCCAAGGGAATATATTCTCTCAAGAGGGTAAGTCTGATTCTTCAGAGTTTGATAACCTCACCAAGCAGAGAAGAGAAGGAAAAAAAGTGCTTTATAGAAAGAGAGAAAAAAAAAACACTTTGGATATGTGGGATTTGGCTGCTAGCTTCACTTTTTGGCTTCACTTTTTAGTTTCTTTAGATGTCAAAATCTCTTTATACCATGCACCAAATGAAAAGCAGAATATAGTTTTTTTTTTTTTGAAAAATAATATATATTTAAATTTTTAGTCATATAAAAAAATTAAAAAAATAATTAAAAGAATGAACTACAACTCAAAATTAGTACTCTGTCTCAGCTTAGAAAAACCTATTACCTAATAAGAAAACTCAAGGTTTTGGGCATGGCAACAAGGTCCATATAGTCATATACCTTTCTTTTCTTTCTTTCTTTCTTTCTTTGATGTCCTTTTCTAAGACTTATCATCATTCTCATCCCATTTGACCTGTAATCTGTCTGGTAAAGAAAGAAAGAGAAAGAAGAAAAAAAATGTGGACCAAATATGATATTGAAAACTTTGTTTCATGTTTTTTAATTACATACTGAGTTTAGCTTGAAAAAAATTAATAATGAGGCTTTTTCTTTTCTTTAGTGAGAGGGAAAAAAAATAATATAATAGAAGGGGTCATGTAGGGTGTTGCAATATTATTTGGCTGTCAAAGACTGACAAGTTATAATTATTTTATTATTATTACTTTCTAGCTAGGTATATGGGTAGCTAGGTAAAATATAGTTTTGGCACCATGTGAAGTGAGTAATTATAGACACACATTACATTACATTATTACATTAAATCTTTAAATGTTATTAACTTATTATTGGCCTTATTGTTGTGCTAAGGGGTGAAGCTTCAGAGAAGTCAGTTTATTATGACACAGCATATTTTGAGAATATTCCACAAAATAGGACAAATTAAAATCACTTTGTTTTTGTTAAGCACTTTTTTTGGTATGCATTTTTCAGACCCTTTTTTTTTGGGTACAATAGTGGGCCATTCAGAACCTTTTTTAATAGGCTAGAAGTTGCCCAATCTAAATATGGGCCAAGTTTATTACTGGATCCAAGTTTTAGCCCAATAAAGAACCCAGAGAATACACAAAAAAAAAAAAGAACACAAGGGTATTAATTTCATCATGCATGAATCATGATAATTGGAAATCACCGAGATTAATGTTTGGGTAAGCATGATTAAAATTTATAATTCATAATAATAACCATAATTATGATTTTATTATGTCATTGCAAGTGGTAGACAGAATAATTTCTTCTGTACGTTCTCATGATTTTGTGGCAAATTTTGGTGTCTTCTATTCAAGAAGTAAATTTGGTGCTATAACAATACAAGGAAAAATTAAGTTAAGATAATACTATGGCACAAAGTGTTACAATATTGCCTTAGATAGCTTGGTTTTGTGAGGGTTATTTATTTATTTATTTATTTTTTCATTGACTAATTAAGAGAGGAGAGATATGTTAAAGCACTAAAGAGATGATAAAACAAATAGTAATATTAATCAATTATAGTAATTAGTAAGTGTACATTTTAATTAGTTATTAAAATTAATTATTAATATAAAATAGATATTAAAATATAAATATATGTTGTATGTATTTATACATAAATATATTGATAACTGATTTTAATATTCAAATAACTTTTTTAAATATTAATAGGTTATTATTATTGGAGATAAATAGATCAGTCATAAATGAGTAACTATCATGCAAAATTAATAGAAACTAATCACCAATTAATAATTTGTATAAAAATATAGAATAGTCTCGTAATCACATAATATAATCAAATTGCATAAAAAATATAACTGAACTTTATAAATAGTATACTCAAACTTAATTTAATGCTACATTCAAAATATGATGAATAAGAGATTAATCTACGTAATTTAATCTCTGATATGTATCGAATTAGTTTATATATTTTATAATTAAAATAGTAATTGTCAAATAATAAGTCATGAATAATAAGTGTCAAATAATAAGTCATGAATAAATTATTATATATTAAGTATCAAATAATTAGTTTATATATTTTATAATTAAGTGTCAAATAATAAGTTATCAATGAATTATAATTCAAATGGTATAGTCTTTTTATGAGGTTATAAATTTGAGATTTTTTATACAATGAGAGTCACAATCAATCAAAAAATGAACTTATTTATTCTTTTTTCAAAACTTTAAAAATTAAATTTTGAGACAATTATTTTTTAAATTTATTTTAAAAAAATGATATACTTCTTTATATATAGCTTTTATATCAAATACATGAGTCATTTATCATTTTTTCTAATTTTGTCTTTTGAAAATGAATTATTTTAGAATTAAAAAATAAAAAAATATACATGTGAGTGAATGAGATTAAAGAAAAGAAATATTTTTAGCACGTGAGTAAATAAAGAGAAGAGAAGAAACTAGAAAGCAGCCAATAGTAGGAAGAAGAAAGGCGAAAGCAGAAGGAAGAAGAAGAAGAAGAAGCAGCAGCATGAACAGTTGCCAGGTTCTATCACGTGAGAATCTGACTCACCTGCTGGATTCCGTGGACACCTTCCTCTTCGACTGCGATGGCGTCATTTGGAAGGGAGATAACCTCATCGACGGCGTTTCTGAAACCCTCGACTTTCTTCGTTCCAAGGGCAAGAAGCTCGTCTTCGTCACCAACAACTCCCTCAAGTCACGTGCTCAGTACGCCCTCAAGTTTCACTTTTTAGGGATTTCTGTTTCCCCGGTACTCTCTACTCTTCACTCTTCTCTTCTTCACTCTCCTCTTCTTTCATTTCATTTCCTCATCTTTCTCTCTTTTGTAGGATGAGATTTTCTCCTCCTCTTTTGCAGCTGCCATGTACTTGAAGCTCTACAATTTCCCTCCTCAAAACAAGGTTCGCTTCCTTCATATTCCAATATCTATTCTTTTTTCCTTTCTGCTTCATGTTCTTCTCAATGTTCAGGTTTATGTAATTGGTGGGGATGGTATACTGGAGGAGTTGCGCCTTGCTGGCTTCAATGCTTTCGGTGGTCCGGTAAGTTATGTTCATCTTCATACTCATATCTTTTGTTTGTAGAAGTTTTGATTTTTCGATCGAGGAATGCTAGAGCTCATCAGAATTTATTGTTTTTCGCCATCAATGTTTAAGGCTTGGTTTAGTAAAGCTTTTCGAAGAGGTGCTTATGCTTTTTAAAAGTACAAATTCCTCATTTTGTGTTTGGTAAATTAGAAAGACCATATACTTGTGCAGCTTTTAAAAGATTAGAGTATTTTTGAAAGCAACTAAGGAGTAACTTTTTAAAGTTGGCTTGTATTTTTCAAAATTTAAAAGTTTAATATAACTTTATATATTAACTCATTTTCAAATTTAGCACTTAAATTTATGTCTTTTATAGTATTTTTAAATTTTAGAAACAATTTTATCAAATGTAATTATTGCTACTTGTGTTTATTAAAAGTCATTTTTAATTTGATTTACCAAACATGAATGCTACACTTTTTAAAAAGTAAAGCTTTACCAAACTAAGCCTAAAAGTATGGAATAAAGAATGTTGTTGGAATACTAGACTAAAGGTTGACTTGACGGCTAAGTGATAGCTAAAAACAATAAATTCTGATGTCCCAGATTTATCAGTAAAATTGTATCAAAGAATGTTCTTGTGCATGTATGTATTGTTTCAAAGGAAACCCTTACACTAACAGTTTGATTCATGTGATCATATTCAACTCTATTTTGGCTACACTTTCTTAATGCCAAATTGACAATGCATGTTTCAAAAACAAGACACTAATAGAGGGCTGAGAATCACAAGATTGTCTCCCAAGTTATTGTTGCTAAATCATTCAATAATTGCAGGCAGATGCCAATAAAACAGTGGACCTGAAGCAGAACATCTTTTTTGAACACGATAAGAGTGTAATGTAACATCTTCCCCATTGTTCTTTGAGTATCTTCATTGAGACTATGCTTCTGTTTAACTGAGGATTGAGGAGTGCACTCTTGCAGGTTGGGGCTGTAGTGGTTGGCATTGATCCTAACATTAACTATTACAAGCTTCAGTAAGAAAACATTTTCGCTTGTTCTTCTTTTCAGCATTACCTTCTAATTTATATTGTTCCAGACTATTTGAAATTTCAAATTCAGAACGTTTGATTACTTAGAAGTTTTAAAGAACTAAACATATGGACTCCTGAAGGAGTATATACAATATCAATACCATTTTTTTTCCCGATTAATATTATCATCACAAGATAGATTGATCATATATTGATTGATATTCCCCAAAATGCTCTTCGATTTCGATGGTAGAATTAGTTCTATCCACTTTAATTTCTAACCGTGATGTTCAAATTCCATCTAATAGGTATGGAACCCTTTGCATACGTGAGAATCCGGGATGCCTTTTCATTGCTACCAACCGTGATGCAGTTGGACATATGACTGCTTGGCAAGAATGGCCTGGTTCTATCTCTGATTCCATTATCTCACATAGTGGAATTAGTTTGTTATCTTATTGTATGACCCCATAATGGTTAAAAGTTGGATTTCAGGTGCTGGGTGTATGGTTGCTGCTATGTGTGGATCAACCCAGAAGGAGCCTATAGTAGTTGGAAAACCATCAACCTTTATGATGGAGTTTTTACTCCAGAAGTAAGAGTTAAAATATGCTTGAATTAATTGATTTTGGTGTCAGGGACTTTCTTGTTTTACTTTTCCCTCCTCAGCATATAACCCACTCTTTCAAGCAGATTCAACGTAAGTTGCTCCAAGATGTGCATGGTGGGCGATAGACTAGATACCGATATATTGTTTGGACAGAATGCTGGTTGCAAAACTCTTCTTGTTCTGTCTGGTAAGGGAACTTACCTTTTTTTCTGCATCATAGACTCATAAGTTATCAAACACTTGTATTAAATCATAAACTCTCATGAGTTTACATGTTTAGATTTCATACTCTTATGAGCTTACAAGAGTTTTATGATTCAAATTTACCTAAGTGAACTCTTTGAGTTTGATAACCTTTGCATACACTTAACTCAACCACATAAGTCATTCATGAAATGTTACAACTACTGTTGTTGTGGTAACAGGTTGCACAACTCAATCAGCTCTGCAAGATCCTTCAAATAATATTCACCCTGATTTTTACACAAGCAAGATTTCTGATATGCTCGACTTATTGGAAGCATAAGATTTTTCTCTTTCCAATTCAGATGACACTATAATTGTTGTTCTCCCATGTAGATTAATAATAAGCATGGGATATTTTTTTGGGAAGATTTTAATGGCATGAACATTTAATAGTTATTATTGAGCCGTACTCAGATTATGCTGTAGCATAAGTAGTCACTGTTATAACATAAGATAGGAGGCTCATAGTGAGAGCAATATGCTGCTCAAAATAGCGTTGATTTTTATGGCTGTAGACCATCAAGACAAAACTTTGAGTAAATAACCATAATAGAAAGCAAAGGGAATCTCCTTTCTTCCCTACCTATGTATTTTCCTTAAAATTTTGAGGGATGATCTTCCACCAATTTCAAACCTCCCCAATGTAATTGATATTAATGGGGATAAATGTACTATTTATTATTTAGAGTAATTACCCAAATCAGTTTCAAAGATTTTAAAAGCGGATATTTTAGTCTTAAAAAAATTAATATAAAAATTAATTTTTAAGGTTTTATTCTGATAGACAAATTAGTTTACCGTATATTTTCAGTAGAGTAATTACTCAAATTAGTCTTTAAGAATTTTAAAAGCGAACATTTTAGTCCCCAAGAAAAATTAATAGATAGATTAGTTTCTAACGTTGTTTTCTGTCAGGCATAATAGTTCTCCGATTCATTTTACTTTTACTATATGCCAATCTTTATTATTATTAGCATAGCTTTGTGAATGCGGATGATGACACTAGCATATTGCCACATTCTTTTCGTTGGAAATAAGTAAGATAAATAATGATATTTTGAAATCCAAATTAAAATATTTTCTTTTAATACTACTATTTTTTTAAAATAGGATATTGTCGGATTCTTGTTGACAATTTGACATTATACATATGCAATTAAGTTGTTAATTTGACACTTTTTTTTGATAACATGATTTTTGCACACATTATAAATTAAAGAAAAATATATGTATGTGCCACATGGATGTGTATGTTAACTTAGTCTAATTATGAAATAGAAATTTAGTTAGCTTTTTGAGTTAATTGATAATTTGGTGATCAAGTTAAGATTCAAGTGAAAATAGAAGAATAACTTTTATTATACTTAATTCCTAGCTATCACACCAAGTTAAGTTATATTAAATATACAAATATCAAATAGTTTCAACCTTTGTTGTTGTTGTTGGATTTGAAATTGTGTATGTAGTGAGGATAGTTCAATCATTTTTTTTTTTGAAAAAATACCATATTAGAAACCAAATAGGTTTAATTTAGCCTTAAAAATTAATTTGATTATAATATTTACTAATATTTTTTTCCTAATAAATACTTGAAGAATTTAGTGAGTCATGCTAAAAAATAGATGGGAAATTATTATGTTTGATGTAGAAAAATATTAGGAATTGATTTGTGTAATAATTTTTTTGGAAACTAAAATGTATGCTTTTAAAATCTTTAGAGACTTATTTAAATAATTATTCTGCCAAAAAATAAATTGAAAACTAATTTGTCAACTGAAATAAAATCTTAAGATATTTTTGTGTATTAATTTTTATTACAGACTAAAATATCTGCTTCTAAAATTCTTAAAAAAGTTATATAATTATTTAGTATTTACTATGGCAGAATAATCGATTTAGATTCCATTATCATGTATAAAATCCAAGTTTGTAAAGCTATTATAAATTCAGCTCCCACCAATGAAAATGGCATTGATAATGATTTTATGGTGGTTGTCATCCAGGATTGAAATTTTAGAGACGCAAACTAAAATTTTAATAAATTTTTTATAAAAAAATATTCTCGTTCAATTTTTTAAATTTCAATCCCACCATCTCCCACCGACAGTTGTTGCCCCCATCTTCTTCAGCTGCCACCATCCCCCCTCTTTAGTAATCAACACAACAGCAAGCAAAGGCAAAATAGATTAAAAAATTAGTTATTGCTATGTTGGTTCAGTAATCAACTTTTTTATTTTGCTTCTTGTTACTCTGATTGATATAGTTATCACTACGGTGATTCAGTCATTGATGCTGTATGGGTACTGCAACCGTCACCTAAGGGAGAGATTGGGGGAATGGAGTGGGACAACAACTTGGATCTGAGCGAGGAAGAGAAAGAGGAGAGAGCGTTCGACCTCACTGATGCAGCCAGCGATGATTGTCCTCTAACGTTTTCCGTCGAGAACCTTCTTCTCCAGACAAAGCCAAGTGATGTCGTAGGAATTTGGATCGACGGAGAATAACTCGACAGGAAAAATGACACAGGGGTCATTGGCGAAAATGTCAAAGTAGACAAGGACCACTTCATTGTCGGAGGGGCGAAGGCTAGGAGGTCAGAGTAAGCGCCGCGATGGGAGAGGGGGCGGGAATTGACACGGGGTCAATGGCAAAATTGTCAAAGTGGACAAGGACGATTTTGGTGTTTGAGGGGTCAATCACCGAGTTTTTAATTGAATATGGAACCAAAGGGAGTGTTAGACTCGAGTATGGGGAGGAGGGGTGCTTCACCTCATTGTGGGATCAGAGGAAGCAGAACTCGGACCATGCGAGTTGTGTCCCTTCGGATGTAAAAAAAAAAATTACCCAGAACAAACAAAACTGAGGATTCGAATTCCATGTTTCAAATTTCAAATTCCATCAGTTGCAAATCGAACCATGCGATTTGTGAAGCAAAATTTCATGACCAAAGTACTCGTATGGTCCGAGTTGTGTACTCTGAGTTTTTTCAATTTTTTAACACAAATCGGACCCTCCGATTTGTGTACTCTGAATTTTTTTCAACTTTTTCAACACAAATCGGAGGGTCCGATTTGTGTACTCCCACAATTTTAAAAAACACAAAAAATTACCATGTTAAAGTATATCACTTATTTTACTTCCATATCAAAATTTTTTTGCCGTCAATCACCCTCAACACTCATTTTTTATTCACTAATCTACTATTTTCTTCATCTAATTACTCTATAAAATGTCTAGAATTTTATTGTTATTTATTTATTATGATAGTGAATTACTATATAATCATAATAGATCTATTGTATTTAGTTCTATTCAACCAATATTTGTGTTACGGTAGGTAACCGGAGATTAGCCCAATGGATGGCGTTCGGCGGCCCAAGTGTATAATGGAGGAGAACTCCGGGTAGGTCCGCAACTCGGGAGGCTCCGTCCGACTTGTGCTCGCGTGTGAATGGGGGGGTGGTACCTGCAAGGACACTCCGATGCCTAAGTTAGCAAGGGTAAGCAGGTCTTAGAGAGTATTGGACTTAGAGATACCTGAGGCGTGTCAGTGTATAGTGGTGAGCCAATAACCACCGTTGGAGTAGTGCCGTATCTTAGGATAGTAACCGTCCCATTATCTTAGGGAGGTTAAGATATGGCTTTATGAAGTGGTTAGAGAGATTTCAGGGGCGGTTACTCATTTGAATGAGTATTTATCTGCCAGCTAATCTCACAACCGACTTCTTCGTACTGAGTCGTGGTTGACACCGACTTCTTGAGTGGAGGGGGTGCTAGGCTTAATCTATTGGATCAGGCCTTTCGATTGGACCTGGGCCCTTAACATTGGGCCAGGGTATGAACAGTGCCCTACTTGAGCCCAAGATCCTTTTAAGGCTTGGGTTCAAGTATTTAACTCGGGTTCGTAGCCGACCTTCACGGGTTTTGAAACCGACGTGATTTTCGCGACCTTTTGTTTCTGACAGTTACGTCAATTCAAGCGTCGTGTCCGTTGAGGGATCATTTAGGGATTGAGGACTTTGGTAACGGTGCAGTCTCATTAATGACTGCCTCGTTTTTACCATTATGCCCCTTAGCCTATTTATAAATGCTTTCCCTCTCTTTCCATTTTCCGTTTCTGCGATCTTTCAAATTTCTCCTTATCCTGTTCGTGCTGCATCCTTGCGTTCAAAAGATTTCTGTTCTTCTCCAACCTTCATTTTCGGATAAAGGTTAGTTTTGCTTTTTCCATGTCATGCCTTATGTTTGCATGTTTTTGTTTTGTAAGTGGATAGGCTGGCCTGTAGATTCTAGCCTCGTGTCTTTCCTCTTTAGGGGCCGTGTTTTTTATTTTTCTTTTTCTTTTTTCCTTTTGTAGGTTTCTGCCACTTTTCTTTATATAAAAAATGGCTTCCGTAGAGGTTCTTTCTCAGTGGGTTGACGTTACGGTCCTTGGGGAGGAACCGTTGGTCGATGCTGAGTTCATCACTCATCTTCGTACTCATCACAGGCTCTGTACTTCAGAGGAGGACGAGCCAAAATATGAACTAATAACCCCGGGTCCTGAAGACCGGGTCTGTTTTGGGAGAGAAAATGAGGAGGCCCCTCATTTTTTCTTTATGTATGAGTACATGATCACCCGTTTGGGTGTTTTTCTTCCTTTCTCAGATTTCGAGACATCTGTTTTGCATCATTGTAATGTTGCCCCTACTCAACTTCACCCTAATTCTTGGGGTTTTTTGAAGATCTATCAGTTTATAAGCCATGCTCTGGACTTTCCGACTTCCCTAAAGATTTCTTCTTCTCTTCCATATGAAGCCCTTTAGTGGGCTAAACAACAAACAGCAATGGGTATCCTTCCGAGCCATACAAGGTCGGAGGATTTTCACCCTTTTTGACGAATCTTTCCATGACTTCAAAAACTTCTTTTTCAAACTTCAAGCCGTAGAGGGTCACCATCCCTTTTTTCTGGATGAGCATCCTCCCCCGCTTCCCCTTTATTGGTCGCCGCCTTCCCCCTTTATTGGTCGCCGCCTTCCTCTTGTGAAAAATATGGTCCGATGACCTGGATGAGGTGGAGGCGGCCATTGTAGGTTTTTTCCGAAGCGTGGGGGAGGTCCCCATATTTGGATACCAGAAAAATTCTTCAGGGAACACCGCTTTCGTTCAATCTCAACTTGGTAGTGCATGCATCTTTATTTCCGAGTTGTTTCTTCTGCCGACTTGTTTTACCGCTTGTAACTTGGTTGTTTCTTTGTAGATATGGCAAAAAAGAACGCTCAGAGGCCTACCAAACCGGGAGGCCAAGGCGAAGTCCCGGGCTAGGTCCGGGGTGCCGGGGCGATCACTTCTCCTCCTCCTCCCCTCCTCCTCCTAAAAACTGGCACTCCTTCTCAACCCATTGTATTTCTTCTTCCTCGAGTTTGCCTCGACCACCCCCTTCTGCCCAAATTCTCTCCGAGCCGAGAAGAAGCGCAAGACTTCAGAGTCTGGCTCTTCTTCCTTCGATGTGGGGTTAAGGCGGATGCTATGGCATTCGTCCGAAAGAACATCTATCCTTTTATCATATGGATGATGTTTCTGTTCGAAACCACCTCACCATCATGGCTGAGGAGAGTTTTAAAGGCGGGTGTTTGGCAAACTTTTGGACATTTTTGAGAAGGCTCCTCTCAGCTCTTTGGGGCATCCTCGAGGGTTGAGGAGTTGAAGGGAGGCTTCTTATTTATGAAAAGCATGAGAAGGAGTTGAAGGAGGAGAGAGATAATTGAGGAAGGAGGGATCACCTTAGGAGGAGGAGGTAAGCTGCGGGCCATGCACTTTGGAGGCGAATCTGAGGAAAACGGCGCAAGACAGCTACCACAGCTTATTTCAAGATATTGTGCCGTGAGGAAGGACTTGCTGAATTCTCGGAACGCATACACCGAGTTGGAGGACTCTATCGCCGGGTGCCGAGGAGTCTTGGAGAATTTTCTTGGAACAAGTCAGAGTTATCGCTCCCGACTTGGACCTTTCTCCTTTACATCCCGACAAGGTAGTTATTGATGGTGCCATGTATCCTCTGCTTCCCGAGGTTGTTTCCGAGTCGGACCTGAAGACTCGGGGCAGAGATTATAGAGTCTCCTCCTCGTCCTAAGGATGCCTCGGTTCTTCCTCCGTTCCTCCGCTGGTCCTGGTGGCGTCCCTCCTGGTGGTGGTGATTCCTCTACTCCGCTTAAAAAATGACTTCTTTTTTTTTATGGCTATATGGGGGCCCGGCCTGTGGGTCCCCCCTTTTTTAAACTTTATTTATCTGTTGGTGCTTGAACAATTTCTCTTTCTGGCCTTTTAAGGCCGTAACAAATATTCCAATCCGTACCCTTTTTTGGATAAGGGTTTTAAAATAAATGCCCTTTTTTTGGATAAGGGTTTGAGTTACCTTGTGCTGCACATGTTTTTTGTTTTGGATATTTTGATCTTTTCTGAAAAACCTTTTGTTAGCTTGTATTGTTTTCTCAAGCCCTTTTCGTTCAAAGGTTTGTATGCAACCTTTGAACTTTTTCCAGGTTTTGATATCTCTTTTGTTATCCTTTACTCAACTTTTGCTTTAGTGAGTTTTTATGACTTAGGTTATTTTTGCGATGCGTTTTTCATTTATTCGGAATATATCCGAGTTTTTCTACTCGGGTTCTTGTCTTTGACTTATGAGTCGGACTGTTCCCGAGTTTAATACGATCAACTCATATAACCTCTTTACACCGACTTGTACCTCGTCGTTTCATCCTGACGACCATGTTAGGTCGGTTCATGGGATTTTCACGTTTTGTCGAGCTTAAGTCGGCGCGTTTCGTAGAAAGACTTATAAAAAATAAAGGAGGATATTTAATAGAGACATAGCAATGAAAAAGATCTTTATTAATTGGGAAGGTACCTTTTTGCTACTAAGGGTCTTGATAGCCTATTTTCCCTTAGCCTCTACTATGATGCCTCGTTAAAAACCCTTCTCCAGAAAAAAACCCTTTTCTTTGGGAAAAAATCGTGAAGTTTGGGAAAAGTACATCAGGGAGTAGAGTTCGCTTTTAACTGTAGTACCTTTTCATAACAAGCATGCCACGACCTTGGTAGCTCAGTGCCATTTAGGTCGGTTACTTTATAATAACCTTTTCCTAAGACTTCTTTGACTTTGTATGGTCCCTTCCAATTTGCGGCGAGTTTTCCTTCTCCCGATTTGTTGACTCCGATGTCATTTCTGATTAGGACCAAGTCATCTGTGGCGAATGTTCTTCGAATGACTTTTTTGTTGTACCTCGTAGTCATTCTTTGCTTCAGTGCAGCTTCTCTTATCTGGGCCCCCTCTCGGACTTCGGGGAGTAAGTCGAGCTCCTCTTTGTGCCCCTGTATATTTCCGACCTCGTCGTGGAATTACCCTTGGGCTTTGCTCACTGATTTCTATTGGAATCATAGCTTCTACGCCGTAGACTAATCTGAAGGGCGTTTCTCCTGTGGCAGATTGGGGAGTTGTCCTATAAGCCCATAATACTTGAGGGAGCTCTTCAGCCCAAGCTCCCTTTGCTTCCTGTAGTCTTTTCTTTAATCCTGCCAGTATGACTTTGTAGCTGCCTCGCTTGCCCATTGGCTTGTGGGTGTTCTACCGAGGTGAACTGGTGCTTGATTTTCAGACTGGCTACTAGATTTCTGAAGGTGGCGTCGGTGAATTGGGTTCCATTGTCTGTGGTGATGGAATAAGGTATTCCATACCTTGTGATGTTTTTGTAGAGGAACCTGCGACTTCTTTGAGCGGTGATAGTAGCTAATGGTTCTGCTTCTATCACTTTGTGAAGTAATCTATTCCCACAATCAGGTATTTGACTTGTCCTGGTGCTTGGGAAAAGGACCTAGCAAATCCATTTCCCCCATTTTGCAAAGGGCCAGGGAGAAGTAATACTGAGCTCTTCTGGTGGAGCCACGTGGAAATTTGCATGCATCTGACATGGTTGACATTTTTTCACAAATTCTGTGGCATCTTTCTGCAAGGTCGGCCAGTAGAATCCAGCTCGTATTATTTTTCTGGCTAGTGACCTTGCTCCGAGATAGTTCCCGCAGATCCCGCTATGTACTTCCTCCAACACCTCGGCGGTTCTCGAGGTCGGTACGCATTTTAACAATGGTGTTGATATTCCTCTTCGGTAGAGGACATTTCTTACCAAGGTGTAATGCTGTGCTTCCCTTCGGATTCTTTTGACTTCCTTTTCCTCCTTAGGGAGGATGTCGAATTTCAAGTATTCGACTAAGGGATTCATCCATCTGAGGTTTAAACCGACTACCTCAAGTGCCTCCTGCTTATCTTCTGTTTTTGCAACTGAGGGTTCTTGGAGGGTTTCCTGAATCAGGCTTCTGTTGTTTCCACCTGGTTTGGTACTTGCTAACTTGGATAGGGCGTCCGCTCTGCTATTTAGATCCCGAGTTATGTGTTTTACCTCGGTTTCTGCAAAGCGCCCAAGGTGCTCCAAAGTTTTTTCCAAGTACCTTTTCATACTGGGGTCCTTTGCCTGGTATTCTCCGCTTATTTGGGAGGTCACCACTTGCGAGTCGCTGTAGATCATCACCTTTGTAGCGCCAACTTCTTCTGCTAACTTTAATCCGGCTATCAAGGCTTCATATTCTGCCTGATTGTTTGAAGCCGGAAATTCAAATTTTAAGGAAACCTCTATCTGGGTTCCTTTTTCATCTACCAATATTATGCCTGCGCCGCTCCCTGTCTTGTTGGAGGATCCCTCACATAGAGTTCCCATGTAGTCGGTTTTTCCTCTTTTCACCTGCATATTCCGCAAGAAGTCGGCGAGGCATTGGGCCTTAATTGCTGTCCGAGTTTCATATCTCAAGTCAAACTCGGAGAGCTCTATCGCCCATTGAACCATTCTCCCTGCAACATCCGTCTTTTGGAGGATTTGCTTCATGGGTTGGTTCGTACGGACTCTTATTGTGAGCCTGAAAGTAAGGTCGTAGTCTTCGCGAGGCTATTACTAAGGAGGCAAACTTCTCTAGTTTGTGGTACCTTAGTTCAGGGCCTTGTAGGACCTTACTGGTGAAGTAAACCGGGTGTTGCCCGACCTTGTCTTCTCTGATCAGAGCTGATGAGACAGCCCTGCTTGCCACGGATAGGTATAGGACAAGGTCTTTTCCCGGTACTGGTCGTGTTAAGATAGGAGGTTGACTTAAAAATCTTTTGAACTCTTGGAACGCCTCCTCGCATTCCGGAGTCCATTCAAATTGGCATCCCTTCCTCAATAAAGAAAATAGTGGAAGGGATTTCAGTGCCGATCCTGCCAAAAATCTGGAGAGGGCTGCAAGTCGGCCATTGAGCTGTTGAACCTCTCTCAAACAAGTCGGGCTTTTCATTTCTAGGATGGCCCTGCATTTGTCGGGATTGGCCTCAATCCCTCTTTGTGTTAGCATGAAGCCTAGAAACTTCCCCGCTTCTACTGCGAAGGCGCATTTTGCGGAATTTAGCCTCATCCCATGCAACCTTATAGTGTTGAAGACTTGTGAGAGGTCGGTTAAGAGGTCGTTTTCTTGCTTGGTTTTTACTAACATGTCGTCGACGTATACCTCCATTAGGCTCCCAATATGGGGGGAAAACACTTTGTTCATCAGCCTTTGATACGTGGCTCCTGCATTCTTTAGTCCGAATGGCATGACCACGTAGCAATAGTTGGCTTTTGGTGTGATGAACGATGTTTTTCTCCTGATCGGGTTCATGCATCGGGATTTGGTTATCCCGAGTAGGCATCCATGAATGATAGGTATTGGTACCCCGAGCTGGAGTCCACCAGGGTATCAACTTGGTAGAGGATAAGGGTCCTTAGACATGCCTTATTCAAGTCGGTATCGACGCACATTCTCCATTTACCATTTTGTTTTTTGACTAGCACTACATTGGCTAGCCACGTTGGGTATTGACCTCTGATAAAGCCGGCCTCCAAGAGCGCCTGTACTTGCTCTTCTACTATTGAGGCTCGCTCCGGACCGAGCTTGCGTCTCCTTTGTTGCACAGGTCGGGATCCTGGGAAAACCGAGAGCTTGTGGGACATGAGCTCGGGATCAATCCCGGGCATGTCGGAAGCCTTCCATGCGAAGAGGTCGGAATTAGCTCTTAGGAGTTCTTCCAACCTTTGTTTTAGGGCTTCCCCTAGGTTGGCTCCTATATAAGTGTTTTTTCCTTCCTCCTCTCCGACTTGTATTTCCTCGGTTTTTCCTCCCGGTTGAGGTCGCAGCTCTTCTCTGGTCCTTGCACCGCCTAGCTCTATGGTGTGGACTTCTTTGCCCTTTCCTCTCAGATTTAGGCTTTCGTTATAGCACTTCCTAGCCAATTTCTGATCTCCCCTCACCGTGGCTATTCCCCCTGGAGTCGGGAATTTCATGCAGATGTGAGGAGTTGATACCACTGCTCCAAGGCGATTAAGGGTAGTTCTGCCAATTAAGGCATTGTAGGCTGACCCTTCATCGATGACTATAAAGTCTATGCTCAGAGTCCTTAATTTTTCCCCTTTTCCAAAGGTGGTGTGAAGGGGTAAAAATCCCAGTGGTTTTATTGGCGTATCCCCTAACCCATATAGGGTGTCGGGGTAAGCTCTCAACTCTTTTTCATCTAACCCTAGCTTGTCGAAGGCGGGCTTGAAAAGGATGTCCGCCGAGCTTCCTTGGTCTACTAGGGTTCTGTGGAGATGGGCGTTGGCTAGGATCATAGTTATCACCACGGGATCATCATGCCCGGGGATTATCCCATGCCCGGGGATTATCCCTTGCCCATCTTCTTCCATGGGTGTCCGACCTCTCCATGAGTATCTGTCAAGCCGACCTTCTCTAGCCAGCTTTCTATCACATTTTTGAGGTCGTACAGTCGTTGGTGGAGTGACCATATTTTATGGTACTCGCAATACTCGCTGCGATTCCCCCTTTTTTATTTTAATAGGTCTTGGGGGTGGCAGCCTTTCAGTGTTGCAAATCTCTCTGTATACGTCCACTATAGAAGTCTTTAGAGGAGTATAAGAGTGGTACTTCCTGGGCCTCTCGAGACCGAGCTCTTCCTTCTTTTTGACTTCCTTTTCCTCTCCTTAGATGAGGAGGGGGGTCCAGGTCGCCAGCTCAGGTCTCTTAATTTTGCATTTTCTTCCATGTTGATGTACTTTTCAGCCCTTTCTTGTACATCACTTAGAGAAACGGGGTGTCTTTTAGATATAGACTGTGAGAAGGGACCTTCTCTTAGTCCATGACTAACCCCATTAATGCCTCTGTGGGCAGGTCTTGGATCTCTAAACATGCCTTGTTGAACCTTTCCATATAGCTCGTAAAGACTCTCCGACCTCTGTTTTATTCCCAGGAGGCTCGGTGCATGTTTTTACCTTATCTTTTTGAATTGAGAACCTCGTCAAGAATTTCCTTGAGAGGTCTTCAAAACTAGTGATGGATCTTGGGGGAAGGCTATCGAACCACTTCATCGCTGCTTTCGATAAAGTGGTCGGGAAAGTCTTGCATCTCGTGGCGTCGGAGGCGTCAGCTAGATACATCCGACTTTTGAAGTTGCTAAGATGATGCTTTGGATCCGTAGTTCCATCATAGAGGTCCATATCAGGGCTTTTGAAGTTCTTGGAACTTTTGCCCTCATTAGTCCTCTGAAAGGATCTTCTCCGCCTGGGAGTTGATCTTCTCCTTCATCGCGGGAGTTCTTGAGGGAGGATTCTAGCTGCAAGAGTTTTCTTTCTAACTCTTTTTGCCGTTCCATCTCTTCTTTAAGGTACCTTTCGGTTTCCTTTTGCCTCTCCCGCTCTTGTTCCAATTGCTCCAGGCGGCTATGGACCAATCCCATTAGTTCAGCTACGTGAGTTGGTCCGCCTTTTTCTGATTCACGCCCATCTGAGGAATTTACCTTCGGATTCTTTACTCCGGAGGTACCCTCTCTGTGTTGATCATTGTCTTGATGTTGGGCTGTGTCTTCATTGTCATTGCCCATGTCTAGATTCTCTTGCTCAGAATCTGTTTCGACATGGCCTTCTTCGTGGGATCTATCTGCCATCGAGGGATGATCTCGCGGGTCCCCGGCAACGGCGCCAATGTTACGGTAGGTAACCGGAGATTAGCCCAATGGATGGCGTTCGGCGGCCCAAGTGTATAATGGAGGAGAACTCCGGGTAGGTCCGCAACTCGGGAGGCTCCGTCCGACTTGTGCTCGCGTGTGAATGGGGGGTGGTACCTGCAAGGACACTCCGATGCCTAAGTTAGCAAGGGTGTAAGCAGGTCTTAGAGAGTATTGGACTTAGAGATACCTGAGGCGTGTCAGTGTACTTATAGTGGTGAGCCAATAACCACCGTTGGAGTAGTGCCGTATCTTTAGGATAGTAACCGTCCCATTATCTTAGGGAGGTTAAGATATGGCTTTATGAAGTGGTTAGAGAGATTTCAGAGGCGGTTACTCATTTGAATGAGTATTTATCTGCCAGCTAATCTCACAACCGACTTCTTCGTACTGAGTCGTGGTTGACACCGACTTCTTGAGTGGAGGTGGGTGCTTTGCTAGGCTTAATCTATTGGATCAGGCCTTTCGATTGGACCTGGGCCCTTAACATTGGGCCAGGGTATGAACAATTTGTATACATATCACTTAAAGTGGATAGTCTAACAAATTTAAAGAATTTTATAGTGTATATCATTCACCAAGTACATACAAAAAATACAAAAAAAAATTTATTATAGAGATCTAACGAAAGTGAATGACACTTTATTTTATAAGAGGTCTAATAGTATTATTTTTAGCATTTACTAAATTTTTGTAGTTGTTTTTATACTTTGTAGATGTAATTTTTTATTATTGATCATAATATTTTATATTTTGTGCGAATTAAGTATCGATTACGTGATAACGAAAATTTACATCTTATAAAGATCTGATACAACGTTGACTAAATGTCTATTTGTTGGAGTTATTTGTGTTTCTAATCGATTTGTGTGGATGTTGGCGATAAAACCCAATCAACTGGGGCAATAAAAAAAATCTTAGGAAGACGATGGTTGACTACCTTAACATGCCACCTGAGTCAAGAAGGGGTCAAATGTCGATGATTTTGATAATGGTATGATGCAAGCAGATTTTTAAAGCTACGAAGGTTCTGAGATTAGAGATCCAATGATAGATTGGTATCAAGTTAACCTAATGACGGTAAAGATGCAGATGTTGAAACGATGAAAATTCCGGATGAGGAGGAGGAGTAGATGAACTACTTCATTGATAGAGGTTTGACCTGACACAACCTGCGATTTTTCGACTATAGAATTGGTCGAATCATTTTTTCACGCTGAATCTTGAGGCAATAACTCGAGATTACTCATTTAGTCAAGGAGGCCCTGTGGATAATCTCACCAAAAAATTTGAAATTGGGCAACAATATAAAAACAAGGAAAAAGTTATTATGTAGGTCAAAATGTATAGCATTAAGATGGCCGTGGAGTATAAAATAATAGAGAGTAACCAATTGAAATATGATGTGAAGTATATTCAGTTTGAAAAAGATTGTCAATAAAGTGTGCATATATTTTATTGTCGAAAGCAAGAAATATTTTTTTATTTTTTATTACGAGAATGAATATTTTTTTATTTTTTTCTCAAATTATTTTCTTGAATATAATTTTTTATCATATATTTTTAAATTTGAACGAAAAAAATAGGTAAAAAAAATATTAAAAAATAAAAAATATACTTGACAAAATAATTAAAAAAAAAACCCGAAAAAATTCCTTTCCACTTACTACTGCCAGGCTCTCAAATTCCATATATATGAATTGAAAAAAAAAATGAAAAAGCACCTTTAAGAATGTTTTCTTTTATTATTTATCAAATGCTTTGTTTTTACAAAAGAAAATTTGTCAAACATATTAAAAGAGGCTAATTTTTTTTTATACGAGGTTGACATGTGAGTTATGTTGAATTATGGAGTATTAAGGGGATATACACTGTTGTGATGGCGTTTAATTTTTAGTTTTATTGAAAAGATTGTCTGATTTTATTGGAGAGAGAGGGACACAAATTGGACGATTCGATTTATGTAGAGCAAAATTTTATGGGTATTGAAATTGGATCCAAAATTTTTTGGACGAAAAAAATTTTTTAAAACTGAAAATGGAGATGATTGTGGGGTTAGGGAACAAACAGAGAGAGATTTGTGTGTGATGGTGAAAATGATGCTGTTAGGAGGGGGTAACATTCCAAAAGTTACTGGAAGCATCGAAGCCAACCGGAATCCAGCTGCATGTATGCCACGTGGAATCAGTACACAAATCGGACTCAGGATTTTTTGTACCGTCTGCCACGTGAAACCAGTACACAAATTGGATCCAAAATTTTTTGTACTATCTGTACTCGATCCGTCTGATTACAGTACCTCTAATTAGACAGTTCGATTTGTCTTACGCAGTCTTCATACCCTAATGAAATATCATATACCTCCATAATCGTGCTATACACCAATCCTCTCTCCATGTTAAAATTAAAAAGTTCACCAAAAGAATTAAAAATTGATTTTTAATAAGTTTTTTTATCAAATGCATTTTCATACTTTTGTGTCAAAAGTGTAATTCTCCACCTTCCCTTGCAGTATTTGGTATTTTACACTTGAGTAGTTTGGCACGACCAAGATGCAATGGATGCAAAACAAAGTAGAATAGCTCTACATAAAAGCAATATTTAAAAAAGCGTGCCACGTGAACCATACGGAACATAAATTAATCCTTGCTTTGATTTGATGATAGATAGGTTAAGCAATAGTCACTTGTAAACAATACACCATGACCACACGATTCATCATCTGTCAACAAAATAGTGACTTGGGATTAATCTGAACCACTCATTTATTTGGAAATAAAAATATGAGATCCAACAGCCAAAATGTTAGCAAGTATCTAATAAAAAACAGTCTGATTCTCATTCCTCGTGGAATGCAAGCTGCGAACAAACGAAACGAGGGCATCGTGGGAGAATCTTCGTCCTCTTCACATCATCCAATCAGATACTACTAACACGAGGAACTAACCTTCCAATAGCAGATTAACACGTGTCACCTCACTTCACTTCATGCTCCAACTTCTAGATTTTAGTTTACACCTAGTTTCATATAATAAATAAATTAAGGTAAAATCTCAAATGTATTCAATTTTATTTAAAGTTAATAGTTGAATTGATTGCATATGAATTTTCACTCTAAATTAATTTATACCTAGTTTTATAATTATACTACTTAAAAATTGCATTCAAACCCTAATATCTCAAAATTATTTTTAAGTTAAACTATCCAAATATTAGTCACATAAATAATTACTTTTAAAAAACGATTATATAAAAAAAAATTATTAACATAAGTTTAATTTTTCAGCATTGCAAACACACTTTCAAGTTTCTATCAATTATGAATTAGTTTTTCAAAAGCCTTTTTGTCTAAACAATTTTTTTTATCATTACCTTACTAACCTTGTAATTTGTAGTGAATATTATCACCGATGCCTTCTATTAATGAGAAGAGCAAAAATCAAAATAATCCCACTATGTTACCAATAATATTTTTGCTAACTCTTGTTTATAATTATATTTAATAAAAAAATCTTTATGAATCTGTCTAATAAAATTTTTTTTTATGACTGTATCTGATAGAAATGTCTTTATAAATATATTTTTAAATATTTTTTTATACATATATTTAAAATATAATAATTAATTATTATTGATAATAAGTTGACAGATAATATATTAGTATCTTATACTTTTCTAAATCCAAATCATTTTGTAGACTTAAGATGCTAGATAATACATGGATCCTTTAAAAGAAATTAAGAAAGGTCTAATAATTAAATCTTAAAAATGGAAAACAAAAATGTTGTGTACATACCTACTTGAATTCGGTTAGATAAATAAGATTCCTCATAAGTCATAAGTCATAATAGAGTTAGAAATTAGTTGATAATCATTGGCCGGTAAATTAGGGCCAGTTTTCGTTAAAAAAAAACCAAAAATTATGATTGGTAATTAAAATGAAGGGTAAACCTCGAAAATAAATTTGAAGTATTTTGTTGTTAATAAAAAATTAAAAATGATTTTGCATTTTATTCTTAACAAAAATATATTTAAATAATTTAAATATATGATAAAAATATTCTATCATAATGAGAAGTTTATTCCGTTTTTTTTTCACATTTTGGCATCTTTTTAAGTTTTTAAATAATTTAAAAATATTTTACTGATAATAAAATTAAATTTTTTTAAAAATTAATAATTTTTAGTATTTTTTGTTATTATTTAATTAATATAAATATTAAATTATTTTTAATAAATAAATTTTATTAAATTATGTGTGTAAATTTTAAAAAATTTAAAGATAAATTATATTACTTTATATGTATAAACTCTTAATAAATATATTTGTAAATTGTATATTTTTTGTGTGTAAAAAATATATAAATATATATGTAAATTTTTATTAATTAAATATTAATAAAAAATAATAATATTGACTGATAATGTAGGATGTTTTCATTTACCTAATTGGAGTGTGGTTTTGGTTGTGTTGTACCCTAAATTGAGAGAAAAAGGAAAAAAAAATAAGAGAGAGATGGCAAAAATGGTAAATTATATGGAAAGTGCGGAGGATTTCAAAAAAAGAAGGTAAGAACTAAGAAGATGATAAATGCGGTAACAAAGCGTGTGTTGAGGTCCCTTCATCACTCTCACGAAGCTCTCTGTACTTCCACCACGCTTTTCGTTCCTCTTCTTCTTCTCTTCCCTCCCCCCTTCCCTCTCTCTCTCTCTCTCTTCCTATATTTATAAATCAATTGCAATCGCAAATTTCACTTCTTCTTATTTATAAACTCAAAAGTGCTACCTTTTTTTATTTTTATCCATTCTTTTTTCTCCAATGGCGGATCTCAAGTCAACATTCCTCAATGTCTACTCCGTTCTCAAATCCGAGCTCCTCAATGACCCCGCTTTCGAGTTCTCCGATGATGCTCGCCAATGGATCGACCGGGTAATCATTCCCCTTCTTCTCAATAAACTTGTGCCTTTCATTCATCTCTTTATTGCATTTGTTTTGTTGACGCGGGATCTTTGCGTGATTCAAATTGGGGGCAAAAATTCGTTCTTTTTGTGGGAGTTAAATGAATGTGGAGTTTAATTGCATAATTAGAATGTACGGCGCGCATTAGATTAACTCAATGTTAACACGATTGTACTATACCGTACTATGGTTGAGATTATTGATGAGTTCCATTAATATGATTGCTGTCGTAGTTGTAGTGACCCCACTAGCAATATAGCTAAATGAGATTGTTGGTTGAATTTACCTAAATGAGATATGGGGCTCTCTTTTTTTGGTTGCCTGAACATTTATATTTTATTTGCTAAGATCGTGTTTAATTTGAAGAATTATACTTAAAATTGATATTTAATTGTTCAAGGATTTATATATAGTCTTCAAAATTTAAGCATCACTTGAACATTCTGTTAAAGCCTTAGAGGAGGGAATCCTGTATGATTCAAATCTGCATGGCAAAAACTTATTCCAACAATGCGGTGCGGTCTTTTACAAATTGTGACATGGTCAGAGAATGGATTTATTTCTTGTGGAATCTTTGAATGGGTTCTATTACTCTGATGGCACTTTTATGATTTTTCATGAGTTTCTAATTGTAGTTCTCCCTTAGTCCAACCATATTTGCATCGTGTATGCCACGGTTCTAAGTGTGCATGTTTGCATAGATGATCTTTTCTACTTTTCGTTATTGTTTCTTTGAAGTATGGATGCATGTTCTGATCAGTTACTTAGTGTTTTGTGCTCTTAACTTATTGCAGATGCTAGACTACAATGTGCCTGGAGGTGGGACTTGAGAATTTCATTTAAGTTTGTTCTGAGCAAATTTTCAGTTTATTGTAACTGTTCCCCTCTAGGAAAGGAAAGGGGTGTACAGGAAACATTTCGAAAGAGATAAGTGTCATTGAATTAAAGATGGATTATAACTTTACATTGCAGGGAAGCTGAACCGTGGATTGTCCGTTATTGACAGCTACAAATTGTTAAAAGAAGGGGAGGCGCTAACTGATGATGAAATTTTCCTTGCTAGTGCCCTTGGTTGGTGTATTGAATGGGTATGGCAATCTGGAACTTTTACTTTTGTAGTTTAACCATTACAGCCGAATTTTTCTGTGATGTATTTGAGGAAACTTACTATTTTCTGCCAATGAATGTGGCAGCTTCAGGCATATTTTCTAGTTCTTGATGACATTATGGACAACTCTCACACACGGCGTGGTCAGCCATGCTGGTTCAGAGTACCCAAGGTTTGAAACCAAGTAAACATGTGTTATCATGATATCTTTTTTATCCTGTTGTGATAAAGCAAATGACCTCTTGTTACTTTGTGGTGAAGGTTGGACTGATTGCAGCAAATGATGGAGTTCTACTACGAAATCATATTCCACGTATTCTTAAGAATCACTTCAAGGGAAAGCCATATTACGTTGATCTTCTTGATCTGTTTAATGAGGTTGTACAGATACCAAAGTTTGGATGATGTGAGTACCCTCTTGATATGTGCTAAAACTTGCTTATCTTGACTTTATGTTAGGTAGAGTTTCAAACTGCTTCAGGACAGATGATTGATCTGATCACTACACTTGAAGGAGAAAAAGACCTATCCAAATACACATTAACGCTGTGAGTCCCCAGAAACTAAGAAAATGGTGTGGTAAAAATTATTATTCATGAACCTCTTTTCCAACAAACATATGATACAGGGTTATATGTGACTATAATAACTGTGAAGCAGTAGAAATTCTTTCTTCTGTATTACAAACATCATATTCTCTTTTTATAGAATAAAATGATGGATACCTTGTGAATTGTGATTTTGCTTCACAGAAAATATTTGTGTGAGTGCTGCTTGAGATCTTCGAAAGACCTTAGCCAAATTCTTTTGCCGGGCATATCCCTTCCATATGTTCTATTTATGCTTACATGTTTTGGCAGTTTCAAAATCAATACTAATAACTAATAGATTAACATCTTTTGCAGTCATCGTCGTATTGTTCAGTACAAGACTGCCTATTATTCGTTTTACCTTCCGGTAAGTATTATATCTTGATATATTTTTATCTTTCCTCCACAATTTAGATTTCTTACTTGCCCTTTTTCTGTAAGATACCAAGGACAATTGATTGTTCACGCCATATATTTCACTGCTAGAACTTATATTTTCTGATTGTTCATGAAAAAGCAGACATAACATCCGTAATTTCTCTTCAGTTTGAACTTTGAAATCACTTCTTTTATCTTTTCTTTTCCTTTCATGCAATGTATGGCAATCTTTCACTTAAAGCATTTGTTATACTTAAATATAGGTCTGTTATATAGCTTTTCATATTTGTCTTTCTTACACAGGTTGCATGCGCATTGCTCATGGCGGGTGAAAATTTGGATAACCATGTTGATGTAAAGAACATTCTTGTTGAGATGGGAACATACTTTCAAGTACAGGTAATACTTTTTAGCATGACTCTGCACTGTTGAGTCTTGAAGTTTCTTTTAAAAGCTGCATTGTACCTATCTTCTTTCTTTCCCTTCTTTTTTCAGGATGATTATTTGGATTGCTTTGGTGATCCCGAAACAATTGGGAAGGTAAGCATACTAAATAATTGATGCTGGAAATATAATCTTCTGAACCTCATTCTAGTTATCTATGGAACCAGATTGGTACTGATATTGAAGACTTCAAGTGCTCTTGGTTGGTTGTGAAAGCGTTGGAACTTAGCAATGAACAACAAAAGAGAATTTTATATGTTAGTCTGCAACCTTTTTGTTTTCTCTCTCTGCCTTCCTTTCTCTTTCCCGTGATTAAACTGGGAAAATTACTCATTTGTTTTCATGGTTTATAGGAACATTATGGGAAGCCTGATCCAGCAAATGTGGCTAAAGTGAAGGCCCTGTATAACGAGCTAAATCTTCAGGTTTGAACCTCATTTACAGCTAGCTTTCATTATCAATTCATAGTCAACAAAAAATGGGGTTCAATTTCAATGTAAGAGTAACATCCAATTAGGTGCTACCTCGTAGATAAAAGTAATTTCTTTGAAGTCAATGAGTGTGGAAATTAACTGCTTTATTCGACGTGGTAGAAACTGATTGGATAACAGTGTAAAACTTTTTATCATTGACCATGCATCGAAATCAAACTCATTATTTATTTACATATAATTGGACATGAACAATCAACAATAGGGTGTATTTGAGGAGTATGAGAGCCAGAGCTATCAGAAGATTGTAAATTCCATTGAAGCTCATCCTAGCAAAGCAGTGCAAGCTGTGCTCAAGTCTTTTTTGGCTAAAATTTACAAGAGGCAGAAGTAGGGACCCCCCTAACATGCAAGGCCCAACATTGTTTTAAAATGCAATAGAATCAATAGTGTCTACATTCTAGTCTTTGATTTCTTGTCTCTCATGACGTAGAGCTTTTCAAATATCAAACTTGTATTTTTTCCTTCTTTTTTTTTCTTTTTTTTTTAAATTTTTATTTCTACCCCATTTGGTTGCTAAGTGTTGTATTTTATCTTGTAAGCCTTTTGATATTCTCGTTTGTTTAGAAATAAACAATCCCTTAATTTTATTTGGTAGTTATTAATTTATCACATCATCATTATTCATTTCTAATTTTCTACTATCTTCTTTGTTGTTCACTCAGAGTGGAATAACTTGGTTCAATCTAGATAAGATCAGTTCTAGAAATCAAGTGAATTCTAAAGGATCGGTAGCTCTAAGAAAAATACAAAGTAAAAACAGAAAATAAAATTTTATCATATTTAGTAAATCAAATGCGTCCTAAATAAAATTATAAATAAACATTGAAGTCTGAAGAACGCGTCAAGCAAGATTGAAGCTTGCGGCCACTCGTTTTCAATCAACGCTGACTCCATAAAAGTGTCACATGCAACGCAATTCCATTCATGAAATGAAAAGTGTTATAAGAATAGTAAGAATTGTGCTGTTTGTATATATATTATAATTCACATTTAGATTAGATATATAGGACTTCTCTTACGTAATATGCCATATAAAACGTATTTGGGTGTAATAATAATATAATATATATTTAAAGTATTCCATTCTATACCATCCATGTGGATTTAAAAAAACACAGAAATATCTTCCAGACAATTATTCAAACATCAATCACCGTGTTTTTTTTTTTCACTCTCCTAATTCGACAGGTTAATAATTAATTTGCCATGGTATTAATCTCCATTTAAAGGTTTATTGCTGGCTAATGGGTTGCTGCATACACAAAATAGAATTCGAATCTCTACTTATTTAAGTAAACTAGTGAGCTAACCACTAAATTAACCCAACTTGATTATATTTTTATTTGTCTTACGTGAAATATGTTTTAGTAAATAAAAATTAAAATCTAATTTATTTTATCATGAAAGTTTTAGTATTATGTTATAAATTATAAATAAAAATGAGTTAAAATATATTTTTAAAATACATATTAAAAAGACTAAAATTAATAACTTAAAAATATTTTTTATGTATTTAGTTCTTTAAAAGTTTATTAAAAATATAAAAAAAAATATTTTTTCAATAATTTTTTTTCTTTTACTTCTTTTAATTTTTTTTTTGGTATTATTTTACTTCTTTTAATTAACAGAGCACATTTAACCCAAACATTCAAGGGCATGGTCGTCCAAGTGGGGTAGGTGCCCCCCATTTTGGACCCATTAACTGCATTTGACATTGGATACGCATAACTCAAATGCCATCTCCTTTTTTCAGCAGGTAACAGAAAAGGGAAAGCCTTCATTCATTGGCACTTAATTTTATATTTTTTTTATAGGCTTTAGCAACTTAGTCTCTTAATTATTAAAGAGACCCCAGAAGGTGTTGTTGATATTGGTATGCATGTCTTTTTTAAAGAAATGGTCTTCTCCTTAATAAAATGACAACTATGTAATGTATTATTTTCATATTAAATGTTTGATTATTATATATCAAGAACATATGCATTTTATATAGGGAATGGTCATGGTTTCAACATAAATTAAGCATAGTCATCATTAAAAATGTAGTACATGAAAAAGAAAAAAAAAAGATTAATGGTGGTTGTGAATTGTGACGGTTGCCAAAAAAATTCCCAAGAAAATGGGCGCAAGAAACAAATATTGGTCATATATCATAAAGAAAATTCAGTCATATTACACTTGTATATAAAAAATATTATATTAATTATTAATATAATATAAAATTTATATTAAAACATATATATATATATATATACATAATTATATGGTGTTAGTTATTAAATCAGTTACTAATATAAAATTTATAACTGATTTAATAATTAATTGTTTGTATATGCATCATATTTTTATATTTCTTAAAAGAATATATCTAAAAATATATCATAACCTTAAATTAATAAAAGAAATGGTGGTTGTGATTTCTTTCAGTTTGGAAGGTCAAGTAGTCCAACCCTTTACGCGCAGTGTCAATAACAATTAACAAGTTTAATTAATTAATAATTAATTAAAACGGGACAAATTTATAAAAATTCAAGAAACGAAAGCGAAAAAAAGGTACAAAATTTTATGACAAAGTGCATTTACTTTTCTAAGTTACAAGTTTTGATTTTGCAAATCCCTCTTCACTTTCCATTCAATTTCCTTCTTTTTAATTTTATCCTTGAAAAACCCATTTTTCTTTCTTCTCTTTTCTACTATCATTCAATCATTCAGTTAATTGCGGTCTGCTACAGGTTCAATCATTGTCTCTCTAATTATCCACTCTTAAAAAAAAAATCTTCTTTTTCATTTCTTTTTCCCTTCAATTTCTGCTTCCCAAACTTGTTGACAATCTTTTTCTTCTTCTTTCACGTTTTTTTCTTTCTTCAAGTTTCAACCATTCATCATGCTGAGTTTGCAATTCAGAATGAAATTGTAATAGTTTTTTTTTTTTCTCTGATTCATAGGTTAGTTTTTCTTTTTCTGTTCATTGAATTTGACTTGTGTTGATCAATTTCAATTTGGGATTTTGTATGTTCTAATAATTTTTTTTCTTTTCACTTCCATTAGTTCATTCCACTCAAATCTTCAGTACATTTTTCTTCTCCTTGTGCTTACGCTGCATTACCCTTTTGGAAGATCTTTCTGGGGTGCTCTGTAATTGAAAAAAGTTCACATTTTTAGTTCTCAAGATTCAAGTACCCTTTTGAGTTTTTTGGCTGCTCAATGAAGCTTGTGGTTCGTGTGATTGAGGCAAAGAACTTGCCACCGACGGATCCTAATGGGTTGAGTGACCCATACGTGAGGTTGCAGTTGGGGAAGCAGAGGCACAAGACCAAGGTGATCAAGAAATGCTTGAATCCAAGGTGGGATGAAGAATTTAGCTTTAGGGTTGATGACCTCAATGAAGAGCTTGTGATCTCTGTCATGGATGAAGACAAGTTCTTCAATGATGACTTTGTTGGTCAGCTCAAGGTTCCAATGTCACTTGTCTTTGAAGAGGAGATCAAGTCCCTTGGCACTGCTTGGTACTCTTTGCAACCAAAGACCAAGAAGGTCAAGAACAAAGAAGCTGGTGTGTAATGCTTGCTAAACTCTATTTTTATTGTAGTTTGTGTAATAGTTTAGTAACTTAGTTTCCCTAGTGATTATGTGGCTAAGTCCCCTTCCTCATTGTTGTGACATTGACTTTGAAGTTAATTTTATAGTATGTGAGTGAGTTGGTGGAAATTGCATCATGACTAATTCGACACTTAGAAACTGTAAAAGAGTTGTGTTTATGTGGTTGTCTCCATTGTCCTAGTTTTTAGGTGGACATAAAATTGCAAAAATTTTTGTCCCAGGATAAGATGCTTTTGTGTTGTTCTTATTTTCCTTAGAGGTTTGTGTTTTCTATTGTCTATATATTTCTGTCTCGAAACAGTTACCGAACTTGGCCATACGATCTTGCCTCTCAATGGGCCATTTGTTCAAGTTTTTTAGGGAAACAATGTACTAACTACCTATGATTTTGTGCCATTTATATCATTTTTCTTGCCAGGTGAGATTCGTTTGAGTATATATTTTCAACAGAAGAATGCAGCTGTGGATTCATATGGTAATGGTGATCAATTATCACATCCAAGAAAGTCGGCTGATGGAGCCACTGATTCACCTTCAAGGTCTTCTGCTGCCTCAAGCTCGTCTTCTCCTTCAAGGGAAGAAACTACATCTTCTAAGGAAGAGAAGTCTAGTGCACAGAAAACACTCACAGGAAGAATTGCTCAAATTTTTAATAAAGGTTCTTCGGATATGCCTTCAACCCCATCCCGCAGAAGCATTGACTCAGAGCAATTTGAAATCATTAAAGAAGACGTCAGTGAGATCAAGACTGAAGATGCGTCTTCTAATGAAACATTTGAAGAAGCTATGAGTAAAATTCAATCTGCAGATCAAGAAAGTGAAATTCCTAGCAATTTTTCAGGAGGGTTGCTTGTTGATCAACATTATATGACTGCACCCAAAGACTTGAACACATTGCTGTTTTCGACTGATTCAAATTTTCTCAAGTCATTGGCAGAGGTACAGGGTTCTACAGAACTTCAAGTAGGACCTTGGAAGTTTGAGAATGGTGGGGATTGCTTGAAAAGATTAGTTAGTTACACCAAGGCTCCCAGCAAATTAATTAAGGCTGTCAAAGCCTTTGAGGAACACACGTACTTAAAAGCCGATGGGAAGAACTTTGCTGTTTTGGCCAGTGTCAGTACTCCCGAAGTCATGTATGGGAGCACCTTTAAGGTAGAGCTACTCTATTTGATCACTCCTGGACCAGAGTTGCCGTCGGGAGAGCAGTGTTCCCATCTCGTCATATCGTGGCGAATGAATTTCTTGCAAAGTACCATGATGAAAGGAATGATAGAAAATGGGGCTAGGCAGGGTATGAAGGAAAGCTTTGATCAATATGCGACTTTGTTATCTCAGATGGTTAAACCTGTTGATATGAAGGACCTTAGTTCGAGTAAGGAACAAGCTCTAGCATCATTACAAGCGGAGCCGCAGTCAGATTGGAAGCTGGCAGTGCAGTATTTTGCTAACTTCATAGTGCTGTCGACAGTGCTCATGGGGTTATATGTCCTTGTCCACATTTGGCTGTCTGCACCGAGTACAATTCAAGGGCTTGAGTTTGTTGGTCTTGACTTGCCAGATTCGGTTGGTGAATTGGTTGTTTGTGCAGTCCTTGTTCTTCAATGTGAACGCATGCTGGGTTTAATCTCACGCTTTATTCAGGCCAGAGCACAAAAGGGTAATCTCATAAAGAAAAGATTGATATGCTTCTCAGTTCTCATGTAGTCAATTTCGCTATCTACATAGAGTTACTTAATGATGAGACCATTCGGTTGTTTTCCTAATGTTTTTGGATATTTTTTGCATATTTGGTGTTGATACGTCTGTGCTTATATAGACTTATCTTTTGGCTTTAAAATATTAGGTAGTGATCATGGGATAAAAGCACAAGGAGATGGATGGCTGCTAACTGTTGCCTTGATTGAAGGAAGCAATTTAGCTTCTGTTGATTCCAGTGCCTTCTCCGATCCATATGTTGTGTTCACTTGCAATGGGAAAACAAGAACGAGCTCAATCAAGTTCCAGAAATCCAATCCTTTATGGAATGGTGAATATCATCATGGCATCGTTTATCATTTTCTGTGCTAATGAATGAAATTGAAATCTCGGCAGAAATTATTGTATGACTAGTCAGTTTTTTAATGTTTAGAACATTGTCTATCTAATCTATGCAGAAATATTTGAATTTGATGCTATGGATGATCCTCCTTCTGTGCTGGATGTGGAAGTTTATGATTTCGATGGACCCTTCGATGAAGCTGTATCGCTAGGACATGCTGAAATCAATTTTCTTAAAGCAAACATCTCAGATCTTGCTGACATATGGATTCCACTTGAAGGAAAGTTGGCTCTGGCATGTCAATCGAAGTTGCACTTAAGAATTTACTTGGACAACACTAGAGGAGCCAATGTTGCAAAAGACTACTTAAGTAAAATGGAGAAAGAAGTGGGCAAGAAGGTAAGTTAAGACTGTTTCATTTTGTCGTTTTTGTATCGTACTCGTGTTTTGTCACACTTCTTTCTGGCTTATTTGTTCTAAATTCAAAATGTGCAGATTAATTTGCGGTCTCCTCAGACAAATTCAGCCTTTCAGAAACTCTTTGGGCTTCCACCAGAGGAATTTCTCATCAATGACTTTACCTGTCATTTAAAAAGAAAAATGCCACTTCAGGTGTGATTTTTCTGTTCAATTTCATGTTAATTTTTTTATCGTGGTAGTAGATGGCACAGGATTGTTTAATATTACCTCATCACGTCGTCGATGTTTATTTGTAGGGTCGCCTATTCCTTTCAGCAAGAATAATTGGATTCCATGCCAATTTGTTTGGAAACAAGACAAAGTTCTTTTTTCTTTGGGAGGATATTGAAGACATTCAGGTCATCCCCGCGACATTTTCATCAATGGGGAGTCCGGTAGTTGTCATAACTCTTCGACCGGGTAGAGGTATGGATGCAAGGCATGGTGCCAGGACACAAGATGAACAAGGCAGGCTGAAGTTCCATTTCCAGTCCTTTGTGTCTTTCAATGTTGCACACAGGTAGACAATGGAAATATCAGGCAATGTCCTTTCGTTTAATTTGATCCTCATTTAGAATCAAACGTAGTTTCTTCTCAACTGCCACTATTCTCAATACTGATTTTCTTGGTCATGTAACATCTCAAAAATGTGTATCCATATGGTATGGGATGATATGATAACTGCATTCAATAAATTATTAATTCAATAAATTATTGGTCATGTAACATCTCAAAAATGTGTATCCATATGATATCCTGTGTAACTAATAAATTATTTCGCCTCTGATATAGGACTATCATGGCTCTGTGTAAAGCCAGATCCCTCAGTCCTGAACAGAAAGTTCAGCTAGTTGAAGAAGAATCCGAAACCAAAACCCTTGCTAGTGAAGAAAGCGGAACATTCCTTGGCATGCATGATGTTAGCATGTCTGAGATTCATTCTTGCACTTTTCCAATTCCTGTAACCCCTCTCTCTCTGTCTAAGATATGCATTTCTATTGATTTGTCATTGATTCTGAATTCAGATTTTTGTGTTTGATTATTTTGTTTCATTTCTTTCCCCCCTTCAATCGATTCAGGCCAGTTTTTTCATGGAGATATTTAGTGGCCGTGAGTTGGACCGTCGGGTCATGGAAAAATCTGGTTGCCTAAACTATTCCTATACCCCTTGGGTATCCGAGGACAAGGAAGTCTTTGAAAGGGCAATATATTACAAATTTGAGAAGCGTGTTTCGCGTTATAAAGGTGAAGTGACAAGCACTCAGCAGAGATCTCCCCTTCCAGATGGAAAGGGTTGGCTTGTGGAAGAGGTTATGAACTTCCATGGAATTCCACTTGGTGACTATTTTAGTGTGAGTATTTGTTTCTCGGCTTTCGCTGCCTAGTTGCTATATCTTTGTTTTCTGTGACTTACCTGTTTTCGTCTCCGGAAAACACTGAATTGCAATGTATACTAATATTCTGCAGGTGCACCTTCGATACCAAGTCGAGGATTTACCGGCAAAAGCAAAGGGATGTAAAGTTGTTGTAGCCTATGGAGTTGAATGGCTGAAAAGCACTAAGCATCAGAAAAGAATCACAAAGAACATTGTACAAAATCTGCAGGAACGTTTAAATTTGATGTCCACCGTAGCCGAGAGGGAGCTTGTAGCGAAATAACAAACGAGTCTCTGAACAAGCAAGCATGGGAGGTAGCTGTTATTCCCGCGTCGAAAAATAAATTTTCACAATTCATCAATTCATGAACTTGGAGCAGAATTTATATGATGGATCATATCATAAAGGGTTCATGTGATTTGTGCATTCTGGGTTCTTAACTGCATTGAATATCAGTGAAACTAACCTTGATAGTGGAGGAATCTGTGGAGATTGATGTTACTTGTCTTTAGGAAGTTTTGAATCAGAGATATGATGATGCTGAGATTTGAGATGCTCTTCCAACCAGATTTTCTGATTGGTTCCTCCCATTTGTAAATGACTAGTTTTGACTATTTAGAATTTAGATGATTTAATTGATAGCAGAATACATAGGTTACAGTTTACATATATAGCAATTGTTGTAACCATTGTTTTAGGCCTCTCAGAACACCATGATATGAAGGCACATATCCTATAGCAGCTATAGTCAGTTTCTCTCATATATTGATTTGTTAAACACATTCATAATGAGATTACTTTTTAGACATTGATTTTTTATAATCTGGTATAACATTCTTCTTTAATTTTGGGTTTCAATCTAAAAAACTAACTACTCAAAGTTTGGATTAAAAAGGGATAGAACTAATTTAATTTTCATACAATCAATCTTGTATATTACATCAACAAAATTAATTAATTTTTAAATGTTATTAAAAAATTATTTAAATATATAAATTTAGTTGGATGATCATCTAAATTCTTTTATACTTTAATGTATAACAATCCAAAAAGTTTAAACATAAAAATAAAATTAAATGATATGTTTAAAATGTATGTGTATACTGTACATTAAAATTTAATTATTAAATTAGTTATTATATATTTATGTATAAAGATATATAATTTAATTTTTAAAGTATATTTATATTCTAATATATAATATATACGAATATCTAATTTAGTACTTAATTTTTGTTCGTATAATTAGGATATTTTTTATTTTTAAAGTCAGATAATTTCATTCATGAAATGAAAGAAATATATAGGTATCCATAAATGGGACAAATAGAAGAAATAAGGGACTTCCAACGCTCTACTACAGAGATAACATCATATAATAATCTAATAAAAAAAAATAAAAAATAAAATGCTCATCAATTAGGAAGTGAGAATTTATTAAAGCTCTTTCTGCAGTTTCAAAGTTGTTGAGTTTACAGCAGAATTTTGACTTATAATAGATACAAAATAATATAAAATTGAACACTACTCAAATGCACTCGCTATATATTTTGTAAAGAGAAAAAACAATATGAAAGATTTCTTCCAACGAACTCTATAAGATGATGTGAATAAAGATATTGTTATTGTTATTTTACTTCAATTACAATTCTAGAGACGTATATATAGTATCTCTGTGCTATAATTTCAACGAATAAGAATGAAATTCTCCGACAAAAACTCCTTACTAAACATTTTGAGTTCTCTCCCATTAAAACTCATTTATTTTACTTCCTAAAATTACTCTTATCCTTCCTTTATTCTCACAATTCTTCACCTCGGTCACAATTTGAAATCTACTTAAATTTTGGACGATCAAAGTATGGTATTCGTATCTCCATGCCTAACATGGAACAACATTGAACAGTTCTAAACCGTGTTGGAACTTGTTTCCTGACACTACTTTAGTCAGCATGTCTGCAGGATTTTCATCTGTGTGTACTTTTACAAGAGAAATGTTGTCTTTCTGTATAACATCACGCACAAAATGATATCTTACATCAATATGCTTGGTACGAGTATGATGAACCTGATTTTTAGCCAAATGAATTGCACTTTGACTATCACAACTCATATTCACGCAATCTTGCTGAAACCCCAAATCATCTAGAAGACCCCTTAGCCACAATGCTTCTTTCACCCCTTCTGCTATTGCCATGTACTCAGCCTCTGTAGTAGATAGTGTCACTGTAGCTTATAACATCGATCGTCAACTAATTGGAGCACCTTGTATTTTATATACATAACCGGTCATAGAACGTCTTCTATCTAGATCACCAACATAATCAGAATCAACAAAGCGGCTGATTTGACATGATTTTTCACTAAAGCATAAACCTATATCAATGGTACCCTTCAAGTACTTTAATATCCACTTGACTGGTTCCAGTGTGCCTTACCCGGATTCGCCATGAACCTGCTAACAATACTAACTGCCTGTGAAATATCTGGGCGTGTACACACCATAGCATACATTAGGCTATCGACTGCACTAGCTTAAGGTACATTTTCCATGTAAGCTTTATCTTCTGCTATTGTGGGAGATTGTTTACCAGAGAGCTTGAAATGTGGAGCCAACGGTGTTACTACTGGCTTAGCATTTTTCATTTCGAACCTTTCAATAACGTGCTCAATGTACCCTCTCTGGCTCAAGAACAATTTTTGGCTTGATATCTTTTTTTTAATTTTCATGCCTAATATTTTTCTTACAACACCTAAATCTTTTGTTTCAAATTCTTTACCAAGTTAAACCTTTAACCTATCTATCTCCACCTTGCTCTTAGAAGCAATAAGCATGTCATCTTCATACAATAGAAGATAGATATAATCACTTCCAGAAAGCTTATGAATGTATACACAATAATCATAATTGCTTCTGGAAAAATCTTGTTTTAACATAAAGGAGTCAAATCGCTTATACCAATGTCGAGGAGATTGTTTCAATCCATATAGTGATTTCTTTAAGTGACATACCTGATTTTCTTTACCTTCAACCTTGAAACCCTCAAATTGATACATGTAAATTTCTTCCTCTAAGTCACCATACAAGAAAGCTGTCTTTACATCTAGCTGTTCCAACTCAAGATCACCCTGAGCAACAAGACTCAAAAGCACCTTTATGGAAGTGTGCTTCACCACAGAAAAAAATATCTCGTTGTAATCAACACCTTTTTGTGCAAATCCCTTTACTACTAACCTAGCTTTGAATCTTGTACCATCTGACTTAGTAGGATCTTTTTTTTTATACACCCATTTACAACCAATTACAGTCTTTCCCACGGGCAACGGAACCACCTCCCATGTCTTGTTCTTATGGAGAGATTGCATCTCTTCTTTCATGGCGACCAACCAACTTTCTCTATCTTTGTCTTTGATAGCAAGTTTGAAGGTGACCGGCTCATCATCTTTTACCGAGAGTGCATAATCTACCAAATTTACCTGCCCATACTGTCTCAGAGGCTTGACCTGAACTTTTGAACGAATTTATAATTCCTCTTTGCCTAGTGGATGCTAAAGAATCTTGCTGTTGCTGTTGTAATGCATGTAAATTTTCTCGCTGAATCTCCTCATGATCAAGTTCATACTATGCATCATCTCGAGTAGCATTAAGATGCTCTTCCTGAACATTATTAAAATCTATTTGTTGATATTTAGACTCTATCTCCATCACTTGAGTATTTGAAGTTTTTTCAACATCACCATCATCTGACATCGTATCTTTAGACAAAGCTACCATAGATCGTTCATCAAAGGAAACATCCTTACTAATTACAAACTTAGAATCATTTACGCTCCAAAGACGATATCCTTGAACCCCTCTTGGATACTCCAAAAAGATTGCCTTTTTAGCTCTATCATCAAGCTTATTATCTTTGACATGATGATAGACTGTGCATCTAAAAACTCTGAGTTTATCGTAATCTGCATGTTTACCTGACCACACCTTATAAGGTGTGTCTCTATCTAGAGAAGAATGTGGGGATCGGTTCACTATGTAGCAAGTTGTAGCAATCAACTCCGCCCACCACTCTCTGCCTAACCCAGAATTAGAGCGCATACACCGTGCCTTCTCAAGTAGCGTACGATTCAGTCGTTCAACGACTTCGTTCTGTTGTGATGTTTTCCTAACTGTCCAGTATCTCACAATGCCTTCTCGATCACAAAACTCCTTGAAAGCCCCATCCTTTGTGCCATTATCTGATCATAAAGTTTTCAACTTCCTACTTGTTTGATTTTCAACCATTGCTCTCCATCGCTTAAACGTGTTGAATACCTCATTTTTATGCTTGAAGAAGTAAACCCAAATATACTTGGAATAATCATCAATAAAGTAACAAAATATATGGAACCACTCTTGAAAGTAATTGTAGACGGGTCCCAAACATCAGTATGCATGTAGTCTAACAACCCTCTGCTTTTATGTTTGTTTGTAGAAAATTTCACTCTGTGTGCCTTTCCATACACGTAATGCTCACAAAATTTTATTTGTGGTTTCTTCATATTCTTCAGCAAACCTTGTCCACAAAGCAATGATAGACCTTTCTCTGACATATGTCCAAGCCGCATGTGCCATATTCTTGTGCAATTTGTTTGATCTCTACTTCCATCAATTCTAACTGCTAACTCACATGTGACTGTTGTCCCCAAAAAGAGAAAAAAGATTACCGTGATGAACTCCCTTCATCACTAGCAAAGAACCACGAACAATTTTTAGTACCCCATTTTTCGTAACTATTTTGCAACCATTTTTCTCCAACAAACCTATGGAGATAAGATTTTTTCGCAAGTCTGGAATATGTCTCACATCCTTTAAGGTTCTTACTATTCCATCATGCATCTTGATTTTTATAGTACCCAACCCCATAGTTTTACAAGCATGATCATTGTCCATTAAAACTGTGCCACCATTTATGCTTTGATAGGTAGTAAACCATTTCCTATTTGAGCATATATGATGAGATGCTCCTGAATCAAGAATCCACTTATCGAAGATTTCATAAGATTGTTCTGTCACAGAGTAACAGCCCTCCTCATCATTTGAGACGTAGCTTGCTTTTTGCTTTTCTTTTGGGTTGTCATTGTTCTGTTTCTTAAAAGTTATCTTCTTATTTGGACAATTTGCTTTGAAATATCCAGGCTCCCCATATGTAAAGCATGTTCTCTCCGCGTGAGATCTAGATTTTGGCCTAGACTTTCCACGCTTATTGTCTTTTCTTCTTTCATTAGTCCTTCCTATAGCCGCAAACAATCCTTGTACTTAATCATTATACTCTCTTCCATTTGGAGATGATATTACACTTGTAGCAACCTTATGTAGATCATCTGCTAAAAGTGATGCTCTCGTCTCATCCATGGTCAGAGTGTCAACCACTAGCATCAATGTCTGCACCAAATTTTCATAGGACTTTGGTAATGAAAGTAACAATATGAGTGCCTGATCCTCATCATCAACTTTCACATCTATATCATTTAAATTTGATATAATCCTATCAAACTTATTGATATATTATCGGATTGAGGTACCTTCTTCCATCTTGTATGTATATAATTTGGATTTTAAGTAGATCATGTTAGTTAGAGTCTTCGTTATGAAGTTACTTTCTAATTTTGCCCAAACGCCTGCTTCAGTTGCTTTTTCATTTACCAAAAAAGCAATATCCCTCTCAAGGCATAAGATTATTACAGCCCACGCCTCAAGATCTAATTCTTCCTAATCCTCATCTTTCATTTTCTCCGACTTTTTCTCTTTTCTTGCCAGTGTCTTGTGTAATTTTTGTGATATAAGCAGATTTTTCATCTGCATCCTCTAATAAGAAAAATCATTTTCCCATTAAACTTCTTGATTTTATATTTGCCTACTTTGATATTACCACTAGTAGAAGTCATTATATTTAAAGTTGAATTTTACCACGTAAATAATGAATAATATAACCTGATCGGTCTAAAAAAATTTAACCGTAAATCTTTATCACTAGGGACGCTCTGGAGTGAACACTAAAGATCGCACGTTTTACCTCATCAAAACTAATCAGTCTAATTAATTTTTTATTCATAATTGCTAAAACTTGAGTTTTAAAATATTTAAATACATGTGTCAAATTAACTTGATTAATCGATATGAAGATATCCTTAAAGTATCTTTCAGCTACTTATGCAATTTTCTAGTTAAAATGAACAAGATTCAAGTGTTTAAGTAAAAATAAATAAATACAATAAACATTTTGTGAGATGAGAAATCACTAAGCTTTGATTATTCTATTAGGATAAGATTGTCATGGGCAAGATGGTCAAGGCGTGTAGATATATAGGGATAAATAAGTAATAATCCATTCATGAATAAAAACATGAAAAGTTGTAAATAAATAATTACATTAATATTTAATTGAGAGAAAATTAAAAATTTCCAGCGCATCGCACTCACAACACACACATACACTCTCTTTTCCCTTCTCAAAGACGCAGCGTTCTAAAACCCTAATCGGTTCGATTCTCTAACTTCCGATTTCCTCAATCAATCAATGTATGAAACAATCGTCTCTCTTTTTATTTTCCCTCCGGAATGTGATTATCACTTTGAAATTAGAATCCCATTAGCTTCTCAATTGTTACGATTACATAATCCTTATTCCCGCGCTAGATTCATCCCCAATTTAACTGCATGATTCTGCTGCTATATCCTTAGCTTAGGGTGAAATGATTATGTTTTTGTATGTCTGATTACCTAATTTCCTTCTGATTATCATATGCTATTTATTTTCAACAATTTCCTATGTTGTCATATTTATTCTGCCCTTTACTTAATCTCATGTTCTGTGATTTTTTTTTCTTTCTTTAAGTTTTTAGGGTTTGTGTCTGAAAATAGAGAGCTTTTGTGGCATGGTGGTTCAGTAGAGCTAAATGGTTTTGTTACATTGCTAGTTTTGATGAATGTTATGGCGGCATTGTGATGCAACTTATGTTGTGAGCTCATAGTGCGGGAGAGCTCATCAACAAAGTTTAGTTGAAGAGAGGATGTATGGAAGAGCATCATCAGGTCTTGATAGGTTTAAGAAAGCTCAGACTTTGGAACCATTCTCTGTTTCTGCGACTTCAAGAAATGGTGGCGGTGGCGGTGGCAGCCAATCCTCAAGTAAAGTAGTTGGCAATCATGCCTCTGCTTGGACTCAACAGAATCAAAATTCTGTCCACCAATCCCAACAGCATCAGCAGCAACATGCCTCTCAGAAAGGTGTGGGAGTGGAGGCAGCCCCCTTGTTAGGGCAGACTCAGCAGTCAACTCAGGTTGGAGGAGGGCAGTCGACGTGGCAGCCGCCGGATTGGGCGATTGAGCCGCGAGCAGGGGTTTTCTACCTGGAAGTTTTGAAGGATGGCCAGGTGCTCGACCGGATTAATCTGGATCGACGGAGGCATATTTTCGGGAGGCAAATCCAGACTTGCGATTTTGTGCTCGATCATCAGTCCGTCTCTCGTCAGCATGCTGCGGTTATTCCTCACAAAAATGGGAGGTTCGCATATTACTCTCATCTTTAATATTCTATAATGGATTTACTGCTTCTCTGTGTAATTATCACTGCTGTTTTCTTGTATGTTTTCTGGGTAATTCACGTCATGAACATGGAGTTTCTGTTAATCATCCGTTTCATGGATTAAATATATTTCAGGAGCCACTTAACTCGATGCTTTTTAGACATGAAACTAAATATTTCTCGTGTAATTTAGGATTTAATGATTCGGTGAAAAGGGGTTTCTGAAGGGAAAATGACCCATCATTGTTTATGACTGAATGGGCAGAAAACTGTGTCCTGAAGAGGGCACAGACGGTGAAATGGATGTGTTTAGTTACCACCATTTAGGGTTTTAATAAACTCTGTTGAGCTTGAAGATCCTTTGTCCAATGAGATGTTATTGCCATTGACACAACCTCTTTTTCTGTTACAGTGTATATGTAATTGATTTAGGATCTGCACATGGTACATTTGTTGCAAATGAGCGATTGACTAAGGATTCACCGGTCGAGCTTGAAGTTGGGCAATCATTGCGGTTTGCTGCATCGACAAGAACGTACATATTGAGAAAGAACGAAGCAGCGCTTTTCCCCCGTCCTCCACCACCAACAGAGATCAATTTCCCCCCACCTCCTGACCCATCGGATGAAGAAGCTGTTGTTGCTTATAATACACTTCTAAATCGTTACGGTATCAACAAGTCTGATCTAGTGTCCAAATCAGGTGAGTCTGGTGGCTCAGCAAGTAGCCAAAGTAAGCATTACCCGTCAGAAAGAGCTGCAAAGAGAATTAGGAAGACAAGAGTTGCCTTCAGGGATCAAGTTGGGGGAGAGTTAGTTGAGGTTGTTGGAATTTCGGATGGCGCAGACGTAGAAACAGAACCTGGCCCTGTTGGTGTTAAAGAAGGAAGTCTTGTGGGTAAATATGAATCTCTTGTACAGATTACTGTAATACCAAAGGGAAAAGAGCAGTCCTCTGCCAAGGAGGCTGATTCATCCCAGAAAGGCATGACGGATAGATTACAAGAAGTGTTAAAGAAGGTGAAAACCCCACAAAAAACTGGTATTTATGATGACCTTTATGGCGAATCCTTATCTGTGAAGGTTGGATCTTCATGGGCATATTCACCTGCAAGTTCCGGTGAACGAGCTAATCCTCCTAAAGAGGATGGGGAAGGCAATGCATTGAGTGGAAAATCAGAAAGTAATCCAAGCAGTGTTGATGGAGATGATGATGATGATGATGATGATGATGATTTGTTTGGGTGACTATTGAACCTCTGCAGTCAGAACATGGAACAGAATTGTCATAGGTTTGTTTGAGTTTGACTTTGACATAAGCATGCAAAATTGCAAATATTGTTCTTTTGTCATGTGTTGTTACTGTTCCAGTGTATCCATAATTAATGTTTTTCCACTGCAAGCTTCACTAACTAGTAACTACAAAGATTACAGGTTCATGGTTGAATGTTATGTTATCCTTGTGTGCAGCCTCCCATTTTGAACCATTGTGCAAATAATAAATTCTTTTACCAGTTTAATTATTATCAATTCGGTTCTTAAAATATTATTAACATTACTCAAACAACTTTATCTAATTAACATCAAGAAGTATAATGCTAATGTTGATGTTGTGTAGTGCAATTTAGGTTTTCTTTACCATATAGTACCAAATACTCATGAGAAATTATCAAAATCAATACATGACAATTGACATGATTCTATACGTGCAGGCCTACTTCCTTTTTTTTGGGTCAGGAAAGGCCTACTTCCTTAAATGTCGAGTATTAGATACTCTTACTTCACCCAAAAAGAAAAAAAATGAGACACCATTATGAGACTGGTGAGATATTTCAATTTTACAATAAAATCACGCCTATATTTAATCATTTCAAAGATCGGCAATAATTTATGGATATTATATTCATTGCTTAATTGGTAGCTATATGCCTATATTAGTATAATTATACTATTCTATTATATAAAAATTGAATTTTTACACTTAATCATGGAGTTGACGTGGCATGCTTCTTTGAGAATTTTTCAGTTTATTTCTTTTAACTCATTAAATACAAGTTATTACGATAGACTAACTATATTAACTAATTGATTTGATTAGATATTTAAATATCACATAATTTATTATAATTTATATCAATCAATTAATTGTAATTTATTTTATTGATTATTTTAATTCATTAATTTATAAGGTACTTAATAACATAGAAGATTTGTTTTGATTAAATATAATAAATACATATTAATTTAATTAAGTAAATTATTGTCTCTTATGTTTCTTATTTGTTTTTTTAATTCATTCAATCCAATCAATTATAATAAATTAATTATATTAACTAATTAATTCAATCAACTATTTTTTAATTTATTTTTTTGAATTCAATAAATCAAATAAAATCAATTATACTAATTATTTGTATCAATTAATTGATTTGATTAATTCTTAAAATTATTTTTATTTAATTTTATTAAGATAAATATATCAAATTCTATTCCTAATATAAAAATACGAATTTTTATTCCTTCTATTTTTATTTTACCACTATAAAAGACCATATATATTAGAAGAAAATATCATTTGTTTACCAATTACTCTTTCGGGTAGTTTTTATAATAATTCTTTTTCTTCTTATGAGGTGTCATCGTAAGAAGGTAACCATTGTGGACATAAACCACCACACCCTCCAACTCCTGTTATGGACACAAACCACCACACCCTCCAACTCCCGTTATGGAGTGTTCATAATTTGGAACTTTATATGATATGTTAGTCATAAAGCATTTATGGATCACGGTGTTATCATTAATGTATAAATAAAAAAGTTCCGTATTTAAATTTACTCAAGTCATTTACCTATTCGTGTGGTATATTGTAGTGTAAAATTATTTTCAATTTGTGTTGTACAATGATATTATAGTCTAATTTAAACTTTTACTTTAGAATTGTGTTATGATTTTATGTCATTATTTTTTTTTAGATATCAAGTTGATGTATTTTTATTTATTATTATTGAAACAGATGTAATATGAAATTTATTAAAAAAAAACTCTCACGCTCAATTTATTTTATTGCAATCTTCTGTCTCTTCTACTTTTTTTATTTTCTTCTTATTCATTTTATTTTTTTTAAATATCACATAATTTATTATAATTCATATCATTTAATTATAATTTATGATATCAATTAGTTTAATTCATTAATTTATAATATGCATAATAAAATAGATAATTTGCTACTTATAATGTTAATTCTTCTAAAATGTAAATCTAGATATAATTATATTTTTACTTTTTGTTATGATCAAAACATTATTAATAATGAATAATAATTAACCACTCATACTTTTAATCAAAGTGTTTGGATGATTTTTTTGTTTATTAATATTAATTGTTTATTTTTTTATGTAAATAAATTGTATTATAATTTTATGTTAGTTCATAATTGATTAACGATTAATGTTCATGAAGATATGTTACTCTAAATTTTATATTTTACAAATATTTTATTTAAATGTATTTTTTTAAACATAAAAATTTATTATTTTAATTTTTTAAACATAAAAATTTATTATTTTTAATAATGTCATACTTTTTCTTTTTTTTTTTAATTCTAAATGAATATTTTATCAAATACTAATTAAAGTCATCTTTTCATTTGCTTTTACTAATTTATTATCTAACTATTATATAAAATTAAAATCGTATTAATGTATTTAATATTAAAGTTGGTTTGGCTTTTTATTTATAGTTTTTCGATTGTTTTTTAGTTTAATCCACCAAAACTATTCAATTATGAATAGTCACTTCTATCTTATTTTATATTATTAACTAATTAAAATTACTAAAATTTAATAATACAATTCTATTTTGTATTTTTATATTTAGTCCAATCCATCTAAGTTATATAATAATCGCTTCAGTTTTTATATTTTATAATATAATACTAAATACATTAAAAATAAAATAACATAATAAATTGTCATGTTTTAATATTAAATATAAAATTAATACATACAAAAATTTTCAAACTTTTAAATCAATACGGATTATTGTAAGTAACAACAATGCTTATTTATGGCATAAAACAGAATCTTAAGTTTTGCATATAAAAATTTAGAAACATATTATATATACAAATATAATTACATAGTGTTAATTTTTTTTAATGGTATAGACTAACACCTCTAATTTTATTTCATGGTTAAATTAAAAAGAAAGTTATTATTTTAAAGGTAGTAAAAAAAACAACGAAATTAATAAAAAACAGTTAACTTATATTATTCTTAATTTGTTCAATATATTACATTATTTTATTTATATTAAGATTAATTTTGAATATTTTAAAATAAAAAATATAATTAATAATAATTTGCATATTCAGTTATGTTGAGTACATGATATTCTATCTATTGTGCTGCTAAAAGTAAAAATCAGATAATAAATATAATTTTATCTCTTAATTCAATATATTTATTTATATTTTTTATTTTTTATGATTAATTGTGTATGATATTGGTATATTGAATAAAAATACCTACTATAATAACAAAAAATAGAATTAAATTTAATCAATAATTTTATACTCTTTACTTTTTTTTTCACCTTCATTTTGGATTTTAATTTATTATTCAAGGGTACTGAAATTTTATTGATACTGAAATAAAGTTACAAAATGATCCATAGAGTAGAATAAATAAAATAGTGTGATACCCATATTACAACATCCAAATGAAATAACCTAGGATCTAAAATGCTTGTCTTTTTCTTTCTCGCTATCTATTATATTATCTATTCTATTATACAAAATCAAATTTTTACATTTAATGATGGAGCTGATATAGCATATTTCTGAGAGTGTTTCTTAATTTATTTCTTTTAACTCATTAAATACAATTCATTATGATGAATTAATTAATTGATTTGATTAGATATTTAAGTATCACACAATTTAAAATTATGTATATCAATTAATTGATTTGATTTTTATGATATATAAACTTAAAGAATAAATTAAAATAAGATAATTTATTACTTACTTAAATTAAATATAATAAATACAAACTAATTTAGTTAGAAGTTTACTATTTTCTAATCTTCTATATATAAAAATGACAAAACAAAATTGTAAAAATAATCTTTTTATAACTTTTGCTATTTTAACTTTATTTTCTTTACTTTTTCTTTATGTGTATTTTTATGTTAATTTTGTTTATTTAATAACAAAATATACTCATTAATTCTATCATATAATAATAATATATTTTTCTCCTATATTAATCGAGAAATTTTAATAGTGATCAACTGCATTTAATGAAATGACTAAGAAGTGAGAATTACGAGAAATTAAATCTAAATTCAAAATGCTGAAATAAAAGAACTTGCATTACATGCATTAGCAATATATACCATTGTTGTTTGTGTTTTTTGTGACACTAATTAAAAAATTATCCCATTATTAAATATATTATTAGAGATAAATTATTAAAAAATATATAAAACTTAATTAACTATCATAATCACATTTAAAGTTATTCAAGTTATTTTTATATAATAAAAGTAATATATTTTAAAAAATATTTTTATATAATATAATTAACAAATATATGTGATATTTATCATAATTTTTGTTTTCAATAAAAAATATTATGGTGCTAATGTGATACATTTTAAAGGAGCATAAATATAGTTTTTATTTATAAAAAATTATAAGATAGTAATTATATTTTTTTTATTTTATCGATAATATTTAATTTTAATTTTATCTTTGACGTTTTAATATATTTTAATTATACCATTAAAATGAATAACATTAAGTATAAATAATTAATTATATTAATAATTTGATTTAAACAAAATAAATATTAAATTATTTAGTAAATAATGAATAAAGAAATGAAATAAACAAATTTAATTAAAAAATTTTTCTATTATTTTTTTATATATGTGAAATTATAAAGTACTTTATACTTTTGTTCTCTATCTTTCTTTTGTGTTTTAGTTATAATTTTTGTGATTTTTATTTTTTGATTTTGTTTACCTTTATTATATTATTTAAAAAAATATATTTATTATAATTATATAAAATCAATATTTAATGTATTATTAAATTAATTATTAATTAAAAATATTTTTAATTATTTTAATTATATTAATTTTAATTATATTAATTTTAATTATACAATTCTGATTTTTATTTATTATGCAATAATTTTATTAGTGGCAAGTTGTTATCTTAATTGTGACCCTTTTATAATAATAATAATAATAAGATATGATAATGATACGAAGTTGATACGAATTATTCTAATCATGATAAAAAATTATGATTTTAGTCCTAATATGATAAAATCATATAATTTTAATAAAAAATATATAATTTATAACTAACGTAAATAATAAAAAATTACCTTCATACTAACTAATTTACATCATTATTTTTGTTCTAATAAAATCTATATATAGTATTTTTTTGTGGTACATAAGCCTAGATTTAAGAATCAATTCATTTTTTTTAATTTATTATTTTTCTTTTATTACTTCATATAATAAGACTGTATTTTTTGTTTTTCATCGAAGTTGATCTTTTTAAGGTATAATTTATAATTTTTTATATACTCATTCTATTATATTATTCTTTTGATAATTTAATAATTGTTCTTATTCCAATTTATTCTTTTCGTCTGATGTTCCAGTGCAATTGTCTTTTGTCGCAATCGTTTACAATGGACCACATCTATGAAATATCTCATCGAATTGTATTCTGTAAACCCCGCAAAAATCGGTATATAATTAGTCAATAAATTGAATTTTCAATAGGAAAATTAAATACGCAAAACTGATATCAAAATAGGATAGAGCTTGTCGAAACGAGAATTTTGATACCAATTTCGAAAAGTTTGGCCCAAGATTGGGCCGGATGGGCCGAACTGGTTGAACCGGACCCAAAATGGGCCCAAGGCCCAACCAAACCCAATCCATTAAAGAGGCACAGCTTCTTATTTCCCTTCTTCTTCATTATTCACGCTGGGAAACATTTCTTAGGGGGAAGAAGAACACAAGCAAAAACCTAACCCTCACTTTAATTTCAAATCCATGTAACCTTTGATCCGGAGCTCCGATTGACGAACCGTTTGCGACCACGCGTTCACCGTGACGAGCTCTATGAAACCCATGGAACAATTTGGTAGGTAACTCATTATTTCCTTCTCAGCCAGCTTCTCCTAATTTCGGAAATTTATGAACAATTAAGTTAAAAATTGTTCAATTCTTGTGTTCTAGGTTCAAGTTAGCTTCCGGAACTTGTGGGCTCAAGCTATTGAGCATATGGGTATGGTAAGAACACCCTAACCCTAGCTCAATCTTGTTTTAGTAATGGAGAACTGAAATTGGAATATGTATATGTATTAGGTGTAGATTAAGTGGGTATATATGCATTGGGAATATTTAGAGGCTTGTTGGTGATCAAAGCTTAGTTTGTGGCTATTTTACTTGAGCTTGAAGAGGCTGTAATTTTGTGTTGAGAAGCTGCCTTGGGTGAATTAAGTGATCGGCCAAGGTATGGTTTAAGTTTCGCACGTTTAATATTTACGGTGTTGTGAAAACTTAGGTTAGAGGAACCATAGAATAAGTTGGATTGTTTGTTGTATTTAATGATTAGCCTTGTAATGTTGTTAGAATAGATTTGCTAGTGAATTTATATATTAGAATTATGATGTGTGAAAGTTATTAATGGTGTGCTCTTATATTTATTTATGATGGATTAGGATTGGTGTTGTTAATAAGGGTGTAGAGTTGTGTTGTGGTAGTATTGCATTTGCTGTGATTAATTATGTAATGATCGGAATTGCATGAGACCAAGTCTGGGCTAAACTTGGGAATATAAGGAACTAAACTGAAAAATTTGGGACCTTTTTGTTAAATATACAATTTATGGCAAATTTTTAAAGTTAGGTTGTTAAATCTGTCCTGCAGCAGAAAAGATCAAACAGGGCAGCAACTTGTTTGTCTTGCTGCGACTTCTACGAGTTGAGTTTTGGAGCGAAACTAATTTTGTTATAAAATTTGATTAACTAGCCTTATTTCTCTAAAATTTTAGAATTTTAAGAGTTGAGGATTGGGAGCTGTGAATTTTTGAATATTGGTGGTCAAAACTGAAAAGAAACAGATTTTGTCTCATTTTTACTTAACTTCCAGGTAATGTATCTTTTCATTAAAAATGGTATTGACTCAGAACCAATTGAGGAAGAAACCTGGATGAGTAAAGTTTAACTACATTACTTTTCAAAGTCATCGGATTTAACTTGGATTTTATATTGAATTTTGAATATCACATGCTGCTGCTGTTTTTCTGGTTTTATGCACTGCAGAGCAGTCACGGTTTTTCCTTTATTCCCGAGGCTAGAAAAATCAGAAAATTATGATATTTAGTTTGATTAGAAAGCTTATTTCAATATGAACGCCTGGACATAAAGTTTGTGCAATTCTGAGTTCATCTGCTATATTAGAAACAGAAAAGAAAATAGAGTGTCGAGGATGTCTTAATGATAGTCAGGAGTTCGAGAAGTTAAAGTGCAATCCTCGTGTGATGTGATTGATTTAATGTTGGAGTTGGGTTGATTTTAAAGATTATTCGATATTAAGAAGTTTGAGAAGAATTTGATAAATAGTTTGGTCAGGACCTGGAAAGTGTAATCAAGATGAATTATGAGGGAATGATGATGAAAAATGTGAAAGGGAAGTTGTTAACAAAAGGAGTTAACATGCCATGGCTTGATGAATGATTAAATAATGATTATGACTATGAAATGGCTTATGAATGATGATATCTGAGATACGAGTTTCCCTGGGTAAAAACCGTGGCTCGCCACCACGTGTTCCAGGTTGATTCTCGATACTCTGTTAACCCTACGTCGTAAGGGTGACCGGGCACGTATAAATTCCCGGGTATGGATAACCCCCATTGAGTGATTTTATGAAATATGAATGTGAACTCTATGCATAGACTCTTGGGGATGCGCGACGGGGGACAGTCTAAGGTTTTCGGACTTGTCGGGTTGGGTGGGTAACCGACAGATGGGCCCCATCAGCCATAGGACAGACATGCATCATATGCATTTGTTTGCTTTGATTGCTATGCATTTCCTGGGTTTGCCTAATTGATTTATATCACCTGCTACCTGCTATACTTGCTATATGTACTATCTGCTCATTACTTGTGCGTGAACTTGTTTGGTTGCTTGTTTTTGTTGCATTGTGGATGATGGAGGGGTGGAGGAAAGGAGAAATGGCTTGGTGTTAGATTAGGATTGAAATTGAGTAAGTTAGGCAGAACGTATTTCGGTTCGGTGGCTATTGTGAATTCGGTTCGGATTAACCACATGAACGTATTTCGGTTCGGTGGCTATTGTGATTTCGGTTCTATGCAGGTATGATTTTCGGTTCAGTGGGTTGCTGTTAGGTTAAGTTTGAACTTGAGTAAGTTAGGTAGATTTAGAATACCTACCCCTGTTTATGGCTTCTATTTTAGTGCTTAAGTTGGATAATTGAATAACGGAGTTCTAGGATTGCCTATGGCATTCTCAGGACCGTATTTCTTATGCGCGTGGCACTTTTACCATGCTGAGAACCTCCGGTTCTCATTCCATATTGTATTGTTGTTTTTCAGATGCAGGTCGAGAGGCTCCTCGCTAGGCGTCTGGATTCTGGAAAGCGAAGTAGTTCTTGGGTGTATTTTGGGTTCTATTTGTAAATATGTATATATATATATGTAGCTTACTCTCCAAGTAACTTATGTATGCTGCTCCTCTTAGAGGTTGAGGGAGAGATAGGAGTTTACTTTGGTATATTTTGGGGACACTTATGTATGTTTATCTGTATATATATCCTCCGGCCAGCCTTAGCTTCGCAGGCTGAGTCAGAGGCTAGTTATGCTGTTCCTTGGCTTTTCTTTATCCCTTCGCTTATTGTTCTATCATATTCCTATTAGGTTTCTTAGCACGCAAGTAATCCTATTCCTTGAGCGTTGCGCTTTTTATTTTGCGATTCTTGTTTACCCACTTTGTTTCAAGGCTCCTAGTATATTAATTTTTTTCAGTATTATATGTATATCCTTACTCTTAGAGGTCTGTAATACCACACTACCTCTGTTCTATGACTTAAGCGTAAAACATTGTGTAGTAGGGTGTTACATATTCACTGATTCAGGTTCTAACTACATGGATGTAAGCGTCCAAAGAAGCGGCAGTAAACTCTATTTTACCGAATGATGGTTGGATCTGCTCACATATTATGACCGACCAAATAAAATATGGGTAAAGTTAGTTTTCTTGGGAGGAGCTCAAAGGATAGTGTTGAGTTGTTATTCAGTGGGTTTAAATTATTTATTGTTTATTGGAGAACTTTCTGGATTAGAATTATCTAATAATTTGTTGTTAATTTTGAGCTGAGTTTGATATGTTCTTAGTTCAGAGTAAACCAACATATAAAAATTTGTTGGTAAATTTAAGATTACTAAATTATTTATGGTTACATTCAGTATGCATGTCTGATTTATTGAAGAAAGTAGATTACTAAAACTGATTAATAACTATTTTAGAGCTAATCCAATTAGCACTAGATTAAAAAACAAATAAATAATGTATAACATCTTACTTTTTTATTAATCAAATTATTATAATTCAAATTAATTTTAACAAAACAACTTAAAATTATAATTTCAATCTTATCACGTGCATGACAGGGTAATTACACTTGTATATATATATAACAAGTCTCAACATCAAATTTTAAATAATCAATAATGATATAACAAATTTCAATAATATCGTAAAGAAACAACGATGACATAACAATAAAAATAAAATTATAGGTTAGTTAAAATAAATAAATCACATTTTAAATATAAAATATTTATTAAATAATAATAATACATAAATAATATAAGAATGTATAATATATTGAATATATTATAAGTATAATTGTAAATATAATAATAAAATAATAATATTATAGCATATTGTACAATTTGAATTGGATGGAATTAGTTATGAAAAATATATTTGAAATCCAATTAAATGGGTTGCAAAAAAATTCCAATCAAATTCAAATGAGTGCGATTTTAATCGATTTTTAGTTTGGATTAGATTAGATGAACGATTTAATTTAGATCGGTTTAAATTTTAACAAACATTATGTACTCTTTGTGTACTCATACTATAATTAATTAACATCAATATTAAATTAATAAAAAAAATTTAGATAACAAAGTTAATTATTTATATCTTGCGATTAATTTTAAATTTCTCTTATTCATCTTAGACATTGTGAAAGGTATACAGAAAGAGAGATGAGAATTGTAAAAAAGACACCAAATTATGTTGTACATGCATCATCACGGCTCCCTTGTGCTACAATCCGGCATTTTGAGGATTATTTATCTTTTCTGCATAAACAGGCTTCCAAATACAAGAGTATCATGTCGTGATGTTAGTAGGTTATAATAGAGCATACTAATGTTTTACTACATGAATAGCCATGAGTCTGACTTTTACATACATAAATATCTAACAAAAAAATTAACTATTAATAAAATTAACTCACAAATTTACAAAATCAGAAAATAACAACAATATTATTTTAGAAAATCAACAACAACATTATTTTAAATAATCAACAACTCAGAATAATAAAAAATTAATAAAATCACACACACAATGCTGCTCTTAATGTATAAAGATTGGATTAAAAACTAATTAAGTGTGAATGTTTGATTGAGTGAAATCATTTATTTATATATAATATAGTTTAGAAAACTGCCAACTACCAAAATAATGAATTCATCATTGCATGTGATTATGTAATTTCAAATTAAAAAGGTTAACTCAAATACATTGTGGTCCAAAATATGATTTATGTGTATTTTAAAACTTTTAAAATGAATAAAAACAGAAAATTAAAAAATTATTTTGTGATTAATCTTATGTACTCCTCATGTACTTCTATTATAATTAATTATTATTAACATTAAATTAATACAAAAATAATTTAGATAACAAAATCGGAAGCAACTAAATTAAAAAACTAATATATTTTTAGTAAAAGAAAATTATTACTAGTATTATCATTATACCTCTATTTCGTCTTTCTTAAGTATTGTATAGACTTTGTATTCATGCCAAGTCTTGAGTCTATATTTGAAATCAAGTCCTCCATAAGAGTTCTTCCAAATTTTATGAATAGCAATATAGTCCAGTTGTAGATCAAACTGTACATTGAAAAGTTGTAAGTTTTGTATCTCTCCAACATGCGCAAATTCACCTTTGTTTCACATGCTTCAACTAGCGCATGTTGCATGAAAGAAACTAGTGCATGTTGCATGTAAGAAACTGAAAAACACATAAAATAAAAACAGATAATTAGTTACATGGTTTTATTTTAAACTTAATCAAATTTTATTTTAATTTTTACTCCCTGTATGTTTCTATTTGTCCTCTGATTTCGCACCACTGAAATAAAATCACAAAGATAATTCGTGGTCAAATCAAATGCCAGACAAAATAATCAAATTAAGAACATTGAAATATAACCAATTTCTAGAAATAATCAATCAACAAGTAAAGCATTTTATTTATTTCTTTGAGGGATAGTCTCACACAAAGTGACTAGGTTCAAAACAAAAAGTACCACTCTCAGCAGACAATTACACACAAGACACAAGACTAAAATAAAAGGTAGAAGAAGAAACATGTACACTAAGTATTAAGAGTGGCTGTATACTACACTTAACCAGCTTTATTCTCTAGGTTTGATGACTATACTTAAATATGTGCCCTAGACTTGATGACAAAAGTAACCAATTAGAATTCTTATAAAGTGAGAATTTGTGATTAGTCCTAGCAAACACATGTAATTATTAATCCTAACAAATTAGATTATTTTTTTATTAATTTAACGTTAATTGTAATTAATTATAATAAAAATATGTAAAAAGTACATAAAATTAACTATAAAATATATTTTTTTAATTTTTTGTTTTCATTCATTTTAAAATTTGATGAAATTGAAAATAAAAAGTAGAGAGGACTAGAAATTTTTTCCCCTAATATCAAAAGAGAAATAGCAGGAAAAATATCCCTTTTCTTTTCTTTACTCTTCCACCTTTTTCAAGGGAAGAAAAAGACCAAAATGATGAAAATAACTTTGGGTGATCTTAATTTCTTAATTAAAATGCTTATAATTAAGAAAGCTACTGGCACAGTAATAATAGTACAAAATTCTACGGTAAAAAGAGGGAATATCTTGAAATATACATACATACATATAGTCGGTCATTTTACTTTCTCACAATTTTTTTCTAAGCAACTTAAAAAATAAATATAAATTGTGTAAACATCAACATTATTTTTATAATAAAAACTTTACTAATAAAGTGTGAACAATGCACAAAACTAGTGATATTATCATATATAATCTATTATTAATATATAAAAGTAAATGGATAAGTTTATCCACGTTACTTTTAAGATATTTTGTTCTTTTTACTAATGTCATATTAGCAACATCACTTATTTGGCAAAATTTTAGAATCAACCACTAAATTTTTATCAAATCAACAAAAAAAATATACTAAAAAAGACATTGAATTCATATCCCTATATTTATTATATCTTACCATTATAAACAATATAATAAATGTATAACTCCAATAATTAATTTATTAATTTTTATAAATAACTCATTAAATATAATAAACATCTATATTATAAATGTTATAATAATATTATTAATCATAATAAGTTTTACGTTACAAATGTTCAAATTCCATACTATTTGAACTATTTATATATTTCTTATCACTATTCTTTCGAATAATATCAAATTTAGCACAAAAAACTTATTTCCAAACTACACATCTCAAATTTACTCAATGGAACATTATTCTTTGGACAATATCATCAAACAAATAGATAATTGATTTATCAAAGTTTGTGTGGTTTGTCTATGAAAAATATTAATACTGCCAAATGAAGAGGAACCTCTTTGCTTAGAAATAATTATATTAGATGAAAAGGTACAAAACAAACATATTTATTGTATTTTTAAATTGAATTTACGAAAAAATACTTTAATTATTTTTATTTTTTATACTTTATAATACTTTATATATAATTGTATTTTAATATTGTTAAAATTATACTTCTTTCAATATGCTATTCATTGTTTCTTTTTTAATAATTTTAAAAAATAAATGTAATCAATTTTTTTACTAACTCGATACTTATTTTAGGTTCAAAAATCAATTAAAGGTTTCGATCAAAGTGCTACAATAATTTTTGTACTATTTGATGGCGAAGCAAAAAAAATTGTTGCTTCAAATCTAATGACACTCCAAAAAAGTAATGTCATTGAAGCACCACCCCAATTAAAAAATTTGTGCAATCTCACATTTATATTTGAAGGTATTCAAAGAAATTTTTAACAATACACTGTTGTCAAGACATTTGTTCTAACAAAAAATACTGAACCTCAACATCCATTACAACATATAAAACAGGTAATACTCTAAAAAAATTACTTATTAAGACATCATTTTTATTTCTAATTTAAATTAATCATTAATTATAGGAACCAATTTCGCCAACACTAATATCATCAGACGAAGATCTCATTAACTATCAAGAGATTAAGAAGAAAGAAAATTATACAAATTCAAAATACATCTAAAAGTGTAAAACAAATACCAAAATCAAACCACTAAATAAAAATGTCATTTTGTATGACTTTAATATCCAAATATTTTGTATTACAAATTATTTTAAATAAAATATCTTTTAAATTTAATTATAATTTACACATTTAATTTAATTCTACAAAATATAATAATTTTTAATATTTATTATATACTATTATTAATTTATCGCTTTGCGCATCACGCAAGCCTTATTCTAGTGATACACAAAAAATCAGTTACTAAATAAGTTAATTTATGTGTATACATAAAATCAGTCGCTTGTTTTCATAACCTTGAATTGTAAAAAACCATAAGTGTTTATGAAGACAAAAGATATGTGTTTTAATAATAGATAGTAAGCTCGGATTAATAGATTATAGTTCTGTAAACAGAATTAAAAGCTTAAGGAGAAATCAAAAGGCAAAAGTACAAGAAGAGTTCCCATCTAAATTAAAGTGGGTAAATCTTTTCGTATATTTCTTTATAAATTTTGTTGTAGAACTAACTTTTTTAAATACGATGGCAATTATTACTTAAGAAATTTTGTAAAATCTTTTTTTCACTTTTAAATCTTCATTTGAATTAAGAATGATTGAAATGTGTTAAAAGTTGCAAAAAAATAAAAATTAATTTACAAAACTACCCTTGTTACTATTAATGTTTACTTTTTAAAATTAATTTATCAATGTATTCTCTTTAATTCACTTTTAAGAGATATATTGAAAGAAAAAAGAATTATTACATTAGTGTTTTTTTTTTGTGTCCAATGATTACATTAGTTTACTAAGTAGATAATTATTTATGAAAAAGAATTAAATTGTAAAGGCTTACAATTAATTAAAAAGGGAGAAAATATTCTAAAAGTAAAGTTTGAACTTCAACTATTTTCATAAAAGCTTGACTTGCTTACCACTCCTGAAAACAATTAATTAATATTTCTTTTTTTGAAAGGTATTAATTACTTATTAATAATACATAATCCTAGATTTTCCTCGCATAATCTTTTTTTAAGCGCATGAATTAAAGTTATGCATACACTATAAAGAATTGTTGGTACTATTTGTTATAATAATGATTGGCATCTTCATCAAATGGAGGCACTTGGTCGGTTCAAAGATTAGTATGGCCACTGCCATGATTATTATCAACGATATCTAATTAAGAAACTTTAATGAAATTGATGATCATGTTATTGAGATCATCATGCCCATCATCAACACTTGCTCATAACATCATTTGATTATTGGACTTGGACCCAAGCCAAAATAATAATAATAATAATAATAATAATAATAATAATAATAATCCCGCTAGCTAGCTCTAAATATGGAGAGTTAAGTTGGTTGAGATTTGATTCATTATACTTAAAATTTAATTTGATATACATATAAAATAATTTTATGCGTGCATTTAATTATGTAATATTATGTTAACAACATTTATAGTTATTCTCTACGTACAAGTCATTTTTTTATATAAGTCCATACAAGTCATTTTACTCTAATTTACCTCACACACTTCTTAATCTAATTAACTTTTCAATCAACTATATAACTGCCTTTTTTAAAAGGATTTCGTTTCCGTTTTCGAATTTTCTCAACTTTTCGATCTACATTCTCTTCCATCTCTGCGTTTTTTGCGTTTCTCTTCGTTCGTTCTCTACATTTTTAAAATAAAGCTTTAAAATTAGTTTTAGATATCATTTTTGAAGATAATGAATAATTCAATTTCAGATTGTCAATTGAACTAGAACGAAGTTGATTATTGTTTTGAATCCAATCAAGTGGGTGAAGTGTGGTTCGATTCTAGTTAATGTTTTCGTTAGTATTTTATGATTTTGTAGGTGAATAATGTTGTTTTTGTTTGTGAAAATTGTTGTTCATCATTGATGGTTCGAATTGAATGTAATGTAAAAGTTCTGCATTAAAGAAAATATTTTTCTATATTTACAGCAATTTTCGGTGTAACAAGAAGATATTTGATTGTATTGTTTAAGAATTTTCGATGTATGTGTGCTGATAAGTTTTGCATAATTCAAAACTCTTCTTCTCCATCATCCTCATCTTCTGCTGCTTCTTCTTCTTCTTTTTCATCATCATTATCATCATCTTTTTTTCTTATTCATCTTTTTTTTTCTTGTTTTATCTTCTCAAGTTTCTTCTTGTTTTACTCTCTTAACAAGAAAAAAAACAAAAAAATCAAACAAAGAAGAAGAAGAAATACAAAATGGTACAAAATTATTTGGAAGAGGGTGAACTTACATTCATTCAACTAAAAGAAAAAAAGAAATAAGGAAAAAATAGAAGAAAAAAAGCAGCATTAGAGGAAATATTTTTCTGTATTTGCAGCAAATTTTGTTGTAATACGAATATATTTGAGTGTATTATTTAAAAATTTTCGGTGTATGTGTGCTGATAAGTTCTACATAATTCGAAACTATTCCTCTTCCTCCTCCTCATCTTCTGCTGCTTCTTGTAAGGTCCCATATCGGTTGGGGAGGGAAACGAAGCATGCCTTATAAGGGTGTGGATACCTCTCCCTAGCATGACGCATTTTGACGAGTGAGTGTAGGGGGTTTCGGCTATCATCCCTATCATCAAAGGCAAAACCGTGAGGCCTTGTGTGCCAAAGAGGACAATATCGTGCTAGCGGGTGGTCTGGACTGTTACAGATGGTATCAGAGACAGAGCCCGGATTGATGTGCCAGCAAGGGCGCTGGGCTCCCTTAGGGGGGGTGGATTGTAAGGTCCCATATTGGTTGGAGAGGGGAACGAAGCATGCCTTATAAAGGTGTGGATACCTCTCCCTAGTATGACGCGTTTTGACGAATGAGTGTGTGGGGTTTCGGCTATCATCCCTATCATCAAAGGCAAAACCGTGAGGCCTTGTGTGCCAAAGCGGACAATATCGTATTAGCGGGTGGTTTGGGCTGTTACACTTCTTCTTCTTTTTCATCATCATCACCATCTTCTTCTTCTTTTTTTATTCATTTTTTTTTGTTTTACCTTCTCAAGTTTTTTCTTATTTTACTCTTTTAACAAAAATAAAAACAAAAAAATCAAATAAAGAAGAAGAAGAAAACACATAATGCTGCGAAATTTCTTAGAAGAGGATGAACTTACATCCATTCAACAAAAAAAAAAAGAAAAGAAAGAAATCAGGAAAAAAAGAAGAAGAAAAAAATGCAGCATTAGAGGAAATATTTTTCTGGTATTTGTAGTAAATTTGGGTGTAACACGAAGATATTTGAGTGTATTGTTTAAGAAATTTCGGTGTATATGTGCTGATAAGTTCGCAATAATTCAAAACTTTTCCTCTTCCTCCTTCTCATCTTCTACTTCTTTTTCATCTTCTTATTTCATTTTTTCATAATTCAGTTCGAATTTAACTTCGCAACTTCTTTCACATTTCGTGTCGATTTTCAGAGATATTTGAGAGATTTTAATCCTTATTTGAATTTTGAGCGTTGCGATTTTTATCGAGGGAAAAGAACCGTTTGCGTTATTCAAGAGTTAGAGAAGCGCGTGTTTACACATAATCTAAACTGAAGGTCGTTTTTGTTGGATTTGGGCCAACTTGTATAAACTTGTATACCAAAAAGACTTGTATGTGTAGCAGATCTCCAAAACTTAAATATTAATTTTATACTTTTATACTGTTGTTGCATCAAAATTAATTTTTTATTTTTAATAAAAAAATAAAACAAAAAACGATAATTTAGCTAATTTTAAGAGATATATTAAATTCGAGTTGACTAAGAAAGGAAATTATTAATGGTGCAATATAGAGGAATTATATTTGCACTATTACACTATCTTTTAGCATGGTTTTAAGAGCATATTTGTTTTTATGGAGTAAAAGAAAATCCTTAAAATAGCAATTATTTTAAGTGCTCTAGTGTTTCAGTGTTTGATAATATTTTTTTGAAAAAAAGACAAATAAATCCTTGACTTTTTAAGTTTTTGATAAATACATCTCTGATAAAATTTAAATACAAAAAAGTTCCTAACTTTAACCAACAGAGGATAATTTAGTCCTTCCGTCTATTTATCTCTCATATATCAAACGGAACTGGCTGACGTGGCTGAAACGGTCTCCAGGTATCCGTTACGGTGCCACGCTAGAAGGGAAATAAAGTTCGAAGAACAAATAGGTCCTTACTAATGAAAACGACGTCGTTTTCATAAGGTAGCCCATTCTTAATAAAAACCCTTTGGCAACACAGAAATTACCATATACTGCCCTAACCCTTTCATCAAGCCAGAGCTTCCTTCCCTCTGAAACAAAACTGAAGCGTCATCGAAGAAGGTGGAGTAGGAGAGACTTAGTTCGTATGCTGAAGAAGTTCAATCATCAATCAAGGTAAGCAAGTCCACAACGTTCATGATCACATTCGTATTAGGGTTCCCTTTAGTGTATGGTGTGATGCATGCAAATGCATTCTGCTATGGTTGCTCTCTGTTTCAATCTATTTGAAAAAATTAGTGTCTTCATTTGAAAGTTTCTGAGGGTTCTATGCATTGTGGGTTGATTTTATTTTTGTTTGAAAATTACAGATGACTGATAGATATGTAATTCTTATTTTTTACCATGGAGGAAAGTTTGTGAGGAATGGTGATGGGGGACTTGTTTATGTGAATGAAAAAGTAGAAAAATTTCCAGAGATGGACATAAATTTTATCAACTTTGGTGATTTGGTGAAGTTGTATGAGGGTTTAGAATATCCTGGCTACAAGGCAATATACTGGTTTGATAGTACAGCTAGTGATATAGAATCTGGGTTTCATCCTTTAACAGGAGATAATGGGATTCGTGAATTGTGTGACAATTTGATTAGGAATAAAGAAAAAAATGAGTTTCATGTTTACTTTGATCATGTTGTCAATGAACCTGAGTATGTAGAAGAAGTAGGAGGCAGGAATGCAGGAACTGAAAATGTTGAGTGCATAGAACTAGATGACATATGTGATAATCTGATGACATCCTCCTCTGATGATGGCTACGAGAGCACGGAGGATGAACCTTACAAGCCTCCACCTCCAGGATATAATGATGACAGTGATGATGAGAATAGCAGTAGAGAAGAGAAACGTACCAAAAAGAAGAGAAGTATGATTTACAAGGGAAAAAAAGTGGTTGTACCAAAGAGAAAAATAAAAGAGAAGAAGAAGAAGGATCCACTAAAGAGGCAGGATGCACCAAGGAAGAATAGATCGAATATTGGTGGAAAAAGACCCAATGTACAACTAGGTGTTGGGCCTAGTGTAGACCAACGAGCTGGGCCTTCTTTAAAAACTGGTGGGCCTAGTAATGGGCCTGACCAACACTCAAGCTGCACTAATTCAGAGTATGACTATGAATACCATTCAGATGATTTTTCACTTGCTGATATGCCTTTTACACTATCGTTGATGTTGGTGTATTTTCCCTTTTTAATTGTGTTTATTCTTCAAGTAGTCAAAGCACTAGTGGAACTTCCATTATCCCAATCTGCTCCAGAGCTTGAGGTAACAAAGCATGTGAGAATTTAGTTATCCTCGTTATGAATGATGAAGGATTTATGTGTCTTCATTATAAAAGTTAAAGAATTTATGTGTCTTCATTATAAATGTTAAAGGATTTATTTGTCTTCATTATAAATGTTGTAGGCTGGCCAGAGTACACAACAGGTAGCTCCAACTGAACAAGCACAGGACACTCTAGTACATGCAGCACCATTCAGCCAAGCACCAAACAAGACAACAAAACATACTCATTCCAAAATACCAGCTAAATTTAGACCAAAACAACCAATCAAACGCCACCTGCACCAACTACAACTCAAGTTGCTCCACCAACTTCAACAAGTGTGACAACAACATCGAGTGGAGGAGTATCAGAGGAGACACTGGCAGCAACAAGTTGTGTCACAACAGGACTATTCAAGTTTATACCAAATCCAGGCTTCAAGAACTAGAAAAAGTGACGTGCTTGTTCTTGACTTAATTTGGAAACAAAAATTAGTTTTTTGCTGTAATAGTTGGTTGTAATACATATTGGCAAACTTTCTTTTAGCCAATTTAGTTGCTTATGAATTAGTATTTTGGAATCCCAGGGTTGATATACCTGCTATAGTTACTTATCCTAGATGTTATTATGTTGTGGTATGACAATATTCCTATGTTATGGTTTAGGTTAAATGAATGAATTATTGTTGATTGAATGAATTATATATGGCTTGTTTCTGGTTTAGGTTCATCTCTTGAAAGTAAACATTAATTTACACGCATTCTATATCTATTTCAAGCCAACAAGATATGGATAATTCAAATCTTCTTTCTTTCATTTATATTAACTAAAATAGTTAACAGATATAATTCATTACAATCCACATTTTTTTCATATTTTTCATACCCTAAATAAACAAAGACCAACAACTACAACAATCAAGCCTAGAACTATGACCCAGAAGTTACTGTTTTTCTTATTCTCTAGGTAAATTATCCTTTATTCTAGATCAGCCATTATGTTCTCCAATTCTATCTTCTCAAAATGTTCTTCAATATTTAAGCTCTGATTGTCACCCAATTCCTTTGTTAGCTCCATGCACCCAATTCTTCCAATATGGTCATTAACCCACACAAAGAATTTACAATATGGTTGTTTCACCTAAATCAATTCAGATAGTATGAAAATATGTTGGTAAAAAAAAACTCTCAACTTCATCCATATACATAAAAAATTGTGAGCTTACCTTGAAGAATGGGCATCTGAAAAATAGTCTGTTTGGGTTGGTATTTGTCTTCGACATGTAAAATATCGCATACATCTCGCAGAAGCATTTTGGAGCGATGCAATCTTTCTCATCCCCAGCTTGAACTGAACATGAAGCTGCATTTACAATCGAGCCTTCCTGTCGTCTGCCACCACCTCCGCGTTGTCTCTTGATTGATGAGTTTCCATCACTGGCCATCAATCTAAGCAACACCACCATGAACAAATCTGAACAAGTGCTACGTATGTTACTTCAAAAAACCCACTTTAAATCTCATTAGGGTTACCTTATGAAAACGACGTCGTTTTTATCAGTAAGGACCTATTTGTCTTTCGAACTTTATTTCCCTTTCAGCGTGGCACCGTAACGGACACCTGGACACCGTTTCAGCCATATCAGCCAGTTCCGTTTGATGTGTGAGAGGCAAATAGACGGAATGACTAAATTGTCCTCCGTTGATTAAAGTCAGAGACTTTTTTATATTTAAATTTTGTCAAAGATGTATTTGTCAAAAATTTAAAAAATCAGGAACTTATTTATCTTTTTCCTTATTTTTTTTTGTGACTAGTGTTTGATAGTATACTATTTACATAATGTAAGGTAATATTTTTTAAATAAAAATATTAAAATAATATTTGAGATAAAATAATTATGTAAAAAATAGAATAAATAGATAAAAATACATACGAAAAATTTTTGAGTAGACAAATGTACATTCTAATTATTCAAAATACTCAATGTACACCCAAAAGATTTGAACAAAAGTGACATGCTATTAGTGGAGTTCTACTTTCGTTAAATTGATTGCCTTTGTGGCTATGTAGCCTGAAAAGGTTAACTCTTGAGGTTTAGGTGAAAATTAGTTAATTTAAAAAATAAAAAAAATAAAAATTTCAAAGAATATTGGGTGCCGTGACTGTGAGGGAATACTATTTTTTACCCCAATTGCAGGGACTTGCAAAATTGAGGGATGCGAGGTGAAGTTCAATTTAAGTTTGAGGGTAAATCAAAACAAAAAATGTTAAGGGTCAAGTCTTTTGAATAACTAAGTTTAACTAAATTGTTTAAAAATAAAAACCTATTCACATGCCATTTCTTTTTACGTTGTTTCTTCCTTCTTCTTTTTTTAACATCATTGTCGTCATTACTATCATCGTCATTGTCACTGTTATTGTCACTATCGTTGTCTTTTTGTTGTTATTTAATTTTTTCTTTTCTTTTTTTTTCTCATCTTTTCTTATTATTATTATCATTGGCTTCATTGTCTTCATTGTTTTCTACTCTTATAAATGTTCAAAAAGTTAGAGCACAGGAATTTTAATGCACAACACAAATTTTGAGCACACAAATTTTAATATATAGCACAAAAAATTTTTAAAGACTACGTACCAAAACATTGACACCCAACCAATGAAATATGCACAACACAGAAACTTTTGTGAACAACACAAAAATCTTGTTACATAGCACAGAATTTTTGATGCGCCACATATAATTTTTGGAAGATTACATATTTAAAATATTAACTTACCCAACTAACAAAATACATTCCCAGCAAAAATTTGTGCTATGTGCCAAAATATATATGCTATGAGTAAAAATTTGTATGCTATATCGATAAATTTATGTTATGTAAAAAATTTTTTATGTTATGTTTTGAAAATTTGTGTGCATAATAAATTTTGTACTCTCTAACAAAGAATTGTGTGTTGTAGAGAGCGCGAAAAAAGGAGTAATGGCATGCACACATTTTTTTTTACTGGACTTTGCACCAACTTGATTGAATTTGGTTACAAGAAGACTTATACACGTAGTATCACTCAATCAAAACTACCATGCTAGGAGAACAACTTTAGTGATACCGGTAAATTTTTCGTTGGAGGTGTGACGAAAAAAACAAGAAACATGCTTTTAATGGTGGCAAATGCTACCATGACATGTAGGGCTATACATAATTTAGTTAATCCAAAAATTAAATCTATTTTTTAGTTAACTAAAAATTTAATTCTGGTTAATTAACTAATTTGATTTTATGTGATAAAACTGGTTATAAAATTTAAAAGTCGGTTTTTAACCAGTTATAAAAATAAAAATCGATTTTGAAAAAATAACTTATTTTTTAATAGGAAAATTGGCTTTTAGAAAAATAAAATGGATATTTGAAAAAAAACTGGTTTTTGGACCAAAAAACTGAATTTTTTAAAAATTGGTTTTGGTTAATCAGTTAAAAATTGATTTTTTTAAATTTAGTTTTCGTTAACCAATTTAAAAAAAAATATGAATATAATTTTAAAATTGTTTTGTTAAATTGGTTAACTAAAATGTGATTATAATTTTTTAATTGATTAACCATATTTTAGTTTTTAATATACACTCCTAATGACATAAATGTTGTGAGATTAAAGTTATGAACGATGGAGAATTCAGATAGATGGTTTTTATGGTATTGGCATCATAAGGTATGTATATGTATATACTAATATTTGTGCCTTTACTGTTAATAAAAATCTTGGTTGATGTTGATTTGTTATTTCTTCCTCTGATCTAATCTTGTGTGGAATAAAATTAGAGATGAAATGTGACTATTTTATTTAGGTTGAAGAATTTGGAGATAAATGTCAAGAGAAAACCATTTTTTATGGGAGCTTATTACACCGGTTATAATTATGAGAAGATAATGTAATATCAATGAAAAGAGAGATAGAAATGACTAATACAAAAGTGATGTCGAAATTGATTATTAGAATGAATTCAAAAATTAGTAACCTAAGACATTGATAATTGATTTGTACATTGGTGTGAAAATGTTGGGATTATAAGACACTCAATATTTTTTAAAATTTTTACTTTTTTTAATTTCTTATATTAACTAATTTTTATCTAAGTTTTACTAAAGAGTCTACCTTATCATGCTATATAACAAGTAAGCAATAAATTTAATGAAAATAGAACTTTACTAATAGCATGCTATTTTTATTTATCGTTACTAATCTTTAGTATGTATGTTGAGTATTTTGAATAATTCAAGTATATATTTATTCACCTAAAAATATTTCGTATATACTTTTGTTCATTTATTGGACCAATATTTTTCTCTTAAATTAATATTAAGTAAGTTTTGATTTGTTTATCCAGTAAGCAGCATGTAGGTGCTTCCATTCCATGAAAAAGAAAGAGGGCGTTAGTTGAAAGAGCACAATCAAGTTTGATGGTGGAAAATGAAATGCAAATGGATGGTGGACTAAACGATCAGCACACGAGTGAGCAGTGAATTCAGATGCATATCAACGACAAACACAACAAGCTCTTAGCTTCCTTCCACCCATGCATGAAATCCTTCACATTCATCATCATCATAACCTGCTTACTTCATGTGATCACAACACACATGCCCCACATTCTTATAAGGCTGAGTATGACTGACACGTCAGCATATAACATGATAATATATTAGGTGAAAACTCAGGCTGGAGCTTAGTTGGTCATGGCTCCAAACATTTTATAAAAAAATTAGTAGTATCTTTTTAAAAGATAAAAAATAATTTAATTGGTTTAAATATTTTATTATGACTTAAAATATCCAATAAATTCAATAAATAACACTCCTTTTATTTTTAATTTTAAATATAAAAAATAATATTTTTTATTTATTTAATTTAATATTATTTTATATTTTACTGTTTATTTAATTTAATTTTTTATATAATAAAAAATAATAAAATATTCAATAAGTATTAATATTATTATATTTGTATAAATTGATAAAAAAATTCAATAAATATTATAAATTTTAATATTTATTCTTCTAACTTCTTTATTACATATTTTAGAGGATATATATTTAAATTTTTATATAAAATAATAATGAAAAATTAAAGAATTGATGCATTTTTTAAGAGAAATACTAATATTTAAGAAGAAGAACATATAACTTTTACAATATCAATACCTGTAAAAGTTTATCTACTTTAATGAATCATGAAAAAAGTGAGATACAACTTTCAAAAGTTCAAAAAGTTACATCTGATGAATTTGACCTTAATTTTTTAGAACGAAACCCTGGAAAACGGCTTTAAATTTGACAATATCACCTAAACCAGAGAGATGAGGTTAGACGAACTTATCTTAAATGGGGTCTATATCAAAAGCATCTTGACAATTATTCTCTATCTGGCCCTCCTAAAAGTTTGTTTCAAGTTCCGCCACTGAACTCAGGTGCAGTCGACTTCACGTGAAGTTGATAGCCGAGAGTCGTTAGATGAAAATTTAGTCAAATTAGTCAAATTATCTAACGGTTCTCAGTTATCAATTTTACATAAAGTCGACTACAGCTGAGCTTCCACCAATATATTATGAACACGTCAACTTAAAATTGTCACACATAAGCGACACATCAGTATATAATTGTCACGTAAGCATATAACTAAACTATATTTAATTTAAAAGGTAACAACATTGATATAAATTAAATGTCAAGTTTAAATATCAATTTTTGTTATATACACATAGTGGGGAAAGCATGATGATGAAATGCACAGTGGATCTTTCACCTATGCATAGAGTTGGCCCTACACAACCTTCTTTTCAATTAGTAGACGAAGCACTCCAAAATCCCTTAATCCACTTATTGCATTCCATGCTTTTTCTCATTTAATCATACACCCTCAATTTTCAAGTTGAACACTACTTTTTCATATATTGTTTATCCCTTTCAATTCATATGACAAGATTGATTTTTTTATATTAAAAAATATTATTTATATATCAAATACTCTTGATATTTATATGAAAATATAATTATTATTAATTAATTGTATATTTAAATATTATTTATTAAAATACAAATTTTAATAGGGAGTTACAAAAGATATGGCTAAAGAAGGAAGATACATATAACATACTATTTGAAGGGAGTGTATCATGAATCATGATAGCATGCTTTTGATGCATACATTACTATGTTGACTAATTCCAATGAACATTCTGATTTATGAGACATTATGGTACTCATTATAGTTGTGCCTTCCTTGGCCAAAGCCTATTAATTCCTCTCTCTTTCTCTTTATCTCTATCTTTCTATCTATAATAATTCTTTGTCTCTTAGGATTACTTGCATGAAACTTCTAAAGCATTATTCACTGTCAAGCCTCACATGTTAATTCATATATGCATGCTTGTTCCAGGTGTTTCTGCTGCTTCCACTTTCATCAATTGGTAGAAAGTTACTGCTTCTGCTTCCTATGTCATTAATAGTATATATGCTTTGAACTGGTATGTTTTCTTTCTTTCTTTCTTAACAATTTCCAATGCATGCTTGTTTGGTGTTTGATGAAAGTCCTTGTAATTCTGTTAGCATAGGTATTTGATTTGAGCATATTGTAGTTGACTTATTACTTCAGAGCCAGTTAAAGGCTTTATACTATATAAAGATGAAACCACTTTTGTCAGGTATATATGTATAAAAAATATTATGGAAAAAAGTAGCATGAGTGAAGTAGATTCTGTGTTTGTAAAAAGTTCCAAGAGAAAAAGGACAAAAGGAAAATGATAAACCTTCTTGTGGAGGGTGAGAGGGAGGTGAAACTGGGAGAGAACTTTATATATTGGAGAAGGGAATTTACCACTCAATTGGCTAAATGCCTTGGTGAATGCATGCTATTAAAAAATAGGGAAGTAATTGATTCTAGATAGAGCAAAAGCTAGTTGACATTTAGCCATACACTGTTTCTTCTGAATTTTCGGCTATGATAATGGAATTGAGGTATGTGAGGATTCCTTATAAGAAAAGGGTGCCTTGTAAGCACTCTGAATCTGATCATGTACCATCTTATTTGGAAGAAAATTATGTGTGTGAGGGGTTTCTTTCTTCTGTTTGAAAGCAATAGGTGCTTTGCCTTAAAACAAAGTGGCTTTTTTGCTTTACCAATAACATCTGTTTGTGAAAGCATAGACCAAAACTAGAAGTCAGTTATCAACAATTAAAAGGAGGGAAGAAGCCTAGCACTAGGATCATATCTTCTTTAGTTCTGTTGCTTCCCCTTATAATGTTTCTCCTAATTTCAAAATTTGAAGCAAATCTAACACAAACCATGTCTTTCTGTCCCAATCGAACTGTCACCATTGAGAGTCCTAGTACTAGAAATCCAATTAACTCGACTCAACTCGACCCGTCTGAACCTTAGTACTATCTTGACCAATCTCATGGTGGAGCACAAGTCATGTCTAAGGAGTTGCTTTTATGTCACAAATTATTCTGAGCTCTTTTAAGTAATTGTATAAATTATAAGAATTGGAAGAAAAAGAGAGAGACAAAGAAAGAAAGTGGGAAAAAGTTTGGCTTCAACCTTTTCTCGGTTACTGTATACTATAATGGAAGGGTAAGATATCTAATTAAGAAGACCATCCTTTGGTAGAGGACCACTACCTGGCCAATTATAGGTTTCAATTTGAGGAAAAGAAAGTCTACATTCAGTTTATAATTATATATCAAAGTTCATTGATAAAGAGAAAGTGACTAAACCAAGTAACCTCACAACAAAATAGGTTGAATGATCTTTGCCTGAGGAAGTTTTTTTGGTCACACACTAGCTGTTTGCTTGGTGCATCACTTCCTCTCTGATTTTCCACATCATTTTGTCAAATAATCATGTACCTTAAAAGACTGCCATGCGTATTGGTACATATTTTACTTTGGATTTATGTACATTCTGATCCAACTATGTAAGCTACTGTAATAGCCTCAATATTATTTAACTGTTGTAACCTAATGTTTAATTTTCAAGTTTTGTTTGTAGCAACTTTATCTTTTATGTTTCAAATAGTGTTGTTCAATTTGGCCCACGGTCAACTGACGGAAACTGCTGACGTGACACTGTCCATGTTAGATACATGGATACCATTTTTACCGTTATATAAAACATTTTAGTGGTAAAGTTTTGCAATTGATATTTTTTAGTTTTTAGTGAATAATATTTGAGTACAAAATTTGCCTCAACTAAATCATGTAGCCATGTTTAATTCAGTTACAAATAATTGGACCACCTGGTATGCACCATTCACCTAATCTCTCAATTTGTCCACCAAAGCAGGTCTCAATGTTGGTTTTGGATGCATGGACAATTGTCTATATGTATGCAATAATGCAAGTCCTGTTTATGATGGTTTATTTTATTTTCCAAGAAAGCAAAAACATACAGAGAGCATAGTTATATGGTCATTTGAATATTTCCCTAAATGGAAATATAAACTTTAATAATTAAATTCAAACAGTTATTAAATTGATGAAGAGAAGAACAAGCAATGCTTCACTTTTTACCATGTCCAGTGAAATTAGCACTGTCGGCACTACTACAAATTTAGTGGTGTATCTAACAAACATGGTAAAAAGATATTCTATAGCATTTTGCATCATCAGTGTCCATTTTCTTTTGTTGTTGACTTTTGTTTTCCTATTTAATATTATTATAACTTGGGTTTACTATCTTGTACCCTAAGGACACATGTTAAGATTACAAATTGAGAAAGTTTTTATTGGAAATATAAAAAAATTCAAGTTTCCAATGCATTTGATTTGCATTTATTAAATGAAAAATTTTAAAACCTTCTACTAATAGTAAGCTTATCATGTGCCCTAAGGGCACATGTTAGCTAAACCCTTATAACTTATATATCATCACTCATTTCCATTTGCTTCTATATTTCTTGTTACATGTCAGTGACTCAATGTTATTCTACATTTACCTAATCTTAATTAGTTTCATGTAATTAAGGTTGCATTATATATACGTATAATGTGTAAAATATTGTGTCGACTCACATATCATCTACAATATTTCATGAGTAGTTTAAATTTACTTCCAAATATGCACAATATTCTGCATAATAGCCTTTATGAGTGCATGACAGCAAAAGCCTGATTTTATTGCTTTAATTTCTCCTGTATTATTAATATGTAGTTTGAGGACCCATCTTTTTATACATATAAGGTCATTGTGTGAAGTTATATTCAGATGAATGAAGGAGTCAGAATCACAGCACTTGTCAAATGAAAGTTGAGGTAAGGCTTTCTTGCATATCACTGTTTTGCTTCTACATTTGCTACATCTTCTTTTTCTCTTTCATGATAGTGAGGACATGACATGATATGTGGATTCATGTCCTTGATCTCTGAACAATCATACTGTCACTGAAGTTTCTGTTTTTCAGAATTGAACCAGTGCAGGCTTTGTGCTACAAGTTTTTCTTGACCATTGGCATGTGTGTGTAGATAAAAAACAAATAGAAAAAATGAAGTTCATGAAACTTGGGACAAGGCCAGATACTTTCTACACTGAACAAGCTACCAGGTTTTCATAACAATCTTTCCTCAAAAGGCCCATATATTAATTATGTTTATGTATGTATATATGTATCTACTTGCTATATATAACATTTATAAATTGACTTGTGTTTATCATAAATGCAGGACTTTGGTTTCAAATATAGCTGTAGACCTTGTGATAAAAATCAATGATATTACTTATTTGCTACACAAGGTATTGTAATTAAGGTTGAGTTTGATGTGTGTTAATAAATCAATAAATAACATCAAAATTTTTTATCTTTGTTCAATTATAATTCTGCTTTCCGTTAGCTGCAGGCTCCGCTTCTTCCGAAATGTGGTCTTCTGCAACAACTTTGCAGTGACTTCAGTGATCCTGAGCCTGTTTCTCTAGAGCTTCATGATATACCCGGAGGCGAAAATGCTTTTGAACTCTGTGCCAAGTTCTGTTATGGCATGTCAATCAATATTAGTGCTCATAACATTGTGCCAGCATTCTGTGCAGCTAAGTTCCTCCAAATGAACGAATCAATCGAGAAGGGTAACTTTGTAGGGAAGCTTGAGGCTTTCTTCAATTCTTGTATTCTTGAAGGTTGGAAGGATTCCATTGTAGCAATTCAGGCCACTGATAAGTTACCACTTTGGTCAGAGAATCTTGGAATAATAAGAAAGTGCATTGATTCAATTATTGAGAAAATTCTCACACCCTCACCACAGGTTAAGAACCTAAATAACATCTTTTCCTCACTTTTTCTAATATTTCTTCTTAGGAAAGATTCATGCATAAATCCAAATTCATCACCTCATATTTAGATTCAATTTTACATATGCAAGAAACTTTTGTTAGGACATTATGTGCTTAATAATGATTGGTCTTTGCAGGTTAAATGGTCCTACACCTACACGAGGCCCGGTTATGCTAGAAAACAGCATCATTCTGTCCCAAAGGATTGGTGGACAGAGGACGTGTCAGATCTCGGTATAGATCTTTTCCGGTGCATAATAATGGCAATCAGATCAACATATGTGTTGCCACACCAGCTTATTGGTGAAGCATTGCACGTCTATGCTTGCAAGTGGCTACCTGGCCTCACAAATATTAGAAGTTCAGGAAGTTCACTAGCACAGACCGAAGAATCAAAAGCGAAAAACCAAAAAATTCTTGAGACAATTGTAAGCATGATTCCTGCAGATAAAGGATCGGTTTCAGTTGGCTTCTTGTTGAAACTTCTCAGCATTTCGAGTCATCTTGGCATCTCGCCAACGACAAAAACAGAACTGATAAAAAGAGCCAGCATACAGTTTGAGGAAGCAACGGTGAGCGACTTGCTCTATCATTCGACCTCTTCTTCGGACCAGAATTTCTATGACACAGAATTAGTCCTAGCGGTTCTTGAGAGTTTCTTCAAGTTTTGGAAGAGCAAGCCCCCTAGTGTAGTTGATAACAGACAATTCTTGAAATCGGTCAGAAATGTTGGGAAGCTCATTGATTCCTATCTTCAAGTGGTTGCAAGGGATAATAACATGCCAGTATCAAAGTTTGTAGCTCTTGCTGAAGCCGTGCCGGCTATTGGCCGATCAGAGCATGATGATCTTTACCAGGCAATCAACATCTATCTTAAGGTGAATTATATATACATTCTTGTGAATTTGTGTGAGCTTGTTGAATTTTCCTGATTTCTTTCTTGGGATTGTTGGACAAATGCATATGAAAAGGCATAATTCTTGTTTTGGTTGGCATTGCCTATTGTAGTTGTAGACACTTCATTCAATATAAACACATGTTCAAGGAATCAAGGCTAATGAATTTGTGATAGAACACTATATATTTTAATGGTTGAAGCATAAATAGAATCTGTGATAGAATACTATAATATGTAGATGCGGCATATCTAAGAATTCCTCATGGAAGAGAAGAGAACACTATTCACAATTTCACATTCACTCCAAAACTAAATTCCTTAGGCATTAAGCTACTTCATTATATGCAATTTAGTTTTATGGTACATTCATGATAATGGTTTTAAATTGAATACATAAACAGGTGCATCCTGATCTTGGCAAGGCAGAGAAGAGGCGCTTGTGCCGGATTCTACAATGCCAAAGACTGTCCCCAGAGGCGCGAGCGCACGCAGTTAAGAACGAGCTTCTGCCACTAAGAACAGTGGTTCAGCTTGTCTACTTTGAACAAGAGAAAGGCTCTAACAATAAGGCAACAACAACCACAACCATCAATCATCACAAGCTGCAAAAATCACATCATGATTTACTTCAAGGAGCAGCAGCGAAGCGGCCGGCTGCTAGAGTCGCGCACGACACACAATCTTTAGGCATAAACAAAGAGGAACTCATGAGAAGAATGTCTCATGCCGAGAGCAGAGAAAAGGTTCAAAACAGAAGTAAAATATCAGATGGTAAATTGGCATTGGAGATTGAAAAGAAGATGGTTATAGGAGGAGGAACAAAAGAAGAATGTACATCAGGGTGTAAGTTGGAATTGGTTTCAAAGAAAAGCATGAGAAAGGTAAGGAGTAATAAATCAGAACATGGCCATGGAAATGGAAAATAGAAAAGTGGTAATCATAATAATAAATCCTTTGAAGAACTCAGATAAAAACTCATCTCAACCTTCCAATGTGTTCAATTTGTAAAACTTACCTCAATTCTTATTATTTCATTTTGTGTCATAAAAGAAATGTAAGAAGTGTATGATCCTTTGCACTTTCTATCTCTTATATTAATGTTTATTATTCCAAGTGATCAATGCTACAAATATGATGCAGTTGAATTCTTCTTATTGTGTGAGAGAGATGATATTATTATGGACTTTACTAGGTAAACAATAACTTTTATGAACAATATAAACAATGGATTCTAAAATTTGCCTAATAAAGTAAAAATACACTACATCTCCAAATTACTCATCTAAATCTTAATATTAGTATAACTATCCGCACACCTAGGTTGTGTTTATTTCTGAGAACAGGACAAGATAAGACACTGAGAACAAGACATAAAAAACAGAGACACAAAATTTTGTGTTCTTGTATTCTATTTGGTGTAAACTAGAACAAATTATGAAAATATAATTTATTTTCATTTTTTTTCATTCAAAAAATTTGAGACGAAAAATATAATTACAAAAAATTAACAAGAATAATGAAAGAAAAAAATGAAAAATAAGTTGTGTCCATTGTTAATGTCTCTGTGTTTTTTCTGTCAGGATAGACACAAAATACACTAATTCAGTGTTTCTGAACACACATTGTCTCTGTCAATGTCTTCTCTGTCAAATACGATTTTGTGTCTTGTCCCTGTCAGTGTCCTGTCTCTGTAAACAAACGCAGCTAGTGAATTGAACATTCGATATATCCATTGTTCACATTGTTTAGTATTTTCATTGTCTACATATACTTTTCCTATTATTATTGGACCAATCTCAATTCGCATTATTTGCGAATTCATAAATAAAATATGGGTTTTGCTAACTTGTGTCCTAAAGGCATAGGTTAAACATATTATATAAAAGAAAATGTTTTATAAAAGTGGTCGGTGGTTCGGGTACCGGACGGTTCGGGTGGAATAGGTGGAATTGGGAACGCTTCGGTCACGGTCGTGCTTGGGTCTGGTCTACCGGGTAGCCGAGCTCTCGTCGTGGAAGGAGGGGGTGTCACCTGCAAAGACACTCCGACGCTCTAGTCAGTTAGTGTGCAGGTGAGAAAGTGGGTTAGATGGAGTGTGTGACGTACCTTGGGGGAAGGGCAGGTCCTTCCCTATTTATACTGTGTCAGAAGTGGGCCCTGAGGGGATGCGCCCACTTTCCTCGAAGCTTCCTCACAGCTGTGTTGGGGGGTTGGTGAGGACGCGTGTCTGGACATCATGGCGGGTGCGGAGTACCCGACTGCTCGGGTCGGAGTCTCAAGGGGTCGGGTCGGCCCGTATATATTTTGGGCCAGGCCGTAACAGTGCCCCCAACGCGCCGGCAATCAGCCGCATGGGCTGTTGATGGCGGGTTCCCTTTATTCCTGGTCGCTAGGTCGGCCGTTCGTGTGGGGACGCGCCACTCGCGTGCGTGCCCGTTCATTATTTGGGGCGCTCATTCGTCGCCTCGTTTCTCGCGCGGGGCATTGAATGCTCATAATGGATTGAAAACCCCCTAGGCAAAGACCATTTTGCCCCCAGACCTTTCGCGCTCTCTCTAAGGCAGTTTTAAACAGTTTCGTATATTCTTCTTCCATTCTTGTTTCTCCTATCCATTTTCGCCCCTCTTTTTTCTGGCATTCCCCATCATCCAAGGGCTCTTTTTAGCATTCTCGCGTGTTTCGCTTCTTGCCAAACTTCCCCACTAATCCAGGTAATTTCTGTCTTCCTTCTGCCTCAATGGTTTTCTGCATGCTTGTTATAGGTGTCTGTTGCTTTTTTATTTCTGTGGGTAGTAGCTTTTTTTGTTTTGAGTATGGTGTGCCAAGGGGGTTACCATTCTGGACTTGGTTTTAACTGGTTTCCCCCTAGCTATGCTTAGTTTGGGTTGTAGGATAGGTGGTATATGGGTTTTTCCGGGCTCCCGACCTCATGGACTAATCGAGCGGTGCCCCCACTGTAGGTATGCCTCGTGTTGTCGGCCGGGCTTCCATTTCCACTCCGGGTTACGACCCGTATGCCTGGGTTGTTTCCGACCTCAGGGACTCCCCCAACCAGATGGGTGAGGAGGAACTCACGGAATTCTGTCAGGCGGAGTACCTGTGTGGGGGTACCGACGAGGAGGCTAATTACGACGTGTATGTTCCTGCTCCTCACGAGCGGTTGTATGAGATAAACTTCAATGCCCCCCAGATTGCCGACTGGATCTGGTTTTACAAGGCCATGTTCACTCAAGTAGGGGTTTGCATCCCTTTCTCTCCCTTCCAGATGGGCCTTCTTAACCGGATCTCGGTAGCGCCATCGCAGCTGCATCCGAACAGTTGGGCTTCAATCCGCTGCTTCGAGATGGTGTGCGAGGACTTGGAGCTGCCGATCTCTGTCGACGTCTTCCTATACTTCTTTAATCTTACGAACCCTTCGAAGGAAGGGAAACATAAAAAGGGGTTCATGTCCTTCCGGTCTGCCCAGGGTCGGAGGATTTTCGGCTTGTTTGAGGACTCTTATCATGGGTTCAAGGACAAGTATTTTAAAGTTCGGCTGGTTAAGGGTCGTCACCCTTTTTGGTTGTCATTGGAAAGGGAGCGCCTCATCCCGACGTACTGGAGTTTCGGGGCGGGGTCCAATCCCTTCATCAAGGTTACCTACAAAGGGATGTCGGCTGTGGACCGCAAGGTAGCCGACATACTGTGGGCCATTTTTGGGAGGAATAATGTGAATCCCCACCTCCTTATGGGTAGCCGCGAGGCCGCCCGAGATTATATTCGTGAGTTGTCTTTGTCGTGTCGTCGTTTCCATGATTGTTTATTCTTGCCATTGTACTAATTGCTAACTTGTTCGTTCCTTGTTTGTCGTGGGACTTTCTGCCGAAGTGACCGGCATGGAGAACTTGTTTCAAACTTTCCTTCAGAAGGATGACGCCGAAGAGGCCGGGGGACAATCGGCGACGGTCCCTGAGGGCGAGGCGGCCCAGACGGCACCCACACCTCCCGACGTCCCCGTGATCACGAGTGTTGCCACTTCGACGTCCGCGCCCCCAATTCCTCACGAAGTGGCCGTTCCAGGGCACTCGTCTTCTTCACGTCGGGAGGAGGAGGAAGAGCTGTCTGTCATTCCCACCCCCAAGAGACAGAGGTCGCAGTCTAGTCCCGAGGGGGTCCTTACTGTCATGGAAAGGAACTTTGATGCCGGAGCGTTCATAGATGCTCAGTTGCTCCCTGGCACGGAGGAACATTTCCATGGTACCAACCTCTCTGGGCAGGCACGATGGATGTACCGCACCCTCCTTCGCGGCGCGGCCATAGCCTGGAAGGCTGAGTTCGAGCTTTCGGGTATGGCCTCGCTTCGTCGGAAGCTTGAGTCCTCGGTCGCCGCTAACAACAAGTATAAAACTCAAGTTGAAACACTCCAAGGGCAGCTAGTCGAGGCGGGGAATAAGCTCGAGGCCGCCGAGAAAAAGACTGCGTCGGCCGAGGAGAAGTTAAAAACTGCCGGCGCGTCTGTGTCTCGTCTGACGGAGCAAGAGATGACCCTGAAGAGCCAGTTGAGCGCCGCGCAAAGTCGGATGGCCGCTTTGGAGAAAGAACGGGACGACGCAGTTGCGGTTGCTAAGACTGCTCGGGACGAGGCCGACATGTTCAAGAAAAGACATAAGGAGGTTAAGGAGCAGGGCAAGAATGCAATTTTCATGACTGAGGAGGCCCTCAAAGCTCAAGTGAATATTATTGCTCCTGATTTCGATGTGTCGGCAATTGGCGTCTTCAAAACTATCAAGGATGGGAAGGTTGTCGACATGCCGAAGAAATGATATTTGTAATTTTGAACTTTTTGTAGAACCGTTGTTTGGATCGAAACTTTTTGTGCCCGTTAGTGGGTTTGCCGGTTTGTTCGCGCGTATGTTTGATTTGCTTGTTTTATTTCAATGTCCGTTGGTTTGCTCGCCTTTACCGTTAAATCGGCATTTATTTGTGGTCGCGTTTTTTCCTGTTATGGCCGTTTATTATGTCCTTGGCCTAGGGGGCTCCCGGGGTGATCAGCCCCGAGGCCGTGTATCCTCATTTGTACGGTGGTCGCTTAAGAGAAAGTGAACATGAGATAACAAAAGTATAGACAAGCATAGCAATTGGTAACTAAGCAAATCTTATCACTGTAACAAAGGTATTGAGGTGTTGTTGCAAAGTAAGTGACTTAGGAGTAAAACTTTCTTAAGTTATCTGCGTTCCATGTCCTCGGGATCTCTTTGCCATTGAGTTTTTCCAGCTTGTATGCGCCCTTGCCGATCACCTCTTTGACTCTGTAGGGTCCTTCCCAGTTTGCTGCCAGTTTGCCCTCTCCCGGGGTCGGCAGGCCGACGTCGTTGCGCCTTAGGACGAGGTCGTTTGCTTCAAACTCTCTTTTGAGTGCTTTGGCGTTGTAGCGCAGGGTCATTCTTTGCTTTAGCGCTGTTTCAGCCAAGTGGGCCATCTCCCTGGCTTCATCTATCAGGTCTTTCTCTACAGCTTCCTCTACTCCCTTCAGAAGTAGTCGTGGGCTCGGTTCCCCGATTTCCACAGGTATTACCGCATCTAGCCCGTACGTTAGTCGAAAGGGGGTCTCCTTGGTGGAAGATTGCTCGGTTGTACGGTAGGACCAGAGGACCGAGGCGAGCTCGTCGGCCCAAGCACCCTTCTTATTGTCCAGCCGCTTCTTAAGTCCTAGCAGGATGATCTTGTTTGTGGACTCGACCTGTCCGTTTGTTTGGGGGTGTTCCACCGAGGAGAACCTCTGTTTTATGCCCAGGCCGGTGAGGAACTCTGTGAATTTCTTGTCGGTGAACTGTGTTCCGTTGTCCGAGATGACGGCTTCTGGGATACCGAACCGTGTTATCACTTGCCTCCACATGAATTTCCTGCAATTGGACGAGGATATGCTGGCCAGCGGTTCGGCCTCTATCCATTTGGTGTAGTAGTCAATAGCGACTATGAGGTACTTGACTTGTCCGGGGCCAACCGGGAAGGGCCCTAAGAGGTCGACTCCCCATTGTGAGAATGGCCGGGTAGACGTTAGCAGGCTTAGCTCGGAAGCCGGCGCTCTATGGAAATTGGCGTTTTCTTGGCATTTGACACACTTCCTAACGAATTCCTTCGAGTCTGCCATCATTGACGGCCAATAGTATCCTACCCGGATTAATTTTCTCGCCAGGGCTTTGCCTCCTATGTGATGGCCGCAGCACCCTTCATGGACTTCCCTGAGGACGTAGTCCATTTGGTCGGGGTGCAGGCATTTCAGTAGGGGCTGGTTGAATCCTTTTCTGAACAACTGACCCTGGATGATTGCATACCTGGTTGCTTCCCTTCTCAGCTTCTTGGCATCTTTTTCATCGTCGGGAAGTTTACCTTTTTCTAAGAAGTCCGTGATGGGGTCCAACCATGAGGGGTTTAGCTTTGAGAGGTGCAGGGTGACTGCCGGCTCCTTCATCATTCTTTGGATGAGAGATCGGTTACCCTCTCCCGGTTTGGTGCTAGCCAACTTCGATAAGAGGTCTGCCCGTGTGTTCCTTTCCCTCGAAACGTGGTGGATCGTGACTTCCTCAAACTTCCAGCTCAAATCCTTGACTTTCTCCAAGTACTTTTGTAGTAGCGAGTCCCTGGCTTGGTAGCTCCCGTTCACTTGGGAGGTGACAACCTGTGAATCGCTGCATATTTCCAACCTTGTCGCTCCGACCTCCGTTGCTAGGGTTAAGCCCCCTATAAAGGCTTCGCATTCTGCTTGGTTATTCGAAACAGGGAATTCAAACTTGATCGACTGCTCGTACACGACCCCGGCCGGGCTCTCTAGGATGATCCCGGCTCCCCCGGATGTCTGATTGGAGGCCCCGTCCACGTGGAGCCTCCACCGTGTGCCCGTTTCTTCGGTTGGTTCTCCCGTTACTTCAACCAGAAAATCTGCCATTGCTTGCGCCTTGATCGCTTGACGGGGCTTGTACCGTATGTCGTATTGGGAGAGTTCGATGGACCAAGTCATCATTCTTCCCGCCAAATCGGGTTTTTGGAGTACTTGCCGAATTCCTTGGTCCGTCCTCACGACTATCTGGTGGCCTTGGAAATATTGTTTTAACCTCCTCGAGGTGGTCAAGAGTGCCAGAGCTAGCTTTTCCAGTTTGCTGTACCTAAGTTCCGCCCCTTGTAGGGCTCTGCTCACGAAATAGACTGGCTGCTGAGCCCTTTCTTCTTCTCGTATCAAGACCGCGGCCAGAGCTTCTCCTGTTACGGCGAGGTACAAGTATAACGGCTCTTCGGCCTTTGGCTTTCCGAGTACGGGGGGCGTCGCTAGGATTTCCTTGAAGTGCTTGAAAGCTTCCTCGCGTGCGGGCGTCCATTCGAACGCTATCCCTTTCTTCATGAGGTTAAAGAAGGGTAGGGCCCTTGTTGCCGAGGCTCCGAGGAAACGGGATAACGAGGTTAGTCGACCTGCCAATCTTTAGACGTCCTTGACGCAATCCGGACTCTTCATTTGGAGTATTGCTTGGCGTTTCTCAGGGTTGGCTTCTACCCCCCTTTGGGTTATCATGAATCCTAGGAACTTCCCGGCTTCCATGGCGAAGGCACACTTCATGGGATTGAGCCTCATACCGTGTTGTCGGAGGGACGCGAATACACTTCTCAGGTCATTCAGAAGGTCATCCGGTCGCGCAGTCTTCGCGAGGATGTCATCTACATAAACCTCCACTATTTTGCCTATGAGGTCGTCAAATATTTTATTCATTAGTCTTTGGTATGTTGCTCCCGCATTTTTTAGGCCGAAAGGCATTACTTTGTAGCAGAAGGTTCCTCCTGGCGTTATAAATGCTGTTTTAGTCTCGTCGGGCCGGTGCATCGGTATCTGGTTGTAGCCGGAGTAGGCATCCATGAAGCTCAGGTATCGGTAGCCTGCCGCCGCGTCGACGAGCGCATCTATGTTGGGGAAGGGGAAACAGTCCTTAGGGCATGCCTTGTTGAGCCAGGTCGAGTAGTCTAGTTTCCGTATGAAGCCCGCTTCAAGGAGGCTGGCCGTCTGCCTGGCCACCTCCTCCGCCCTTTCGCGTGACATCTTTCTCCTCCTCTGAGCCACCGGGCGGGCTTCCGTTTTGACGGCCAGGTGATGCGACATGACTTTGGGGTCTATGCCCGGCATGTCGGCCGGCGTCCAGGCGAACAAGTCCCCATTGGCCCTGATCATTTCCACCAAGGGTTCCTTCAATTCTTGGGGAAGGTTTCTATTGACAAACGTGAACTTGTCTTCTGTGTCCCTGACCCTGAACTTCTCCAGGTCCCCCTCCGGTTCTGGTCTGGGCTTGTCGTCAACCCTGGCGTCCAAGTCAGCCAGGAACACCCCTGACGCCTCTTTGGATTTCTTCCTTAGGGAGAGGCTGGCGTTGTCGCAAGCGACCGCCGTTTCCAGGTCTCCCCTTATGGATCCTATAGATCCGTCGTCAGTAACAAACTTCATGACTAGTAGTTTTGTGCTGATTATTGCTTCAACATCGTTAATTGTGTTTCTCCCCAAAATGATGTTATAGGCCGTGGAATCTCGAAGAACCACGAATTCAGCCATAGCCGATCTCCGGCCTTGGGCCTGTCCCACTGAAATCAGCAGGGATATTACTCCGTCTGGCTTGATGAAGTGGTCGCCCAACCCAATGACCCCGTGCTGGTGAGTCGACAGGTCGGCGTCCCTTAGCCCCAATGCGTCAAACACGTTGTGGAACATGATGTTCAAGTCTGCCCCCGTGTCGACAAGGATTCGTTTGACGAGACCGGTTCCCACTCTGGCCGTAATGACCATGGGTGGGTTTTCAGGGGCCTCATCAAACCACTGGTCTTTCGGTCCGAAAGAGATGGGAGGGGGCTTCTTAGAGCTTCGCGCCAGCGAGGAGGAGACCGCCAAGACCTTAGCATCTTTCTTGTGCGCCGACCGCGACCTTGGCGCGGCGTTTTTGGCTGTCACTACGTTTATCACGGTGAGACCGTGATCTCTGTCTTCCGGCTCTTGTCGCCGCTTTGCCGACTGGGTTTTTCCTTCTTCGTCTTGGTCGCGATGACGCCTCCTCGGCTCCCTTATGAGATGGAAGAATTCTGTTAATTTACCCTCCCTTATCGCTTGTTCCAGTGCATCTTTCAGGTCAAAACAGACCTGTGTTTGGTGACCGTAGCCCTTGTGATAGTCACAGTAGAAGTTCTTGATTCCCCTCGTACGGTCCTTGAGTGGTCGGGGCTTTGGCAGAATTCCTTTCTCGGCAATTTGCTGATAAACTTCCATGATGGGAAGAGTGAGCGAAGTGTAGTTGGTGAATTTCTCGACCCGGGGGAATGGCCTGGGTGCCTTGTTCGGCGCTCCTTCCCTGGCTTGTTCTTTTTGTCTTTCCCCGTTTCCTTGCTGCCTATGTTGATTGTAGCCGGAGTGCCGTTTATTGGCAGCCACGACTTGGCTGACTTCCTCGTCATTGATGTACTCTTTGGCTACTGTTTGGATCTCGTGCATCATCTAAACTGGTTTCGTGGTAAGGTGCTTTCGAAAGTCCTCATTGAGGAGGCCGTTCGTCAGACAAAGGCTGGCCACCGAATCGGTTAGGCCGTCAATTTCCAAGCATTCGTCGTTGAACCGGTCTAGGTATTTTTTGGTTGGCTCTCCCTGTCTCTGGGTTATCCCCAGAAGGTTGATCGGGTGCTTTGCCTTTGCTATTCGTGTTGTGAATTGGGCTAGGAAGGCACGGCTGATGTCCGAAAACCCATGGATGGACCCCTGCGGGAGGCCGTTAAACCATCTGATCGCGGGTCCTGCCAGAGTGACCGGGAAGGCTCGGCATCTCACCTCGTCCCCTACTCCCTCCAGGTTCATCCTAGCTTCGAAGGCGGTGAGGTGTTCCAGAGGGTCTTGAGTTCCATCGTACTTCATGTCCGTCGGTTTGTCGAAGTGCTTCGGCAACCGGACTTCGAGGATGGATCGATGGAATGGGGTGGCGCCCATTATCACGGGTCGCCGTGTCCTCTCGGACCTCTCTTCCTCGTCTTTGCGACCTCGCCCCGCATAGCGCGTTTCCTTGCCTCGGGAGGAGATGATTGTGTCGTTTCGTCTTCTCGGGATGGATGACTCTTCGCGAGTGCTCTCCACTTCCGTTCGGGATGCGGAGGCGCGTCGTAGACGACTTCGGTGGGAGTCTCTCTCTTGGTTTTCAAGAGATGGGGAGTAGCTAGGATCAGTGGTTCGTCGGTCGTGTTCCTGGTCGGCCAGCTGCCGTTCCAGGTTCTGGACCCTGTGGCGTAGCTCCTGCATTATTATGGCGCTGTCGCTGCCAGTTCCCCCGAAGGGTCGCGTCCTTGTGTGTGGTTCAGTGCGTTGTCGGGGGGACCTTCGCCGTCCTCTTAGCGAGGTGACGGAGGCTGCCCCCTCTGCTCCGACTCCTCGGCCTTGGTCTCCGGGGCCCGGCACGACGTCCATTTAGGCGTCCCCACAGACGGCGCCAATTTTCGGTGGTTCGGGTACCGGACGGTTCGGGTGGAATAGGTGGAATTGGGAACGCTTCGGTCACGGTCGTGCTTGGGTCTGGTCTACCGGGTAGCCGAGCTCTCGTCGTGGAAGGAGGGGGTGTCACCTGCAAAGACACTCCGACGCTCTAGTCAGTTAGTGTGCAGGTGAGAAAGTGGGTTAGATGGAGTGTGTGACGTACCTTGGGGGAAAGGCAGGTCCTTTCCCATTTATACCGTGTCAGAGGTGGGCCCTGAGGGGATGGGCCCACTTTCCTCGAAGCTTCCTCACAACTGTGTTGGGGGTTGGTGAGGACGCGTGTCTGGACATCATGGCGGGTGCGGAGTACCCGACCGCTCGGGTCGGAGTCTCAAGGGGTCGGGTCGGCCCGTATATATTTTGGGCCAGGCCGTAACAAAAAGTTATTGCAAAAATGAATTTTTTAACGTTTCCAATAATTAAATATATCAAAAACATTAAAAAATTTTATTATTATATTTTTAAAATATGCTCTTAGGTAACATTTGTTCTGAGGTACTGAGATAGAGACTGAGAGACTGAGACTTAATATCATGTTTGTTAGTTTATAGACTGGAATTAAAATTTGTCACTGTCTTCAAAATTTCAGTATTTCAGTACCTTCAAAAAGTGGAGATATAAGAGACTAAAATTTTTTGAAATAGAGACTAAAACTTTAATAACATTTTATACCTAAAATACCTTCATTTCAATTAATTAATTTCAATTTTACCATTTGTGCAAATTAAATTAGAGTTTTATTCTTGTTTTAATTTCTGTCTCCCATTTTGCACCAAACAAAATACTGAGATCTATTTTAATCTCTATCTTTTAATCTCTATCTCTTAGGGTTTGTTTGGATGGAAAGATGGAAATGGAAAGGAAGGAAATAGAAAGGAAAGAAAAGAAAGGAAAGAATTTGAATGTATTTTTATTTTCTCTTAAGTTGTTTGGATGAAAGGAAAATGGAAAGAAAGAAAAGAAAAAAAAGAATAATTTTTTTATTTGGTTAGAAAGAAAATTAGGGAGAAAGAAGAATGAATTAGTAATAAATGACATTTTTGTCCTTATATTTATAAAAATGATATTTTATGTATATGATTTATGAAAGGACAAATATGGAATAATGTTTTTGGGTTTCTCTTTCCTCAGTTTTCCGTCCATAGTTGGAAGGAAAAATTTTGAGTGGGACCCACTCTTAATTTTGAACTGTTTTAGTTTTTCACTCAAAATTTCATTCCAAACAAACAGGAAAAAATAAACGTTTTTTCTCTCACTTCTTTCCTTTTATTTTCTTTCCCTTGATTTTCAGTCCAAACAAACAATACCTTAGTCTTAGTCTTTCTGTCTTTATCTCTCTACCAAACACTACCTTAGTGAATAAGTTAGTTAAATCCATAAAATATAATTTTTTCGAAAAAGGAATTAAAGCATTAAATGATTTGGTGTATTATTTATTTAATATTTAATGAGTTCTTATTACAATTAATGATGAAAAGTGAAAACTTCTCAAATGTGTGTAAAGAGTAATGTTATACTTTTCAATTATTCTCCGAATATAACGTACAAGTTATTTTTTGATACAAGTCTATACAAGTCATTTATATTCACGCGCGCAAGTTTTTTTTCGTGCTGTTATTGCACGTTCTTCTTCTTCTTCTTCTTCGTTATTTTTCTTTTTCACTATCGTCGTCACCAACACCACCTCTTCCTCTTTCTCCTTCTTTTTTCATTGGAATTTCTTCTTCTCCTTCCTTTTCCTCCTTCTCCTCCATCATCAGTTATCTCGTTGTTGAAGATAATGAATAATTTAAGTTTAGATTGTCAATTGAACTAAGACGAAATTGATTATTGTTTTGAATCCAATCAAGTGATTGAGATGTGGTTCGATTCTAGTTAATTTTTTCGTTAGTAGTTTATGATTCTGCAGGTGAATAATGTTTCATTTTTTTTTTATCTTCTCAAATTTCTTCTTATTTTACTCTTTTAACAAGAATAAAAATAAAAAAATCAAACAAAGAAGAAAAAGAAACACATAATGCTGCAAAATTACTTGAAAGATGATGAACTTACATTCATTCGACTAAAAAAAAGAAAGAAATAAGAAAAAAAAATGCAGCATTAGAGAAAATATTTTTTTGTATTTGCAGAAAATTTGGGTGCACGAAAATGTTTGGGTATAACATGAAGATATTTGAGTGTATTGTTTAAGAATTTTCGGTGTATGGGTTCTACATAATTCAAAACTCTTCCTCTTCCTCCTCATCTTCTACTGCTTCTTCTTTTTTTTTTCATCATCATCACCATTTTTTCTTATTCATCTTTTTTTTTATTTTACTTTATCATGTTTCTTCTTGTTTTACTCCTTTAACAAGAATAAAAATAAAAAAATCAAACAAAGAAGAAAAAGAAACACATAATGCTGCAAAATTACTTGGAAGAGAATGAACTTACATTCATTCAACTAAAACTAAGAAAGAAATAAGGAAAAAAAAGAAGAAAAAAATGCAGCATTAGAAGAAACATTTTTTTGTATTTACAGTAAATTTGGGTGTAACACGAAGATATTTTGGATGTAACACGAAGATATTTGAGCGTATTGTTTAAAAATTTTCGTTGTATGTGTGCTGATAAGTTCCGCATAATTCAAAACTCTTCCTATTCCTCCTCCCCATCTTCTGCTGCTTCTTCTTCTTCATCTTCTTATTTCATATTCTCATCATTCTTCTTAGGAGGAAAAAATGCATAATATTAGAAAATCAATAAAAAGAGGAGGAGGAAAAAAAATGCAGCAACATCAACATGAATAAAAAAAACGACGATGAAGATAAAATACGTGAAAGAAAAAGGATGAAAAACGTAAAGAAAAAGGAGAAGAAGAAGGAAGAGGAGGAGGAAGAGGAACGCAGGATAGAATAGCATAATTTTACGTGCGCGTTATGTAAGTGACTTGTATGCCAAAAAAATTTGTATGTTTAACAATACTCTATACTTTTTTATATTTGACACTAAATAAGTGTAAATTTAATGCGTTATAAATAAAGTAAGAATTGCAATGCTTCTTAGAAAATGATATGTTATTGTTATTAGAGGAAATCATAAAGTAATAGGTTTTGGGCCCATTTGAAAGGTTTAGAAAATTTTTTATTTCAATTTTCAATTTTTTAATTGAAAATTTTAATTTTTGATAAAAATAAAAACAAAATATTAAAGTTTTTTTTTTCCTCCTAAATGTAAAAGATGAACTAACGTTTCTAATTAAAAAATTTTAATTAATTTTGTTTAATTATTCTATTGGCTCCTATAGTTTCGCAAAATTTTTAATTAGGTTCATATATTTTTTTTTCTTTTTAATTGAATCTTTGCATTATTTTTTTTTAATTGGGTCCCTACACTTTTTTTTTCTTTTATTTAGGTCTCTGCACCGATTTTTTTTTTAGTTAGGTCCCTATAAAATTAAACTGATTACTGTTAAGAGGGACCTAATTGAAAAAAATATTGGTGCATGGACCCAATTAAAAAGAATAAAAGTATAGAAACCTAACTGAAAATTTTACAAAATTATAAAAACCAACAGAGTAATTAAACCAATTAATTTAGCATCTTGTAAAAAATTGAATTAGTTCGATAAAACTATTCAAATAGGTAATTAGTTGGATACTATAATTTGGCAAATTAATCCAATCTTTAATATTATAAGTTAATTGATCTCTTTTAGAGTTATTGATGATTAACTTTTATAATAAAAAATAACAGTTTACGATATGTAAAAAGCCCAAAAAAAGTGGTATTCAAATATTTGAGTTTTTTAATTTTGATATGAACCGGTTGACAGAGTATAGTAGTAATATGGGGGTTAATGGTGTTTCACGGATTTGTGACGGCTGGATAGAAAAAATCGGTGGCACCGAGTGGTAGGAAGGAAATCGGAGGCACCGATTTCAGGACGCAGTTGGTGTACAAATCGGTGGGTCCGATTGGTGCACCCTGTCTATGTGTCACGCATGCAATTGCCTCTCTTGGTTGGCCCGTGACTCCCTCATACACACACTCAACTCCACTACTTTCTTCCTTCATCACCATTGTTGGACCACAACAAACCTTCAACAAAATTAAAAAAAAAATGCCAAGAAGACCAAAAATTAAAGAAGTAAATCAACTAGAGTTTCATATTGTTAATTATTTTGGACATTCAAATTATATAAGTTTTTATTTTTTAATAATCTAATTTAATAATAATAATAGTGATAATATTAAATTTGATTAGCAATATATATATATATATATATATATATATATATATATATATATATATATATATATATATATATATATTGTAATGGAACTAAGTAGAGATTAATTATGTATGTGTGTATGATGTTATTATTAGGTGGTTAGAAATAAAAATTAAAATAGGAATTAATCATGTGTGTATGTATGATATGGTATGGTAAGGGCTCTACGGAATAATTGGTTTTTTTTTTAATAGTTAATGAATGAATGAAAGAAGAAGAAAAATGAGATGAGATCTATACATATTATATTAGAGTAGATTAATATTGTTGTTGTTATTATTAGCAGTAGTAATTGAGTTTAATAAATTATTATGATTAATAATAAAAATTTAATAAATTATTTTATTTATGACCATTAATAATTGAATTTTAATTCAGTAAAATTTAGACAATAAATTAGTAATAACTAAACTTATATTAGGAAATTATGTTGTGTTATGAACAACAACAACAACAACAACAACAACAACAACAACAACAATAAAATTAGTATGCTATTTTATGAATAATAATAACAATAATAAAATTAGTATGCTGTTTTACGAATAAATAGTTTATCAGTCGTGAAATTATTCTGGTTAGTTAGTTAAGGTTAAATAATTTTTGTTATAAGGTAATGAATATGATTAAAGGATTTTTGTATAACACATTTACTGTGTATATTTGAAATGCAATTATGCTGGAATTAGTTATAATGGACATATAAAGATAATTGTGTTTTTGAGAATATACTTATATTATACTGATACTTATAGCAGAAATTTGATATTGTAGGGTTCACGGATGTTGATGTGTGATCATTTAAAGCCGCCGGATCCATACAATCAAATTGTTTAGGCACACTTACGTGAGACTGGATTTTATTATGTTTTCCAAATTGGAGTTATCAAATGTCAGTCAGTAATGATTAATGCTCTGATTGAGAGATGGCAGCCTGAGACTCACACGTTTCATTTTCCAGTTGGTGAGTGTGCCGTGACCTTGGAGGTCCATGATAAGCAGGTCACGTTGCAGGATTTTCCAGTGGTCCAAACCTAGCCCTATATACTCTTCGAACTTGGTCCATCTTGTATACATCATGAGCATACACTTGCCAGTCCAACCGCTGATTTGCACAACAAGCAAACACATGTCGACACGGAATTCAGTCAACCTGGAATTCACCACAGTCGCAACGACAGTGGCGTAGGTCAACTGCATACTCAACCCCACTCGGCATCTCGCGTACCTCAAATACTTCATTTTCTCTATCAAAACAACTAACCTGTATGTTACCCGATGCTCGTTGATTTGCATGCACCTTGGAGGTCACCATCTCAGAGAGCACAACTCCAGCATTAATTCGGGCTTCAGCCTCAGCTCTTTTCCTAGTGAACAACTCATTCAGTCTGTAAAATGTAGCCTTAACAAGCGCAGTCACCGAAAGATTGCGTGCACCCTTTAAGACGGAGTTGATGCACTCCACAAGATTGGTGGTCATATGACCCCATCGGTATCCACCATCAAATGCCAAAGCATACTGCTCACGTGGGATCCGATCAAGCCAGTTGGTGTAAGCCTCACCCCGTTCCTTTAATCGTTCATAGCGCATCTGGTACTCCCTGATTGTCTTCGAGTATCCTATGAAAAACATTCAGTCAACATTGAACACCATTCTATTTGATCGTACTTACAATAAATTCAAAGTTCATTGTATTTAAACTTACTAATGTTGACGATAAGCTTCTGCAAGTAAGGTGCCTTGAACTTCCTCAAGAAGTTGGACTCTATATGCTGGATACAAAACATATGGACCATTCTAGGAGGAGACCAAGCCCCATTACTTCTCTTAATAGTTGACCTAATAGAATCGTGATGATCAGAGATAAGTCCCACACCATCACATGTCACCACATATTGACGCAAGTTACTTAGGAAAAAGTACCATGCATCAGAAGTCTCTCCCTCCACTATGGCGAATGCAATAGGCACGATGTTGTTATTACCATCTTGTGAGACTGCAACTAATAAACAACCCTTGTATTTTTCATACAAATGAGTCTCGTCCACCTGCACCACTGGCTTGCAGTGTCTGAAGGCCCTTATACAAGAGTAATAACTCTAGAAGACTCTATGCAGTACACGTATATCAGGAACCAAATCATTCCCCTGGTAAGCAGGCATTGTTTCAAAGTGAACCACTGCTAATGGCTCCTTGTGACACATGGCCTCAAACCATATGGGCAAAGCTTCATATGATGCTTCCCAACCCCCGAAAATTGATTCCACTGCCTACTGCTTCGCTAACCAAGCCTTGCGATAACTTATGGTGTAGTTAAACTTTGACTGGACTTCAGCAATGACTGATTTCACCTTTATAGACGGGTCAGCCTCTACCAATGGATTAATTGCTTCTGCAACTGTCTTCGAATCCAGCTTCGAATGGTCTTGAGAAATAGTAGACCTGGTACAAGTGTGACTTCCATTGTACCTCCTTATCTCCCAACAGTACTTCTTCTACATTTTGGTAACCCTGATCAACCAGTCACAACCATTACCATATTCTGTACATTTGTCATAGAATGTCGTCGGTTTCAACTCATATACCCGATAGTCTACACCTCTGCGGATGGTATAATCTTTCATTGCCTTGATTACTACCTCCCTTGAACTGAATTCCATCCCCACTGTGAACTCACCATCCGCCACAACAGGAAGCACTGCATACATCAAAAATAATAAATCCTTTATTGTGTACTTAGTAATAAATCATTTATTACAACTCGATTAATAAACACACTTTATCATGTAAGATCATAATAGTCTTTTTTGTCGCTATTCTATCTACGTAAAGAACAACTAAATATAATTCATAACAAAGAACTATTAATTAATAAAAAAATCAAATGCTATGGTCACAAATGACTATCCACATATCACATATATTACTTATCTGACTTATTGAACTGCTACTTAAGAGTTTCATATAGCTATCTAGCTTTACGCACCTGGATTCATATATTGCGAAAACTCCGGTGCGTGCATAGCCTCCAAATCCAACAACCGCATGAAAGAAGGCTCCTGAAACGGATGCGGGTTTGCTAGTGCATTTGCAACTTCCGCCACATCTGCATTCATGGCGCCGCCAGCTTCATCTTCGTCTTCACCTGGACCAATGATCTCATAGTTACTTTCAAATTCATCCTCGCTTTTACTATTATATTCTTTCAATTCAATGTTACGGTCCGCTTCAGATTGCTTAAACTCAACATACAACTCGATGCATGACATTCGGTGGCGATTTTCCATATACATTGAAAATATTTCATGCATACTCGCTTCATCCGTCACGTACTTGGTCTGAAATTGAACGAACCCACCAAACACAGATAAAGGATACCTGTACAAAATACACGATACTCTCCTAGATCTTTGAAAATCTATCTTCTCACAAATCACACCTTTTAATTCCTCAAATGACAATGTGAACAGAATAACAATATCTAATAATTTTTCACACACAAATTGAACTCCTTCATATGTTTGCAACAAAATCTGCCCGTAACAATAAATCTTCAACACAACTCTATCATCCATATCAGTATACGTACTTGCCTATTCTCACACTCACTGAAATTTATTCTACAAGAATGAAGGAAAAGAAGGAGAGAAGAGGAAGAACATCAGCTGAGATCGGCAATGAAAAAATGAAGCTTCTGTGATTTTTTTTTCATTTTATGTATGCAGTTACAGGCAAATCGGACGGACCGACCGCATGCCACACAAATCGCTCGATCCGATTGGTGCACTCTCGGATTAAAAAAAAATTTTGGCCATCCGAAATCGGTGGATCCAATTACTGCACTCTCTGTTTTATAAAATTGGGCTCCCACAAATCGGTGGGTCCGATTTAATGTAAACTGAATCTCTCTCTCACACAAATCGGTGGAACTGATTTGTGTTCCTTCCTCTCTGCTTGAAATCGGACCCACCGATTTCTTCCCCCCTCCCCCCAAATTTCTAAAAGCTACGCCATCATAACAGTGTAATACCCCCTAACGATCGTAACGCAGCATAACTCACACCACTAATCATATAAAAAAAAAAAACAGCCTCAAATCTTTATTCCTTTCTCTACAATAATCCTATTTTTGGTCTTTCTTTTCGGTTACTTTGTTACAACTATTTCGGTAAAGGTATTTATTACATATCCTTTTATTATATTCAAACAATGTTTAGTATTGGAATCAATTAATATTAAGTGCATATAAAAATTAGCCATTAAATTAATTATTATATATTTATATATAATAATAATATTTGAGAAATAATAAAAAACTAACTAAAACAATTTAAACTTATCTTATTTAGTATTTTTAATTATTATTATCATAAAATAGTAAATAAAACAAATTTATGTTGTTTTAATTTATTATCAATGCATATTTTGTATTTTCGAAATGTTTAATAACAAAAAAATTTAGTCAAAAGACAATTAGAATTTACTTTATTTAGTATTTATTAATTCTAACAATAATTAATAAATACTAAATATGATAAATTTTAACTATTTTTTTATCTTCTTAATATTATCATTTATATTTTAACATGTATTTTATACGAATAGTTAATTAAATAGTTAGTCTTTTATGTCCATATAACTTGGATGATTAATTAATGAATCTATTTAAACAAAAAACTAAAAAATTTAAAAGATGAATTTAAGGCAGGAATTGAGAATTGATAATTAACAATAATTATGATTCTTGTTGTTTTTATTAGAGGTCACATGGTTTTTGTGCTCTCCTAGTGGAACGGCTAAGAAACCCAATACTAAGTTTTTCTATATAAATCAAAATGATACTCTCCTTTCTATGCTAAATTCCAGATTCCAGAGTGGGGCATGCATGTAAGAGAATCATGACTACTTCTTTGTTCTCCATTTTCTGCTCTTTCTAAAGGGTAATTTTTGTCTTATTATTATTATTATTATTATTATTATTATTATTATTATTATTTATTTTTGCTTTTGATTTTTGTATGAGTTCCCATTATTTAATTTTCTTCAATTTGCTATTCAATTTGTGTCTGTGTGTTTGATCTAATTAGAGCTAAATTCAAAATTAATAATAACATGGATCTTTGTTGTGAGGAATTGATTATTCTGGTTCTGTGAATTTTGAGTGAGATGTTGAAATTCTAACTTTAATTTGCAACCATCTTAATTCTGTGTGTATTGTGTATTTTCTGTTATATGAAATATTTAAGAAACACAATCTTAAAAGATCACAGTTTTTAAAATTATTTTTAAGACATGTCAATTTTATTTCAGTCATAACTCATAAGTATTGTTGTTTACTTACATTGTGTTGTTTTAGGGATATCTTTCATCAATATAATCTATTTAAAGATAAATTATTATTTTGATTTCCAATGTTCGGTTTAAATTTTAATTTGATCTCTAATATTTTAAATATTCTATTTCAACTCCAAAAAATTTTATATGAATTTAATGTTGTTCTACTAGCTATTAAATTTAACTTGAATAATTAATGGAAAAAACTTTTACATTAATGATTATTGGTGAATCGATTTTACTTATATACTAAAATCGAATGTTATATTGACTTTTAAATATGTTAATTGTTAATATTAAATTTAACTTAGACGATATTAAACCCATTTAAAATTTTTTGGAACTGAAATAAAGCATTTAAAACGTTAAAGACCAAATTAAAATTTAGCTCAAATATTAAATTAAAATAATAATTTATCCTTTATTTAAATAATATGTTCTACTTTAGATTTTATACCATATTTTACCGAGGTCTTAGATTGACCCAATAATGATGACAAGATTATCACAGGCCCAAAAAAATTAGCCCCATAATCTAATATCAAGCTTGGTTAATCCTGAAATATGCAAAACATTGATCATGACTAAGAAAAATAAAAAGGGAAATTGTTGACCCCTACCACCAAAAGAAAAAAAAAAATGTTTTATATTAAATTTATGTGATTTGCTTCCTTTAATTTAATGGTGTCTGAAAATGATGAAATTCATGTCAATTACATATTTTTGATAATTTGTATTGATCTATAATTGACTCTTCTGCTTAACCATTTTAGCGAAATCATTTTTATTAATTAGCTATATTTCTATTGAGAACATATATATTTTTCAAATCTAATTCAATTAGGATGATTACTACATTATTCTAATTTATGATATGTAGTTAAGAAATTGTGGTATATCTCTCAATAACTAAAATTAATTTTTAAAATTAAAAAAATCGTAAAATATTAATTAGATAAAAAAAAGTATAGATGTCTATATATATAAAAAAATAAAGTGCCGTAGTACAAACTCATTTAATTAATTTTAAATTACAAATATGTCTTTGCGATTTTGGAAATTTTTTATTATAATAGCTAGGATCGCAATTTAAATCTTAAAATTTTTCGATATTATTAATTTGAATGGGTTGATTGATTTTACAATTTTTTTATTAGATTGGACAATTTTATAATTTAAATTTTATTAAATTTTATATTTTACATATTTAATTTTTCTTTTAATTTTACATAAAATCTTAATTTTTTCTACTTTATTTTACAGAAATGTGGTGAAGATGAGGAGGTGCTTAAAAGGAATAAAGCATATGTTAGCTGCTTTGGTGATGAAGTGTTTTGAAGCAGATGATGGGTCCACAAGACCAACTAGTAGAGGCTTAAAAAACCCTCAATTTCTTGCCAAACAAACAATTTGTATGTTCTTATTATTCCCTTTTGCTTCTTACTTAATAATAAAGTGTTTAATTAACTTGTTAGGGTTTGAATGCAGTTAGTGTAAATGAGATTGAAGCTCTGTATGAACTGTTCAAGAAAATTAGTTCTATGCTCATTGATGATGGACTCATCAATAAGGTACATACTAATCCCATCTCTCATTATATATATTATATATGAATCTTTAAATAATGGCATGCTAGCTTTATTTTATTTTATTTCTCTCTAATCTAATAATACTATAATTGGTTGTGAACTGTAATTTTTTTTAATGATTAACAAGTCTGATTCTGAAAAAATTGGATCGAATTTGACAAGTTAATAAAAAATTAGTTATTAAATTAGTATTTTTATCCGTAATTACATTACGAAAATATAAATTTTTTAAAATTATGTTAGTTTTATCCTGATATTATAGATTATAGCACAAAAGATTTATAGAATCAAGCTACTTTTACAAAAAGATCATAGAGGATAAAAGTCTCCATCGGCTAAGAAGATCAGGATCTCTGTAGATAAAAAATCAAATAATAAGATTTTTAGTTATTATTTTCATGTGAAAGAGTTTGATTTATTACTAATAATTAATTTTAATATTATTTATCTTAAATTTAAAACGATTTAACTTGTATACTTTTGATTAGGTATTAAGTCTGTTGCACAAATAGAAATAATTAATTTTTATGCTTGTTATTTAAAATTAATATTTTTTCTCTATATGTATATAAAAATATAATTAGATATTAGCATGAAAAAATTACATTGATAGTTATAAAATTAACTCAATTAATTTTTTTAAATAATAAAATTTTGATTTTAATTTTTAATTATAATATTAGTATTCTCTTTAAATTATATTTAATAAATATTTGAAAGAAGAAAAATAAAAATATAGATTAGAAAGATAAATAGTAAAAATTTAAAACTAAATAAAAAACTAAAAAAATGTATATAATAATAATATTTTTATTTGAATTATATTATTTTATTAATTTTATTTTTTGTAGAACAAAAAGATAGAAAAAATAGAGAAGGAGAGAAAAGAGAGAGAATGATAAAGATGAAAACTGAGACTGGGAGATTATTAATTTTGAAAAAAAATATTTTAATTATAATAAAAAATATACAATATTACATAAAATATAAATTACAAATTATATATAGAGTGAAAAGAGTAGATAGAAATAGAAAAAGGGAGAGAGATAGATGAAAAAATTTAAGAGGGAGTTCATTAATTTTGGAAGGAAATAATTTTTCTCAATTTGAATAAAAGAATGTCATGTGACACATTTGGTTATTAAATTAGATAATAATATATTAATATATCAAAATTATATATAGAGTGAGAAGGGTAGAGAGAAATAGAAAAAAGAGAAAGAGGTAGATGAGAGAATTTAGGAAGGGAGTTTAGTAATTTTAGAAAAAAATATTTTTTTTTTCAATTTAATAAGAGTGTCATGTGACACATTTATAATATAATAATATAATATAAAACATAGCTATATTTTAATTTTAAAAAATTATTTTCAAAAAATATCTTTCATATATAAGTATATTATTTTATTATATCTAATTCAATTCGGATTAAGTTTTGTTTGAATCTTTAAACTTTTTTACTTCTAGCTCTATTAGTTTGATGGTGTATTCAACAACTTTGAGAACCTTGGTATCAAACACCCTGCAGGCTTATTATTATAATTAATCATTTTAATTTTTTGCTTCTTTAAACATTAATTACTATATTGCAGGAAGAATTTCAGTTGGCCTTATTCAAGACAGGCAAGAAGGAAAGTTTATTTGTAGATAGGGTAAGTAAGAAAAGCTCTTCTAATTTCAATGTAAATTGTTGCAATAATAATGTATGTATATTCATGAATTTGTTGTAGGTGTTTGACTTGTTTGACTCTAAGCATAGTGGAAGTCTTGATTTCAATGAGTTTGCAATTGCTCTCTCTGTCTTTCATCCCAATGCACCAATTGAAGACAAGATCGATTGTAAGACTCACCAAATTAATTAACATACGATTAATATTGTTATTAATGGGAATATTTTTATCAAATAATTATAGATTTATTAAATAAAATTAATATATAATGTATAAGAGTTTAAATTTATGCACTTCAATATTTTATAATGAGTTTCCTTTTTTGCTTGCAGTTTCATTCAGATTGTATGATCTTAAACAGCAAGGATATATAGGGAGAGAAGAGGTACCTAATAACATCTTTCTTTTTATGATTACAATCAACATGTGGATTATATTTTGCACATTTATTCTAAACCCTACAACTACTAATAATAATTAATCTATGTTATGTATAGATTGATTTATCTGTCAAAGTAGATAATATAAGCAAATTTAGGGAAACAATAACTAATAATCTATCAACAATTCAACATTGGATGTGTAATTTTTAAATTTTTGGAAGTTGGTTGATTATTTTTATTGTTTCCTAACAAGACTGATCAGACATAAATGAAACTCAAATAATAAACATTATGTTTTTTTTTATGTGTAGTTAAAGCAAATGGTGGTGGCAACCCTAGCTGAATCTGACATGCATCTTTCAAATGATGTGGTGGAAAGCATCATTGACAAGGTCTATTATTTTGGATTATAATTTATACTGTCAATATAAAAAGTAGTTATTTTTGTTAATGTAATATTATGTAATTAAATATATGTATAAAATTATTTTATATTAACAGTGTATTAAAATTAAATTATCGTATTAATACCTTACATATTAATATGTAAGATGTATTATTGAAATGTTTTATAATTATTAAGACTTTATTATTCAGACATTTAAAGAAGCTGATACCAAAAACGATGGGAAGATTGATAAGGAAGAGTGGAGAACGTTTGCGTTTGGCCATCCTTCTCTTCTGAGAAACATGAACCTTCAATATCTCAAGTAAGTAGTTATATACTTATATTATATATGTTACCTGCTTTTCATTTCTTCTATGACTTGTATATTTTAATCTTCTAAGTCCTAACACACATTTTCAATTTTGGTATATATGCAGAGATATCACCATCACATTTCCAGGCTTTGTGTTTCACTCGCAAGTTGATGATGATGATTGATTCACCCATCATTGTATTTATAATCTTTTTTGTTCTTTATTGACAATCAATATTATATATAAAATAATGTTTTTCTTCTCGTATATTGAACAAGCTAGCTATATAATTAGTCATGTTAATTTGTTATTCCTTTTTTCTGTTTGCTTGATGCATTTGAGAAAAAATATTTGGGTGAAAATAAAAGAGAAACTTTTGGGGTTATAAATTTTTAGTTTAATAAATATTTATGGTTCTGAAAATTGAATCGGTTAGTTAGACCGGTTTAATCGTGAACTGAAAAATAATATTGTACGATTTACTGTTTAAAACCGATAATTTTAAAATTGTTTGTAAACCGTTGAATCGGTCGAGAACGAGAATGGATCTTTTTAATTGTTAAAAAAATTGAGAGTTTAAAGTGTGATCTTTAACCCTTTATTGTTTTTTCTCTCATATTTATTTTTGGTCCCACTTGAAAAGTATAGAGTATGGTGAGAGATTACACTTTACTCCATCAATTGTTAAAAAAATTGAGAAGATTCATTTCTATCGAGAACCGACCGGTCAGACCAAATCAGTATCCGGCCGGTTTACTCCAAACGACGCCGTTTAAAACAAAAGAGAAACGGTTTCTGAATTGAGAAACAAGTCTCCCTCACTCGCGCTTACGCTCACGCAGAGATCTTCCGTGTTCTTCCTTGAAAACCCTAGCCTCCATTGCGCCGCCGTTGGCCTCACCGTCGCCGCCTGGTTCGTCGTGGTCGTTCGCCAAATCTCCTGGTTCGTCGTGCTCGAAGGCCCTACCGTTCGCCCAACGCCAGCGTCTCCAGGTCTTGCTCCAACGTCGTCTGTCCGTCGTGTTCGTCTCCAGCTCGCCAGCGTTCGTCGCCAGCTCCCCGCCGTCCGTCTCCCGTAGCTCTCCCTCAAATCTGTGGTCACTGCCCTCGCCGAAGGTAAGGCCTCGGATGCTCAGTCAATGCTCGGTGCTTTTTCTTGGTTGATTGGCTCTGCTCACTGCTTGATGATAAATTTTAACTCTATTACTAGCTTGTTCTTGCTTGTTTTGGTTGATTAACTCTGTTACTGGCTTACTGATTGATGATAAACTGATACTGATAAATTGTTACTGGCTTGTTCTTGCTTTTTTTCCTGTTGTTAAATTTTGTTAAAGTTTCTTGATGATAAATTTTGTGCTCATTGCCTAAAGGAATACTTGTAATTTAACCACAAAAGGTAACAAATTGTGTATTGAAATGAACTCGCATAATCATGGTCTTCCTGACATTTTAGTAAGTATGTTTTACGGGTTTAGTAAGTATATTTTAGTAAGTATTGAATACCGGAAAAACACTGAAATGATATGTGATTAATCACTATTATGTCAACTTGAAAGTAATTGTGTGCAAAGTTTGAATGTTGTTAATTTCACTTTATGCTTAATACCAACAAGCCTCACTTTTTGACTTAAAATTTAACTGTTTGATACTATGCAATTTGATTTATTGGTTAATAAATCACCTTCTAGAACCTTTGGGATTTCATACTTCAAAACTGAACTTGATTAGCCAAATAAAGTGGCAACAAACACGCCAAGACATGAATATATGTATCCTTGATAGTACATTTTGTCATAAGTTGGTGCTTAATATTCTTATTGATTTCTGAGTGTTGTTCTGTTTTTGTTTTAAGGCTGTGTTTTGTGCTCAATTTTCATTTTGTAGGAAATAGTTGGAGGTATATAAGAATTAAGAAGAAAGACTATCCCAATGGTACTACTCTATTGATTTTGGTCCCCCACAAGCTTGAACATAGAATTGAAAAGAGAAACCCTTCATTATTGGTCTATTTTTGGCATTGCATATTATTGTAGTTTGTTTAGCTATTGAACTTTCATAGAATCAGTTGTTTATAATCCCCTTTTGAAGTAAAAAAAATTGCACTGCTCACTGCTTGTGCTTGTTTTTCGTTTTTTTTTTTTATGCTGGGTTCAGAAATCATAGTGTTTTGTGTTTTTATTGAATGATTAATTGATTACTGCTTAGCTTTGGCTGCTCTGCCGTTTTGTGTTTTGTGCTTTTTTGTATAGTGATGTGCTGTTGGAATATTATGATGTGCTGTGTTTATGCTTTGGGCTTCATTGTGTTTAGTTTGTGATTGTATTGAAGATTTCAATAGTAATATAATGGATATTTCCGTTTGTTACTTAACTTTTAAGATTGTGCTTTGATAAAATTGTAAGACTTTAGTTGATAACATTTAATGTACTGCATTATATTTGGAACACATTTTAAAATTTATATTAGACTATAATTATGTTTTAACTTTTAAGATATTTATTTATATTTTATTTGTTATTTTATTATAAAATAATTTTTCGGTTGAATTACAGTTGAAGTGATTGGACTAATAAACCAGCAAAATAGTAATTAGAGTGGTTTGATGACTAGTTCGGTTTTCAAAACTTTGCAAATATTACACTATTTTTAATAAATAAATTGTACTAATTCATGTGTCTAAACTCCGAGAGATGTGTGTGCAAACTATATTGATTTATGTGTGTAAAATTCTGGTAAATATAGGTGCAAATTATATATATTTTTTTATGTAAAATTTCTACAAATATGAATGCAAATTATTGTTGGCCAAGTACTAGTAAAAAACATTGATAATATTTGCTGATAATGTAACCTTCCTCAATAAAAAATACAATGTTAGTTAATCCTTTTTATTTATCCACAATAAAATTAATTGAAGAGGAAACATTGTACACATTTCTTTATTGGTTTTTCAAATCATTGATTCTATCAAAATGAATAAATATATATCTCGTTTACACTGTAAACGACATAAACACGTATCGCATGCATCTGTCTTATTTTGTTTACAAGATACATGCAAAATTATTTCGTTTACAGTGTAAACGAGATAAGAGATGGATATTTATTTTGATAAATATTTTTAAAATAATTTATTTTGATAATTATTATATTTATTTAATTTATAAAAATAAAAAATTCCATAGCTAATTGCTTCCCCTTGTATTATTGATTGACCCACAAAAAAAGTTACTAAAGTAGAGCAAAGTTATTTTTCCTGCAATACTAAATAGTGCCAAAAAAGTATTAAATTTATAAAAAATAAAGCTAAAAATATATCAATAATAAGTAATAACCAAGTGAGAATGTTGACCCAAAAAAAGGTCGGAACAATGCCGATATACGAATATTTATGAAAACCTATTATTCTCACCATTACCAAATAATAAATTATTTACTAAAATTTAATAAAGATGCAGATTCTAGATCAAATTTCATATAACTTCAAATGCATGTAAGATTTTTCAAATTAATTTTTTTTTCAAGTTAAAAAATAATTATTAAACTTTAATGTTTGGTCTGGGCACCAAGTAGGAACACATTCTTAAACAAAAAATTAATACATGAATTGGGCCTAACCAATTTCAAAATTTATTTAATGACTAAAATAGCCCAAACCACTAATAAATAAAAATAATGAGCCCAAGATCTAAATACCAAAAGTACGCTTCATTCAAGAGTTGAATAAAAAGACCTCTTTTGTTGAGTTCGGGAATTTTTCAATTCATTCTCCGGAGGCACCTTCCACGCTTTCTCTGCGGTAAGTGATTGAATGAAGCTTAACACTCTGACCCATTTATCTGTTCTTCCTCAAACAAACGCTCTTCAAATAAAAATCCTTTCTTTTTATGTCATTTTCTGTTGCTGAATTTTGATCATGTCAACTCTGATACTGTGAACCATCCAATTACACCACTGCGTTCTTTGTTTTACCTGCATTGCTCTTATTTCGTTAGGTTAAGCTGAACGTTCAGTTATGTCGGAGAAAGGAGGAAAGGGTTCATCGCTGTTAAGCAAGGGTAAGTGTTGTTTCACTTTCCCTTTTTCTTTCTGCAAATTAAAGTTAGGTTCTTTTTTTGTTGGGTCTTTGTATTTTCATTTATTTACTCTTGGAGTTAAATTATTCGTTGGGAGATTGGGATTGAGTTTAACCTATGAGGATTGATTCTCCCACTGATGACTATGTTTGAGAGTGTAAATAAATTATGAAAGCAAATGGCTTCAAAACAAATGGAATGGAAAGGTAAAGGACTTGAACATGCATGAACGTGTATTCCTCTTGTTTGGATGCTTAATAATTAATATGTCTGGTGATAGAATGAAAGAGAAGTTTATATCAACCGTTTCGATTTGGAGGGAAGAAAAATGGAGGTTGGAGTTGCTGTTTGCTCCCGCCTTTTAAATTGTTTCCAAATGTACTGTACTTGAGTTTGACTCCTTCACTACATGCAATTCTCCATTTGCTATTATGTTGCTTTGTGAGCAAACCAGAACCAGATATCAGTTCACGAAACATATTTTGACTATGTATGAAGTGTTTTTGGTATTGTATTTGTTTTTATTACTGATACGAGATCATGTGTTGATACTTGGCATTTGCGTATTAATCTCGTCTTTAGTTGATGATGAAATGCCAATATGTTGTAATATAAGCACTTGAGTATCCTTTTTCTTCTTGGCAGGATCCCTAAAAGGGAAAGATGACAGTGCAACAAAATCATCAAAAGGAAGGAGGGTTCAGTTTTCTAAAGAAGGTTAGAACTTAGAAGTTAGAACCATATTCTAATGTCTTGCTACTTCTCTGTGGTGACTACACTGTGCTAAAACCTCTGTGATGCAGCCGGTGCCTGAACTGAAGAAGAGTCGCCTTGTTTACAATTAGTTCTTCTATGATCTTACTGATTTTTTTTTTCCTTTTTTTGGTATATTTTAGGCCCATTTGAATCCGGAATAACTAGTACTGGTTCACCAGCATCTGGCGGAAAAGGTAGGAGTGCAATTGCTGAAGTTATTACTGCCTCCATCCTTTCAGGACTTCACATTCTGGCACATTTTGATTACAATATTTAAATAGATTGCTCGTTCTTTTTGTGTCTCCTCAGTCAGTTTCTTTTTCCCTGATTGTTTTTCGTTTCCAAGGTGAATTTAACAAAGGAGGAAAGGGAGACAAGGTTGCAAATGGAAAGGCTAATGCTTCAAAAAGCCCATCAGACCCTGGAATTGATCAAAGTTGGTGCTTGACTTGGTTATATCTTCTTTATGATTTATACCTGCATCTTGACTCTCATTTATGATCTATCCATTTTGGTTTAGTCACTGAACTAATCAAATCTGCATTACATAAACTCTGCTTTAACTAATATCTACAATATTACTCCTATTTGGTTGGCTTATGCAGAACTTCCAGAAAATATCAAATGCATAATGGACTGTGAGGCTGCTGATATCTTGCATGGCATTCAAGAGCAGATGGTCATGTTATCTAGAGATTCAACCATCAAAATCCCTATGTGAGGACACCGAGAACACTTATTTTTTATTGACAAGAATACATCGGTTATTTATAGTTCATGATTTAGGACGAAGGTCTGTTTCGAGTGATCTGAATTTCTTCTTCTTTCTTTGTAGATCATTTGACAAGGGGCTGCATTATGCCAGTAGCAATAGCAAGTACTCAGATTCTGAGTCGGTTAGACGTGTACTTCAGTATCCTTTATCTTTGAAGATGCTACTTGTTTATACATCTGTGCATACTTGTTTTTGGGTCTGTTTACAGGGATAAGAAGCACTAATGCTTTGCTTTATATGACTGTTCTCTCTCTATCTACATTTTGTTCAACTTTGTTCTTCTCTTGACTCAAACATTAGGCCACTTAAGGGTCAGGGCTTCTCTGATAATGAGGTATCAATCTCATTCTAGCTTCCTTTTGCTGTTATGTATTATTTAACATTTTTTTAAAGTTTTTATTCACTGCAGATATGCATGATTGCTAATATGTGCCCAGAAACTGTTGATGAAGTTTTTGCGCTTGTCCCATCGGTAAAGGTATGACATCTGTCGATATAAATCGGTATCATTATTACTAATGCCTTTGGTGCTGAAAGTAGTTGTCTTAAGTATATGACAAACTCATTTATCAATTGATGATTATATATTCAATAAGCAAGTGAGATCTGTCTTGGATAAGTAATTCAATTGCAAATTTGATTATATGTTCAACAATCTTTCACACATGGTGGTTTTCATTTTGATTTGAATATGAGCACCTCCCTATTGTTTCCATAGAAGATAAAAATATGTCTATTATAGAATTCACCAACTAGTTTTATGGCTATTATATCCAATAGGATGATGACATCTTATAATATTTATGTGTTTCTTCAGGATAAGGGAAGCACTACCCAAGTTCTTCAAGATTCATTGCATCAGCTTTCTAAGCTTAAACAGTTTTAAGGCCATAATGAAAAAGGCTAGCTGGTGAGCCTTTTTTTTCCCCTTTCATTGTTCATGCTTTTGTCTCAGTATTTTTTTGTGTTTCTGCTTTTATTATTGATGGGGCTTCTTTTTTTCCCCCTTTTATTACTGTGAAAGCAGGTTTGCCATTAAAGAGAACCGAGAAGTAATCCTTCTTGCAAATGAAGCATTGTACCTATTACTTTTTGAGTTTACTAACTGGGACAATGTAATTAGAAACTTAATCCATGTTTGAATGCCCTAGACCCTGGATCTTGTCTTGTATATGGTAAGATTGGTAACAAAGGAACTCTTGGTTACACTAAGACTCATCAATATTATGTTAGCAAATTATGAATTTTACAAAAATCAAAACTTATTTAAGCTTAAATATTTTATATTTATTTCAAAACGTTATAAAGGAATATTGTTATTGCAGAAAGCTAACAGGAAAATCGAAAAACAAAATGGTTACAAAAATCAACCAACTTTATGAAATTTAATTTTGATGTATTGTTAGTATTAAATAATTTTATAAATATTTAATTATATGATGTTATATCAGCAAAAATAACTATTAGTTATTTAAAAGAATAAATGCGATTGAATGATTATTGTCAATGTTAAAAAATAATTTTACAAATATTTAATAACTATTAGTATTTAAAGAATAAATGCGATTGAATGACTATTGTCAGTGTTAAATAATTTTACAAATATTTAATTATATGATGTTATATCAGTAAAAATAATTATTCAAAAGAAGAGTAATTCTCCACATACAAGTGATTTTCCATACAAGTCATTTATAAACACGCCGTTTCACGTTTTTTTGGTATCTCTTCTTCTTTTTCTGTCTCTTTTTCTTCTCTTCCTCCCTCTTTTTTTATTGAAATTTTTTCTCCTCTTTTCGTTTTTTCTTTCTCCTTCATCAAAATCACCAGAAAAAACGAAGAAATATTATTCAAGGTATGTTTCTTACCTTCTCTTTCTCATTCTTCTTCTTCTTGCTACATGTTCTTCTTCCTCTTTTTGTTCTTCTTCGTCATTTACGTGCTTTTCTCTTTGTTTTCTTTCTTCGTTATTCTCGGTTTCCATTGTTTTTTGACATCAAGCTCTGAAATCGTTTTTGAAAAAGAAGAAGCAGCAGAAGATGAGGAGGAAAAAGAGAAAGAGTTCTGAATTATGCATACTTCAACGAATTTTGGGTGTATTTCTTAAATTTTTTGGGTGTATTTTTGTAATCTTTTGGGTGTATTTCTATAATTCTTTGGGTGTATTGATTTCAAGAAGAAATATACTGTCTCTTCCTGTATTGGGTGTATTTCTTAAATCCTTTTGGTGTATTTCTGTAATCCTTTGGGTGTATTTTTATAATCGTTTGGTTTATTTCTGTAACTATTTGGGTGTATTTCTGTAATCCTTTGGATGTATTTCTATAATCGTTTGAGTGTATTTTTGTAATCGTTCGGGTGTATTTTTGAAGTTCCATCATCTTCAAAACAATTTCAAAGCTTGATTTCAGAAACTATGAAAATCGAAAAAAACAGAAGGAGATCGAAGACAAAGAGAGAATGCTTTTCCATACAAATCATACAAGTCATTTATATTCACGCTTCTTCTTCTTCTTCTGTAACGCACGTGTTAGGCCTAACTTCTTCTGCTTCTGCTTCTTCTGTAACATGCATGTTAGGCCCAACTTGTAAGACTTGTAAACAAAAATGATTTGTATGTATAGCACTCCTCCTAAATAAATGCGATTGAGTAAAATATTTTACAGTTATTCTTAATTGTTTTTTAATAGAGAACCTATTCTCGCATGGATATAAAAACGCAATGAGAAGTTGAGAACACTAGTTTTGGTATTTCAAGATAAAGTACAGTAACAACAATAAAAATGATGTGTAATTTTATTTTAAATTGTTAAACTTAATAAAATATCACTTTTTATTAATTAAATTATAATATTTTAAATTGAGTTTTAAGAATTACAAATTAATCATGAGTTTATCTTTTTATCACCCTTTTGCTCGAATAACATAAATAATACATAACTTATCTAATTAAATTTTGACCAAATATATTTATAAAAGTATATTAATTTAGTCTATAAATTATGTTGGGATGGATTAAATTAATAACTTTGGTCAGTATTTAATTGAAAATATTAGGTATCATACATACTAGCAATTTATAAATGTAATTAAATTATAATCTTTAAAAAATTAATTAATAAAATCTTTTAAAAATAAATTTAAAAAAGGGTCTAGTTTTTAGAGAATAAATAGGATTAGGGGTGCTTATAGAGTTGGGTGAAGTTGGGTTCTCTTTAATCCCAACTTGGTCTTAAATAATGAGTCTAATTTTTTAGATCCTTACTCGACACTAAACCTGGTGGAATGACATTATTTTTGGACCACACTAAAACCGGATCTATATAGGGTGAAATTTGAGACTTCATAAATTTTATGTCAAAAAATTATGATGCACTTATTTATAAAAAAATATATTTATTACCGAATAGTTGATATCCATACTGAACTTGAATTTGTCTTTAAATTCTAATTTTATACTTCTTTGATCCTAATTCAACAAATGTGATTAAAAGCAAAATAATAATCTTATAATTAATACAATATAATATTGGAATTAATTTAATATATATATATATATATATATATATATATATATATATATATATATATATATATATATATATATATATTGTTACGGTGGGTAACCGGAGATTAATATACTGGACCGTAGTTGGCCGGCCCAATTGTCTGCGGATGGTAGTCTTCGAGCAGGTTTGCACGCTGGAACCTCCTTCCGACTTGTGTACGTGAGTGAATGGGGGGTGGTACCTGCAAAGACACTCCGATGCCTAAGTTAGCAAGGGTGTGAGCAAGTTTGAATGTATTGGGCTTAGAGATACCTGAGGGGTGTCAGTGTATTTATAGGGTGAGCCAATAACCACCGCTGAAGTAGTGCCACCCTTTTAGGGTGATAACCGTCCCTTTATCTTAGGGAGGTTAAGATATGGCTCCCGGAAGTGGTTAGAGAGATTTTAGGGGCAGTTACTCATTTGAATTGATGTTAATCTGCCAACTATTCTTCGTCTCGACTTCTTTAGAGCAGTCCGTAGTCAGCACCGACTTCTTAGTACGAAGGTCGGTGCTCAGCAAGGCTCAATCCTTTGGACTAGGCCTTTTGTTTGGACCTGGGCCTTTATTATTGGGCCAGGGTATGAACAGTGCCCCTACTTGAGCCCAAGATCTCTTTAAGACTTGGGTTCGAGTATTTTACTCGGGTTCGTAGCCGACTTTCTTGGAGGAGGCGTGGGTTTTTAAACCGACGTGATTTTTGCGACTTTTTGTTTCTGACAGTTACGTCTATTCAAGCGTCGTGTCTGTTAGGGGTGTACCTAGGGATTAATGGCTTTGGTAACGGTGCACTCTCATTAATAACTGCCCCGTTTTTACCATTATGCCCCTAGAGTATTTATAAATACTTTTCCCTCTCTTTCATTATCTTCTTTCTGCGATTTTTCTAATTCTTTCCTCGTTCGTTCTTCATTCGTTCGTGCTGCATTCTTGTGTTTCGGAGACTTCTGCTTCTTCCAACCTTCATTTTCAGAGAGAGGTTAGTTTCTTTTTCTCTTTCGTATTTTTCGTATGCCTTTATTTTGTAGATAAGTAGGTTTGTAGACTTTTGCTTGGTTCCTTTTTCTCCCCTCTAGAGACCTTTCTTTTTTATTTTTTCTTTTCTTTTTCCCTTTGTAGGTTTCCTCATCTTCTTTAGGAAAAGAAAATGGCTTCCGTAGATTGGGTTGATGTTACTGTCCTAGGGGAGGAGCCGTTGGTTGATGTTGAGTTTGTTACCCATCTTCGTACTCACCACCGGCTCTGTACCTCGGATGAGGACAAGCCTAAGTATGAATTGCTTATCCCAAGTTCAGAGGACCGAGTTTGCCATGGGAGGGCCAATGAAACGGCCCCTCATTTCTTCTTTATGTATGAGTGCATGATCACCCGTCTGGGCGTTTTTCTACCTTTTTCAGATTTTGAGATGTCTGTTTTGCAGCACTGTCGGGTTGCCCCTACCCAGCTTCACCCCAACTCTTGGGGTTTTTTGAAAATTTATCAATTTATTAGCCATGCTCTGGAGTTCCCGACCTCTCTGAAAATCTTTTTCCATCTTTTCCATTTGACCAAGCCCTTCAGTAGGCTAAACAATAAACAACAATGGGTTTCCTTCCGAGCCATACAAGGTCGGAGAATCTTTACCCTTTTTGACGAATCCTTCCACGACTTTAAAAATTATTTTTTCAAAGTGCAAGCTGTAGAGGGTCACCACCCCTTTTTCCTGGACGATGATTCTTCTCCTCGCTTCCCTTTATACTGGCTGGAGGCCTCTCCTTGAGAGAAATATGGTTTGGATGACCTGGATCAAGTAGAGGCCGCCATTGTGGGGTTCCTCCGAGAAGTGTGGGGGAGGGCCCCATATTTGGACACTAAAAAGTTTCTCCAAAGGTCCCCGACCTTTATCCAAGCACAGCTAGGTAGCTTTCATTTGTTTGTTAGATTCCTGACTTGTTAACTGATCTTTCCGACTTGTTTAATTCCTTAGCTATTGTTTTCTTTTTCAGAAATGGCGAAGACGAATGCTCAGGAATCTTACCAGAGGGTCCAGGAGGCCAAAGCCAAGTCTCGTGCTAGGACTGGTGGTGTCAGGGTTATCTCTCCTCCTGACTCCGGTGGTGGTGATCCGTCTACTCTTCTTCCTAAAAAATGATTTGTGGGCTATTTGGGGGCCCGGCCTGTAGGTTCCCCATTTTTAAACTCTTTTATTTATTTTTGGTTGGTGGTGTTTGTTGAACAATTTCCTTTGGCCTTTCAAGGCTGTAAACAAAATATTAAAAAATACCCTTTTTAATGAGGGTTTTTAAATTAACAAAATAAATACCCTTTTTTGGATAAGGGTTTAAGTTACCTTATACGTGATGCTTTTTTGATTTTTCGAAGTCCCCTTGGTCTTTTTCTGAAAACCTTTCCCTTTGGCTTGTTTGTTTTTCTGAGCCTTTTGTTTAAGGACTTTAGGACAGCCTTTAAACTTTTTCCTAGGTTTTTCAATCTCTTTTTTATTATTCCTTATACTCAACTTTGCTTTAGTGAGTTCTTATGACTTAGGTTATTTTTGCGATGCGTTTTTCTTCTACTCGGTTCTTCACTCCGATTTACGGGTCGAAGTATTTCCGAGCTTTTCTACTCGGGTTTTCATTTCGACTTATGAGTCGGATTGTTCCCGAGTTTTTTTTACGATCAACTCATATAACCTCTTTACACCGACTTGTACCTCGTCGTTTTATCCTGACGACCATATAGATCGGTTCATGGGATTTTCACGTTTTGTCGAGCTTAAGTCGGCGCGTTTCGTAGAAAGACTTAGAAAATAGAAAGAAGTTTATAAGAGATAAATGGAAAAAGATCTTTTATTGATTGGGGAGGTACCTTCTTGCTACTAAGGGTTTTTAATAGCCTATTTTCCCTTAGCCTCTACTATGATGCCTCGTTAAAAACTCTTCTTCAGAAAAAAACCCTTTGATTTTGGGAAAAAATCATGAAGTTGGGAAAAGAGTACATCAGGGAGTAGAGTTCGCTTTTAACTGTAGTACCTTTTCAGATTACAAGCATGCCACGACCTTGGGAACTCAGTGCCGTTCAGGTCGGTTACTTTATAATAACCTTTTCCTAAGACTTTATTGACTTTGTATGGTCCCTTCCAATTAGCAGCAAGTTTTTCTTCTCCTGATTTGTTGACTCCAATGTCGTTTCTGATTAAGACCAAATCATTCGGAGCAAATGTTCTTCGAATGACTTTTTTGTTGTACCTTGTAGTCATCCTTTGCTTCAACGCTGCTTCTCTTATCTGGGCATCTTCTCGGACTTCGGGGAGCAAGTCGAGCTCCTCTTTGTGCCCTTGTATGTTTCCGATCTCATCATGGAGAATTACCCTTGGGCTTTGTTCATTGATTTCTATTGGTATCATTGCCTCTACACCATAGACTAGTTGGAAGGGTGTTTCTCCTGTGGCGGATTGGGGTGTTGTCCTGTAAGCCCATAGCACATGGGGGAGCTCTTCAGCCCAAGCTCCTTTTGCTTCTTGTAATCTTTTCTTTAGCCCTGCCAGTATGACTTTGTTGGCTGCCTCGGCTTGCCCATTGGCTTGCGGGTGCTCTACCAAGGTGAACTGGTGTTTGATTCTCATACTGGCTACTAAGCTTCTGAAGGTAGAGTCAGTGAATTGGGTTCCATTATCTGTAGTGATGGAATAAGGTATCCCATATCTTGCGATGATGTTTTTGTAGAGGAACTTCCGACTTCTTTGAGCGGTGATGGTGGCCAATGGTTCTGCTTCTATCCACTTTGTGAAGAAATCTATTCCCACGATCAGGTATTTGACTTGTCCTGGCGCTTGGGGAAAAGGACCTAACAAATCCATTCCCCATTTTGCAAAGGGCCATGGAGAAGTGATACTGATGAGCTCTTCTGGTGGAGCCACGTGGAAATTTGCATGCATCTGACATGGTTGACAATTTTTTACAAATTCTGTGGCATCTTTCTGCAAGGTCGGCCAGTAGAATCCAGCTCGGATTACTTTCCTGGCTAGTGACCTTGCTCCGAGATGGTTTTCGCAGATCCCACTATGTACTTCCTCTAATACCTCGGCGGTTCTTGAGGTCGGTACACACTTTAATAGTGGTGTTGATATCCCCCTTCTGTAGAGAATATTTCTCACCAAGGTGTAGTGTTGTGCTTCCCTTCGGATCTTTTTAGCCTCTTTCTCCTCTTTAGGGAGGATGTCGAATTTCATGTATTCGAACAAGGGGTTCATCCATCCGAGGTTTAAACCGACTACCTCAAGTACTTCTTGTTTGTATTCTATTTTTACCACTGAGGGTTCCTGGAGGGTTTCTTGGATCAGGCTTCTGTTGTTTCCTCCTGGCTTGGTACTTGCTAACTTGGATAGGGCGTCCGCTCTGCTGTTTAGATCCCGAGTTATGTGTTTAACCTCGGTTTCTGCAAAGCGCCCAAGGTGCTCCAAAGTCTTCTCTAAGTACCTCTTTATATTTGGGTCATTTGCCTGATACTCTCCACTTATTTGGGAGGTCACCACTTGTGAGTCGCTGTATATCATCACCTTTGTAGCTCCGACTTCTTCTGCCAGCTTCAATCCAGCAATCAAGGCTTCATACTCTGCCTGATTATTTGAAGTTGGGAATTCAAATTTTAGGGAAACCTCTATCTGGGTTCCTCTTTCATCTACCAATATTATGCCTGCACCGCTTCCTGTTTTGTTGGAGGATCCATCTACATAGAGTTCCCATGTAGTTGGTTTTTCCTCCTGATCCCCTGCGTATTCTGCAACGAAGTCGGCGAGGCACTGAGCTTTGATCGCCGTCCGAGTTTCATATCTTAAGTCGAACTCGGAGAGCTCTATTGCCCATTGAACCATTCTCCCTGCAACATCCGTCTTTTGGAGGATTCGCTTCATGGGTTGGTTCGTACGGACTCTTATTGTGTAAGCCTGAAAGTAAGGTCGTAGCCTTCGTGAGACTATTATTAAGGAGTAGGCAAACTTCTCTAGTTTGTGGTATCATAGCTCGGGACCTTGTAGAACTTTACTGATGAAATAAACTGGATGTTGTCCGACCTCGTCTTCTCTTATCAGGGCTGATGAGACAGCCTTGTCCGCTACGGATAAGTACAGGACGAGGTCTTTTCCAGATACTGGTCGGGTCAGAATAGGAGGTTGGCTTAAAAACTTTTTGAACTCCTGGAACGCCTCCTCGCATTCAGGAGTCCATTCGAACTGGCATCCCTTTCTTAATAAGGAGAATAGTGGAAGGGATTTCAGTGCCGATCCTGCCAAAAATCTGGAGAGGGCTGCAAGTCGGCCATTCAGCTGCTGGACTTCTCTCAAGCAAGTCGGACTTTTCATTTCTAGGATGGCTCTACACTTATCGGGATTGGCTTCGATCCCTCTTTGTGTTAGCATAAACCCTAGAAATTTTCCTGCCTCCACCGCGAAGGCGCACTTTGCGGGATTTAGTCTCATCCTGTGCAGCCTTATGGTGTCAAAGACTTGTGAGAGGTCTGATAAGAGGTCGACTTCCTTCTTGGTCTTTACCAGCATATCGTCGACGTATACTTCCATTAGACTCCCCAGATAAGGGAAAAATAGTTTGTTCATCAACCTTTGATATGTGGCTCATGCATTCTTTAATCCGAATGGCATGACCACGTAGCAGAAATTAGCTCTGGGTGTGATGAATGATGTTTTCTCCTGGTCTGGCTCATTGGTGGACGAAATTGTGATCCATATTCTTTGTATTTGTATGAAATCATTATTATGGCACCGGTTGAATTCACAACTCCGTTCAACTAACCAACAAGTGTACTGGGTCGTCCAAGTAATAAACCTTACGTGAGTAAGGGTCGATCCCACAGAGATTGTTGGTATGAAGCAAGCTATGGTTACCTTGTAAATCTCAGTTAGGCAGATTAAATTGGTTTATGGTTTCGAAAATTAATAATAAAAAGAAAATAAAAAGAGATAGAAATACTTATGTAAATCAATAGTGGGAATTTCAGATAGGTGTATGGAGATGCTGTGTTCCTCTTGAAACTCTGCTTCACTACTCGCTCTTCCTTCAATCCTTCTTACTCCTTTCCATGGCAAGCTGTATGTAGGGGTTCACCGTTCGACGATGGCTACTTTGTATCCTCTCTGGAAAATGGTCCTCTGCGCTGTCACTCGCATGGCTAATCGTCTGGAGGCATCACACTGGCCGAAGGCTACATCCCATCCTCGCAGTGAAAACTACGTTCACGCGCTCTGTCACAGCACGGCTAATCACTGGTTGGTTCCCGCTCCTGCTGGAATAGAATCCCTTGATTCTTTTGCGTCTGTCACTAACGCCCAGCACTTGCGAGTCTGAAGCACGTCACAGTCATTCATTACCGGAATCCTACTCGGAATACCACAGACAAGGTTAGACTTTCCGGATTCCCAGGATCCTACTCGGAATACCACAGACAAGGTTAGACCTTCCGGATCCTCATGAATGCCGCCATCTATCTAGCTTATACCACGAAGATTCTGTTGGGGAATCTAAGAGATACACATTCAAGCTCGGTTGCATGTAGAACGGAGGTGGTTGTCAATCACGCGCGTTCATAGGTGAGAATGATGATGAGCGTCACATAATCATCACATTCATCATGTTCTTGGGTGCGAATGAATATCTTGGAATAAGAATAAGAGAGAATTGAATAAAAAGTAATAGTAATTGTATTGAAACTTGAGGTACAGCAAAGCTCCACACCCTTAATCTATGGTGTGCAGAAACTCCACCGTTGAAATTACATAAGTAAAAGGTTCAGGCATGGCCGAATGGCCAGCCCCCAAAACGTGATCACAGGATTCAAAAGACAATCCAGGATGAGATTATGATAGTAAAAAGTTCTATTTATAATAAACTAGCTCCTAGGGTTTACATGAGTAAGTAATTGATGCATAAATCCACTTCCGGGGCCCACTTGGTGTATGCTTGGGCTGAGCTTGATCAATCCACGAGCTGAGGCTTTACTTGGAGTTGAACTCCGAGTTATGACGTGTTTTGGGCGTTCAACTCCGGATCATGACGTTTTTCTGGCGTTTAACTCCAGACAGCAGCATGTACTTGGCGTTCAACGCCAAGTTACGCCGTCAATTTCCGAATGAAGTATGGACTATTATATATTTCTGGAAAGCTCTGGATGTCTACTTTCCAACGCCGTTGAGAGCGCGCCATTTAGAGTTCTGTAGCTCCAGAAAATCCATTTTGAGTGCAGGGAGGTCAGATTCCAACAGCATCAGCAGTCCTTTTGTCAGCCTTTTTCAGAGTTTTGCTCAAGTCCTTCAATTTCAGCCAGAATTTACCTGAAATCACAGAAAAACACACAAGCTCATAGTAAAGTCCAGAAATGTGAATTTAACATAAAAACTAATGAAAACATCCCTAAAAGTAGCTGGAACTTACTAAAAACTATTTAAAAACAATGCCAAAAAGCGTATAAATTATCCGCTCATCACAACACCAAACTTAAATTGTTGCTTGTCCCCAAGCAACTGAAAATCAAATAGGATAAAAAGAAGAGAATATACTATAAATTTCAAAATATCAATGAATATTAATTATAATTAGATAAGCGGGACTTGTAGCTTTTTGCTTCTGAACAGTTTTGGCATCTCACTTTTTCCTTTGAAGTTTAGAATGATTGGTTTCTCTAGGAACTTAGAATTTCAGATAGTGTTATTGACTTTCCTAGTTAAGCATGTTGATTCTTGAACACAGCTACTTATGAGTCTTGGCCGTGGCCCTAAGCATTTTGTTTTCCAGTATTACCACCGGATACATAAATGCCACAGACACATAACTGGGTGAACCTTTTCAGATTGTGACTCAGCTTTGCTAGAGTCCCTAGTTAGTGGTGTCCAGAGCTCTTAAGCACACTCTTTTTGCTTTGGATCACGACTTTAACCACTCAGTCTCAAGCTTTTCACTTGGACCTTCATGACACAAGCACATGGTTAGGGACAGCTTGATTTAGCCGCTTAGGCCTGGATTTTATTTCCTTGGGCCCTCCTATCCATTGATGCTCAAAGCCTTGGATCCTTTTTACCCTTGCCTTTTGGTTTTAAGGGCTATTGGCTTTTTCTGCTTGCTTTTTCTTTTTTTCTTTCTAAATTTTTTTTTCGCCACTTTTTTTTTTTCGCAAGCTTCTTCTTTTTCACTGCTTTTTCTTGCTTCAAGAATCAATTTCATGATTTTTCAGATCATCAATAACGTTTCTCTTTGTTCATCATTCTTTCAAGAGCCAACAATTTTAACACTCATAAACAACAATATCAAAAGACATATGCACTGTTCAATCATTCATTCAGAAAACAAAAAGTGTTGTCACCACATCAATAAAATTAAATTAAATTCAAGGATAATTTTGAAATTCATGTACTTCTTGTTCTTTTGAATTAAAACATATTTCATTTAAGAGAGGTGAAGGATTAATGGATTTTATTCATAGCTTTAAGACATAGTTACTAACTACTAATGATCATGAAGTTGAGACACAAAACATAGATAAACACAACATTAAAAACCGAAAAGCAGAAAGAAATAAGAACAAGGAATGAATCCACCTGAGTGAGGGTGGCGCCTTCTTGAAGGTCCAATGGTGCTCTTTGAGCTCCTTTATGTCTCTTCCTTGCTTCTGTTGAATGATTCCTAGTAATTTTGGTGTTCCTACCCTTAGTTGCTTCCAATATTTGTGTGGAGGACAATTTATCCCCTGAGGTATCTCAGGGATTTCTTGATTTGCAGCCACATGTTCTACCACTGAGCTATAAACCCTTTACATGAGTCTTTCCATCTCCCATGACTCAGAGGTTGAAGCTTTTGTCTTCCCTTTTTTTCTCTTCTTCTTTTTTTTTTTGGATGTCTCTGGCTTTCGGTGCCATTAATGGTTATGGAAAAGCAAAAAGCTATGCTTTTACCACACCAAACTTAGAAAATTGCTCGCCCTCGAGCAAGAGAAGAAAGAAAAGATGAAGAAGAAGAAGAAGATATGGAGGAGATGGAGGGATGTGTGTAGTCGGCTATATGGGTGGGTTTGGGTGGGAAAGAGTTTTGAATTTTGAAGGTGGGTGGGGTTTATGGGGAAGAGTGGATAGAAGTGAGTGGTGAATGAAAAACAGAAGGGATGACCATGAATGGAGAGAGAGAGGGCGAGGTAGGTGGGGATCCTGTGAGGTTCACAGATCCTGAGGTGATCCTGTGGGGTCCACAGATCCTGAGGTGTCAAGGAATTCCATCCCTGCACCCAATAGGCATGTAAAATGCCTTTGCACACCATTCTGGCGTTTAAACGCTGAGTGATGCACATTCTGGGCGTTCAACGCCCATGTAAAGCATGTTTCTGGCGTTGAACGCCAGTTTCATGCTTGTTACTGGCGTTCAGCGCCAGTTTTTCCTCTCTAGGCACATTCCTGGCGTTTAGCGCCAGAATGTTGCTTGTTTCTGGCGTTCAGCACCAGAATGATGCTCTGTTCTGGCGTTGAACACCGGCCAGATGCATCTTACTGGCGTTGAACGCCAGCCTGTGCTTCCTCCAGGGTGTGATTTTTTTCTTCTGCTGTTTTTGATTCTGTTTTTAATTTTTATGATTTTTTCGTGACTCCTCATGATCATGTACCTAATAAAACACAAAATAACAATAATATAGAATAAAATAAAAATTAGATAAATAAAATTGGGTTGCCTCCCAACAAGCGCTTCTTTAATGTCAATAGCTTGACAGTGGCTCTCATGGAGTCACAAGGTGATCAGGTCAATGTTGTATAGTCCCAACACCAAACTTAGAGTTTGGATATGGGATCTTAACACCAAACTTAGAGTTTGGTTGTGGCCTCACAACACCAAACTTAGAGTTCGACTATGTGGGCTCTTCTTGACTCTGAACTGAGAGAAGCTCTTTATGCTTACTCTCTTCTGTCACAGAGGGATGGCCATGTGCCTTAAACACAAGGTAGTCCCCATTCAATTGAAGGACTAATTCACCTCTGTTGACATCTATCACAGCTCCTGCTGTGGCTAGGAAAGGTCTTCCAAGGATGATGCAATCATCCTCTTCCTTCCTAGTGTCTAAGATTATGAAATTAGCAGGGATGTAAAGGCCTTCAACCTTTACTAACACGTCCTCTACTATTCCATAAGCTTGTCTCAATGACTTATCTGCCAATTGTAATGAGAACAAGGCAGGTTGTACCTCAATGATCCCCAGCTTCTCTATTACAGAGAGTGGCATAAGATTTATCCCTGACCGCAGATCACACAGAGCTTTTTCAAAGGTCATGGTGCCTTTGGTACAAGGTATTAAGAACTTGCCAGGATCTTGTTTCTTTTGAGGTAGAATTTGCTGAATCCAGGTATCTAGTTCATTAATGAGCAAGGGAGGTTCACTTTCCCAAGTCTCATTACCAAACAACTTGGCATTCAGCTTCATGATAGCTCCTAAATATTGAGCAACTTGCTCTCCAGTCACATCTTCATCCTCTTCAGAGGAAGAATAGTCTTCAGAGCTCATGAATGGCAGAAGGAGATTTAATGGAATCTCTATGGTCTCTATGTGAGCCTCAGATTCCTTTGGATCCTTAATAGGAAACTCCTTCTTGCTTGAGGGACGTCCCAGGAGGTCTTCCTCACTAGGATTTTCGTCCTCCTCCTCCCTTGTGCATTCGGCCATATTGACTATGTCAATGGCTTTGCACTCTCCTTTTGGATTCTCTTCTGTATTGCTTGGGAGAATACTGGGAGGAGTTTCAATGACTTTCTTACTCAGCTGGCCCACTTGTGCCTCCAGATTTCTAATGGAGGATCTTGTTTCACTCATGAAACTGAAAGTGGCCTTTGACAGATCAGAGACTAGATTGGCTAAATTAGAGGTATTTTGTTCAGAATTCTCTGTCTGTTGCTGAGAAGATGATGGATATGGCTTGCTATTGCTTAGCCTATTGCGTCCACCATTGTTAAAGCCTTGTTGAGGCTTTTGTTGATCCTTCCATGAGAAATTTGGATGATTTCTCCATGATGAGTTATAGGTGTTTCCATAAGGTTCACCCATGTAATTAACCTCTTCCATGGCAGGGTTCTCAGGATCATAAGCTTCTTCAGAAGCTGCCTCTCTAGTACTGTTGGATGCATGTTGCCATCCATTCAGATTTTGAGAGATCATGTTGACCTGTTGAGTCAACACTTTGTTCTGAGCCAATATGGCATTCAGAGCATCAATTTCAAGAACTCCTTTCTTCTGAGGTATCCCATTATTCACGGAATTCCTCTCAGAAGTGTACATGAATTGGTTGTTTACAACCATGTCAATGAGTTCTTGAGCCTCTTCAGGCGTTTTCTTTAGGTGAATAGATCCACCTACAGAATGATCCAATGACATTTTCGAAAATTCAGATAGACCATAATAGAATATATCTAATATGGTCCATTCTGAAAACATGTTAGATGGACATCTTTTGGTCAGCTGTTTGTATCTTTCCCAGGCTTCATAGAGGGATTCACCATCTTTTTGTTTGAAGGTTTGAACATCCACTCTCAGCTTGCTCAGCTTTTGAGGAGGAAAAAATTTATCCAAGAAGGCTGTGACCAGCTTATCCCAGGAGTCCAGGCTATCCTTAGGTTGTGAATCTAACCATATTCTAGCTCTGTCTCTTACAGCAAAAGGGAAAAGCATGAGTCTGTAGACTTCAGGATCAACTCCATTCGTCTTTACAGTCTTACAGATCTGCAAGAACTCAGTTAAAAACTGGTAAGGATCTTCAGATGGAAGTCCATAAAACTTGCAGTTTTGTTGCATTAAGGCAACTAGCTGAGGTTTTAGCTCAAAGTTGTTGGCTCCAATGGCAGGAATGGAGATGCTTCTTCCATCAAACTTGGATGTTGGCTTTGTGAAGTCACCAAGCATTCTCCTTGCATTATTATTATTTTCGGCTGCCATCTCCTTCTCTTGTTCGAAAATTTATGAAAGGTTGTTTCTGGATTGTTGTAATTTAGCTTCTCTTAATTTTCTCTTCAGGGTCCTTTCAGGTTCTGGATCAATTTCAACAAGAGTGCCTTTATCCTTGTTCCTGCTCATATGAAAGAGAAGAAAATAAGAAAAGAAAGAGGAATCCTCTATGTCACAGTATAGAGATTCCTTTATGTTAGTAGAAGAAGAAAGGGGTAGAAGAAATAGAAGAGGGAATTCAGATATTTAGATGGAGAGAGGTGAAGAGAAGTGTTAGTAATTAAATAATTAAATAGAATAAGAAAAGAGAAGGGAATTTCGAAAATAATTTTGAAAAAGGGGTTAGTATTTTTTTGAAAATTAAAGGGTATTAAAATTAAAACATGAAACACTTAATTAATTAAAAAGAATTTTTGAAAAGGAGAGAGATATTTTCGAAAATTAGAGAGGGAAAAGTAGTTAGGTGGTTTTGAAAAAGATAAGAAACAAACAAAAAGTTAGTTAGTTGATTGAAAAAGATTTGAAATCAAATTTTAAAAAGAAAAGAAGAAAAGAAGTTAGATAAGATATTTTGAAATCAAATTTTGAAAAAGATAAAATTTTGAAAAAGATAAGATAAAAAGATAAGATTTTTAAGAAAAAGATATTTTGAAAAAGATTTAATTTTTTTAAAATGACTTAACTAACAAGAAACTACAAGATAAGATTCTAGAACTTAAAGATTGAACCTTTCTTAACAAGAAAGTAACAAACTTCAAATTTTTGAACCAATCACATTAATTGTTAGCTAATTTTCGAAAATTAGATATAAAAGATAAGAAAAAGATTTTTAAAATATTTTGAAAAAGATTTTTGAAATTTTCGAAAAATAATAAAAAAAAATGAAAAAGATATGATTTTTGAAAAAGATTTTGAAAAGATAAGATTTTTTAAAATTGAAATTTTGACTTGACTTGTAAGAAACAACTAATTTTAAAAATTTTTGACCAAGTCAACCCAAAATTTCGAAATTTTGGAGGGAAATAAGGAAAAGATATATTTTTTTATTTTTGAATTTTTAATGATGAAAGAGAAAAACAACAAAAATACTCAATGCATGAAATTTTTAGATCAAAACAATGAATGCATGCAAGAATGCTATGAATGTCAAGATGAACACCAATAACACTTTGAAGATCATGATGAACATCAAGAACATAATTTTGAAAAATCTTTGATGCAAAGAAAACATGCAAGACACCAAACTTAGAAATTTTTAATGCTTGGAAAATATGAATGCAAAGATGTACATGAAAAACAACAAACAACACAAAACAAGAAATCATCAAGATCAAACAAGAGGACTTATCAAGAACAACTTGAAGATCATGAAGAACACTATGAATGCATGAAATTTTCGAAAAATGCAAGAAAAAAATTTTAAAAGCATGCAATTGACACCAAACTTAAAATTTGACTCAAAACTCAAACAAGAAACACAAAATATTTTTGATTTTTATGATTTTCTAATTTTTTTGGATTTTTATTAATTTTTTTTTCGGAAATAATGTTAGGAAAAACGAAAAATAAAAGAAAAATTTTTGAAAAAGATTTTTGAAAAGAAAATTACCTAATTTGAGCAACAAGATGAACCGTCAGTTGTCCATACTCGAACAATCTCCGGCAACGGCGCCAAAAACTTGGTGGACAAAATTGTGATCCATATTCTTTGTATTTGTATGAAATCATTATTATGGCACCGGTTGAATTCACAACTCCGTTCAACTAACCAGCAAGTGTACTGGGTCGTCCAAGTAATAAACCTTACGTGAGTAAGGGTCGATCCCACAGAGATTGTTGGTATGAAGCAAGCTATGGTCACCTTGTAAATCTCAGTTAGGCAGATTAAATTGGTTTATGGTTTCGAAAATTAATAATAAAAAGAAAATAAAAAGAGATAGAAATACTTATGTAAATCAATAGTGGGAATTTCAGATAGGTGTATGGAGATGCTGTGTTCCTCTTAAAACTCTGCTTCACTACTCGCTCTTCCTTCAATCCTTCTTACTCCTTTCCATGGCAAGCTGTATGTAGGGGTTCACCGTTCGACGATGGCTACTTTGTATCCTCTCTGGAAAATGGTCCTCTGCGCTGTCACTCGCATGGCTAATCGTCTGGAGGCATCACACTGGCCGAAGGCTACATCCCATCCTCGCAGTGAAAACTACGCTCACGCGCTCTGTCACAGCACGGCTAATCACTGGTTGGTTCCCGCTCCTGCTGGAATAGAATCCCTTGATTCTTTTGCGTCTGTCACTAACGCCCAGCACTTGCGAGTCTGAAGCACATCACAGTCATTCATTACCGGAATCCTACTCGGAATACCACAGACAAGGTTAGACTTTCCGGATTCCCAGGATCCTACTCGGAATACCACAGACAAGGTTAGACCTTCCGGATCCTCATGAATGCCGCCATCTATCTAGCTTATACCACGAAGATTCTGTTGGGGAATCTAAGAGATACACATTCAAGCTCGGTTGCATGTAGAACGGAGGTGGTTGTCAATCACGCGCGTTCATAGGTGAGAATGATGATGAGCGTCACATAATCATCACATTCATCATGTTCTTGGGTGCGAATGAATATCTTGGAATAAGAATAAGAGAGAATTGAATAAAAAGTAATAGTAATTGTATTGAAACTTGAGGTACAGCAAAGCTCCACACCCTTAATCTATGGTGTGCAGAAACTCCACCGTTGAAATTACATAAGTAAAAGGTTCAGGCATGGCCGAATGGCCAGCCCCCAAAACGTGATCACAGGATTCAAAAGACAATCCAGGATGAGATTATGATAGTAAAAAGTTCTATTTATAATAAACTAGCTCCTAGGGTTTACATGAGTAAGTAATTGATGCATAAATCCACTTCCGGGGCCCACTTGGTGTATGCTTGGACTGAGCTTGATCAATCCACGAGCTGAGGCTTTACTTGGAGTTGAACTCCGAGTTATGACGTGTTTTGGGCGTTCAACTCCGGATCATGACGTTTTTCTGGCGTTTAACTCCAGATAGCAGCATGTACTTGGCGTTCAACGCCAAGTTACGTCGTCAATTTCCGAATGAAGTATAGACTATTATATATTGCTGGAAAGCTCTGGATGTGTACTTTCCAACGCCGTTGAGAGCGCGCCATTTAAAGTTCTGTAACTCCAGAAAATCCATTTTGAGTGCAGAGAGGTCAGATTCCAACAGCATCAGCAGTCCTTTTGTCAGCCTTTTTCAGAGTTTTGCTCAAGTCCTTCAATTTCAGCCAGAATTTACCTGAAATCACAGAAAAACACACAAACTCATAGTAAAGTCCAAAAATGTGAATTTAACATAAAAACTAATGAAAACATCCCTAAAAGTAGCTGGAACTTACTAAAAACTATTTAAAAACAATGCCAAAAAGCGTATAAATTATCCGCTCATCACTCATACATTGGGATTTGATTATATCCCGAGTAGGCATCCATAAATGATAAGTATTGATACCCCGAGCTGGAGTCCACTAAGGTGTCAATACTTGGCAATGGATAAGGGTCCTTGGGACATGCCTTATTTAAGTCGGTGTAGTCGACACACATTCTCCATTTGCCATTCTGTTTTTTGACTAGCACTACATTGGCTAGCCATGTTGGGTACTTGACTTCTCTGATGAAGCCAGCTTCCAGGAGCGCCTGCACTTGTTCTTCTACTATTAGGGCTCGTTCTGGGCCGAGCTTGCGTCTTCTTTGTTGTACCGGTCGGGATCCCGGATAAACCGAGAGCTTGTGGGACATGAGCTCGGGGTCTATCCCAGGCATGTCGGAGGCATTCCAGGCGAAGAGGTCGGAGTTATCTCTTAGGAGCTTAGTCAATTCTTGTTTTAGGGTCTCCCCTAGGTTGGCTCCTATGTGCGTATTCTTCCCCTCCTCTTTGCCGACCTGTATCTCCTCGGTTTTTCTTCCCGGTTGTGGTCGCAGCTCTTCTCTGGCCCTTGCGCCACCGAGCTCTATTGTGTGAACTTCTCTGCCCTTTCCTCTCAGATTTAGGCTTTCATTGTAGCATTTCCTCGCCAATTTTTGGTCTCCCCTTACCGTTGCTATTCCCGCTGAGGTCGGGAATTTCATGCAGAGGTGGGGAGTGGATACCACTGCTCTGAGTCGATTAAGGGTAGCTCTGCCGATTAAAGCATTATATGTTGACCCGACATCAATGACTATGAAGTCTATACTCAGAGTCCTAGATTTTTCCCCTTTTCCAAAAGTGGTGTGGAGGGGCAAAAATCCCAGTGGTTTTATTGGCGTGTCCCCTAATCCGTATAGGGTGTCGGGGTAGGCTCTTAATTCTTTCTCATCCAACCCTAGCTTGTCAAAAGCGGGCTTAAAAAGGATGTCCGCTGAGCTTCCTTGGTCTACTAGGGTTCTGTGGAGATGGGCATTGGCTAGGATCATAGTTATTACTACTGGATCATCGTGTCCAGGGATTATTCCTTGCCCATCTTCTTTAGTGAATGAGATGGTGGGGAGATCGGACGACTCTCCTCCGACTTGATAGACTCTCTTGAGGTGCCTTTTGCGAGAGGATTTTGTGAGTCCCCCTCCCGCGAACCCTCCTGAGATCATATGGATATGTCTCTCAGGAGTCGACGGTGGTGGGTCTCTTCTGTCGATATCATCTCGCTTCCTCTTCCCATGACCGTCCGACCTTTCTATGAGATATCTGTCAAGTCGACCTTCTCTAGCCGACTTTTCTATCACATTTTTGAGGTCGTAACAATCGTTCGTGGAGTGACCATATATTTTATGGTACTCACAGTAGTCGCTGCGGCTTCCCCCCTTTTTATTTTTGATGGGTCTGGGGGGTGGCAGCCTTTCAGTGTTGCAAATTTCTCTGTACACATCCACTATTGAAACTTTTAGAGGAGTATAAGAGTGGTACTTCCTTGGTCTGTCGAGACCGAGTTCTTCCTTCTTCTTGGGCTCCTTCTCCCTCTCTTTTATTGAGGGAGGGTGCCCGAGTCGCCAACTTAGGTCTCTCAGCTTGGCATTTTCCTCCATGTTGATGTACTTTTCCGCTCTTTCTTGTACATCACTCAGGGAGATGGGGTGTCTTTTGGATATGGACTGCGAGAAGGGGCCTTCTCTAAGCCCATTGACTAACCCCATTATTACTGCCTCGGTAGGCAGGTCTTGAATCTCCAAACATGCTTTGTTGAACCTTTCCATATAGGCTCGTAAAGATTCTCCGACCTCCTGTTTTATTCTCAGGAGGCTCGGTGCATGTTTCACTTTGTCTTTCTGGATAGAGAACCTCATCAAAAACTTCCTTGAGAGGTCTTCAAAGCTGGTAACCGACCTCGGGGGGAGGCTATCGAACCACTTCATCGCTGCTTTCGATAGAGTGGTCGGGAAGGCTTTGCATCGCGTAGCGTCGGAAGCATCAGCTAGGTACATCCGACTTTTGAAGTAGCTCAGGTGATGCTTTGGATCCGTGGTTCCGTCATAGAGGTCCATATCAGGGCTTTTGAAGTTCCTCGGAACTTTTGCCCTCATTATGTCTTCGCTGAAAGGATCCTCCCCACCCAAGGGTGGCTCTTCTTTTTCGTCACGAGAGTTGCGACCTTTGAGGGAGGATTCTAACTTTAAGAGTTTTCTCTCTAACTCTTTTCGTCGTTCCATCTCCTCTTTTAGGCTCTTTTCGGTTTCCTTTTGTCGCTCCCGTTCTTGTTCTAACTGTTCCAAGCGACTGTGGACTAATCCCATGAGTTCAGTTACATGGGATGGTCCCTCTTTTTCTGATTCGCGCCCTTCTGAGGAGTTTACCTTCGGGTTTTTTACTCCGGAGGTACCTTCCCTGTGTTGATTATCAATTTCCTAGTGGAGGGTGAAGTCCGCATCGTTATTGCCTGTGTCCAGATTCTCTTGCTCAGAATCTGTCTCCACATGACCTTCTTCATAGGATCTGTCCGCCATCGTTGGCTGATCTCTCGGGTCCCCGGCAACGGCGCCAATGTTACGGTGGGTAACCGGAGATTAATATATTGGACCGTAGTTGGCCGGCCCAATTGTCTGCGGATGGTAGTCTCCGAGCAGGTTTGCACGCTGGAACCTCCTTCCGACTTGTGTACGTGAGTGAATGGGGGGTAGTACCTGCAAAGACACTCTGATGCCTAAGTTAACAAGGGTGTGAGCAAGTTTGAATGTATTGGGTTTAGAGATACCTGAGGGGTGTCAGTGTATTTATAGGGTGAGCCAATAACCACCGCTGAAGTAGTGCCACCCTTTTAGGGTGATAACTGTCCCTTTATCTTAGGGAGGTTAAGATATGGCTCCCGGAAGTGGTTAGAGAGATTTTAGGGGCAGTTACTCATTTGAATTGATGTTAATCTGCCAACTATTCTTCGTCCCGACTTCTTTAGAGCAGTCCGTAGTCAGCACCGACTTCTTAGTACGAAGGTCGGTGCTCAGCAAGGCTCAATCCTTTGGATTAGGCCTTTCGTTTGGACCTGGGCCTTTATTATTGAGACAGGGTATGAACATATATATATATATATATATATATATCTCTTTTTTGGTCCCATAAGTTGTAACATGGACCGGGTGAAGTTGGATTCGCCTTAATCCAGATCCAACTCTAAATAATAGCCGGATTTATTTTTATAGGTAGAAACTCAGTTGCAGTCGATTTCATGTAAAGTTGATAACCAAGAGTTGTTAGATGATTTAACTGATTTGACTAAATTTTTATCTAATGGCTCTCATCTATTAACTTTACGTAAAGTCTACTATACTTGAGTTTTCACTATTTTTAAAACTCTTGTCTGATCTAAATTCACTAAAATCACACCAAATTAGTCCTAAAGTATTCAGGTTTGGACCGGGCCTTGGAGCCAGGGTGAATAATGTGAACCGCTAAATAGGATACTCCTTTTTCACTTTTGAAAATGACAAAAAAAAAAAAAAAAAAAAAGAAGACGAGAGAGAAAAGAACGCGTTCAGCGGGATGTCAAAAAAGGAATTGATTTTGTTTGTATCCAAGTCACTTCTGCACATAGTGGAAACTGGAAACGACTCCAATGCATTAAGCCATTAACACTATGCAGTATCCTTCTTCTTCCAATTTTCTTCTCAAAATGGGTGCAGAAGACGATGTCACACTCCTACAACTACAACAACCCCAAGAAGAAGAAGAAGAAGAAGAAGAAGAAGAAGATTCACAAAAGGCAGAGAAATGGAGGAAGCATTACTCATCAAGGCATAGGATACTCCTTGTTGGAGAGGGTGACTTCTCTTTCTCTCTCTCTTTGGCCACAGCTTTTGGTTCTGCTCACAACCTCGTTGCTACTTCCATTGATTCTCAGGGTAAGTACCCATCTTAAATATTACAACAAATTACTCAAATTTATGCTTATTTTTAATTCTGATCACTGCATTTCAATTTAGGTCTGATTCATTCACTCAAACAACATTTCTTTTGTTTTCTCTATGTTTTCCATTGAAAATTTTAAAAATGAAACTTTGAGGATTCTCCAGGATTCCCATTAATCTGATTTCCATTTTTGAAGAGAACATTGTGAAGAAGTACAGTAATGGGATAAACAATGTGAGGGAGCTTGAAGAAAGGGGTTGCCTTGTGCTTTATGGAGTTGATGCTAAGGAAATGAGTCAACATTTCTTTCTAAAGACTCAGAGGTTTGATCGCATTGTATATAACTTCCCTCATGTTGGATTCCTTTATCCAGAGAATAGCTACTGCCAAATCCAGTAATGTTTCCACCATTACCATAAATTACTTTTGTATATTACTAAATTACTAAGGAATTTAATTTTTGATGTGCTGTCACGATAAAACAATTTTACAACTGTATCTAATTACGGAACTATATGTCAACAAAAATAATTACTTTTTACATTGACCGTGTGAATGGTTATCTGAACGACAGTTTTAAGTTGTGAGTGCATCAAAATCAAAATTAAACTCTATTACACATTCCTTGTTAAGATCATTTTCTTTTGCTCTGAAAGTTAGTGATGCATGCTTTCTTTTCTGATAGAGAAATGATAATTCTTCCTTGGTCAAAATCTCACTAACATACATCAAGTTCTTCTTGAATGTTATGTAAATTACAACTCATGCCATTGCGAGTGGAATTTCAAATTAGGAGGATCTTTAAGCACACCATTAAATATTATAACTCTTTTTGATACACTAGGGAGACATGATGACATTTGTGGTTGTTGATTTTGTTTCTTCATTTACTGAACCGTTGTCTTGAATTTGTGAGAATCAAACAGGTTGAACAAAAGGTTGGTGAAGGGTTTTCTGTCAAATGCCAAGATTCTGGTAAGGAAAGAGGGGGGAGAGATTCATGTAACACACAAGGAAGGTGATCCATACAGCAAATGGGGTCTGGTCAAGAAGGCAGAGAAGAGAGGTTTGGTCTTGCAACAAGCTGTTCCATTCTTCAAGGATGATTATCCTGGTTATGACAACAAGAGAGCACATGGAAAATTATGTGATGCCTCTTTCCCCATTGGAGAATCTAATACTTACAAGTTCAAGCTTCAGTCCACTCTCTAATGATTAAAGGGGTTTATGAGTTTTAGGTTTGGTTTTGAGCATCAATGTCATCTTGATTATGCCAACTACCTTCCCTACCATAAAACTTCATCTGCCAAACTCTGTGAAGAGAACATAGAAAAAGTAAAAAATAGAGGAGAGTACTTGACTTGCATTTATGTGTATAAAACTGATGGCTGGAATATTCAGTCTGATTCTCTCTTTTGAGATTCTCATAGTTCATTCTTCACTTTATTAGAGGAGAGACTGAGACTAAATTAAAATTAGTTTTTCACTTTATTATTCGCGTCATCCCTGCCATCAAATTTCAAAATCAGATTCCAATTATCCAAAATCTAAATCTAAAATAACAAAAATCCACTGTGGAATTTGTAAAAGGGATCTTGAATTCTTGAAACTTGATTCTAACCTGTAGATGAATATGTCTCTGTGTTTTCCCGATTGCTTCTTGCAGAGGAAACAAGAATGGATGAAGTGAGGTTGATGATCTTTGAATCTTGCATCGTAGAAACAAGGGTGTGCTGGTATTGGAAGTAGTTGACTTGAATGACCAAGTTCCGTGTCAGCCACACCATAATCTTCGCCAGAGAGAAAGAAATCACAATGGGAGAGAGAGAGAGAACCAGAGAACGATCGGAGGAGGAGGGGAATGACAATGGCAAGTCACTGCCGCTGCTGTCATTGACGAAGAACGAAGGAGAATAGGTCGAGGAAGGTGCGACGCTGGAGAAGGTCACTGCTGCCACCACTAGGTTCAACCATACGGGAGAAAGAGAGAGAGGAGGAGGTTGCGAGGGGGAGCTTCTCGTTGCCATCACTGCATTGCTGCGACCTTCACTCTCGTTGAGCTGCTCTGCCATTGTGTCGTCGCCGGAGAAGCAGAGCTCGCCGAAAAACTGCTATTGTCCTGCCCAGTTTTGTTGTCTTTGTTTTGGTGGAAGGAGTAGACTTGGAATTCAAAAAGTGATATGAGGATACTTTCGAAAATAAATGTTATTAAAGTTTTAGTTCTGTCTCCAGAAATTTCAATCTTCTATGTCTCCATTTTCTGGAGATACTGAAGAGACTGAAATTTTAGTTTCAGTCTCCCAGTTTTAGTCAAAGTACCCCAAACAAACACTACCTTACAAAGTCATATTTATGTTAGATGTGAAAACTGTAAAGCAGCTACTGAAGAGCAAACATGAAATAAATGTGTGATATTCAAGATATAGTGTTCATACAGTCTCTTATATGATACAATATACTGAATCCTAGGATGATGCTACAAACCAAAAATGCATTTGAATATTCCTAAGACTAGATAAATAAATAGTATAGTATATCAGCTAACCTACTTTACCAAATCTATTTATCAAATTGAGAGCCAAAAAGTCCCATGTAAAAATAAAAGTAATAGTAGAAACCAACAATGCTTTGCTGTTTCTGATGCAGATGAATCTGAGTCTTTATCTGTAACTCCCACAAGAAAATGGCAATCTCCAATTGAAGGGTCTAAAAAAGTTACCATACCAAGTCCATCAAAATCACAGCTCCTTGAATCTTGCATTTGTAGCTGATAGTAACTGTTAAAAGCATATGATATATTTCCCTTTGCACCAATCTCATTACATGAACCACCATAGTTAAGTGTGGTGCAATCAGCAACACTACATGCCAGTTTCATGTGGTTCACCACATTCGTCAAATCGCTTAAAGGGTCTGCTACACACCATCTAGACGGAAGATACTGAACATTCTTTGCATTTTTCAATTGCTTGTTTCCAAATCCAAGGTTCAACAGATACTTAGCCTGTCCATCAAAAGAAAATATCCCCCAATGCCTCTCAAAGTTTCCGGGAAGTGTGCTCTTAGCTCCTTCGTCAAGTAGACTGAAGATATAAACATCAACAGGAGGAGAATTCGGCCTCAATGGCGTCCCTTTGTTGCTCATAATGTGACGGATAAGGCCTTGGTTAAAGACCCTTGCAGCAGTAATATTTGCACCAATAGCTCCATCTGAGGGCCAACCGATTTCGCCAATAACTATCGGCATCTGACCATATCCAAGTTTACTGAGGGCTGCAACTAATGTGTCATAGTTTCCATCAAACGCATTGGTGTAGACGTTGGAACCATCTGTTACAGAATGGGTAGTTCCCTCAAAGAATGCATAATCTTGGGGGAAATCTCCATTGCCATAGAGACTTAGAAAGGGGTAGATGTTAACAACAAATGGTGAACCATTTGAGTTGAGGAACTGAACAAGTTGAGTAATGATTTGGGTCAGTTCAGGACGAAATGCCCCTTGGGAAGGAAGCGATGCAGATTCATAGGCATCGGCATTGCAAGGGACAACTATCTTTACATAACCGGCTAGATTTGCTTTGACTAAGGATTGCTGAACATTGAGGACTGCAGGCATCACCAAGTTCTGAAATTGGCCATTGTAAGTTGAAAGGAAAGGTTCATTTCCAACTGCAACATACCTATCATAACAAGGCACAAGATGTAAAAGCCTTATAGAAAAAATCAATATGTATTTTGCATACCAAAAGAGAAGAATCTACAAAAGTAAAAGTAAAGAACAAATTTTATCATAAATATCATCTGAATTACAGAAAAAAAAACAGTGATGAAAATTTCTGCTTTTTGAGCTTGTTACTAAAAAAGTTGGCATCTCTTCACTTTGACAGCTAAATTTTAATAGTTAGTCAAAACCCTATTAACTATTAGTTACTATTTCAAACTACTAATGGAATGCATATGATACTTATTCTAGGGGATTGTATTGCACCACCTAGTAACTTAGCTTATAAAAGTTGCAAGAATGAGTTAATATCAAACACACCTTTATGAATTACTCAAATTAACCCTAATCAACTTAAATTATCTTAGTGTTTTCAGAAGTATGTAAAAAAGAGTTTTAAAAACCAAATTATTAACTTAGAGTAACAATGAAAAATTATAACAATAGAAACACTCTTGATAGAACACAACCTAAGATTTCCAATATTTCTTACTAAATGTTTTGCAGATTATCAAAATATTCCCAGCTCCAACAAATCCTATAAAAGAACTTTAACAACAGATAAGCAAGTAATTTTGGAGATTGTAGAAGATAAAGTAATGAGTTCACTCTCACCAGAGTGCCTAATTCAATTTCAATAAAAGTAAAGATAATATACTCTTACACCTAAATATCTCTTTTTTTTTGGTTTATTTTTAATTTTGAATCTAAGGTAATGGAATGCATGAATAAAGAGGTGCATAGAACTAACCTGATATCAGCACCACCCTTTCCAATGTAAGAAGAAACATTCTGTCTAACCCACAAATCAGCAGCAGAAGGTGAAGAACTCAAAACTGATAACATCTCATTTGGGATCCCAACCATTACTTGAATCCCACTCCCCATCAATGCTCTCATCACATCAGGCTCAGCCTCAAACAGTTTCACCTTCTGGATCTTGTTCTCTCTAAGCAGATCAACCACTGTAGTTGGCCTCAGCCTGTGGGATGAAATGGTGCCCCAGTTAACCCCTATTCCTGACTCAGCCATTGGAGCTTCCAAGCTCCAACATATAACAAACAGGTAGAGTGCACCATAAAAGAATCTAGGCTCCAACATGTGTACTCCTACCACTTTGCAATGCTTGACAAAGTTGGAAACTTTAAGAGATCATAAGAGGTTCCTGAAGTAGTTTGAAGGAAAAAGTGATCTGGGTGTTGGAGTTTGAAGATTTAAAGCACTCAACAGAAAACAAAACAGAGTGTTTAACTAGTTACTTAAGTGAAGTGTTGAGTAAAGTTGAAGATAGTTTATGGACTTTATAGTGAGGTTTATGATATGAGTTGAAGGTTGTTAACTTGTGTTATTAAGTAGGGAGGGTTTAAATTTACCAAAATGCCCTAAATTTTTTATTTTTTTTATTTGTGTCGGCATTGAGATTTTTCAACACAGGTCCCCCAATATTATCAGGTGCATTATGTTGTATGGCTTTGCTTAGCCTCGGATTGCTGTTACTAATTTGAATTTAATTTTATCCTAATTTCCTTTTGTTGGAAGTTATATTTAAATAATTTAATCTTTTATGATAGAATAAAAGAGTCATCTAATTGAATGATGGTATAAATATTTTTTATTATTAGTGTATTAAAATTAAAAAAACTATAGCCAGAATATTATTTTGTGCTGTGACAGAGATTAATCAGGTGCCTAAGTATGTGTTCTTGCAAAAATTTCATGTGCAAAAATAATTTAAAAATAATAATTTAAGATAATGGTAGTGGTCCTTAGAAGAAATAATAATTTTATACTGGATCTTAGGGTATGGCAATTCTGACATTTTGGGGTGAGTAACAGTACATGTCTAATTCAATTAACAGATATAATATAAATCATAGGACAATGGTATTTATAATTATTTAATTTTTATCACTAAATTATCTTAGTATAAGAGGTTTATTATAGAATTGACCTATGAAACTTAAACTATCTTGGAGCATAATATATAACAGAAACTGTAAAATGGAGCTTCATAGGTTGTTTTCAATTATCAAAAAACACAGGGTTCAATTCAATTGAAAAAAGTAATTAATCCTAATATATTCAAACGTATGTAAAAGCAGAATGTGATTATCAAAAACGGTGAAGGTGTTTGATTTTGACATACTAACATGATAAAGGGAAAATAATTGAAATGGGAAATGGAAGATTATGACACACCAACAGAAATGTGTAAGTGTGGGGGATATAATTGTAAAATCAAATCAATTAAGAACAAATAAACAAATATATAAGTCAAGAAAGCGCCTAATAAAATTATTTAATATGATATGATATTCCACTGTCTTACATATATGCTAAAATTAATTATAATTATAAAATATATATTAAAATATAAATTATATATTAAAAATTAAATTATATATAATAATTAATTTTAATAATTAATTTTAATGTATGAATAATATTTTTGTACGATATTATTTGTAAGTATTTGTCATATAGGATAAAGAGGTGAAATGAATGGAAACTGTCACACAAATGAAATAAAGGACGGTGCTGCTGCTGCCTCCTCCTCACTCAAATTAATGGATTATTAAACAATTATTAAATTTCATGTGATCTCTTCATAATACATTCACGTCCATGACATTCATGAATCATCATCATGATACTTTTGATATATTTAAATATTCAAAATTTCTTGAACATTATGTATCAATTATGAAAGAGTAAGATTAGCATAATTTATTATTTAAATCTATAATTAAGTAATAATTTTTAAAATATTAATAAAAAATATAATATTAAATTATTAGACTAAAAATATTAAATTATTGGTTAAAAATATTTACCAATATAAATTAAAATTGCTAACTTTTAAATTTTTACATTATGTAATTATTATAGTGAGAGATATAATATTTATGCATTTTTTTATTAGTTTAAATTTAAAGATAAGTAATTTCATAATATAGTATGAGAATTTTTATAATACAAAGGAAAAATAACATCTATATAAAATTCACTCAAATTTTTAAAATAATATTTCACAAAAAAATATATTAAAAATATAACTATTGATATATTTTTTCTATTTAAACATTTGGAATAATAAGCTGCTTATTTCTTATTACAAATTTTGTGTTATGCAACATCAATATCTTAACTCCATTATTTTTTTATTTTTATCTTTTCAAAAAACCAAGTGTAGCATAATGTGAAGTTTCAAGAGTATTATTTAAGATTCTTTTATCTTATTAGTTATTAGATCACATCTATTGTGATGGGCAACAGAATTTAGGACTTGTAGCTTTCTTTGTTGAAATTCTCTCATTCTTTTTCTTAATTAATTAATTAAGAAAACCAGGGCAAATGGACGGTGACAGTACTGAGGTTTAAATATTCATAATAATAGTTCCTTGAGATGCTTCATAATATAGCCAATCTATTGTCCTTTTTCTGCAGGTTTTGAAAAAATTTTTACATCCCATCTTGGTGAATCCAAGGCCAACAACTGATTATTCTATTTAGATTGATGATAATGATTCTTAAGGATATTAATAATTCTAAAGCATTCTTAAGAATTAATATCCACAAGAACATTCATGTATGTATCTTGCATTATAAGTCATTTCAAGACCAAATCTTTATTGCTAAATATATAAGACAAAATAAAATCATGCAATGCCCATAATTGGTAATAATTTTATCCCTACGAATATTTATACAGAAAATTTTATAAGCAACAAATTATTTTTTTTTAGAAGAAATTACTTTTATTGATAATAAATACTCCGAATAACTTTAAAAATAAAAAAACTTACAACAAAAATAATAAACACTTTTTTTTTTACTAGATGAGATCGGATACATAAATCAAAGAATCTCGTTGCATCTTGTTTGGTGTTGTTCGGTGAAGCAGTTACCGGACGACTCGGGTGAACATTTGAGGGGGTGAGAACGCTTCGATCGTGGACGTGCTAGGTTTGGATCTAATAGGTAGCCGAGCTCTTGTTGAGGAAAAAGAGGGGGTGCCATCTGCAAAGACACTCCGACGCTCTAGTCAGCTAGTGAGCAGGTGGGGAATAGGTTAGGTGGAAAGTGTGACGTACCTCGGGGGAGGGTAGGACCCTTCCCTTATATACTATATCAGGTGTGGGCCCCAGGAGGGCAGAACCCACCTTCTTGGAAGCTTCCTTGCACAGCTGTGACGGCCAGCTGTCCCAAACGGATGCGCGGGTCGGACAGGTTCGGGTCACCTGACCGTTGAGGTTGGGTGGTGATCGGGTCGGGTAGGCCCAAGAGGCCGTAATAGTGCCCCCGACGCGTGAGCAACAGCCGCGTGGGCTGTTGGTGACGCGACGTTCCTGGCCTCTTGCGTTGTCGCTAATTCGGACGTCCGTGGGGAGGACGTGCCCTTTTCACGCGTGCCTGTTTGTTGCTGGGGCGATTGGTTACTGCCTCATTTTTCGCGTCGAGCATTAAATGTTCATAATGGGTTTGAAACCCTTTATGCAAAGACCGATGTGCCCTTCGACTTTCGCGCTCCCTTTGATGGTGGTTTTAAAACTGTTTAGTAGCACTTTTCTGGGGTTTATTTGGCGATCATCTTCTCTGATTCTAATTCTGTCGTCCTCCATCTCCTTCTTCCTTATTAACTCCAGGGCGTTTGTTGCTGCTTTCTTTCCAGATTTTTGTCATCAACACAGGTAATTTCCTTTATCTTTTGTCATCTTTTGCTTCTGCCATTACTTCTTTTCGTGCATGTATGTTTATCTTGCATGATGGTTGATCTTAGGTCCTAGGGGGGTTGCCATTCTTAGTGTGACTTTGTTTGGACCTTTAACTTTTAATCGTGTTTAGCCTTAGTTGGGGAGTAGTGTGGGGGTAGCTTCTGTATTCGTTCCGAGCTCCCGACCTCTTAGACTGACTGGATGGTCCCCCCATGTAGGTATGGCTCGCACCGCTTCCCGGGCTTCCCCTTCTCCCGCGGCGTATGACCCTTACGCCTGGGTTGTTTCTGATGTAAAGGACTCTCCCAACCAAATGGGCGAGGAGGAGCTCACCGAGTTCCGTCAGAATGAGTACTTGTGCGGAGGAACAGACGAGGAGGCCAATTACGACGTCTTCGTCCCGGCTCCTCATGAGCGCTTGTACGAGCTTAATTTCCACGCCCCCCGAGTTGCCGACTGGATTTGGTTCTACAAATCCATGTTTACTCAAGTGGGAGTCCGTATTCCATTTTTCGCCTTCCAGATGGCGCTTCTAGGTCGGATTTCCGTGGCACCGTCGCAATTGCATCCGAACAGCTGGGCTTCGATCCGCTGTTTCGAGATGGTTTGTGAGTATCTCGAGCTGCCGGTGTCTGTAGATGTTTTTCTTTTCTTTTTCAATCTTACAAACCCTTCGAAGGAAGGGAAACATAAGAAGGGGTTCATGTCTTTCCGGTCTGCCCAAGGTCGGAGGATTTTTGGTCTGTTTGAGGACTCCTACCATGGATTTAAGGATAAATATTTCAAGGTTCGTCCGGTCAAAGGTCGTCATCCCTTTTGGTTGTCGTTGGAGGGGGCACGCCTCATCCCGACCTATTGGAGCATCGGGGTAGGGTCCAACGCCTTTGTTAAAGTGTCCTATATGGGCATGGCTGCGGTGGATAGGAGGATTGCCGACGTGTTGCTGGCAATCTTTGGGAGGAATCATGTGAATCCTCATCTCCTCATGGGTGACCGGGAGGCCGGTCGGAACTATATTTGTGAGGGATCTTTGCTTGCTTTGTCCCTTAGCATCTTGCTTTTCCTAATAACTTATTGCGACTAACAGACTTCTTTTTCTTTTCACAGTGGGAATGTCTGCCGAGATAACGGGTCTCCCCAACTTGTTCCAAACCTTCCTATGCGCGAGTGACGACGAGGGGGGGTAATGAGAAATCTGTTGCTGCCCCGGAGGACAAGGCCGCCTCCGAGCAAGGGGCTGCGGTCGACGAGACCGGCACCCCGGCTCAGGGTGCCTCGGTTCAGGTTGATAAGGTGGTTCACGTTTCCCCCTTCCACGAGGTGGTCGGTACTGGGGGTTCGACGTCCAACCCTGATGCCGATGACGAGGTGGAGGAGGTTCCTAGCCTCAAAAGGAAGAGGAAAATGTCCAGCAGTCCTGAGGGGGTTCTTACTGTCATGGAGAAGAACTTCGACGCCGGAAACTTTATAGATTCTCAGCCGATTCCTGGTACTGAAGAGCATTTTCATGAATCATCCCTTACCGGGCAAGCGAGGTGGATGTACCGTACCCTCTTGCGCGGCGCAGTGATAGCTCGGAAAGCCGAGTTCGAGCTGTCCGGGATGGAATCTCTTCGCAGGAGGTTGGAATCTGCTGGAAAGGCTAATAATGAGCTTAAACGCGAAGTTGAGAGTCTCCGGGAGCAGCTGACCCAATCCAATGAAAAGCTTGACGCCGCCGAGAAGAAAGCTGCTGTTGCCGAGAAGAAAGTCACTACCGCTGAGAAAAAGTTGAAAGAGTCGGACGCCACGGTTTCACGTCTTGTTGAGCGTGAAATGACTTTAGAGAGTCAGGTCGGCGCGGCACAAAAATAGGTGGCCGAGATGGAGAAGGAGAAGCAAGCTGTGGAGGCTGAGTTGGCAGCGTTAAAATCGAAGTACAAAGACGTCGTCAAGCAGGGGAAGGGCGCGATCCTGGCGACTGAGGAGGCCCTTAAGGCTCAGGTCAAAATTGTTGCTCCTGACTTCGACACGTCTGCAATTGGTGTCTTCAAGGTGATCAAGGACGGGAAGATTGTTGACGTTCCCAAAAAGTGATTCCTCTCATTTTGTATGAAACTTTTGGTTGGCCGTTTGTTTTGGCTTTTGTGAACAGTTTGTTTTATTGGGTTTTTTGCCCGCTTTGTCAATTAATACTTTAATTCGTCTGGTAGTGTTGCCGTTTATGTTCACCGTTATTGGTTTGTAGTTGCCGTTTGTGAGGCCAAGTCGTGGCTTTGTAGTGTAGCCGTTTGCTATCGTGGTGATTTATGGGCTACCGGGGTGATCAGTCCCGGGCCGCGCATTGTTGCCGATTTGTGAGGAATTCGCTTGCGTAGTGGGTTGTCTGGAAAAAGTGAACGAGACAAAAGAAACAAAATTTGCACAAGTATATTTTATTCGGTAATTGCGTAAAAGTACAATTCGATGATGAAAAGTACAATTCCGTGCATGAAATACTTAGCTTGATTGGTCGGCATGTCGCCTCGTGTACTAGGAGTAGAATCTTCTCAGGTTGTTTGCGTTCTACGTTCTTGGGACTTCTTTGCCATCGAGTCTCTCTAACTTGAAAGCGCCTTTACCCATCACCTTTTTGATTCTATAGGGGCCTTCCCAGTTTGCCGCCAGCTTGCCTACTCCTGGGGTCGGTAAGCCGATGTCGTTACGCCTTAGGACGAGATCGTTTGGTTCAAATTCCCTTTTAAGCACTTTGGTGTTATAGCGCAGGGCCATTCTTTGCTTCAGTGCTGTTTTCGCCAAATGGGCCATTTCTCTGGCTTCATCTATCAGGTCTTTTTCCACGGCTTCTTCCACTCCTTTCAAAAGTAGTCGCGGTCTCGGTTCTCCGATTTCCACGGGTATTACCGCATCTAACCCGTATGTCAGTTGGAAAGGGGTCTCCTTAGTGGAGGATTGCTCGGTTGTTCGGTAAGACCAGAGGACCGAGGCTAGCTCGTCGGCCCAAGCACCTTTTTTATTATCCAATCGCTTCTTGAGTCCTAACAGGATAATCTTGTTCGCGGACTCCACCTGTCCGTTTGTTTGGGGGTGCTCTACCGAGGAGAACTTCTGTCTTATACCCAGGCCGGTGAGGAACTCCGTGAACTTCTTGTCGGTAAACTGTGTGCCGTTGTCCGAGATAACGACCTCCGGAATACCGAATCGAGTTATCACCTGCCTCCACATGAATTTTCTGCAATTGGATGAGGATATGCTGGCCAGCGGCTCGGCCTCTATCCATTTGGTGTAGTAATTAATGGCGACTATGAGGTACTTGACTTGCCCCGGACCGACCGGGAAGGGCCCCAAGAGATCGACTCCCCATTGCGAGAATGGTCGGGAGGACGTTAGCAGGCTTAACTCGAAGGCCGGTGCCCTGTGGAAATTGGCGTTCTCTTGACACTTGGCGCATTTTCTGACGAATTCTTTAGAGTCTGCCATCATCGACGGCCAATAGTATCCAACTCGAATCAACTTTCTTGCTAGGGCTTTGCCCCCAATGTGATGTCCGCAGCAACCTTCGTGGACTTCCCTGAGGACGTAGCTCGTCTGGTCGGGGTGTAGGCATTTCAGTAGGGGCTGGTTGAGTCCTTTCTTGAATAGCTGTCCCTGGATGATCGCGTACTTGGCCGCTTCCCTTCTTAGTTTTGCTGCATCCTTTTCGTCATCGGGGAGTTTGCCATTTTCTAAGAAATTGGTGATGGGGTCTATCCATGAGGGGCCTAGCCTTGATAGGTGTAGAGTGATCGCCGGCTCCCTCGTCATACCTTAGATAAGAGATCGGTTACCCTCTCCCGGCTTGGTGCTGGCCAGTTTTGATAGGAGTTTTGCCCGTGTATTTCTTTCTCTGGGCACGTGGTGGATCGTGACCTCTTTGAACTTTTGGCTCAAATCCTTGACCTTTTCCAAGTACTTTTGCAATAATGCGTCTTTGGCTTGATAGCTCCCGTTTACCTGGGAGGTGACGACCTGTGAATCGCTGCATATTTCCAACCTCGTTGCTCCGACTTCCGCTGCTAGGGTTAAGCCCCCTATGAGGGCTTTGTATTATGCTTGGTTGTTCGAAACGGAGAATTCGAACCTGATCGACTGCTCGTATATGACTCCAACCGGGCTTTCCAGGATGATCCCGGCGCCCCCAGAGGTCTGGTGGGAGGCTCCGTCTACGTGGAGCTTCCACCGTGTGCTCGCTTCTTCGGTTGGATCTCCCGTTACTTCTACTAGAAAATCTGCCATTGCTTGCGCCTTGATTGCTTGCCGGGGCTCGTACCGTATGTCATATTGGGAAAGTTCGATGGACCAAGTCATCATCCTTTCCGCCAGGTCGGGTTTTTGGAGCACTTGTCGGATCCCTTGGTCTGTTCTTACGACTATCCGGTGACTCTGGAAGTATTGTTTTAACCTCCGTGAAGAGGTCAAGAGTGCTAGAGCTAGTTTTTCCAGTTTGCTGTATCTTAATTCTGCCCCTTGTAAGGCCCTGCTCATGAAATAGACCGGTTGTTGAGCCCTCCCTTCTTCTCTTACTAGAACCCCGGCCAGGGCTTCTCCTGTTATGGCGAGGTATAGGTATAGCGGCTCTCCGACCCTTGGTTTCCCGAGAACCGGGGACGCCGCCAGGATTTCCTTGAAATGCTTAAAGGCTTCCTCGCACGCGGGCGTCCATTCAAACGCTATCCCTTTCTTCATGAGGTTAAAGAAAGGTAGGGCTTTTGCTACCGATGCTCCGAGAAACCGGGATAGCGAGGTCAGTTGTCCCGCCAATCTCTGGACGTCCTTGATACAACCCGGACTCTTCATCTGGAGGATCGCTTGGCATTTCTCCGGGTTAGCCTCTACCCCTCTTTGGGTTATCATGAATCCTAGGAACTTTCCAGCTTCCACAACGAAGACACATTTGAGGGGATTGAGTCTCATGCCATGTTGTCGGAGAGAGGCGAATACCTTTGCCAGGTCATTCAGAAGATCGTCAGGTCTCGTTGTCTTTGCGAGGATGTCGTCCACATAGACCTCTACAGTCTTGCCTATGAGGTCGTGGAATATCTTGTTCATCAGCCTCTGGTACGTTGCTCCTGCGTTTTTCAACCCGAAAGGCATCACCTTATAACAGAAGGTTCCTTCCGGCGTTATGAACGCCGTCTTGTCCTCGTCGGGACGGTGCATCGGTATCTGGTTGTAGCCGGAGTAGGCGTCCATAAAGCTCAAATAGCGGTAGCCCGCCGCAGCGTCAACGAGTGCATCTATGTTGGGGAGGGGGAAACAATCTTTTGGGCATGCCTTGTTGAGGTCGGAGTAGTCTACGCACATTCTCCATTTGCCGCTGTGCTTCTTTACTAGGACCACATTCGAGAGCCACGTCGAGTAGTCTAATTCTCGTATGAAACCTGCTTCTAGGAGGCTGGCCGTCTGCCTGGCCACCTCCTCTGCCCTCTCCCGCGACATCTTTCGTCTACGCTGGGCTACCGGGCGCGCATCCGACTTCACGGCCAGGTGATGTGACATAATTTCAGGGTCTATGCCCGGCATGTCGGCCGGTGTCCAGGCAAATAGATCCCCATTGGCCCTGATCATCTCTACCAGGGGCTCCTTCAATTCATGTGGGAGGTTCCTGTTGACGAACGTGAACTTTTCTTCCGTGTCGCCGACCCTGAACCTTTCCAGGTCCCCTTCTGGTTCCGGCCTGGGCTTGTCGTCTACCCTGGCGTCTAGGTCTGCTAGGAACACCCCCGACGCTTCCTTGGATTTCTTCCTTAAGGACAGGCTGGCATTGTCGCAAGCGACTGCCGTTTCCAGATCTCCCCTTATGGACCCTACGGACCCATCGTCGGTAACAAACTTCATGACTAGAAGCTTCGTGTTGATTATCGCTTCAATATCATTGATCGTCTTTCTTCCTAAGATGATGTTGTAGGCTGTGGAATCTCGGAGAACCACGAATTCAGCCATTGCCGATCTCCGGCCCTGTGCCTGTCCCACAGAGATCGGCAGGGATATTACTCCGTCTGGCTTGATGAAGTGGTCGCCTAATCCGATGACCCCATGTTGGTGCGATAATAGGTCGGCGTCTCTTAATCCTAGAGCGTCAAACACATTGCGAAACATGATGTTCGAGTATGCCCCCGTGTCGACAAGGATCCGTTTGACGAGGCCGGTTCCCACCCTGGCCGTGATGACCATAGGTGGGTTCTCGGGTGCCTCGTCGAACCATTGGTCTTCGGGGCCAAAGGAGACGCATGGGGGCCTCTTGGAACTTCGCATTGGGATGGAGGAGACTGCTAGGATTTTGGCGTCTTTCTTGTGAGCTGACCTAGACCTCGGCGCGGAGTTTTTGGCGGTTACTACATTTATCACCGTAAGACCGTGGCCTTTATCTTCTGGCTCTTGTCGCCGCTTTGCCGCTCGGGTCTTGACTTCTTCGCTGTCTTGGTCACGTTGCCGTCTCCTCGGCTCCCGTATGAGGTGGGAGAACTCAGAGAGTTTGCCATCTCTTATTGCTTGCTCTAATGCATCCCTCAGGTCAAAACAGTCTTGTGTTTGATGTCCGTAGCCCTTGTGGTAGTCACAGTAGAGGCTCTTATTCCCCCCGTTCGGTCCTTGAGTGGTCGGGGCTTCGACAAGATCCCTCTCTCGGCTATTTGCTGGTAAACTTCCACATTGGGAAGAGTGAGTGGAGTGTAGTTGGTGAACTTCCCGATCCGGGGAAACGATCTGTGTGCCTTGGTCGGTCCTCCCTCCTTGGCTTGGTCTTTGTGCCTCTCCCCGTTACCCTGTTGCCTAGATTGGTTGTAGCCGGAGTGCCGTTTATTGGCGGCCACGACCTGGCTGACTTCTTCGTCATTTATGTATTCCTTAGCCACCGTTTGGATCTCGTGCATCGTCCAAACCGGTTTCGTGGTAAGGTGTTTTCGAAAGTCCTCGTTCAGGAGGCCGTTCGTCAGGCAAAGGCTGGCCACCGAGTCGGTTAGGCCGTCGATTTCCAAGCATTCATCGTTAAAGCGATCCAGGTACTTCCTGGTCGGCTCCCCGGGTCTCTGGGTTATCCCGAGCAGGTTGATCGGGTGTTTTGCCTTTGCTATCCGCGTTGTGAACTGAGCCAAGAAGGCACGGCTGATGTCCGAAAATCCGTAGATGGATCCCTGCGGGAGGCCGTTAAACCATCGGATCGCGGGTCCGGCTAAGGTGACCGGGAAGGCCCGGCACCTCACCTCGCCCCCTACTCCCTCCAGATTCATTCTAGCCTCGAAAGCTATGAGGTGTTCCAGTGGGTCTTGAGTTCCATCGTACCTCATGTCCGTTGGTTTGTCGAAGTGCTTCGGCAACCGGACCTCAAGGATGGACCGATGAAACGGGGTGGCGCCCATTATCACGGGTTGCCGCGTCCTCACAGGCCTTCCTTCCCCGCCTTCGTGATCTCGTCCCGTGTGGAATGTTTCCTTGCCTCGGGAGTAGATGATTGTGTCGTTTCGTCTTCTCGGGATGGGAGAGTCTTCTCGGGTGCTTTCCGCTTCCGTTCTGGAAGCGGAGGCGTGCCGGGGGTGACTTTGGTGGGAATCCCTCTCCCGGCTCTCTGGGGACGGGGAGTAAGTAGGATCGGTGGTCCGTCGATCGTGCTCCTGATCAGCTAGTTGTCGTTCCAGATTCTGGACTCTGTGACGTAGCTCCTGCATTATTCGGGCGCTGTCACCGCCAGTTCCTCCGAAAGGTCGCGTCTCTCGCGTCCTGGTTCGTGTTTCGATGTGTTGCCGGGGGGACCTTCGCCGTCCTCCCGGTGATGCGACAGAGGCTGCCGCCTCTGCGCCGGCTGCTCGGCCTTGATCTCCAAGGCCCGGCACAACTTCCATAACCACTCCCCACAGACGGCGCCAATGTTCGGTGAAGCGGTTACCGGACGACTCGGGTGAACACTTGAGGGGGTGAGAACGCTTCGATCGTGGACGTGCTAGGTTTGGATCTACCGGGTAGCCGAGCTCTTGTTGAGGAAAAAGAGAGGGTGCCACCTGCAAAGACACTCCGACGCTCTAGTCAGCTAGTGAGCAGGTGGGGAATAGGTTAGGTGGAAAGTGTGACGTACCTCAGGGGAGGGTAGGACCCTTCCCTTATATACTATGTCAGGTGTGGGCCCCAGGAGGGCAGAACCCACCTTCTTGAAAGCTTCCTTGCACAGCTGCGGCGGCCAGCTGTCCCAAACGGATACGCAGGTCGGACAGGTTCGGGTCACCTGACCGTTGAGGTCGGGTGGTGATCGGGTCGGGTAGGCCCAAGTTCTTTCTTGGGCCAGGCCGTAACAGGTGTAAAGAAAATCCATCAACAGTTTAAAATAACTGTTCTATATATCTAAGTGTCTGCATAAGTCTTGCAATTTTATATAACTAAGATTATGCAAAGATAATGAGAAAAGAAAAGAGAGGTGCATATTAACCTATTTCCCAATTGCATCTTATGGTGCTTAAAACTCATGTGCATCTGAATCTAAAACAAAATTATCTCATAAAATAGTAAATAGACTAATATCATTTAAAACTTAGTGTTATTGATTTTTATTTTCATTATTATTTGCTTTTATTATTGTTATTTATAAAATGTCACTGATCTTAACTGAATTTGGAATAGAGAGTGAAGATGTCACATTATTAGTTTTTCTAAAAACAGATTACCCTTCCTAAATGTGAGGATGAGTTGTTAGTACAGTGCAACTTTTTTTTTATTATATGTCCAAAACCACTTTGCAATTGCAAGCTTTTGAAGGATTGTAAAAGGAAACATGTCTTCTTAGGCAAGTCCAGATATTGATATATATATTATCAACCAACACAAGAAGGAAAAAAAAGGAAGAAGAAGAAAGGAAAAGTCAGCATTTTCAAAGAAAGATTATTATCTGATAAATCTTCATTCTATTGGTGCTTGATTCCTCATTGAGAAACACCTTATCTTTATAACTTTCTTTGCCACTTTGAGGGAATCCAAACATCAATTGGGGCTGGTTGGTGTAGAGAATATTAGAATATAGAAAGCTTATTTGGCACTCTCTATTTGTTGAGTATTTATGTCTGCCACCATAAAAGAGAGAAGGCCAAAGAAAATAGTAGCACATGCTTATCACTTCAGGGAGGGTGCTTTTGCATCTGCATTTTGCACCTTAATTAGCACACTTTCATTCTTATTTTTATTTCTATATTCTCTCAAAGATTCAAGATTGACATAGATATCTATGGCCCATAATCCATTCCATTCACTCTCTGGTTATCACTCTATCTTCTTTAGGCTCACTAAAAATTGAATTGAATATGGTTGCAATATCATTCCAAAATTTGATTCTTATTCTCCCGGGTGCTGCCTACTCATTAGTCATAATGAAATAATTAACAAAATACACATCTCTGATTCCAACAAATTTTAAATGGGACATGTTAATCTTCAATAGATATTTATTTATTAGTGAAAACTCAGGTGCAGTTGACTTTACGTAAAGTTGATAGATGAGAGTCATTAGATGATTTAACTAAATTTTCATCTAACACTCTCAATTATCAACTTCACGTGAAGTCAATTGCACTTGAGTTTTCACCTTATTTATACGTAATTTTCTACCAAATTTTTAATATATGTATTAGATAAATTAATTATTTACAAATTTTATTATAAGACAATTAAATTTTTAAAAAACATAATTATATGACAAATTTATCTCTCTTTAAAATAACAAAAGGATTAATTTGACTTATAAAAATTTTTTAAAAACTTCTAAACAATAAAAATTTACTGGACTAATGTAAATAATTACTCTAATTAATCTGGAGCCCGCATAGGAGAGGTAAAAACTCTAACCTAATCTATCTTCTACACCAATTGAGTTTTGAACCCAAGCATTAGGGTTTGTTTGGTTGGAAGGAAAGAAATAGAAAGGAAGGAAATAGAAAGAAAAGAAGAGAAAGAAAAGAAATTGAGTGGAATTTTATTTTCCTTGGATATGTTTGGATGAAAGGAAAATGAGAAGGAAGGAAATAGTATATAATGTTATGAAAAGACAATTTTATCCTTAGATATTTTAAAATATATTAAAAATTAAAGGGTAATATTGGAATATTGATACAAAATATATTTTCCTTCCATTTTCCATCCATTATTGGAGGGAAAAAATTTTCAATGGGTCCCACCCATTTTTTTACACTATTCATTTTTTCCCTTTAACTTTTCCATTCAACCAAACAAAGAAAAATAATTATTTTCCTTCCAATTTCTTTCCTTCCTATTTCCTTCCTCCCATTTTCCTCTCAAACAAACACACCCTTAGGGAAAGGAAAAACTCTAGCCTAATCTTGTACACCAATTGAACTAGTCTCAATTGGCAATTAATAAGGTGATCAGTGATCATACTTAAATATTCCAACATAGTGTTTGTAGATATTTTACAAATTAATTACTTGCCAGTAATATTATCATTTTCTTATAAGAGTATACTTCACTTATAGTCTTATATATTCAACCTTTACTACATTTCTTTCAGGTAGTTTTATTAAGTGATAAGGATGATGTTCAACATGGTATCAAAGTCTTATCAACCACCATGAATTCCTAATCTTCTGCCCTGTAGCGAATTTATTTCCATCTAAAACTATAATATATCACTATGTATCACTATCTTTATATGAACTTTATAAGATTAGATAGAAATATAACAGGGGCTAATTCCACTTTATTTTTATTTAGACCACAAAAAAAAATAAAATTAATTATATGTATGTGCTGCCTAAATTATCTAACATATGCTAAAGAGTAACTGAATGTTTCAATGAATCCTCTGAAAGAATGGTTATCTAAATAACAACAACAACAACAAGAGGAAGCACAATTTTAAAAGTGTTTAGTTCTGCAATAACAATGATCATACGATAGATTAGGCTACAAGTCTAAAGTGTTAACGTAAAGAAAATAATACCAATGACGTGGCATGCATTCAATCAAAAGATCAACAATTTAATTCAAAACACAGCAAAAGATTTTTGTCAACCATGTCATTAGTGAGAATTAATAATCTCTTTTACTTTGCATTTAATAAAAAAGGTTATCAGTGCTGGCACCAGCAAGCAGAAGCACTTTCTTGATTACTATGTTGATTAACACTAATCCTAACTAATGAATTCAGCTAAAAAATGTTCTAAAATATTGAATAAAAGAGTTAAGATATTTATTTTAATTATTTCAGTGCATTGAAATTGCAGAAGTAATATTTTACTGAAATAGGAACCTATTATAAAGTGTTTGTAGCAAACTACATTTACTGGTAATTTTATTCAGAGTAATTGAATCACAATATATGTGCATGTGTTTGATTTATCAAATATAAATCCATTAGAGATAACAGATAAGCAAGCCCTTCTGAATCATCAAGCTTTGTCATTGTGATGTGATTGGGATAGTTTATGGCTTTATGCCACTAGTTTAAAGTAAACAAGACAAAATAGTTGACATAAACACATGATTAGTACTCATGATTCTGCATTAGATTAGACTCATCCATGCTGTTCAAGTGTTTATCCTAAGATGAACAATTGAAAGACCCTTTATATTACTTGTTAAAGGAAATAAGATAAAATTGTTTTAACATTAAATAAAGAGTTTGCTTTTATGCACTAACAGCGCAAAATGTTTTAAGTAGTCGTTCAATCACATTCATTTTTTTAGATGACCATTCATATTATCGATGCAAAAAATAGCTATTTTGCTGAGAGATAGTTACATAATTGGATATTTGTATAAAATTGTTTTACAATACAGTGCATTAAAATTAAATTCTTAAATAAATACACTATATAATATAAAATCACCATTCTGCATTGGAGTGATCCATGCTTATGAAAAAGTTTATCAAGATAAGCAAGTGATGTCATTATGTAATGGGAAAAATTAAAGTCTAAGAAAGCAGAAAAGGGAAGGGGTGTAAAGGCCAGAAGTATGAGATTCCTTACATAAATAATTGAACCAATGCTTTTTCTTCTTCTTTGCTTTCTTTATTGTTCATCTCTGCTAAGGGATTCATTATTCCTGTGAGACATTTCATCAAACAGAAGATGAACCTGTTATAAAATAAACATCATATCAAGTATAATAGAATATAAGAACACAACGAAAATTGAAGCAACAACTTCACGAAGGGTCTTAGGGTCACAATAACATCTAGAGCTTATAATTGCAATTTGCTTGTAGGCTCTCACACTATACCAAATTTGAGATTTAATTTTAGTCTAACTCCAACCGGAAAAGAAACTAAAAACCATAAAATATAAGAAAATTTCTCATTCCATGCAAATATTGTATCTCATTTTTTTTGGTCACTTTTTTTTTATGTTACTAAGCGTAAATATTTAAATATTCCGGTTAAAAACCAACCGCTAATTTTTAATTTTGTCCAAATTTATCTTTTTTTTATTTTTCACGGTATTCTCTCGCTCAATAGGCCAAAAATTAATTTATCGAGAATACTAGAGAATATCGTATATTTTTCTTGTTTCTTACGGTATCTCTCAACCCGATAAATCAAGAACTAATCTGTCATGAATCGGAACTCCATTTAAGAGTTTATTACTAACCAATAAATTATTATATGCATAAGACGAGATTTAAATCCCTAATACTTACTTATACTATGCATTTTTTTTTGTTGACGATACCCTGCATTTCTTAATAAATGCTCTCTTTCAAAAAAAATTCTGATTCTGTTTTTTATCTATTATTAATGGACTTATGGCCCAATCTTAAATTTCTTAGATCACATAAAGCCCAATTAATACGGTCCCATTTAATGCCAACATAAATTTTCGCCAAATGTTCCCTATGTCTAATTGTCCATCAATACTAGTATATTATTTTTTTATATTTGTGAGGAATTAATTTTTGATCTAGAAATAAAAAATCAATGTGTTATTTGAGTGTTGATGAGATGAATGAACTAACAAATAAAATGGAACTATATTATTGAGAGACCAAAGAAGCATTTATTATTCGACTTGCACACAGATTATATTATATTATATGAATGCTTAAAATATGGGGAAGTCAATGTTGGCTAGCTCAATTATGACAAAAAAGATAGGTATAGAATGTGACATGGTAGTAGCTCATCTCAACCTTTAACTATGTAGTCAAATATTCAGTCTCCACTGAATGGAATAGATAGAACACTATTTTTTTGGATAATTCTTTACCTCTTTAGAAGAATACTATGATTAAAAAAAAAATATTGCTTACATGAATTTGTCTTCACATAAAAATCGTTAAATAATTTAATATATTTAATTAAATTATTTTTTTCACATGAAGACAATTTCATATGAATAGTCACTTGTAGCTGCCGATAATAAACATAGAGGTTTATTTTTTAACCCGAAATATAATTTTGACCTAAAAGGTGTGGACAAGAGTGTTATGGGCAAATGGTTCCCAATAATTCATGTGTGCAGAGTATGCTACATTATTCAATTTCAATATATGAATGACAAGAAACAAGTTGCAAAATGGTCTTATCACTACTTTTTGTCCCAAGAACAACTAGCCTATTGAGAGTGAGACCCTATAAATAGGTTTGGTTTGCAAAGAAAAAAAAGTGTAGAAGTTTTGAGATTTGAGATGATGGTGAAAAGAGAAGCTTTTGTCACTGCTTTCTTATGGCTCTTACTTGTGACATTAGTAGTAGTTGTATATGCAAATGATGAAGGGAATACCAAAATTCACCCACCAAAGTCTAACCATATGGTCTATTATCCTCAAGGTAAAATCAATAAGTATATGCTTAATTATGAATTTGGATTCAATATTTGACTCTTCAGTTTCCAATTCTTGCAACAATTATAGTAATAATAATAAAATGTTTTGTCATTTTTTTTTCAAAGGTTGTAGGTGTTGCTGGTTCATTTGGAAGCCAATGATCCAATGTGGAAAAGCATGCTGTGAAGATGGATGTTGCCCTTAAGCATATATATAGAAACAGTTTTAAGTGTATTGAGAATACAAGTATTTCAGTTGTTTTAACTATTAATTTGAATTATAAAAAATATATATAATATATATTAATTAAAATCAACGGTTAAAACAACTGAAACACTGATGTTTCTCGATACACTTGAAATTTTTCCTATAATATATCACAAGGTTGAAGGTTGAAGGTTGAGGCAGACTCTATATATGTACTTCTCTTTATTTGGTGAATATAATATATGGTGGAAGCAAACAAAACTATTTTGATAATTTCCCTGAATAAAACTATAGTGTGCTATGGATAATTTTATGTCGAAGAAACCTTTCTTTTTAATATCTACCTACTTTGAAGATATTCTAATTACTAAAGTGCCATTTGGTTTTCTAAATATATAGTTCATAATCTTTCTCTCTTTTCTCTCTCAATTTTCCATAACCTCCGTTGCAAAAGGTTTGTGGCAGATACATTCGTCACAAAAGATAGTAGCAATTTTTATCTCACACAAATAATGTTTGCTGCAATTATTCACCAGCAATTTTACAAAATGAAAAGGTGATAGCAAACTCTCTCGATATGTCACGAAAAATATCTCAAATATTCGAATAAAAAAAATTCTAATGAACAAATCCATCCAAAAACATAAAATCAAACTTGTGACTCAAGACTACATTCAATTAGAGAGAATAGATTTTGATAAAGTTTTTAGTCCTGTGATAAAACCAACCACCATTAGATTAATTCTAATTTTAGTTTTGTCTAAAAATTAGTGATTAGACAATTTAATTTTAATAATATTTTTTTAAATAGAGGTTTTAAACAAATTGTTTATATGAAATAGTCCAAATTAAAGGTTTTGAATTAATGCTCAAATTGAATGCTGTAGGCTAAATAGGTCTCTTTATAGTCTAAAACAAATTCCAAGAGAATGATTTCTTAAGTTATATAATATCTTATCTCAATTTGATTTTACACATGCTTAGTGTGATACATCATTGTTCATTAAACAATCTCATACTTAGATTATTTATATCCTATATGCTATGTTGATGATATCATTATTACCGAAAATGATACTTTTGAAATTGATACTATGATTAAACAATTAAATTCAATCTTCATCTAAAAGATCCTGGAGAACTAAGTTATTTTTTAAGCATAGAAGTTCAAAGAATTAGTGTTAGACAAATATACACTTATACTTATCTCAAACAAAGTATGTTATTGATTTATAAGAGTCCTGCTAGAAAAATAATGAAGTATCTATATAATAGTTACAATGGGATATTTATTCGCCCCAATTTAAATTAAAAGAATAAATTAATCTTCATTTACCCTAATTTCAAATGGTCTGTTCAGTTTTAATTTATCCTACCACTAATTTATCCCTATTTCCAATTTTTCCACATTAACCCAAACCCTTTTTCTCCTACGGTTAGCCTTCCCCCCAAAACCCCTCCCATTTGCTTCGCAGACCCCGGACGCCGCCCAGCCGTGTGCGCTGAAACCGACAACCCCGGACGCCGATCCTTCATTGCGAGCATCCTTCCTCACTGGCCGCAACTCGTTCGCCCTGTCGCCGTTGCACATCCCACTGTCACTGCAGCCCAACCTCTGCGCGCAACTCCTCCGACTCGAACTGCAGCACAGTGAGCCGTCACCGCCGAACCGAGCAACAGCGCCCAGTCTCCTCGCTCGGACACCGTGGCCTGCAGCATCCCCGTCGCACTGTTCGCAGCGGAGGATCCGAGCCTTGTTTCGCCGCCTGATCGTGGACCATTCACCGGGACAACCACGAACATCATAACCAGAACGTCGTCAACCAACCACGATAAGTGGGTTAAGTTCTTCATTTCATGATCATCATTATTGTTGCATGTTGTTCTAGAGACAGATTTTATTACTGATATGAATGATTCTACATGGTGAAAAAACATTAGGTGCAAGTTTAGTATCCTGGAGCATGTGGAATATGATGTTGGTTGAGATTGTTGTAATTGATTTAACTTTAGCGCGGGAATAGTCGAAAAAGTTTGGTAATCTTGTTTATATAGCAGAAAAATTTTAAATTTTTTTCCTCTCCGTGTGGACCTTTGCATGCAATGTGACGTAAACTAGCTGACCATTGTTGATGTTTGGTTTACCCTTATTGGATGGTTACTTTAGTAGGGTGTTGGATGGTTGGTCTTTATCATAGATTTTGCACTTATTTAATTGGATGGTTACTTCAGTATATAATCGGATGGTTGGTTTTGATAGACGATGTTACTACAGGGACATTTGGAGAATTGATTTTAATGATCGTGATTGCTAATTTGATGTTATTATGTTCAAGGCTTCTTTGAATACATTTGATGTGTTTTATTTTTCTTTTCTTTTTATTTGGTTTGTGTTTGTTAACTAAACAAATACATTCAAGATGCTCAAACCGGATTATGATCTGAAATGGATGGCTAATTTAATATTTATTTATTCGGATGGTTGTTTCCGGATGTAAAAAATTGCTTTATGGGGCTGCCAAGTTGATGTATTGTGTGAAAATAGTTTACATTGATGATTGTTGTGGTTGTAATTGATCGATCCGGTCTTTGGGACTAAGTAAATTCATGCTGAGGGAATCCTTTCGCAATATGGGTATTATCGTAGGATGCAAAACCCTTTCTTTTTCAGTGCAAACACGAATATTGACGGCTGTGCTCCTCCTCTTAGTTTATTGATATTTTTGTTAAGCCATTTAGATGGTTACTTTAGTAGGGTATTGGATGGTTGGTCTTTAGGATAGATCTTGCGCTTATTTAATTGGATCGTTACTTCAGTATGTAATTGGATGGTTGGTTTTCATAGTTGATGTTATGCTTGCTTGAATAAGCTTTTTATCTTAAGTAAAGATGGTTACTATAGGGACATTTGTAGGATTGATTTTGATGATCATGAATGCTAGATTGATGTTATTATGTTGAATGCTGCTTTGAATCCGTTGAAGTTTGATGGCTTTTTTTTCGTTTTTTCTGGTGTGTTTTTGTTAAGTAAACAAATGCATGTATGATGCTCAAACTGGGTTATGATCTGAGGTAGTTAGAACCAATTTTAACTGAAATGGATGGCTAATTTATTATCTATTCGGATGGCTGTTTATGGCTGTAAAAATTGCTTTATGGGACTGCCATGTTGTTGCATTGTATGAAAATAATTCACCTTGATGATTGTTGTGGTTGTAATTGATTGACCAGGTCTCCGGGACCAACTAAATTCCTGCTGAAAATTATCACTTGCATGGAAAAAAGAAAATGAATTTACATGTACGGTTGGTGGTTACATCCTTATGCTTTCTGTTTTTTTTTTTTTGTATCCAGTGAATTCCTGAAGTGCTTTGGGTACCACTTGGAGGCATTAGTTACAGATCTTCCAATGTAATTATAATCCACGGTTTGAAAGTGGATGTATGAAATTTCGTAGGTAAGAGCATCCTCTTATTCCTCTATATTCTAGTTTCATGAAATTGACTACTACTTTTAGAGGAAATAATGGATAAATTTAAAATTTATTTTCTCTTGAGTCACAATCCATTACTTTACTTGTTTTGTATTATAAATCAATAACTTGGTGAAGAATCATTTTAAAAGTGGGCTTAGATGTGATAAATCTTCTGAAGCATATCAGAAATTAGAAATAAGCTAAAATCTTCAATGCCAATAATTTCTTTTCGGCTTCTATGCATCAGGATTATCTTCTGAGGCCATCTAGCTCTAATAAGTAAAGTTACATCAATTGAAAGGTAAGATTATTCTATTAATGATGTTATTTGGCTGCAGGTTGCCTGCTTCTTTTGGTAGAGTTAGAAACTTAGAATCACAAAAAAATAAGAATACGAGGTAGATATTTTAGATAAATTCCAATTAAATACCTGCTCAGGGAATCCTTTCGCGTTATGGGTATTATCGTAGGATGCAAAACCCTTTCTTTTTCAGTGCAAACAAGAATGTTGATGGCTGTGCTCCTCCTCCTAGTATATTAATTTTTTGTTTAACCTTATTGGATTGTTACTTTAGTAGGGTATTGGATGGTTCGTCTGTTTGATATATCCTTTGCTTATTTCATTCGATGCTTACTTCTGTATGTAATCGGACGGTTGGTTTTCATCGTCGATTTTATGCTTGCTTGAATAAGGTTTTTCTCTTAAGTAGAGATGGTTACTATAGGGACATTTGGAAGATTGACTTTGATGATCATGAATGCTAGTTTAATGTTATTATGTTGAAAGCTTCTTTGAATCGGCTAATGTTTGATGGAACATATGGTGAATTCAATAAATAACTGGATCGTTGAATTGCACTGATTACTTTGCTGTTTATGTGTGCCATATTTTTGCTTTGTGTGAATCTGATTTACCTATTGGATTGTTATGTTTATAGTTGGTCGAGTCGGACTCTCGGACTCTCTGATTTACCCTTGAGGAATAAACTGCCAAGGTTGAAAGCTGAGGAAGAATGGGTATTTGTAATAGAAACTAATATTGCAGTTGAATGGTCAAAAGCTTGCGAAACGAGTCCTTCAAAGCACAAGTTTTGTTGAAGATTGGGTCTAGCCATCTAGGAACATGGAAATATTACAGCTTTATGTTAGTTAATGAAGCAATATTTGTCTGCTTTTTAGGGGTAAGTTAATCATAGGAATCATTTAGAGTCAGTCAATTTACACTATCACAAGTTTTAAGTCTCAATCTACAACTTTGGTTCCTCAACAAAGTCAATAGTAACTTGAGAGTTTTAGCATCTGATGATAATTAACATTGTTGAAGTCGGTTCATTTAATCAATTCATAGCCTTTTGTTGCTTGTTTCTACTGTTACTTTCCGGTTGTTGATAGATAATTTATCATCTCTCTCTTTTTTTTTTGCAATAAACATCACTTTTGGTTTAAATTTGTGGCCATGATGCTGTATGGAGCAAGGTTGCGAGAACCGGACCGGTCAATAAACTGGTGAAGTCACTGGTTCAATGGTTCACTGGTTCGACCGGGGTTCAACTAGGGTTCAACCGGTTTAATTAAATATTAAATAAAATTATTAAAAAACCTAAAAATAATTTTAAATATATAAATTCAATAATTTCTAACTTAATAAAATTTAAAATTTTACATAATAAATTATCCATAACTTAATATTAGAGATTCACAAACAACTTCAAACATCAAAGTTTATAACTAAACAAAAAAAAACGCACATAATGGCAAACTCATAATGTTCTACATTCAAAAGAAACAATTACTAGCAAGTTTTTAACTAATCAAAGGTGCAACTCATCAAAAGAGAAAAAGAATTGAGCCTTTAATGTACTTATATGAATTGATGATGGATAAGAAAATCATGGATGCACCTCAAAGCACAAGTCATCACCAAAGACATTAAAGTGGGTCACAGTTGAATCTATATCTGGCACACCATACTCCAAAAAAGAGTAACCCACACCAACATTTGACACCTATTTAAAACCTCATTCTTTGGCTTGGAGGTACTATAAAATCCCAGTTAGCTCAGGCTTTTTTGTGTCATTTCAACAACCAAAATGGGCACTAAAACAAGCTTTTTTTTATTAGCTATGTTGATTGCTTTGTCACTTTCTAGTGTTGGAATGGTTCAAGGCAGTAGTAGAAAACTTCTGGCACCAACATTTCCTGATTTTGGCAGCTATGATTTTCCTCCATTTCCACCGGTGACTGACTAGCCTGAGTACAAACTCATCATGAACAAATAACCTCTGAAAATTAAAAACCAAAATCATGAAGCAGCAAAGAAACTCATCATGAATAAATAACCTCAAAATCAAAAACCAAAATCATGAACAACAAAGAATCTCATCATGAACAAATAACCTCAGAAAATCAAAACATGAAAAGATAACAAATCAATAACCCCAGATAACATATCATGAACACAGAATTTTTTTTATAACCTCAAACAGAATTTTTCTGATAACCTCATCATGAATCCAGATAAGAAATCATGAACAGATAACAAATCATGAATCCAGATAACAAATCATGAACATAGATAACAAATCATGAACAGATAACAAATAAACCAAAATTGCAAACTAATAAATCATAAAATCAAGCACAGAACTCATAATCAGAACTCAGAAGACAGCAAGTTCAGAAGGAGGTGAGATAAAAAAAATCAAAATCAAGAAGCATAGAACTCATAAATCATAATCAAAACTCAGAAGGCAGCAAGTTCAAGCATAGAACCTCAGAAGCAGGAGACTTCATAAATCATAATCAGAAGTCAGAACCCAGAACCTCAAGAACAGAGTCTTACCGGCGGCGAGTGAGGACGCGGTGTCGGCGACGCCCCAACGAGTAGGCGAGCTCGGCGAGGTCGGCGACGGCAATGAGGAGGCGGGCTCGGTGAGAAGCAGGACGCGGTGGTGGTTGCGGCCCTCAACGTCGGCGCTGCTTGCTTGGGTGGCTCGGTGGCGTTGCTGGGGCTTGGTGGGTGAATGCAATGGAAAGGGGAAAATGGAATGGAAAATTGGAAACTGATTAGGGTTGCTGGGGGGGTTGTTTACGCGATTTCAGATTTCTCTTTTTTAAAAAAAAAATACCCAAAACGACGTCGTTTTGGATCTCAGAGTGTAAACCATCAAACTGCCAAAAAACCGAACGGTTCTCTCGGTTCACCGGTTACCTGCCGATTCGACCGGTTTTTCCACCGATTTTTCGCCAAACGATTTTTGACATTATCCGGACCGGCTAGGTGACCGGTTTCCGATTATTCCGGTTGAACCGACCAGTTCGGTTCGATTTTCAGAACCATGGTATGGAGGGACTTCACCCTATGGCCGTGGATGGTCCTATGATGTATTCTTGAGTTTCAGGGGTGAAGACACAAGGAGGAACTTTACAGGCTCACTTTATCTGGATGGTTGGTTTTCATTCTAGCGATTTTTTTTTTTAAGTAATTGACTTTTTTGCATGTTTTTTTTCTAAGTAATTGATTTTTTTGCATCATATACTCTATGGATTGTGAGTTTGTTGAACACTTGAGCACATATTTAGTTGCGCACAAATTACTGATTGTTTTCTTAAAATTGGTGATTGGAAATTTTATACCCAAAGTAATCATAAATTATACTACAAACCGTATACTCAAAGTAATCATCCACTTTATAATGAAAAGAATCATCCGCAATCATACTAAAATAAACATCCACTTTCGTTTAAATGGCTTAAAGTATAGTACATAATTTATCTCAATCATTGATGCGAAAAAGAAAATTCAATGGATAAGAGCAATATAAATAGCAAGAATTCTTATTGTATTAATCAATTATACTAAGAATTCTTGCTATTAGACACACTGATTAATTTTTTCATTTATTGGACACTTAATCTAATAGTGACATATTTTATAATTTATTAGTTTAAATTTTAAGAAAATGACTAACTTAAACAGAATTAAACGTGTTAGTAAAATTTTAAATTATAATAGACTCCATGCTCACAATATTTTTAACAGAGTCTTTTAATCAGGCAAAATTATGTTAAATTCAACCCAAATCAATTAAACATTCAAATTAGATTGAAAATAACCACCAGCCTACCTAATAAAATGAACATCCAGCCTATTTCAGTTTTTTTTAAATTTTTTGTTTACGTTAACACAACAGGGTAATAAATTATACTACAAATAGTATACCCAAAATAATCATCCACTTTAGAATAGATAGAACCATCTATTATTATAGTAAAACAAACATCCATCTTAATTTAAATGGCTTAAAGTATAATACATGGCGTATTTCAATCCCTATGCAACTTGTTATTGAGCTCTCAATCCGTCTTAGTAAAATGAACATACTTTGGCAAGAGGCACATACTTACGGGTCAGAATTGAACATAATTTTTTAGAAACTTAATAATCTTCTTTCTTTAATTTAAAATAATCTTTGCACTCTGTACTAATGCTCATGCTGATAAATTTTAGCATATTGCATGGGTTTTAATGCAAGAAAAGATAGAAAAGAAAGATAGTGAAAATTATATCACTAAAGAATATATAAAACCAGAAAACAAAATTGAGGCATGTGCATAAAAATTCTGATGGCACAAAAAAATTGTCAATTCTTACCTTGATTTAAAAATACAAATTTATATAATATGAAAATTAATAAATGAACAGTTTAAAATTTTGTGTGAGAAATTAAAGTAACCAATTACAATCACTGGTAAAGGCTAGTTTATCAAACTTGATATCTAAATGTAAATAATGATCTGCAATATCCCACACCTAATTAACATAATACAGTGTTCAAGACAAAAAATATTGTTACAATTACACTTAAACTAAACAACAAAAAAATAAAATATAACAAATTAGCATGATCATGTTCCCTCTTTCATCTTTCATCTTGGATCAATTGTTATGTCAAATACCTTTTTTTGAGGTGGCTCTCTATTCTGCTAGTTTGGTATTAAATTCTTTGGCTGCACCCTTTTTTGTATCATTGTTAGGTTTTTTACCTAAGGAAATGACTAGCAAAGTAGCACTAAAACATAGGATGATGACAAAACATGCATGCTTAACCAAGTCTAGCAAAGTAGCACTGAAAAGAAGTGTCTAAACTTTGCTAACATCTTGTACCTTGTCTGTAAAAATCAAGGACCATTGTTATACTGAAAAAAGAAAGAAGCTACAGAGTAAAAAATCAAACACCAGCGTGGGACATCAGTGGCCTCAAATAATTTATAAATTATAGATTTAAAAAAATAAAATTTGGCCAAAAAGGCAAAAACCAAACCAAATACCTAGAATTAGTTCCACATTTTCAACAAAACCCATTCTGAGCATCTCATTAGCTTTATCAAGGACATGAAACTTTAGCTGGCTCAGGTCAATATTTTTCCTCTCTATATGATCCTATATAACATCAACAATAGCCATTAAATAGACTAAAGCTTCTACTATCAACATTGGCAATAGGTATGAATCATATTGCAAAAATGAAAAACCATTATATGAAACCAACAAATATTATAAAGGCAATACTTTCATGCGACCTGGAGTGCCAACAACAATATCAACACCTCTCCTAAGCTTACTCTCATGAGTTTGGTATGGAGTCCCACCATATATAAACAACAAGAACTCAATCCCATTGCACCACCATAAACTTCAAAATCAGCATACACCTAATCCAAGAACATCTGAAACCTAGGTGTCAAACAAACATACACTATAGAGTAGAACGATAACTTTATACTGACCTTTTGTAGTCCAAGAGGGGGACGCAGAGAAGCGTCGCGATCAGGTAGAAAGAACGGTGGCGTTGGATTCGTTGACGGCAGACACAAACAGCGCAAAGAAGACGCGGCGTTCAGAGATGAGTATGGTGCGACACAGTTCCACATGGGCGTGCGGATGTTCGGCGGCCAGGCGATGGCGACAGGGAGCTCCTAGTCAACAACCGACGCTTGACGGTAGCACGAGGGAGGCGCGCGAAACGATGGCAGCAGCGAACACCAAGCGTGAAGGAAACACTCCAATCGTGCGGGAGGACCGGTTGGGTAGCGCCGATTGCTCAGGTTGCAACGGACTTCATGGAGGTTGGTTCTCCAGCGTCGACGGTGGGGCTCTCTTCGGTGGCTGCTTGGTCAAATTGAGGGAGGGGATTTTTGCTAGGTCAAAAGGAAAGGGAGGATTAGATGAAAGAGATAACAATAAAGTGAGAATCTTAATTTCATTCGAATTTGAAATTTGAAATAAATAGTAATTAATTAATTTAATTATCACTTAATTTTAATTACAAAATTATCCTCATTGTACACATTGTAGAGCAATTATATTGGCTCCTCATACTTTTTCATAAAATAAACACAATTTAAAATTACTTGATTCTCCTGAAGCAATTTTCAAAACGTAAATACTCTCTTCTTAATAATATATAAATCGTCTTAGGGCCTTGAGGGTTATACAATATATTAACTATGACACCGTACGACGCTTTATATATGAATGTTTTAGGGGAATAACTCATAAATCGTGCCAGAGTTCACAGTTTTATAAGTTGCCTATAAATCGTCTTAGGGTGAGAGGAGTTATGCGATTTGAGTCTTAAACCACACAGGACGGGCACAATTTACGTGCAAAGGCTAACTTTCAGCACCCTATCACGATTTATGTTCAATTTTGGAGACTTTTAATATGCTGTCACGATTTACCCTCAACGAACTAATCATGAGGAGAGCTAAGGAATCCTATAAACGTGTTCTTCCCTAACTTATCAATTATTTATTTAAAAATAGATGTGGATGTATCAATTATTTTTAAAAGTGTATTTATTTAATCCAATCTAAAAATAAATATCAATAAAGATTATATACATCCACATCCTATTTTAAAAATAAATTGATACAATACAAATCGAAACTTTTTTTATTCAATTTGATCTTTTTAATAGAATTAATAATTGAAATTATAAAAAAATAATAAAAACTTATATAAAGCGAAATAAAAAATGGCAAAAAAAAATTCAATAAAAAATGCATCAATAAAAAAGATTAAAAAATATATGAGCAACGAATACTACAAATTTCATAAAAACTTAAATTTATATTATTCAAAACGACATAAATTTATATTATGCAAAATTATATTTTTTTTTAATAGCCCTTTGACTCATTTTTTAAAAAAATTTAAATTTATGTATTAAAATTTAGTATTCTTCTGATTATAATTTGTCAATACTCTTTTTTTATTTAATTTGGTCTTTCTAATGGAATCAATAATTAAAATTATAAAAAGATATATTTTTATTTTTAAGTTAAAATTTAAATAGATTAAATTTAAATTAAAAAGTTAATTAAATTTGATACTAATAAACGTAGTCGTATTATTGTACTTATATGATTAATTATGTTTATTCAGTTTTAAAAAAATTAGCAATTTAAAATAAGTAAATTTAAATTAAAAAATTATTGTACTCGTATTAATTTTAAATTAAAAAATTACAAATAAAAATATCCGTATTATTTTAAAATTTCTAAATTTAAATATGGCCTATCTCAATAAAAGATATAGATGTATATAATACTTCAAATTACATCTACAAGTGTAATTGACAAGTTAAGAAAGAACATGTTTATGGAATTTTTTAACTAGTTGAGGGTAAAACGTGACAGGGTGTTGAGAGTCCCCAAAGTTGAACATAAATCGCTAGGGATTTAAACGTAAATCGTGTTAGCCCTGTGTGGTTTAGCCTCGAATCGCGTAACTCCTCCCACCATAGAACGATTTATAGGTAACCTATAAAGTTGTGAACCCTGACACGGTTTATGAGTTACTCTTCTAAAGCATTCTTGCATAAATTGTCCTAGGTATCATGATTAATATATTATATAACCCTTAAAATTCTAGGACTATTTATATATTATTAAAATAGGTATTTATGTTTTGAAAATTGTTTTAGAGAAATCAAGTAATTTTGAATTATGTTTATTTTATTTAAGTGAAAAAGCCTATAATATATTCTCTACAATTAATGTTTATAGGTTTTGAAGATTTTCAAGATCCAAAAACTTTAGAGATTAATAGTTGGTAGTCTCCAATATTTATCTATTACAAGGTTTGATATATTTTTCATTTTTGCTTCATTTGCAAGCTCAACCAATTTATGCACAAGCCTTTGCTTGCTAGTTGAAAAGCTGGAAAAAAGAGTATTGAGATATTTGAAGATTACAGAAGGCTTAGAAAAAGAGGGGTTGCATTTATAGCCTTCTTTTGCTTTAATAGATTAAGTATTTAAACCTAACTTCAATCTTGATTTTTGTTTGACCTGTGTAGCAGAAAATTTAAAAGATAATTTTGTTTTGTTTCATAAATATCAGAAAATAGAACAGCGAGAGAAAAGAAGAAGTTAACACAGTCATGTATCCTGGTTCAGTTGCCTTGTGCTATGTAACCTACATCTAGTCTCTACCATAACAGTAGTGGTGAAATTTTTACTATTGTCAAAGTATTACATACACCAATTTCCTAGGATTCACGCAATCCTATCTGGACACACAAGTTTTTTCCTAAAATTGACTTAGTTATGCTAATACCTAACTCTTTACTCTAAGTGCTTACCCAACTTAGCAAGGAGAACCTCATTGGTACAAGACACAAGACAGAAAATTCACTCAACCTTTTTTTTACTCTTAGACTTTTTCTCAATGTCTCTCATTCTGCCTTTTATCTCTCAAAGATATTACAGAAAGATATACATTGAAAATGAAATACAAACTGTAAAACGTGAAGGAGATTGATGCATAACAGCTTAAACACTATGAACTGAACCCAACAATATAACTCAAGACTTCATTCTTCATCTTGGCGGAGTGCTTCTTTTTGTGTAGGTGCAATGCTTCCAAGACTTCAAACTCAGTAGTGAGATTTCACACACCACTCTCTATTCGGGTTCTCTCTCCTTACACAAATCAGAAAAAAACATTTTTTCTTTTGTACATCTTGCAGAGTCACAGTTTAGATTTCTCTTGTGTCAACTCTTTGAACTTTGAGCTCCCTTAACTTGTCATCTCACTTACTTCAACCCCCAAATTAGAAATTTTAAAGTTGGTTCCTTTTGTTTGATCGAAGACTTTAGAGCAGCAAAAAGAAACTTTTCAATAGTATACCCAAATCCAAACCCTTGAGTTTGTGCTTTGTCCCCAAAAAACAATTTGAACCTTTGATTCACAGTAGTGATGATCAGAAATCACTTTCTCCAAATATCCCAAATTGGTGTTGCAGAACTTTGAAGAATGAGTGAAGAAAATAAATTGCATGTAAATGGAAATAAATCACTTTTATTCTCTGACTTAACTTTGCTTGCTTTGATTTAGGTGATTAGACATTTACTTTTGTGATTTACCTTTCTCTTTCTTTCTTCTCTGGTAAATGAATGAAGAGGAAGCTTTCTCTCTTTCTTCATGAGTCTAACTGAAGAGAACCTTGTCAACATTTGCTTTGGTTGGCTTCAACTTGGATGGATCAACTTGGACTTGGATTGGCTTGACTTTCCATTCAAACCAATTGATTCTTTTGCTTTCTTTCTTTGGGCTTTGAGAGTCAGAGAGCCCATCAAAAATCTTTGTTTCTTTGCTCTATCTCTTTGAGCTGCTGCTACTTTAATTTTGGCCTGTAACACTAACAACAGCAATCAAAACTGATTGGGTGTTTAACCCAATATATCAATATTTGTCATCATCATTTAAGTTAGTCATATTCTTAATTCTACAATCTTTCCTTTGATGACAAACATAATTTTAAAGAATAGAGTTAAAAAAATTGAATTAAATAAACATAATGCACTCCCCTTTGAATGATATCATTTGCTTTTGGCTTGCTCCCCTTTTCCTTTTCAAAGATTGCTTTCTTTGAATTTTTGCTCTTTATTTATTTCATGTTCACAAATGGAACACAACTTTTCCTAGAACCAGAGTTCTGTAAAGATTTGTAAATTAGAGCATGTCTTCATCACATAAACCAGAGCACATATTATCATATTCATACTGAAAACATAAAAAAACACTACTACTACTACTACTACTACTAATACTACTACTATTACTACTATTACTATACTACTATTTCTCCTTTTGTCATTAAGGTAAGAAAAAAAGAGCATATTCACACTTGTAATAACCTGTTAAGGCAAAGTCTAGATAACTAAATAAAATAAAGAGTAAAATAAAGCAATAGTTAATGTGTTTACAATTATCCAAAACAAGATAAAGTTTAAAACAAACTACAATTGTTCTATGAGACAATTATAAAAAAAAAAAAGAACAGAACAGAAAAGAACAATAAAAGAGACATCCTTAGACATCTAAATCATCTCCCTCAAAATAAGCAGGTTCTTCAGGGTCAGAGGCCACATTATCATCCTCAAGTGTGTTTTCAATGAATTTCATGAGAATGGCCACTCTGTCTCTGGGCTTTCTAAGGTAGTTTTCATGTTTGGCAGTCAATTTTCTCTACTCTTTGTTTAAGGTAATCAGATGGTTTGATTGAGAGACAAATTCCTATATCACATCCTTCACCACTCCATATAGAAGTGATTTATGTCCAGTGGAGGCTGAAGTCCCAGAGGCAGATGGAGGAGTAGATTCCTCTGGCTCATAGTCGTCGTCATCATCATCAAGGACCACCTTTTCAGTTTGAGTTTGTCTCTTTTTCTATTGTTTCACCGAACCACCTCCTTTTAGATATGAATGTCTATTTTCATATGTCTCATTTGACAAGTCAACACCAAAATATTAAAAAATGCAGGTTAAAAACATGCCATAAGGAAGAACTTTATCTTTTTCACTTCTAATGCAATCAAACATATATCTTACCATTAAGTATGCAAAAAAAATTTCAGATTTTGTGAGAATAGCATATAAAATTATAGTGTCACAAAAAAGATATCCTCTGATAAGAACCACTCTGAGGAAGAATAATATGGTTCACTATACGATTTGGCTGAGTCTGAAGATAACCCAATGCTTTGTGAGTTGGTGTGAGGCCATCAATCAGAGAAATATTTTCACACACAACAGCCAGACCATCTCTATAGAAAACACCTAACCCTTCATCCCATTTACCAGAAGTATAAGCACATGCACCGACATCAGTATATTTTAGAGCGTCACTTATGGTTTTCTCATTCAAAACAAGGTCATGACCTTTCACATATGAGTGAATGTTGCCCTCATGGTAAATATAGGTAGACATATTTTTTGATTTTGAAAATATGGTTCCAGTCCAGAAATTGAAGATTATCAGCAAAAACAAAACCTTTTTTTAGGGTTGGTAAATTAGTAAGAAAAGTAAGACAGATGGTACGATGAACAACAACACCTTCATAAAAATTATTATTTATGGCGGATCGAAAACGGTGAAGGTTATAGTTAGAGTGAGAGGTCATGAATTGTGCTTTGTGTTCAAAAGAGTCAATAGAATGCTCTTTAACTGATTTGGGAAGGTGATAAGCGTTACCTCTTTGAAAATGCTAAGGTGCAAACCTAGGCTTAGATCGCGATGATTCAGGCAATGGCTTCTCAACTGCTGGTCGCTTCCCTTTCAAAATGCTTGGTTTTCGAAGGAGCACTTGGTGGAGCCATCGACTTGAAAGAAAAATGATACCTTAAAGTTATTTTGGTGCTTGATTTCGAGGGAGCTAATTTAATATATAAAATTATATTAGATCGTTTGATTTTGAAAATTATTAGTTAATGTTAAAAAGTATTTTCATAAATATTTTTAAGAGTGTCTAAACTTTTTCCAGAATTAAAAACACGAGAACATAACTTTTTTTATTTACTAAATACGAATGGATGAAGTGTATAAATACATAGCTAGAAAGCATCGTTAAACTGTATATTAGTGTATACAATCGTATTCCCCATTTTCCAATACTCTAATGCAGTAAGTTGACTTGAACAACAAGTCAATTCAATAACAAAGCAGAATACATAGTAGAGTAAATGGTGTATAATCTTTAATTTCTAACACGTCAAGAACACGTTTTTAAACTTTTAATTTGTCAACACGTTCACATCAAAAATTAAAATTTGCACCAAACTCGTTGAAACTAGTATCGCACCAACACATGGGTCGAGTATTATAGCCACTTCCAATTTAAACTTTTCTTTTTTTATAAGAAAAAACAATTGTCTTATTTGTCAAGATTTAATAATAACAAAGTAAAAGTTTTATATAAATAATAAACTATTATATTAGTCTTGAATATTTGTGTTGAGTATTAATTTCATCTCTAATATTTAAAAAATTTTTATTTCAGTTTCAAATATTTTATTTTGTTTTATTTTTATTTTAATAAAAATTATATTTTTTTTCAAAAATATCATTTTTTCTGTTATTATCTTCGTTCTTTTATTATTTTGCTACTTTTAGTGCCAAATTACTACAACCATGGGCACAATCACCATAATTCTAATCTTTGTCTCTATCTAAAAAATATAATAATAAAAAATAGTATTTTTGAAAAAAATTGATCAAAAAACTAAAATAAAATGAAATATAATATTTTGGACAAAATAAAAAGTTTCAAACATTAGAAATAAATTTAAAATTTAACTAAATTAAAAACTAAAATAATACTTTATCTTTCTATAAAAATATAAAGATTTGTTTACTTTTTATTTTTATTTTTAATATTTTTTATTTTTAAGATACTGTAAAAAAAAATATGAATAAAAAAAAGTTTTGCTGCTATAGTTTTTTTTTCCGTGAAATCTCAAAATTAATACTATAAGAAACCAAATAGGTTGTAAAATTTTTTTTTTGTAACAAAGATAGCCAACTTTTTTTTCTAGCTAACATCAGCTACTTTTTTATAAATTAATTTATTATATTAAATTTTAAACTCTAAATTATAAACTCTTAATTCTATATCTAAATTATAAATTCTAAAGCAACATTGTCTAATATATTAACGAACCAAAAATTAATTACCTATATTTTTTTTCTAATAGTCACCGAAAAAATTTTGGTTTCTCTCACGATACTAATTATATAAAAAAGAGTTATGTTACATGTACACTAAAATCAGCCACTAAATTAATTAATAGTATAAAATATATGCTGAAATATAAATATCCATTGAAAATAAATTAAACCACATATGTATTTATACACAAACATATTGATGACTAATTTTAATAGCTGATTTTAGTGTACAAATAGCTTTTTTGTATAAAAAAAAGTAATTATCCAAATCAGTCCCAACGATTTTAAAAGTGGACATTTTAGTTCTCAAAAAAATTAATATACAGATCAATTTTAAAGTTTTACTCCAGCAGATAAATTAGTTTCCAGTTTATTTTCCGACAGAATAATTATATCCAAATTTGTTCCTAAAGATTTTAAAAGAAGACATTTTAATCCCAAAAAAATTAATACACAGATCAATCTCTAACATTTTTTTTGTTAGATAATCTCTCATCCATTTTACTTTTAATATATGTTAACCTTTATTATTATTAACTTAACTTTATACATGTGGATAATGACACTATCATATTAATACACTCTATTCGTTAGAAACAAGTAAGGTGAATAATGATACTTTGAAATCCAAACTAAAATATTTTCTTTTAATATAAATATTTTTTTAAATAAGACATCTTTTTAATTATATTAAATACAAAAATATCAAATAATTTCAATCTTAAATTTCTTGTAGAATAATCTCAAATAATTTTATTAATTATTATTATTATTATTATTATTATTATTATTATTATTATTATTATTATTATTATTATTATTGAGTGACTATATATATATTATAAATATATACATAAAAATTTAATGAATAAATTTATTATTATTTTTGTCTAAAAAATATAAAAAATTATGATATAATATTATTGTGCAAATAATAATAATAATTTTATTTTACTTTTTTTTAGGACAGATCACTGTTATGTCTGATAAAAAAAATATTAAAAATTAATTTATGTATTAATTTTTTTATAACTAAAATATTTATTTTTAAAATTTTTGAAAATTGATCTGAATAATTATTCTATTAAAAAATAAACTAAAGACTAATTTATCTATTAAAATAAAATTTTAAAAATATTTTTATATATTAAATTTTTTTAAAAATTAAAATGTTCACTTTTAAAATTATTGAGAATCGATTTAAGTAATTACCCATTAAAAAAAATTACTTTCTCCTTACAAAAGCTTCTGCTTCTATATCTTTAACAAGTGTTCACACAAAAAATATCCAACCTTTATTTTTCTAAAGTACCACCACTTTTATTACTACTTGATTGATTTATATCTTAATAATCCCCGTTAATTTTCCCTGTACTTTCCCTTGACTTGACTTAGCATTACTTTAATTGATTTCATTTCTTAAAATCCATGGCCCACGTTATTTAATTTTACTCGGTTTTGCATCAACTCTACTCATGTCTCACTTGCATATATTATAAATACCCTACTCTCACTACATTCTCATCGCATACATCAAATTGAAACTGATTCTAGTTTCTAAACTCTTGAAAGTTGCAACAACAACCTATTATTAGCTTTCACATAAAAGAAAATGAAGGTAAATATATATAATAAACCTTGCATATACATATATAATTTTCTATTCTTTTATTTTATTATTTATAATATGGTTTATTGTGTTTGTAGCAAAAGATTGTGATGCAGGTCCACATGAATTGCCAGAAATGCAGAACAAAGGCACTCAAGGTTGCTGCTTCAGCAAACGGTTAGTCAAATTGAAATAAAATATTAATTTAATTAATTTAATGGTAGAATCTCATTTGAAGATACGTGTGTCATGTAATCGGTTCAATTAAATAATATATGTTAGATTGTTAGTAACCAATTGTAAAAGATAGATATGATATTTCTCGATTGTATTAATATATAACTACATAAAACCTGTCAATATTTGAGATTATATCTTTTGTATAAAGATAATTCTAGATATTTTTATTAGAATTTTCACCTGATTTAATATATTAAACACTAATTAATTGTATAGAAAAGATATTGTATCCGAATACAATGATTTTTTAATGTAACTAATTAGTTAAAATTCACATTTATAGTTTTAAAAAATTTTAATTATTCTGTAAGTTTTTATAATTTTATTAAATTTATAATTAGATTTTTATAATTTTTTTAATTGAATTTTTACACTACTTTAAATTTTATAATTAAGTTTTTTTTATGTTAAAAATTTTAAAATTAACAAAATATTTCTCTCAAAAAATATATGATCAAAGTTCTAATTAAATTTTTTAATTGTAAATATTTTTAATTTATAAAAAAATATTCAATTAAATTTAACATTTTTTACACTAAAATTTTTTTATTATAAAATTAAAAGTATAGTACGGACCGAATTAAAAGAGAAAGAATATAAAAATTTAATTATAAACTTGTTAAAATTCAAGAACCAACTGAATAATTGAATTTTTAGAAAATAAAAAAAAATGTATGTAATTACTTATTAGTTAGTAGTTAGCAGTAAGAATAATGCTACACATTTAAGTTTTTTTTTATGGACTAAATTTAACTAAGTTAAATAATAAAATTAAAAATAATATTATTTATAATTAATTTTTGTTGATGTTAGACTAATTTAATTGAATTTAGTTGATAAAAACATTTCAATGCATGACATTGTTGTAGTAGTAATATGAATATTTTGGTGTTGGTTAAATGCAGGAGTGGATTTTGTGGGAATAGAGGGAGACGAAAAGAAGAACATGGTAGTTATTGGAGATGGGGTTGATCCTGTTAAGTTGACAAATTCTCTCAGGAAAAAAGTTGGACAAACTAATATCATAAGCTTAGCAGAGGTTAAATCCAGTTAATTAATATTTCGGCAAATTTGACAAAAATTCTCAAGGCACCAGAGAATTCGCTTTCATACATTTTTGTTTAGTTGTTTTTGTAGAAACTTATTACATGCATTGAATGCTTTGTTGTACTCCCCTAAGGCATTTACCATTTAAGTTTTAATGGCAGAGAGATCCAGAGCAATTTTCCCATTTCAATTAACAGATTTGAACAATGATTGTGTTGTTACGTTGTGATTGAATAATACTTCCATCATTTACGTGTTCAATGTAAAAAATGGGTAATGCTACGTAGCCAAAATATTATAGATAATAAATAAAGATATATGATTAATAATATTTACGTTTATACGAGAGTGTGTATCATTCTCCTAATTTAATTAATGTAATTAATTTCTTTTTATAATTAATTATCTTTTTTATTTGATTATACTAAAAGTTAATTTTAAATTTAATATGAATCAAATCCCAAAAATTTCTCCCTTATTATTACTACATGTATTTATAACTTGATAATTTTTTTCTTTCAAATAAAAATTTCAAATTTTTATATCTTCAATTTTAAAAAAATTTCAAATCACCTCAACACATTTTATAAAAAAATAAAAACATCTTAAATTTGATCAATTTTTATTTATTGAAAATTAAAAACATCCAAATTGTTGGTTCATGACTTACAAAATAAAATAATAAATAATAATAAATTAACACTAATTTATTAATTATAGATATTATATATATAAAATTATAAATATTATACGTATAAAAATATGGATGTTAAATTAGAGAATTCAACAATTTCTGTTATATAACTCATATTTTACATATAGATTATTATAAAATAAAAAATTATAAAATAAAATATAAACAAAAATTAAGAAATAAAATTTAAAAGTAATTATTAACTCGTCATATTAAAATCAATAAATAAGCATACATATGAATAGTAAATAAAAAGTATTAAAATTTTGACCATTTGGTGTACATGTAAGATAATTTAAAATATATAACAAGACACATAATTTAAAATTTAGTAATATTAATTATAAAAATTTGTTAATTATCAATATTATATGTATGAAATTATGAATGTTATGAGTATAAAATTATGGATGTTATTAATATGAAATTTTGGATGTTATATGTACTTTACCTAACTATGGATGTTATGTATATAAACTTCTGAATGTTATGAATAAATTTATAAATTGAATAAATTAATTTAGGTATTTAACATTTTCTTTTTCAAATCTAATCATATGAAAATTTGAAAATATATATAAATCAGAATAAATCATTTTTACTTTAAAAAACATGAAATAAATTTTTTAATTCGGTGATTTAAAAAAATATAAGTTGATTTAAATGTATAATGTCTTCAAAAAAATATTAAAATATTTTAAATCATAATTTATTAGTGTATATATAAAATAATTTAAAATATATAATAAAATATAATTTAGAATTGAGTAATATTAATTATAAAATTATATTAGTTATAAAAATTATGTGTATGAATATATAAATGTTATATAATAAATAAAAAAATGTGCTTTTATTATTATAATATAAATTAAATACCATAAATATAAATTATGTGTATTCATTTAATAAAAATATAAATTAATAAATATATATACCTATAATATGTTATTTAATATATGTCATTAATGTTTTTATATACATTAAATATTACAATAAAAAAACATAGGCGCGTGAAAGAATTATAATTAAATTTTATTCATCTCATTAAATAAAGTTAAAAATAAAAAATTTTGGCTGATTTTGGTTCTCTAAGTTTGGTTCCAAACTTTTTCCGTAAAAAATTTATACTAAAAGACTAGAAAAAAATATGTTTCCAAAATGTTTATTATATACAAAATAAAGAAAAATTTAACCGACACATTTGTTAATCAAACCCTTAAATTTATTAGTCATTTATGAATATAATTTTTTTAGAGCATTTTCAAATTTGATAAATCAAAGAATAATTTATCACGAATTAAAATTTTATTTAAAAATTTATTATTAATTAATTATTTATTTATATATAAAGTGAGATTTAAATTCCTAATATTTGTTCAATAGTTTAAGCGAATAAATAAGTTATTATCTAATAAACTCAAGTTGGTTTATGCATGGATTTTTTTTTTTGCCTACCGTATTTTTTTATTCGACAGATTAAAGATTAATTTATTGCGAATTTGAATTTCATTTAAGAGTTTGTCGCTGGCCAGTAAATTACTGAATACGACAAAATAAAATTCGAACTCTTAATATTTATTTAAACGAATAAATAAATTGATTACTCAATTAATTCAAGTTAGTTAGGCAACCCATATTAATAAAGGCAAGTCCAATTTATCCGGAGAGTTATGAAGCTGCTTAGAAGGTTCTATGAGGGCATTAAGGACATGCGTTATGATTTAAAAAATAGTTAAGAGAAATTCAGATTTCAACCCTATATTTATTTATTTTATTATGCCATAATACCCATGGCAGTTAAGATTAGCTTGACTCCCGTGTACCTAATTTCACTAACGAAACGTCCAAAATATACAAAGTAATCAATTTCTGTGCCCCTATGCTATTGGGGAAAAAAGGGAATTTGGTTAACAAATGGTATTTTCAAATGCTTTTTATGTAATAATAGATATAACTAAAAAAAAAATTTTTTTTGGGAACAAAATGAGCTCAACATATTAAATAAAAACACAAAACAATAAACACAGTAAAATAGGTTATAATCTGTTATTATTTTTGGTATTATCATCAATAATTAAATAAATCAACACCACACTATTCTCTGTAATTAAAAAATTACCTATCCTTAATTCTATTAATATCTATTTTTGAATTCTGAAATATTCTGCTATTCCGTTTCAACTAAATGTTTCAAGTAATCGCAAAGAATCCTATCAACCACTTCTTTTGTTCAGAATTACGACTAGACATTTCAATTCAACTCTCAAAAAACTCTTTGACAGTCTCTGAAATAGTCCAAGTTCTATTAGCACACGTCAACCAAACACACCACACCTGTCATGTAAATTCATAGCCAAAAAATAAATGATGCACATATTCTATTTTTTTTTTTTACACATAACACACATATTATAACTATGATGAATAATTCATAGCCTATTCAATTTTTCTTTTGTGTTGATCCTGCCTATTAAAACAAACCATGCAAATAGTTTAACTCTTGGGAAAACCAATCCTCTCTATATAGTACTAATGAAGTTGTAGCTTGTGATGTCCTCCGAATTAGTCTCTTTTTGCAACACCTGAATAAATAAATTAATAAAAAAAAATACACATTCTATCAAATTTTCATATAACTATATCTTCTTTACTAAACAATAACTTTACTAACCGTAATCGGACATAAAATTAATTGAGCAACTCTAATTTCTATTGAAATAATTCTCTCATCCACTAAAAATTTTACATCCACTCTAATTCATTCCTAAATCCACCATCCCTAAAACAGATTAAAAAAATAATTTTATGCTATTAATTTGTCGCCTTCTAATAAAAGAAATATCAAGTTATAAGTTTTCACAACCACAAGTTATGTTATAAACCTCAGACCATACCTAATATATTCTAATCAAAAGATACAAGAAGATTATCTTCCTCACCAATCTTAGTCAATAAATATAATTAAAAAAAAGTTCAAAATGTTTTCCTTTTTTTTTTAATTTTTATCCTCCAGCTGTGCACAACATTTCCGAAACTAGTCAACAATTTCACAACAAAATAAAATGAATTAATATTTAAAAAAAGGAAAAGGAAAATCCCCTTCACACATATTCATCAACTTGACAAAGACATTCAAACAGATTAGTCTTAAAATGTCTTCTTGAGTGTTCTATATAAGTCTAGAATGCTTGCAGAGGAAGTTAAGATTTTGATGCTCTGTTTGGACATAGTTGTAATTTTAATTTCCTTAGAGCTCTGAGTTATATTCACCCTGAAAATTAAATAACATGAAGGTACTTTTGTTCATTATTAATATTTTTAATTGAATTTCATGATGGTTTCTAATTAAATAATTATTTATATGCAGCAAAAGATTGTGATGAAGGTGCAAATGAAGTGCGACAAGTGTAGGGCTAAAGCACTCACCGTTGCTTCTGGAACAAACGGTTAGTCTTCACCCTAATAGTTAGAATTTCGATTTTATTTTTAATATATTTTAATATTATAATTTTACAAAATTTTTATTAAATTTAATAATTTTATGATTTAAATTTTATTAAAATTTTATATTTTATATATTAATTTATTTTTTATTTTACATAAAATTTTAATTTTTTTACGTTGATCTTCACCCTCATCTTTTTTTTTTCCTTGAAAAATGGCTATTAGGCAAGTTAAATCTTTTGATACATGGAAAACTTAAAATTTTCATTCTTTAATTTCTAATAAACAGTTTTCGTTTATAAGATTAGTTAAATGAAATTTATACATATTCATGATGATTATATTAATAAAATAAAAAAAATCTGTATATATATGAAACAATATTCAGTTTAGTTCTTAAAATTCTCAGTATTTATTAAAATTATTTTTACATATTTTTATTATAGGTCATTTTAATATATATGTCTATATTACAGTAATTACAGTAACTATAGTATTTTAAAAAATATTACTAAAATTAAAATAATATTTTTTTATTATTAAACAATACTTTTTAAAAAATATTTTTAAAAAAATATTATCAAAATATTAGAAAAAAGTGTAATTTTAATTTTAACAATATTTACATAATTACTATAATTACCATAACAATAAAACTAAAATCTATGTTTTATTATATATTTCATATTTTAATATATATTTTATATTAATAATTAATTTTGATATATACTTAACATTATTTTGCTGTTATGGTATGATGAAATGCATAAATTATTGTAGGTGTGGATTTTGTGGGAATAGAAGGGAAAGAAAAAGATGAACTGGTGGTGATTGGGGATAATGTGGATGCAGCCAAATTAACACACTCTATGAGGAAAAAAGTTGGTCACACTGATCTTATCATGGTTGCTGAGCTTAAACCCAAATAAAAATCATATACATATATACATGGCAAATTAAAAAAAAAAAAATGCTCAGGGTTAGTTTATTACATTGATTCCATTTGTACATAATAAGTTCTTTAGTTAATTATATTTTGGGTTTTTTTTTTCCTCCTCCTCTTCCTTATTATTATTATTTGTATCCATAGGAAATTAATGCAGAATAATTATATATATGGAGTTAATTACCTTGTGTGTCTTAGCTTATGAATTTAAATTAAATAAATATTTATTAAAAAAGTTTATTTCATATAAGCTACTTGCTCAAATCAAATGAATCCGTGTTAATAATGTTCCTAACTCGTTAATAAAAGAGGACTTTGTTATGCGTCGCCTCAACTAGGAAACAACCAATTTATCATGTTATTTATTTTTCATATATATAATTGGAGCATTTTTTGTCATCACTATTATCATCATTACATATACCAAATATTATATTTTTAATATTCTTTATTTTAGGCATGTAGCTTTTCCCTTATTTCGGCTAATATTTAATATTTGATGTCCTTTGATGTTCAATATATTTATTAACATTATTATATTATGACTATTGTTGAACTCAAAAGGCAACCTAGCTAAATTAAAATATGAAATCGTTCCAAAACAACGCTTCACTACAACCAAACATTTATTCTTTTGTTTATTATTAGTAATTTAATACTCTTAGTATATAGAAGGGCCACAAACTAAGTTATAGAAATGTGTGAGTAGTGCTTGGATTATTATATTGTATATAATCATATTGATAAATATTATTATTATTATTATTATTATTATTATTATTATAAGCCCATGTAAATAAAGTATAAGTCTATTGTAAATTTCTCATTACAAAAAAAAAAAAAAAAAACAAGAAGAGGGACCTATATATATATATATATATATATATATATATATATATATATATATATATATATATATATATGGCAAAGAAAAGTGTAATTCATACATTAGGAATATTGATTATAATTGGAGTGATTACTCGCTATGCTATTGATGAATTTCAAGACACAAATTCTAAACCGGGTTGGACTTTATCTTCTCTTATTTCATCTTCTCTATCAGGATAAATTATTATTTCAATTGTTCATATGTGGAAACTATTCGAATGTACGAATATATTGAACCACTATAATTCAATTAAAATGAGATAACTATCTGATTCGATGCGTGGATTTTTGATATAAAAAATCAAATTTAAAAATTATCTGCTTCTATATATATATATATATAATAAAAAAATAAAAAAATAAATAATAATATATTATTTATTTTTTTTGAAACAAAGGAGGCTCAACACATTAAAGTGGAGCAAATAAAAGAAAGAAGAAGACACATAACCAGCTACCAACAAATAAACCAACCCCTACTATCCCCAGTACTCTCATCCTCCCCCAGGATCACCACCACTCCATTCCGTGTAGCTCATCAACGTCCTTGTGTGTATGACCTCCAGGCTTGCTCTTGCATTCTTGAAGATTCGTGCATTCCGTTCCAACCAGATGTTCCAAATCACTGCAAAGAACACTGACATCCACATCTTCTTCCCCTGTTGTCTATTATGCATTCCATGCCAACTCTCAAACATTTCTTTAACAGTTCCGGGAATCACCCACTCCCTTCCTAGTAACCTCAGCCACTTGCACCACACCTGCCATGTTACCTCACACCTAAGGAATAAATGCTCAACAGATTCTAATTCCTTGGTACACAGTACACACATACTATCCCCAGAATGTTGACTCCTAGTTTAGTCAGCCGCTCCTTGGTGTTAACTCTACCCACTAGCACAAACCACCCAAAGAGCTCAATTCTCGGAGGGACGAAACCTTTCCAAATGGAACTCGTGAAGCTATAACTCGTTATCTCAGCTGATAATGTCTCCGCTTGTATAGCCTGGATCACAGAACTAGTAGAGAAAATACCTTTATTTTCAAACTTCCACACCACATTGTCCTCCCTACCTGATGACAACCTCACTGGCCTTAACCTCTCATGCAGTTGATTGACAAGCTCCAGCTCCCATTGGAACAGTGTCCTCCTCCATTGAAAATTCCAAATCCAATCAAGCCCATCCCAAAAACCACACTCCCCGATGACAAGTCCTTGCTGACTGGAAATAGAGTAGAGTCTCGGATGACTTCCTTTCAGAGTACCACCTTGAACCCAGTTATCTTCCCAAAATCGAGTCTGCATACCATTGCCTACTTCCATTGCCAGTCCACTTACCACTTTATCACGAATCCGCGGTTCTTTTATATTCAGCTGACATATGTCCTTCCAAGGACCACCCTTTACTGGTAAAGGCTGAGTTGCTAACATGACATCCGGGTTCAACTTATTACACGAACACACAATCTTCTTCCACAGCGGGCAATCCTCCTTTGAAAACCTCCACCACCACTTAAACAGAAGTGCTGTGTTTCTCAGCACTGCATCACCAACCCCCAATCCCCCAACCTTTTTTGGAGCCTGAACTATCTCCCACTTTACCATAGGTACCATAGTTCCCGTTCTCCCTGCACCACAAAAAGTTCCGTTGTAAAGCAATCAGCTTGTCCGCTACCGCCTTCGGCATCTTGTATAGACTAAGGTAGTAGATGGGGAGACTATTCAGCACCGATTTGATAAGGACCAGCTTACCTGATTTATTCAAAACCTTGGCTTTCCACAAACTCAGCTTCTGTTCCACCTTATCAATAATTGGTTTCCAAGTCTTCACCAAGTGCGGATTCGCACCTAGAGAAACTCCCAAGTATCTAACCGGTAGAGAAGCTTGTTGGCATCCCAGCAGTCCACATGCTTGATCAATCCATCCTTGCTCACAGTTCACCGATATCAGATTCGATTTATCAAAGTTAATGCTCAGCCCAGACATCAACTCAAAGCACCGTAACAGTCTCTTATAGTTTACAATTGTTTCAGTCTCCGGCGGGCAGAATAAAATAGTGTCATCTGCAAATTGTAGGTGTGACAGTTCAATAAGATCTCCCCCTACCAGCAGTGGAGCAATGCGGCCATTCCTCATAGCCTCCCCCAACATCCTATGCAGCACATCTACAACTAATACGAATAGCAATGGAGAAAGTGGGTCCCCTTGTCTTAGTCCCCTCTCCATCTTGAATGGCTTGGAAGGTGCCCCGTTTACCAAGACTGCCATGGTGGCCGTAGTAACACACTCCTTCACCCAGCTCCTCCATTTTTGGCCGAAGCCCATTTTCTGTAGCACAATGTCAACAAAATCCCATCTCACTTTGTCATAGGCCTTCTGAAAATCCAGTTTGATAATGACTGCTGACTTTTTCCGAGTCTTCAGCCAATGAACCGTCTCGCAGGCTATGAGTGCACCATCATGAATTTTCCTTCCCTTTACAAACGCAGTCTGAGTCTCTCCAACCAGTCCCGACATCACAGATCGCATCCTGTGCACCAACACTTTCGAAATCACTTTGTACACACACCCCACCATACTAATCGGCCTAAAATCCTTCACCTCCTTTGCACCTTCAAACTTTGGAGCTAGTGTCACCCACGTTACATTGACATCCTTTGGCAATTTCGCACTTTGGAAGAACCCCATTACCGCAGCAGTGAATTCCGGCCCAATGTCATCCCAGCATTTCTTTATGAAGTTCATGTTAAACCCATCACTCCCTGGGGCCTTGGAAGATTCGCAGTCCCACACAGCCTCCTTAATTTCCTCATCCGTCGGCATCACTTCTAAAGCTTCAGCCTCATCCCTATGGATACACTTTACTAACCCATCTCTGATTCCAATCCTCGGAACATATTCCTGTCGATATAAATCCTTGTAGAACTCTCTAATCGCACCTTTTATTCTCGCCTGATTCCGCACAAGTCTTCCATGTAACATCAGAGCATCAATCCTGTTATTCCGTCTTCTGGCCGAAGCAATGTTATGAAAGTATCTGGTATTCCTATCCATGTTTGCAGCATGCTTAGACCGAGACATCTGTTTCCAGTGCATTTCCTTTCTAATATACCATTTTGAACAAAAGCTCACAAGCGCCTTCCTTCTAGCCTCCGTTGTACCATCATAAACTCCATCACTGACTGAATTGTCCAGCTTGGTGAGCTCCTCCTCAAACCTCATGAGTCTCTTATGTTTTTAAATTTACCTTATGTTAGTTTTATATATGATTATAATATAAATTTTAAAATTTAATTTTATTTATTAAATTTTAATATATAATAGAAATGGAGTGGGACAGCGGATACTCTAAAAGCAAATTAAACTTTAGTTTTTTTATTATTTATGGATAAAAACGAGACATGTAGTATCTAGATTTCTATAATTAATTAAGCTTATGCTAATTAGATTGACACTAAAATAAATCATTTGGTAGAAGAAAATAAAACGATGAAACTGAAAAATAATTCATAATGATAAATTTTATGCATAATTTTATCGTTTATAATAATCTTTACTTTATTATTATGGTTGTGTTATGATTAATTTATAAAGAGAAGACAATTATAGATGAAGGTGAAAAAGTTTAAATATGAATGTGGAGACAGTTTTATTTATAAGATAAGGACAGGACTAATTATTCTAATATTTGAAGGAATTGTGAAAGTTTGGAATTAATTTCGAAGTAATCTAATATGGCGTATAAGAGATAAAAAAATCATTAAATTTTGGATAATTCATTGGATTTTAAAAATTACTAATTTTTAGTGAACTACCCCTTATTTAAATTGATGAGCACATAAAAGATGATATGCTGGATAGCTATGCTATAATTGATGGATGTTGGGATTGGGCGAAGATCTTTTGATCTGTTCTAAAAGAGGTTACTGACCTGATTCACACTATGAAAGTGTCTCACCCCTCTCTTGATCCAGACTCTATTTGTTGGCTACCAGACTCGCAAGATAAATTTTTTATCAAATCAGCCTACAATGCTATATATGTAGAAGATGATGAACCTATTCGGATTTATAAAACTTGTTGAAAAATTAGAGTTTTTCAAAGGTCGAGAACATTCTCTTGATTATTATGTCATAATCCCTTGCTAACTAATGTTAAGAGAAAAAATAGAGGATTTACAGACAACGAAAACTGTCCGAGATGCATTGATCACGAAGAAAGTTTGCTCTATGTGTTTAGGGACTGCCATTTTGCCAAAAACATTTGGATGAGCAGCTTGAATAGAAATTATCAGCACTATTTTTTTAGCCAAACTCTCCAAGACGGGTTATATGAAAATCTGAACAGAATCTCTCTATTTAATAGTAACACTTTATGGCCTACTTTTTTCTTTGCCACCTGCAACATAATTTGGAGAAGGAAGAACGACTTGATTTTTAAACAAGAGAACACTCCATACCAACAAGTTACTCAGAAAATTAAAGTAATAGCTAAAAATTATCCTGATATTCTTGCTCTTACTGAAAGGAGTAGTGACATCTTCTAAGCTTCACGCTCTGTTCTGATCGGATGAAAATTGCCAGACAAAGGATGGTACAAGGTTAATGTCGACGGCTCAGTTCTTCAAGCAAGGGATTTGGATGCGTGTGGCGGGCTAATTAAAGATTCTAACAGCATAGTTGTAGTAGGATTCATGATGAATATTAGGGAAGTCACTATTACAGCTGCAGAGTTATGGGCCATATATTTAAGTTTCAAGATTGTCATTGAAATGAATTTCAAAAAGGTAAGGATGGAGATAGATTCTACCTGTGCAATGAAGCTGCTGTAGAATAGCTCAAGCCCCACTCCATGGTTGCACCTCCCTTATTCGGGCCATTAAAGATCTCCAAGCCAACCACAAAAATTTCAGTGTCAGCTATATTTTCAAAGAGACCAACTTTAGTGCAGATGTTCTGGCGAAGCACGCCCACAATCTCCCGGTGGGTGTTGATCATTTCATCACTCCACCCTCTTTTCTTGTCTTCTGGATAGTGATAAAAAAAAAGTCATGTTTGCTATAATTTGAACAGCTTAGTTTGTTTTTGTTTTGGGCCTGGAGCCCCTATTTTATCAAAAAAAAAAAGAGAACACAATAGTATTTAGAGCCCACGTTTTAAAAATAGAAAAGTTTTTTTTAAGAGCCATATTACGCATGTTTAGTGCTATTTTTAAAAAATACTTTTAACTTTTCGATAAATTTTTTTTATTGTCTAAACATGCAAAGAAACAAAGCAAACACTATCTTATATGCGAGTGGATGATTTGCTGGAGATCAACACAAGGCTCAGACCAAATAACATTATTAGAGTTAACTCTTGGCATCATATCTAGCCATCCAATCCGCAACTCTATCTGCTTTTCGAGACACCCACTCAACGTGAACAAGCCAATGACACCCACTTGTAAGATCATGCATGATAGACAGAATGTCAAGGAAATCCGTTTCACATATAATATCCCTCAAACCGTAATTCTAAGCTGAAACCAACCCCCTCCAAATAGCAAATAATTCACATCTGGTAATCGACCAGGGGAATGCTTTCAGAGCAGCACGAGATCCAACCTCCCTTAGAATCTTTAATAATACACTCGAACCCTGATAAATTTGAATCCAGATACAAGTTTGCATCACAATTAACTTTAAAATTGCTACTTGCCAATGGTTCCCAACATATGTGGTTTTGGAGAGACCTAAAGACATTGTTTCTATTTCTGTAAACTTGTAAGTCTTTGGCGATAATTCTGACCAAGTCCACAACCTTGTGGTCTGTCCAAGGGTTGTACCTATGTCATTGTACCTATGACTCCATTGAATATGTCATTGTACCTATGTCTCCATACCCACCAAAATTTTACACCAAAAGACGCATCATTGTCAGCCAAGACCTTCTGAAACCACTCTTTAAGAGCAGTACCAGTCGTCGAGTCAAGGATACTAGGATCAAACATATGCTAAATTGCCTTTAATCGTTCACAGTCTCTAAGGCAATGCTCCATTATTTCCCGACAAGTTAATTTAAAACTTTTGAAGAAATAGAAAAATATAACTTTTCTTCTTCTTAAAAGTTAGTGTATCATTTCTATTAAAAAAATTTTGACTTCAAAATAAACAAGATCATTGTGCTACTTTTATTTTTGGTTTTGTGAAAAATATTTTCTGTTTTTGCTATAAATATTGGCCCTCTACCATTATTTTTACGCAATGTTTCATCTGTTAGAAATACTGGCCTTTCACCACTATTTTTACGTAATGTTTCATCTGTTGAAAGTACTGATCTTCTATCACCATTTTTACACAATGTTCTATTTAAACCACTTGCTGTGTATGTCTCTTCTAAATATTTTTTTTATCATTCTACCATTCTATTTTTATTATTAAATTTATATTTAATATTGTGTGTGACATAAAATCTCAGTTTCAATTCTATTTATTTTTTACGTGTGATTTTATTTTTATATACTTTGTAATTTTTTTTATAGTTGTTATAGCATGTTTTTTACCCTAATAAAAGAGGAAAGAGTTCAAGCACTAGAAAAAATAAAACTAATAAGAAAGTAAATAAAGAATCAATTGTCTAATCAACTGTAATCTTAGTGGCTGGTTAGATTATGTAAAATCAACCTTCAGTGTTATATAGTATTTGTTATTATCGTTATTTTAATATCTATTCTTTTGTATAAAAAAATTGTATTTTTTGAATTATTTATCTAAATATTATAACTTTAAAATAAATAATTTTATAATTAAAAATTTAAATATAAAATAACTTATTTATAAACTATTATTAATAAAAAATTTTATATTTTAAAATTATTTTTCAAAAAAATTTATTTAAGCGGTTTATTCTCAACGACAATGCAAGTCAAATTACTTTAGTGTTTCAAATTTTGTTTCATAGATATGCGTGGACCAAGAATGATTTTCCCATTCTTGATTTTTTAGCTTGTCTTTGTGCATAAAACCAAAATTAGAACTCATCAAGTCTTCTGTGTTTAGAGTAATGTCGTTGTTAAGGATTACGTAATACGTATATACGCACACTTTAATAGATTGTCGTAATTATTACTTATTATGATCATATATCAACGTGTATTCAATTTTAATTATTATTGATTTATATTCTTAAAATAAGTTGAAAAATAAATTATATTATTTTAATTTATCAATACAAAAAATATCTCAAATATTTTTTATAATTAAAAAAGAATAAAAATATATATATACATGTCTAACAAAAAGTTAAACTTAATGTGTTCATGTATTTCCTGTTGTGTATGTCCACATGGAATGTTAGTACTAGAAGATGCAGTTTTATAGTTTGTTCTTTAAATTTCTAATTTAAAATAGAAAAAACAAGAAATAGAGAATACAAAGTGATATAGAATATCCATTGTTTGTCGAATGGTTGAAACATGTTATCATCTAATTATATTATTTTAGAAACATATTTCACAAGCTGGAATAGCTCAGTTGGTTAGAGCGTGTGGCTGTTAACCACAAGGTCGGAGGTTCAAGCCCTCCTTCTAGCGATTTTACAATGATTTTATTATTTTATGAATTATAACATTTACTATTTAAGTAATAAATAAGTTCTAATAATAATGATATGTTCATCATGGCATTTTGCACAGACTATGTTACATCATTATTATATTCTGGATATGTCTAAAATGAGTCCCATTATTTGTGTACATTAGATTTCGTTAAATAAAATTCAAAAGATGTTATAAAAGAAAAATATTAATAGATTTTATAAATGTAAAATATATTAATATATATATAAATATATTTTAATATAAAATATTTTAAAAATAACAAATGTAATTTTTTATTTTAAAATAAATAAATATAAAATATATAAATACATATAAAAATATTTTTTTATTTATTAAGGTTAATTATTATACAGTATTATTTGTAATTACATAATATAAAATAATTAAATTATTCATAAAAAAGTTAAAAATATTGTAATAGTTAATTTTGTTAAAAATACATTGTTGTATAATACAATTGTTTTAACCAAATACTTGTAAATATGTATTTTATTTAAAATACATAATACATAAAAATATTAATTTTTTTATTTTTTTACACTTTTCAGCAAACGTTTTAAAATTTCTTTATTCATACTCTTAAAAATAAAAATAAAAAACATTATTTTCACTTTTTTAAATAAGGATAAAAATTTATTTTTACATAATAAACAAAATTTATAGAATGACATAAAAATATATAATTATAATTAATATTTTTATATAATTAAATATATGTTCACTTATTTTTTTTATTTGTTATAAATGAAATCTAATAAACATAAATATTGTATACACTATACAAAATATAATATAATATATATATATATATATATCTATCGTAAGTGTACATAATATTTAAAAAATAATGTTGTTTATTTATTTTTTTTAAGAATGTAAATAAAAAATTTAAAAATGTTTGTTTTAAATTGTAAAAAATAAAAAAATCAACATTTTTATATGTTATATATAATATTTTAAAACATATATTAATATCAAAGTATATAGATTTTCTTTTCTTAACAATGTCATAGTGGTGGTGTCCATTATTACAAAAGCCTGGAACAAAAAGAATAGAATAGACTAGAATAAAGTATCGTTTTTGTCCTCAACATTTGTGATAAGTTTTAAAATTGTCTCTAACGTTCAATCGTCTTATTTAAGTTCCTGATGTTTTAAAATTAACTCAATATTGTCCTGTTATTAGGGATCCATTAACGACAGAATTGACGGCGAGATAAAATTGAGATAATTTTAAAACGTTAGGGACTTAAATAGGACGAAAACGTTGGGGACAAAAATAATACATAGAAATAAATTTTAATTTTATCCTTCAATAATATCAATTTTTTACTATACATAGTATTTAATTATTTTTTAATCACATCTAAGTAAATTACACTTAATCACATTATTTTCATTCTAAATAACTTATTTTTTATAATTTTACTGTTAAAGATTTTTAGTTATCATGAAATATTTATAGAATGACTAGTATATAAACTTGCGAAAAAGAAAAAAAATAATATATATATAATAAAATATAAATTATACCTTTTATCTCTAATATATCAAAATTTTTTAAAATTATAAAAAATAAATTTATATTTATATTTTATAAAAAATAGCATATTTAATACACATAAAATAATTAGGCTTATTTTAGATATGTGAGTAGCGAGTACTTATAGTATTGGAAACATTTCAAGTGCACCAGAGAGCACCGGTGCACCAGTTGTTTTAACCGTTGATTTTAATTAATATATATTATATATATTTTTTATAATTCAGATCAACGGTTAAAACAACTGGTACACCGGTATTCCCGGTACACTTGAAATGCTTCCTATAGTATTTTCATTAGATAGCGTTTGGTTTCATTTTTTATTTTATAGAATAATTAATAATTAGTTAATTATTACGCTGAGATTGTTTTGTTACTTATCATTAATTATTAATTCATATGTTTCATGGGGTGCAGATGGGTCACTATCTAGGCGTGTCAAACTTGGCTACACAAGTCTACCAGAGTCAAGGCCGGACAAGAGTCTTCTAGAAAAATGTTTAAATAATGTACACGTCAATAATAATAATAATAATAATAATAATAATAATAATAATAATAATAATCTCATAACAAAAAGATTGTGGCTACAAAAAAATGACTAGATTATATCTTTCTCCGTAGCATCCATTCTATATACATATACATATATGCATATATTAATACTTGAATTCTCTTACCATATATCTATACCTCTATCCCTTTTTATAATGGAAGATTGAAGTTTTGTAGCCATTTTTTGGTGTTTCTAAATCAAATTAAAAAAAGGCTTTATTTTCATAAAAAAAAATCCCGCACTCACATTCTGTACAATACTTAGTTATTAACTGTGGTAAATAATTAATTAACTTATTTATATTTACATTTTTATCTTCTTAATTTTATTTATTATCTAAAAAAATAATAAAAAATTAATTTTAAATTTATACTAATAATAACAAAAATTATGGATTGGTAAACACGTAATATATAAATATATTGTTCCTCTTCATAGGACCTACATAGGGCTATATAGAAGCTGCACTGCAATTTCCTCATATCCCATTGTCTTCTTTGGCCAACTTTTTTTGTTACAACTGCAAAGGATCATGATCAAAACAATTGACTTAAAAGGTGAATGCTTTTAATAATATACTAAATAAAGATTAAAGGAAGAAAAAAAATTTTAAATATGGAAATTCTATTTTATTAAAAAGAAAATTAAAACAAAATTAAATGAAATATTCTTTTAAGACATATTAAACTACTTTTTCACAAATATCGTATTAGTACATAAATTTAGTCCAACAAAATATATAAATTTAGTTATAATTTTAATTTATATATTTTAATTTTATTCTTTATAATTTTAAATAAAAAAAATACACAATACAATGTTCTTTACCTTTACATATTCTTTAAGACATATGTTTGAAATAGTGCAAGAAGGCCATAGAGCTAAAGGCAATAATAATAATAATAATTTTTACCTATGTATGTTTAGATGTGATTGTACGTGCATGATGAATTAAACTCTGCATATATACATAGAAAGCTGGAATGAATCCCAAAAACATCATAGAAAACTACGAGTATTGAGGATGTTGGATATGTAGAAGCTAAGACATGTATCCACCAATATGTTTCGAGAAATGACCAGCCTGCGTGACTCCCTTCATGCCATATAAGACGTTTGTTAATCTTTTCTTAACAAACTAACTTACATGGCATTCAGGGAGCCAGGCAGACACATAATTCGAATATTTCAGCGATTTCAATTACTTATGAATCACAACATCTTCACCACAATTTGCACCATCAAAACAACACACAGCAATAATCGATAAACACAAGACAAATAGATGGAGCATATGAATAGATAGATAGAACAACTTTGATATATCTGAAATGAATTTTTTTGTTGATGAAATTGGTAGTTGTGTAGAATGAAAGAGGGGTGTAGAAGATGGTATATAAAGAGAGAAGTTGAAGGAGAAAGGAGTGGAGAGAGAGAGAGAGAGAGAATAGAAAATCCATGAAAAGGAGAAAAAGAGAAGGAAGACATTGGGGACCAAGTTGCAAAGGCGGCAGCCAAAGAGAGAAAGGGTTTGATAATTGATTTGTAAAGCCAAAATGGTTCCATCACAAAGTGCCAAAGCCTTCCCTGGGTTTTGCAGGTACCCCATTTTGGATTTTCTTCCCTTGGAAAATGTGACCCCCCCCCCCCCCCCCCCCCAACAAACAAATTCCTCGTTTCAAATTTCCCATCACATTTTCCAACTTTTTCTCTTTACACTTTTATCAACTTAAATGTACAAATACTCTATGTGGTGATCCGGGTAGAAACTCAGCTACCGTCGAATTTACGTGAAATTAATAGTTAAGAGCCGTCAAATAATTTAATTGATTCACGTGAAATTGACTGCACCTGAATTTTCACCATAATGTATATATGTGTGTGTTTTTTTTTTAATTAATACGTGTACTAAAAAATACATGTTAAGATCATTAAGAAAAAAATTATAGAAAATTTTAAAAGATAGATTTTTAATATATTTATTTTATATATTATAAAGTAAAATGTTCAAAAATTTTATTTATTATAATTGGTTGTGAAGCTACACAATGTACGATGTAATTGATGGTTTTATTCAACCAATAACATCATTTTTAGTACTTGATGAATGAAATTATCATCTTGAGTAACTACGGCATTTATAATAGACTTGGTACTTCTCTTTAGGGTTTTGTTTGTAAAACTGAAAAACTTTTATGAAAGAGATATAAAATTTATTTTTTTTAAATGTATTTATAAACTTTTCTTTGTTGAAAGTTGAAACTCCTTTTGTTTTGGCACACCCATATTGTAGGCATGCTTTAATGCATTGTGTGATTCCATTGGTTATAATATATAACCCTAGCTATCTTATTAGCAAAAACTATTATATTAATTAATTAATTAATTAATTAAAGGGGTGAATGAGTACTTATGCTGTGTGATATTCAAATATATATAAGATGAGGCGAAGAACAGTGAATAAGACAAGGCCAGAGTTGCAATGTGGCATTGGGTGAGTTTGATGGTTTCTACGAAGAAAAAGCTCAAAGGTAGATCCAAGTATGGACAAAATTTAATTTGAATTAAAGTATTAAACATATATATCGCATTATTCATGAATACTATACTCACTCCATCAACATCAAACATTGAATGTGTTAAAAATTTTTGTGCAGTGTCCATCAATGTTGAATTTAACTAGCTCTACCTACGTTCCGTAATTCCTTTAACTATATTACTGATCATATAATAATATAAATTCCTGTAGTATGATGTGAGAGACTACTATATATGGCTTTTATTTCTGTTCTTTTTTCTAACCAAAATAATGTATGTCTCCACAAGATATATATATAATTAATTTTGATGATATCATTCTATATATTATTTTTTGTATTTTTTATTTATACAAAGTTTATAAAAAAATAGCATTATCAAACTTTTATATACTTTTATAAAATATATAATATATAATTTCATGCATGTATTATATTACAAATTTTGCTATTAATAACTCCAAGCTTTGAAACTTTCATCATTATATATTAACTGTGATGAAACTTTGCATTGTTGTTACTCTCAACTTTGAATTGAAGCAGCCTCTTGCTATGCATATATATTTATAATTATGAGCTAATAATTATGCATAATACTTAATTAATATAGTAATTGTTAAGAAATTACTTATTCCAAAAATTAAATTGTCTTGTGCTATTTTTTCATTTATAGAGTTTACCAATATTCTAATTCTTTTAGTCTTTTAGGTTTTTCGAAGATAGAAGTCTAATATTATGTTATAAAATTATTCATTCTAAAAATTTAAATTGATAAAAAAAGATAATATAAATAATTATATTTTTAATATTAATTAAGTAATTAAGTGGAAATGACTTGGTCTTGTGATCCCTAGAGGTTAGATGCATTGGAAAGTGAAAAAAAAATAAAAAAATAAAAAAAATAAAACAAATATGTGTAGCTGTCCACACGGAAATGACATTGTTGAATTTGACTCATTTTACTGTGGCCCCAAGGATAACATGCAAAGACTTTTTGAAATTTTAGTTGCTACTAAATAGTAAATACCAAAAGTTTAAGTAAATTTAGTCTCTGTCTAGAGACATATCTGAATGTTTTTTGAGTATTTATTAAAATAATTCTTAGTATTGAGAGTAAAAGTCAAAATTGAATTTTTGTGAAATTTAATAACTTAATTGATTTTTGTTTTTATTTTCAGTATTTTTTATTTTTGGTATTTATGAAAAAAAAAACTGAAAATGTTGACAAATATAAAAAAAATTGTTTTCACTATTATACTGTCAATTTTTTTTATCACAGTACCTTAAAAATAAAAATATTAAAAACAAAAGTGAAAGTAAAAGCACAAATCAGTCAGACTCTAAGTCTTTTTTATTGAATGTATTAACCATCTTCGGTTGTGTATGTTAGTGCAAGGATGAACGAGGCCTGGTTATTAAAATTAAAAAGAAAAAATTATTGGGACCACTAATCCATTGGTTTGTTGTTTTGTGTTGTGAAAGGAATTAATTACTATCCACCACATGGTTGATTGGACCGGCAAATCTCCCCTTTTGTTAAATTGGATTAATCAATTAAACTTGTGATTAAATTGTTAATAGATAAATATGAACAGATAACATAACAGTTCATACCTAGAGTACAACCGAAAGGTTATTGATTGGGACCATTATTATCGTGTGTGTGTATATATATATATATACACTAACCATTTTCATTCATAAACATAGTACAATGATATTTACAAATGGCAGAGCAAAAATATATTAAATCTACATCTAGATCATCACAATATTGTAAAGGAGTTAAAGGTTGAAAAGGTCAAAGAGTCGTTTAGGTGATTAGTTATAATGATAGCTCAACAATGCAATGGTTGATCAGGTTACAATAAAAGAAATTGGACCAGTTTATGAAATTGGATCAGTGGAAACAATAGAGTCTAAACTAATGAGAACTAGAAAATTTTATCTTAAATGAAAGACTTTGTTAGTAAGTGAAAGGTATGAAACAGGGAATTAATTTTCAAAGGTGAGTTGGAGAATTAGTTAAAAGAGTTTTATAGAGGAAAAAAAAAAAACAATTCTGCTACGTAAAAAATGTATTGTGAGATTGTTCTTGAGAAATTCATTTCTGACTCGTAAAGGGAATTAACTTTCACGATTTTTATTCCATCTATTTTCTTTCGGTAATAATAAAATATTCAATTCTTCTTCTACAATCTTACTCATTACATTATGTACTATTATGCATTAGTCATTGTGTTGTTCTATCATTGGTGTTCTTGTTGAGAGTGAGCATGGCTTTCGATGAACTCTGGTAGTAAGAAATTGTTGCTTTACAACAGAATCATGTGGAGGTTGCAAGTCACATCTCCATGTCGCGCATGGATGGACTAGAGGGTTCTATGAGAGAAATCTGAAGCATGCTCTCTGACGCACTTAAGCTGAAGCAGGTAGTCTCAATCTGTGATGAAGGCTTTTTATACCCTCGACACCAACAATAATTATACCAACCTAGAGGTACAAAAGTTGATTTATCCGTTTTTATAGTGATAGTAATGTGGATGATTGGGTTTTTAAAGTAAAAGAGTATTTTAAATAGTTTGTTGTATCTATGGAGATGAGACTTAGAATGATTTTCTTCCATTTGTTTCGAATTGTTTATGCTTGGTATCGTTGGGGGTCAATAATAACATTGCATGTACTTGAGAGTCCTTTTTGGATTTATTACTTGTCAGGTTTGGACAAAATTAGTACTATGATCCTAAAGCTGCCCTCAAAGAGTTGAAGCAAACTGGTACTGTAGCCGAATATTGAGGACAGTTTGAAGATCTTACCAATACTCAGTGAGGATTGGGTGGTTTTCTTATTCATTGTTGGCCTTCAAGAGTACCTGAAATGCGAATTATTATTTGCTAAACCAACATAGTATATTCATGTAGTTTCATTAGCAAATATATATGAGCAGAAGTATGCAGCCAATTCAAATAAAAAATCTATTACTCACACGTTACCAAACCTCATCAAACCTATCCAAACTAGCTCCAACAACCCCTCCTTGAACCGATACCCGACAAACAAGCCATACAACTTCATCCCCGTTTTTTTCTCCCACACACAGCTACATACTAATACTAAAATCCTACATCAAACTCCTCTTTTAAGAAACTGTCAGCTATTGAAATTAAGATGAAGAGAGACAAGGGCCTCTGTTACCATTGTGAGGAGAAGCAGTCACAAAGACATAAATATAAAACTTCTTGTTACTTGTTGATTGGAGAGGAAGAAATGCACAAGATCCTAAAAGAATCAGAACCTGAATTGATTCAAACCCCGGGAGCGGAGGCATCGAGTGTAGTGGATGCTGTTTAACTGAAAATTAGTTTTAATGCCATGGTAGGTCAATACTAGCCCACCACCTTTCGCATAAAGAGCATGTATAATGGGCAGCCGGTTATGGTGTTGGTTGACGGGGGAAGTTCCCATAATTTGGTGAAAGCAAGTGTGGTAGAGAGATTCTACTTTCCGATTCAGTAGACCACACCACTCCAGGTTCTAGTAGGCAATAGAGATGTGATTAGTTGTAAGGCGTATTGCAAGAATATTCCATTGATAATGCAGAGATACCAATTCTCCATTAGTACTTTTGTGTTGGATCTCCAAGGGGCGGATATAGTTCTCAGAGTTCAATGGTTGATGTGCCTAGGCTGTGTCACCACACATTATGGATTGTTTACTATAGAATTTGTGGTGATTAACATCGCGGTAAAGTTACAAGGTGAATGGTTGCTTCAAGTTGACACTATGAGTAACAAAATTTTCAAAAGATGCTTTCATCGATATCGGAGGTTGTCACCACTCTCTACCATCTTAAGGTGGTGATGGAGGACAAAGAAGGAGACACTCTAGTGCAGCCAGAACTATAACAAGTTTTAGAGGAGTTTGGAGGATTTTTTGACGAACCAACCCAGCTACCACCCAACCGAGACATAGACCCTACTATTACTCTAATGCGGGGGTCACAACTAGTGTGTGTTTGGCCTTATCAATACCGTCATTTTCAGAAGGAGGAAATTGATCGTTTGGTGACATAGATGCTCGAATCAGGGGTAATCCGGGAGAGTCAGAGTGCGTTTTTCATCCCTATTTTCCTAGTTAAGAAGAAGGACGAGAGCTAGAGATTATGTGTTGATTATAGAGCATTAAACGCTATTATAATTCAGGATAAGTTTTTCATTCCAACCATTGATGAGATACTTGATGAACTCTTTGGTGTGGAGTGCTTCTAAAATTGATTTGAGATCTAGTTACCATCAAATCCGAATGAATGAGAATTCAGTTCACATGATAGCTTTTCGCACTCACCAAGGGCATTATGAGTTTGTAGTTATCCCTTTGGTCTCACTAATGCCCCTTCGACCTTTCAGGCTACTATGAATAAGGTTTTTTTAGCCTTACTTACGAAAGTTTGTTGCTATTTTATTCGATGACATTCTTGTCTATAGAAAGACTTCGGAGGACCACTTGCGCTATCTCGGACTAATCCTCACTGTCCTATCCTAGCACCAGTTGTTCGCTAAGGGATCAAAGTGCCTTTTTGGTCAAAGAAAATAGAGTATTTGGGCCATATCGTTAGGGCAGATGGCATGAAAGTTGACCCATCTAAAATAGAAGCAATTCAAGTATGGCCAAAGCCAAATTCTCTCAAACAACTTAGGAGCTTTCTTGGATTAACGGGGTATTATCATAAGTTTGTGGCTAACTATACCCAAATTGCTCATTCCTTGACCGAGTTACTCAAGAAAAATAATTTTTATTGGGGCGAAGAGGCGGATAGAGCCTTCGAGCAGCTGAATGCTGTCATGATTCATGCCCCAGTCCTAGCGTTACCAAAATTTTCTATGCCTTTTACAGTAGAGGCAGATGCATCCCATAAGGGCATTGGTGCAGTGTTAATGCAGAACAGACATCCCCTAGCCTATTTTAGTAAGAAAATGAACCAAAGAATGAGTCTTGCTTCGGCTTATATCAGGAAACTTTATGCAATTATGCAAGCGGTGGCCAAGTGGCACCACTATTTATTGGGAAAAAAGTTTATTATAAAAACTGACCCATTAGGGTTTAAAGGAACTCATGTCACATGTGATTTTGACACTAGAGTAACAATACTATGTGGCAAAGTTGTTGGGCTATGAGTTTGATTTTGAATACAGCACTGGCAGACTGAATCAGGTCACTGGTGCTAGGAGTGGCAAGCGGGCCTAAATCCGCCAGGCCGGCCCACATAACCCACCAAAAAAGGCAGGCTGGGCTGGAAATTTGGGACCGCTGAAAGACAAAAGCCCGCCTAACCCAAACCGCTTAAACCGTGGATTTTGGCGGGGCGGGGCGGGCTTTCCCGGCGCGCTGAGGCATTTTTTTTAAAGGCTGAACCCATGAACCCAGACCCAGAACCCATGAACTCACCCACCCAGACCCGACCCAACCCAATCCCCATTCCCCAGCGAAAACCTAATGAATCCCTAACTTCCAGATTTGCAGTTGCAGCTTCCTCGTCTCTAGTCTCCTCGACGGCTCGATCTCAATCCTCAATTCCTCACCGTCACTCTCAGTCTCTCACTCGGTCATCCGCAACAGTCAACACAGAGGCTTCAGCCTTCAGCTTCTCCAGTCTCCAGTGTTCAGCCTTCAGCTTCATCCCCAAGGTCTTCAATCCTCACCGTCATTCTCAGTCTCTCACACGGTCACACCTCACACCCGCCGTCTCGCACTTCCATCGACCTCAGCTCGCACTTCAGAGTTCCGTCCTCACCACTGACGCTCGCTGAGTTGCAGTCACTGAGTCACCGTCGATTGTCGGTCGTCGTGGCCTACTGACCGTCGTCGCTGCTAGTCTCGGTCCTGGGCTCATGGGTCTTGTCCTCTCGCTGCTGGTCTCGCTCTCTGGGACTCTGGGTCTCCTTGTTTATCTTCATCGCTGCGACACGGCTACTCCTCGCCTCCTCTGTCCTAGTCCTCGCCTCCTCTGGTTAGTTTTCTGGCTTAGGGTTTGAGATTCATCAAATTAGGTTTATTTGTTGTGTTTTGTGCTGTTTGATATAGGTAAATTAGGGTTGATATTTGGTTGAGTTTTGAATATGGTTGATATTTGGTTAAATCTGATTATGGTTGAGTTTTGATTATGGTTGATAATGGTTGATATTTGGTTAAATCTGATGCAGATTCAAAAATTATTTCCTGTTTTTTATGTTGTTTGATAATGGTTGAGTTTTGATTATTGTTGATAATGGTTGATATTTGGTTGAATACTTGAATCTGATGCGGATTCAGAAATTGTTTCCTATTTTTTATGTTGTTTTATAATGGTTGAGTTTTTATTATGGTTGATAATGGTTGATATTTGGTTGAATACTTGAATCTGATGCGGATTCAGAAATTGTTTGCTGTTTTTTGTGTGGTTTGCTAATGGTTGATGAACCTAGTTCATTGGTGCACGAAATTGCAATCACACTTTTGCAATCCCGCACAACTAACCAGCAAGTGCACTGGGTCGTCCAAGTAATACCTTACGTGAGTAAGGGTCGATCCCACGGAGATTGTCGGCTTGAAGCAAGCTATGGTTATCTTGTAACTCTTAGTCAGGATATCAATAATTCTCAGGTTTAATTGTGAAAAGTGGAAGAACATGAAATAATTACTTGTTTTGCAGTAATGGAGAACAGGTTGAGGTTTTGGAGATGCTCTATCTTCTGAATCTCTGCTTTCCTATTGTCTTCTTCTTCAAGCACGCAAGACTCCTTCCATGGCAAAGCTGTATGTAGGGTTCCACCGTTGTCAATGGCTACCTCCCATCCTCTCAGTAAAAATGTTCAACGCGCTCTGTCAAAGCACGGCTAATCATCTGTCGGTTCTCAATCAGGTTGGAATAGAATCCAGTGATTCTTTTGCGTCTGTCATTAACGCCCAGCCTTCGGGAGTTTGAAGCTCGTCACAGTCATTCAATCCTTGAATCCTACTCAGAATACCACAGACAAGGTTTAGACCTTCCGGATTCTCTTGAATGCCGCCATCAATTCTAGCTTATACCACGAAGATTCTGATTAAGGAATCCAAGAGATATCTACTCAATCTAAGGTAGAACGGAGGTGGTTGTCAGACACATGTTCATAGATGAGAATGATGATGAGTGTCACGGATCATCACATTCTTCAGGTTTAGGAACAAGTGATATCTTAGAATAGAAGCAAGCGTGATTGAATGAAAAACAATAGTAATTGCATTAATCCATCAAGACACAGCAGAGCTCCTCACCCCCAACTATGAGAAACGTGTAAAGTGTCATGAGGTGAAGATACAATGTCAAAAGATCCTATTAATAGTGAACTAGTAACCTAGGGTATACAGAAATGAGTAAATGACGTAAAAATCCACTTCCGGGGTCCACTTGGTGTGTGCTTGGGCTGAGCATAAAAGCTTTTATGTGTAGAGACTTTTTTTGGAGTTAAACGTCAGCTTTTATGCCAGTTTGGGCGTTTAACTCCAATTTTTGTGCCAGTTCCGGCGTTAAACGCTGGGAATTCTGAAGCTGATTTGCAACGCCGGTTTGGGCCATCAAATCTCGGGCAAAGTATGGACTATTATACATTGCTGGAAAGCCCAGGATGTCTACTTTCCAACGCAATTAAGAGCGCGCCAATTGGGCTTCTGTAGCTCTAGAAAATCCACTTCGAGTGCAGAAAGGTCAGAATCCAACAGCATCTGCAGTCCTTTTCAGCCTCTGAATCAGATTTTTGCTCAGGTTCCTCAATTTCACCCAGAAAATACCTGAAATCACAGAAAAACACACAAACTCATAGTAAAGCCCAGAAAAGTAAATTTTAAATAAAAACTAATAAAAACATACTAAAAACTAACTAAAATATACTAAAAACATACTAAAAATAGTGCCAAAAAGCGTATAAATTATCCGCTCATCACAACACCAAACTTAAATTGTTGCTTGTCCCCAAGCAACTAAAAATCAAATAGGATAAAAAGAAGAGAACATACTATAGACTCCAAAATATCAATGAAACTTAGCTCCAATTAGATGAGCGGGACTAGTAGCTTTTTGCTTCTGAACAGTTTTGGCATCTCACTTTATCCTTTGAAGTTTAGAATGATTGGCATCTATAGGAACTCAGAATTCAGATAGTGTTATTGATTCTCCTAGTTAAGTATGATGATTCTTAAACATAGCTACTTTATGAGTCTTGGCTGTAGCCCAAAGCACTCTGTCTTCCAGTATTACCACCGGATACATACATGCCACAGACACATAACTGGGTGAACCTTTTTAGATTGTGACTCAGCTTTGCTAGAGTCCCCAATTAGAGGTGTCCAGGGTTCTTAAGCACACTCTTTTTACCTTGGATCACTTTTTATTTCTACCCTTGCCTTTTGGTTTAAAGGGCTATTGGCTTTTTCTACTTGCTTTTTCTTCTTCTCTTCTTTTTTTTTCTTTTTTTTTATTTTTACTATTTTTTTTTGCTTTTTCTTGCTTCAAGAATCAATTTGATGATTTTTTTAGATCCTCAATAACATTTCTCCTTTTCCATCATTCTTTCAAGAGCCAACAAATTTAACATTCTTTAAACAACAAATTCAAAAGACATATGCACTGTTCAAGCATTCATTCAGAAAACAAAAAGTATTGTCACCACATCAAACTAATTCAACTAGTTTCAGAGATAAATTCGAAATCCTGTACTTCTTGTTCTTTTGTAATAAAAACATTTTTCATTTAAGAAAGGTGATGGATTTATAGGACATTCATAGCTTTAAGGCATAGACACTAAGATACTAATGATCATGTAATAAGACACAAACATAGATAAACATAAGCATAAAAATTCGAAAAATAGAAAATAAAGAACAAGGAGATTAAAGAACGGGTCCACCTTAGTGACGGCGGCTTGTGCTTGAGCTCCTCAATGTCTCTTCCTTGCCTTTGTTGCTCCTCTCTCATGATTCTATGATCTTCTTTAATTTCATGGAGGAGGATGGAATGTTCTTGGTGCTCCACCCTTAGTTGTCCCATGTTGGAACTCAATTTTCCTAGGGAGGTGTTGATTTGCTCCCAATAGTTTTGTGGAGGAAAGTGCATCCCTTGAGATGAATCTCTCCATCTCCCATGGCTTGGAGGTGGAAGCTTTTGCCTTCCCTTTCCTCTTTCTAGAGGTTTCTCCGGTCTTAGGTGCCATAAATGGTTATGGAGAAACAAAAAGCAACGCTTGTACCACACCAAACTTAGAAGGTTTGCTCGTCCTCGAGCAAAAGAAGAAAGAAGAGAGAGAGTGGTGGGGTAGGTGGGGATCCTGTGGGGTCCACAGATCCTGAGGTGTCAAGGATAATTCATCCCTGCACCAAGTAGCGAGCAAAAATGCTCCTTCTGCCAATCCTGGCGTTAAATGCCGGGCTGGTGCCCATTCCTGGCGTTTAACGCCAGTCTGGTGCCCCTTTCTGGCGTTAAACGCCCAGAATGGTGCCAGACTAGGCGTTAAACGCCCATTTGCTGCCCTTACTGGCGTTTAAACGCCAGCAAGTTTTCCTCCAGGGTGTGCTATTTTTCTTTCTGTTTTTCATTCTGCTTCTGCTTTTTCAATTGATTTTGTGACTTCCCATGATCATCAACCTATAGAAAACATAAAATAACAAAGGAAAATAATAAAAATAACATTAGGTTGCCTCCCAACAAGCGCTTCTTTAATGTCAGTAGCTTGACAGTGGGCTCTCATGGAGCCTCACAGATGTTCAGAGCAATGTTGGAACCTCCCAACACCAAACTTAAAGTTTGAATGTGGGGGTTCAACACCAAACTTAGAAGTTGGTTGTGGCCTCCCAACACCAAACTTAGAGTTTGACTGTGGGGGCTCTGTTTGACTCTGTTTTGAGAGAAGCTCTTCATGCTTCCTCTCCATGGTTACAGAAGGAAAACCTTGAGTCTTATAGTTTGCACTGTCTGCAAGCCACGGAGCTTCCTGAATAGCAAACAATTGCTCATCCGGAAAGGTTCAGAGATCTCAGTAGGAGGGAGGGATGCTCTTGCTACTGGTTCTATCCTGGACAGGTGATCAGCTACTTGATTCTCTGCCCCTTTTCTGTCTCTTATTTCTATATCAAACTCTTGCAGAAGCAACACCCATCTTATGAGCCTGGGTTTTGAATCCTGCTTTGTGAGTAGATATTTAAGAGCAGCATGGTCAGTGTACACAATCACTTTTGATCATACTAAATAAGATCTGAACTTGTCAATGGCATAAACCACTGCAAGTAACTCCTTTTCTGTGGTTGTGTAGTTCTTCTGTGCATCATTTAGAATACGGCTGCCGTAATAAATGACGTGCAGAAGCTTACCATGCCTTTGTCCCAATACTGCACCAATGGCATGGTCATTGGCATCACACATTAGTTCAAATGGTAATGTCCAGTCTGGTACAGAGATGACTGGTGCTGTGACCAGCTTAGCTTTTAGAGTCTCAAATGCCTGCAGACACTCATTATCAAAGATAAATGGAGTGTCAGCAGCTAGTAGATTACTCAGAGGTTTGGCAATTTTTGAAAAATCCTTTATAAACCTTCTGTAGAATCCTGCATGCCCCAGAAAACTTCTGATTGCCTTAACATTGGCAGGTGGTGGTAATTTTTCAATTACTTCCACCTTAGCTTGATCCACCTCTATTCCTTTGTTCGAAATTTTATGCCCAAGGACAATTCCTTCAGTCACCATGAAGTGACATTTTTCCCAGTTTAAAACTAGGTTGGTCTCTTGGCATCTTTTCAGAACAAGTGCTAGATGGTTAAGGCAGGAGCTGAATGAGTCTCCAAATACTGAGAAGTCATCCATGAAGACTTCCAGGAACTTCTCTACCATATCAGAGAAGATAAAGAGCATGCACCTCTGAAAGGTTGTAGGTGCATTGCACAGACCAAAAGGCATCCTTCTGTAGGCAAATACTCCAGAAGGACATGTGAATGCTGTTTTTTCTTGGTCCTGAGGATCTACTGCAATTTGGTTGTAACCTGAATAGCCATCCAAAAAGCAGTAGTATTCATGACCTGCTAGTCTCTCTAGCATCTGGTCTATAAATGGTAAAGGAAAATGATCCTTTCTGGTGACTGTATTGAGCCTTCTGTAGTCAATACACATGCGCCACCCTGTAACTGTTCTTGTAGGAACTAGTTCATTCTTTTCATTATGAACCACTGTCATGCCTCCCTTCTTGGGACAACGTGGACAGGGCTCACCCAGGGGCTATCTGAAATAGGATAAATAATCCCAGCCTCTAGTAACTTAGTGACCTCTTTCTGCACCACCTCCTTCATGGTTGGATTTAGCCGCTTCTGTGGTTGAACCACTGGCTTAGCATCATCCTCCAATAGGATATTGTGCATGCATCTTGCTGGGCTAATGCCCTTAAGATCACTTATGGACCACCCAAGAGCTGTATTGTGTGTCCTTAGCACTTGAATTAGTGCTTCCTCTTCCTGTTGATTTAAAGCAGAGCTTATGATCACTGGAAAAGTGTCACCCTCTCCCAGAAATGCATATTTCAGGGATGGTGGTAGTGGTTTGAGCTTGGGTTTAGGAGGTTTCTCCTCTTCCTGAGGAATTTTCAGAGGTTCTTTTATTTCCTTTAGTTCCTCCAGGTCAGGCTGAACATCTTTAAAGATGTCATCTAGCTCTGATTCGAGACTTTCAGTCATATTGACCTCCTCCACCAAGGAGTCAATAATATCAGCACTCATGCAGTCATTTGATGTGTCTGGATGCTGCATAGCTTTGACAACATTCAACTTGAACTCATCATCATTAACTCTCAGGGTTAATTCCCCTTTTTGGACGTCAATGAGGGTTCGTCCAGTTGATAGGAAAGGTCTTCCTAGAATGAGAGTTGCACTCTTGTGCTCCTCCATTTCCAGCACTACAAAGTCAGTGGGAAAGGCAAATGGCCCAACCTTGACAATCATGTCCTCAATTATGCCTGATGGATATTTAATGGAGCCATCAGCAAGTTGGAGACATATTCGAGTTGGTTTGACTTCTTCAGTCAAGCCAAGCTTTCTGATAGTGGATGCAGGCATTAGGTTGATACTTGCCCCAAGATCACATAGAGCTTTCTTGGTACAAATACCCTCTAATGTGCATGGTATCATAAAGCTTCCAGGGTTTTTAAGCTTCTCTGGTAAGCTTTTCAGAATGACTGCACTGCATTCTTCAGTGAGAAACACTTTTTCAGTTTCTCTCCAATCCTTCTTATGACTTAAGATCTCTTTCATGAACTTAGCATAAGAAGGTATTTGCTCAAGTGCCTCTGCAAATAGACTCTTTATTTCAAGAGTCCTTAGATAGTATGCAAAACGGGCAAATTGCTTATCCTGTTCCGCTTGGCGGAGTTTCTGAGGATAAGGCATCCTGGCTTTATATTCTTCAACCTTAGTTGCTGCAGGTTTATTCCTTACAGAGGTGGTTGGAGAAGCCTTTTTAGAGGGGTTACTACCAGCACTCTCAGGTGTCTGATTCCCCATTGGCGTTTGAATGCCAGGATTGGGTGAAGAATGGGCGTTTAACGCCAACTTTTCCCCCTTTTCTGGCGTTTGAACGCCAGAATTGGGCAGGGAATGGGCGTTTAACGCCAGCTTTTCCCCCCTTTCTGGCGTTTGAACGCCAAGAGTATTCCTCTCTGGGCTCTTACTGTCCTCAGAGGGATTTTGGACAGTGGTTTGGTTATCCTCTGTCAATTGTTCCTTTATTGGCTTTTTGCTACTTTGAGCAGTGTTATTCAATGTCTTCCCATTCCTCAGTTGAACTGCTTGGCATTCTTCTGTTATCTGTTTAGATAACTGCTGTTTTGCCTGATTCAACTGTGATTCTATGTTCTTGTTAGCAATTTTAGCTTCTTGGAGCATCTCTTTAAATTCTGCTAACTATTTTGTCATCAGGTGTACTTGCTGATTAAGCTCAACCATCTGTTCTTGAGGATTAGGATCAGTGGCTACTGTCATAACTTCTTCTTTTGTAGAGGACTCATTGCTAGAGTACAAATGTTAATTTCTAGCAACAGTATCTATAAGCTCTTGAGCCTCTTCAATCGTCTTCCTCATATGTATAGATCCACCAGTTGAGTGGTCTAGAGACATCTGAGCTTTTTCTGTAAGCCCATAGTAGAAGATGTCTAACTGTACCCACTCTGAAAACATTTCAGAGGGGAATTTTCTTAGCATACCTCTATACCTCTTCCAGGCATTATAAAGGGATTCATTATCCTCTTGTTTAAAGCCTTGGATGTCTAGCCTTAGCTGTGTCATCCTTTTTGGAGGGTAAAATTGATTCAAGAATTTGTCTGATAATTGTCTCCATGTTTTTATGCTTGCTGTGGGTTGGTTATTCAACCACCTCTTAGCTTGATCTTTTACAGCAAATGGAAACAGTAATAATCTGTAGACATCCTGATCTACCTCTTTATCACGTACTGTGTCAGCAATTTGTAAGAATTGTGTCAGAAACTCAGTAGGTTCTTCCTGTGGAAGACCGGAATACTGGCAATTTTGTTGCACCATGATAATGAGTTGAGAATTTAGCTCAAAACTGCTTACTTTAATGGGAGGTATACAGATGCTACTCCCATATGCAGTTGTAATGGGGTTAACATATGACCCCAGAGTCCTTCTGGACTGCTCAATTCCACTTAGGTCCATGATGGAGAAAGGGAATATGATATGGATTCACAAGTAAAGTAAATTTTAGAGGATTATCTTGTATTGATTTTAGGGGATTTTATAACCTTTTACCCACATTTATCCACTGAAATAGCATGGTTTTATAACTTCTCCTTTAATTGTGCTTAAGAGTGAAAACATGCTTTTTAGGTCTTAAAATAGCTAAATCTAATTCTCCTTGATTCCATTAGATGCCTTGATATGTTTGTTAAGTGATTTAAGGTTTAGGAGGCAAAGATTGGATCAAGGGAATGAAGAAAGAAGCATGAAAAGTTGGAGAACTCATGAAGAAATGAAAGAACCGAAAAGCTGTCAAGCCGACCTCTTCGCACTTAAACGACCATAACTTGAGCTACAGAGGTCCAAATGATGCGGTTCCAGTTGGGTTAGAAAGCTAACATCCGGGGCTTCGAAATGATATAAGATTTGTCATAGTTGCTACACGTATGGTGGCGCGCACGCGCATAGTACGCGCACGCGCCGTTGCTGCCACCTGGTTCACTTAAAGCAAAACGTGGCCAACGAATTCTAAAGCCTTGTGGGCCCAATCCAACTCATTTCTGATGCTATTTAACCCAATGAGTGAAGAGGGAAACATAAGTTAGTTACCATTAGTTTAGTTTAGCTTAGTTTTAGTAGTTTAGAAGTAGTTTCTAGAGAGAAAAGCTCTCTCTTCTCTCTAGGATTAGGATTAAGATTAGGTTTAGCTCTTAGATCTAGATTTTAATTCATCTTCTTCTACTTCTATCCTCTTAATTCCTTGTTGTTACATTCATCTTCTCTATTCTTTTGTTGTAATTTCCTTTATGTTGTTCTTGTATTTTGTTGTAGATCTACTTTTGTTCCTTCCTTTCTCTTTCAATTCAATTCAAGGTAAATCATAATAATTGTGTTCCTTTTGATTTGTTGTTGTTAATTCTTTTCAATAATTATTGTTAGATTTTGTTTTTGTTGATTGAATTACCATGCTTTTCTTTTATGCCTTCCAAGTGTTTGATGAAATGCTTGGAAGGATTTTAAAGTAGAATTTTATACTCTTGGCTTGGAAAGGTAACTAGGGAACTCTTGAGTTGCTAATGTCCAAGTAATTGATGATTGGGATCCATTGACTCTAGTTCTCACTAATTGAATTAGTAGAGAGTTAGGACTTATGGACTAGGATTGATATAGCTCATTTGACTTTTCTTTACTACTAGTTAGATGATGATTTAGTGAGATTAATCCTTGCCAATTCTCATATTGTGGTTAGTGATTAGGATAGAGATCCTTGACCACCAACCCTTGCCAAGACCTTTTTAGCCATTAGTTTACTTTCTTGCCATTTATCTTTCATGTTTCTTATCAAAACCCCAAAAATAACTCATAACCAATAACAAGACACTTCATTACAATTCCTAGGGAGAACGACCCGAGGTTTGAATACTTCGGTTTATAAATTTTAGGGGTTTGTTTTAGTGACAAACAAATTTTTGTATGAAAGGATTAGTGATTGGTTTAGAAACTATACTTGCAACGAGAATTCAATTGTGAAATTCTAAACCGTCAAAAATCCAATCATCAAAATGGCGCCGTTGCCGGGGAGTTGCAATGGTGTTATGTTATTAGTTATTGTATATATGTGAATAGTGTGAATATGTTTGCTTTTGTTAGCTCTTACTAGTTTTAGGATTTAATTTTCTTACTTCTTATTTGATTTTTGTTTTCATTTTCCTCTTGCTATCATGAATTCTCACCTTGGCTATGAGTTTGGTTATCAACATGTTGTAGGAAATGAGGACTATAATGAAGATGTGTATCAAGAATGGGAAAACCAAAGGTGGGAGGAGCCATATGCTTATGATCAATCCTCATGGCAACAACCCCCACCAATGCACTATGAAGAAGAGCCATTCTATGATGCATACCAATCTAATGGCTATGGTGAATCACCTTGTGACTTTCAAGAACCACCACCATATGCCTATGAACCATATCCTCAACATAACTCTCAACCATACTCACAAGCCCCTTCTTACCAACCACCTTCATATGACCCTAACTCATATCCATGCTACCAACAACCATATGAGCCATATGAATCACACATAGAGCTACCACCATTCGAACATCAATATTTTCAAGAGCAACCTCTTCCATATTATTACCAAGATGAACCACCTCCAATATATGAAAATTTTCAACCATAAGATGAATACTACTTTCCACCACAACCTCCCATGGAAGAATACTCATCTCCATTGATCCAAGAGCCACATGATCCTAATCATATCATCCAAGAGGAACAAGAGTCAAGGGATCATCTCAAGGAAGCATTGGATCAATTTCAAGCAACCATGGAGTGTGTTGTGCAACAAGTGGAAAGAATGGAAAACATTGAACCACCACAACTCTACCAAGAAGAACCACCTTCCTATTATGAACCCTTTCCCCAAAATGAGGAACCCTTCCACCAACCCCAATCTCTAATAGATGAAATCCTTGGTGTTCTTGTTCAAGGGCAAGAAGAGATGAAAAGGGGTGTGCAAAATTTCATTGCCGCCATGGATACGGTAACAAATCAATTAGCATCCCAATGCTTGAACACTCAAGGAACTCCCATGGCTACATGTGGAGAATCGAATGAAGAACATAGCATGAAGGAGAGATTGGAAACTCCGGTGGGAAAGAGGAAAATTGCTTTGTATTGGAACAATGGGAGGAAGCTTTAATTGTTGAAGACAAGGAAGAAGTGGTAGAAGACTTAGGAGATGCGGAGCCTCCATGGGAACATAGAGTTGAAGAAAACCCCTCCAAGATGATTGAAATTAATGCTAGGGAGGAAAGTGCACACCTTCCAAGGCATACTCCATATGAAGACTTGGATGGGATAGAGCAAGGATTGAGTTCCCTTGGTGATGAAGATCAAGCATCAAGTCTTAGTGGTGAAGAATCCTTTGAGCATGAAGAACCTTCTCCCGTTGGATTTGAAAGCGTTGAGGAGGTAAATTTTTCTCACCCTCCCCATTATAATTTGAGTAAGGGAAAAGGTTTTGATAAAATTGTTGAACAAAGGATTAAGATTAAGAGATTTTGTGAAGAGGTGGAAATCCCTAGAAATAGAAGAACGAGGGTTGGTTATGCTTTGTCAAGATCTTTGGAAGCATCTTTGCCTAGGTTGCCATCTACACCTTCATTTGAGTGGGTGAAATTCATTTCTACTAGTTTTATTATCCCACTTGAATATGGTTTGCTTGAAACGGATGGCCAACATAGGGAAGTTTGTGGGATGAAGCGTAAGCGTAAAAGGTTTTGTGGTGGGCGTTGCAAATCAAGGCTCATCATGGTTGATGCATCAAACATGAGATATAAAGGTTGGAGTAGTGCTCAAATAGATGGGTCCAGGAGAATTGTTGGCCACTATATAGAGAATTCACTTTACTTACCACCCGGATGGACTAATAATGATAATCGACTTCAAGACGGGTGTGAAAATAAAGTGTGGGATCCCGGATTAGAAGAAAAGGATCAACTTTGGGAGCCCCAAGCTTGTGAAGAACTCCATCAACACTTGGCTCTATCCATGAGAAATCTTGGGGCACAATGGAGAACCAAGCATTGGTGGGAGTTCCAAGATGAATACAAGCACAAGCCACCTTGATGAGGAGCTCCCCATAAGTCCAACTTAAGGACAATAAATAAAAGTGCTAGGTGGGAGACACCCCACCATGGTAAATTCTTTTCATTTTCTCTTTTGTAAATATGGTAGAATTAGTTTAATTTCATGTTTTGTTTAGTTAGTTGAGTTTAATTGGTAGTATAACATGTTAAATAAGGTTTTATGGTGTTTTGGTAGCTGTTTGGAGGCTTGGAATGCTTGGATTGGTGCAAAAACATAGAAAATTTTTGAAAAATAGAGCACCATCCACGCGTATGCGCACCGCGCGCGTACGCGTGCATTAAGCGTTTTCGACCATCCACGCGCGCGCGCCATGTGTGCGTACGCGTGGATTGAGAAGTTCCACATTCCATGCATTTTCCAGAGAGTTGTGCCTGCGCCGCGCCAACGTTGTGCCTCTAGCACAAACCTATTCGCGCATACGCGCACATGACGCGTGCGTGCCACTCTCGAAATAAGACATCGACGCGCGCGCGCCATGCGTGCGTACGCGTGGATGCCCTTTCTTCACTACATTTCTTTTCTTCTCTTCTTTCCATTTCCCTCCTCCTCCTTTCTTCTTCCCTTCTTCTACCCCTCATCCAACACTCCCAAACACCATTGTTAACCATTTATTTAGTTAGTTAATTAGTTAGTTGGGTAGTTAGTTGGTTAGTTTTAGTTTAGTTTTCATTTCATTTTTTCTCCCTTTCCATTATAAGTGTTGGATTATGGACTTTGCTTACTATACATTGCTGCTTATTACTAATTGAATGCTATCTTAGCATAATTGTCTTAAATACTCTTTGTTGGACTCTATTGTTGAGGTTATATTTTGTTACTTGGTTTTGAGTTTTTCATGCTTACCTTTTAAGAATACCAAGTGATGAGAATTGCCTTCGAGCTTGTAACTCTTCTTGAATTACATGATTTGACCACCATGTGATTTGAGCCTTATTCTGTGATTAGGCAATGTCTTGATGGATGTTGTGCATTTATCCTAATACATTTTATTTCATGATCATATGCATCCATATGTGTTTGACTTGAATGCTTTCATGCTTCTTTAAGGCTTGTTTTACCTTACAAGTTTACTTAAAGCATCTCAAGCACACTAGAATGAGTGAAGTGCATGCTTCTTTTGTGACATAGCTTTTTATGCTAATGTGTGTTCTAAACTGCGCAATTTAGAATTCACACACCTAATACTTTTCAATGTCACACTAATTCACTCACTCAATTCTAGTGATTTACCTCATTCCAACAATGTATGCTTCCGTGCTTTTGTCTTCTCATCTTATGGTGTTATATATTTTGTTTTTCATGAACAATGCACCACAAGCAAACATGGAAGCAAGACTAAGAACACGCAGCAATCCGGAGATTCGCCGTACCCCCTTGCTCATCTTTAAGTGCACCGAGGACGGTGCAAACTTTTAAGTGTGGGGAGGTCATCCGACCGATCGGCGATTTTGGGTGACAAATTTCTAATCCCAACACTTTTGCATTTTATTCTAGGATTTTAGGATTTTTACTTGCATTTTCTTAGTTTTGCATATATATACAAAATAAGCTTAGTCAAAATAATGAAATTTTTCAAGGATTTCTATCTATAGGGCACCAATTGATTTGAGTGAAAATTTTTCATAGAACTTGCTTGAATTATATATCTTGTGGATCATGTTTTGAGCTAAGAACGCAAGCAAGTGAGATTTGAGCCTAATGGTGTGGTTACATCTTATAACCACTTATTTTCCTTCTTGTGTGCATTATTCTCTTCTTATGATTGTAATCTTTGATTTGTTTGATTTTTTATGTCCATTATTTTGTGTATTCATACATTTATATGATTGAGGCCATCATTTCATTTAACTCACTTACCCAAAAAGCCTTACCTTTTATCATCCATTGTTAGCCAATTTGAGCCTACGCTTAACCCACTTGTTCCTTAATTTAGCACATTACAAGCCTTAAAAGTGAAAAACAATAAATGCCCTTAATTTGGATTCTTGATTAGCTTAGGCTAGTGTGTTTGAGAATCATTCAAGTGTGGGAACCTTGGGACATTGGGTGAATAAAAAGGGGTGTATTTTGTATTTTGTTGAAAATATTGAGAATTGGGTACATACTTATGTATTGATCAAATGTAAAACCTTATGCATTGATGCTCTTGTATATAGAAAGAAAAAAATGAGAAAAACAAAAGAAAAAAAAGAAAAAAAAAAAGAGAAAAAACAATATGAAAAAAAATATAGAAAAAGAAAGAAAAAGAAGAAAAAGAAAGAAATAAAAAGGGGACAAAATGCCCCAAATCAAAGTAAAGCTCAATAAAGATCAATGCACAAGTGTTGTAAAATGAAAAGGAAATGCATGAGTATGTGAAAAAGTGAGGAATGGGTAGTTAGGTTAGCACTTAATTGTATAGATGTTATATAGGTTAGGTGGGAAGTTTAAGCTTATCAAAGATTCAAATTTCAAATTCATTTAACCAAATATGCATCCTACCTTGACCCTAGCCCCATTACAACCTATGAAAAGACCTCATGATATATGTATGCATGCATGAAATATATGTTGATTGTTAGAAGAAAAACAAATCTTGGAAAGCATGAAATAGAGGAGAATTGAGTGAATCAACCCTAAACACTTGAGCGAATAGAGTGCAAACACTACCGGTGAGGGTTCGATTGCTCAATTACGTGTTTCCACCTATAATCATCACTCTTCATGCATGTTTGTAAAACTATTTAATAACTCAATTCAATTGTGGATTAGACTTGCTAGTCCTTAGCCCTTGTGCTTATATATGCTTCTTGGGAATTAATTTATTTTGACCAAGTAATTGCATTCATGTAGAAAGTTGCATATAGGTATATTGCATTTAGTTAGTTTTCATTGAATAAATGTTGATCCCTTTGCTTTCTCTTGGTTTTAGCATGAGGACATGCTTGGTTTAAGTGTGGGGAGGTTGATAAACCCCATTTGTAGGGTTTATCTTGTATTGATTTTAGGGGATTTTATAACCTTTTACCCACATTTATCCACTGAAATAGCATGGTTTTATAACTTCTCCTTTAATTGTGCTTAAGAGTGAAAACATGCTTTTTAGGTCTTAAAATAGCTAAATCTAATTCTCCTTGATTCCATTAGATGCCTTGATATGTTTGTTAAGTGATTTAAGATTTAGGAGGCAAAGATTGGATCAAGGGAATGAAGAAAGAAGCATGAAAAGTTGGAGAACTCATGAAGAAATGAAAGAACCGGAAAGCTGTCAAGCCGACCTCTTCGCACTTAAACGACCATAACTTGAGCTACAGAGGTCCAAATGATGCGGTTCTAGTTGGGTTAGAAAGCTAACATCCGGGGCTTCGAAAAGATATAAGATTTGTCATAGTTGCTACACGTATGGTGGTGCGCACGCGCATAGTATGCGCACGCGCCGTTGCTGCCACCTGGTTCACTTAAAGCAAAACGTGGCCAACGAATTCTAAAGCCTTGTGGGCCCAATCCAACTCATTTCTGATGCTATCTAACCCAAGGAGTGAAGAGGGAAACATAAGTTAGTTACCATTAGTTTAGTTTAGCTTAGTTTTAGTAGTTTAGAAGTAGTTTCTAGAGAGAGAAGCTCTCTCTTCTCTCTAGGATTAGGATTAAGATTAGGTTTAGCTCTTAGATTTAGATTTTAATTCATCTTCTTCTACTTCTATCCTCTTAATTCCTTGTTGTTACATTCATCTTCCTCTATTCTTTTGTTGTAATTTCCTTTATGTTGTTCTTGTATTTTGTTGTAGATCTACTTTTGTTCCTTCCTTTCTCTTTCAATTCAATTCAAGGTAAATCATAATAATTATGTTCCTTTTGATTTGTTGTTGTTAATTCTTTTCAATAATTGTTGTTAGATTTTGTTTTTGTTGATTGAATTACCATGCTTTTCTTTTATGCCTTCCAAGTGTTTGATGAAATGCTTGGAAGGATTTTAGAGTAGAACTTTATACTCTTGGCTTGGAAAGGTAACTAGGGAACTCTTGAGTTGCTAATGTCCAAGTAATTGATGATTGGGATCCATTGACTCTAGTTCTCACTAATTGAATTAGTAGAGAGTTAGGACTTATGGACTAGGATTGATATAGCTCATTTGACTTTCCTTTACTACTAGTTAGAGGATGATTTAATGAGATTAATCCTTGCCAATTCTCATATTGTGGTTAGTGATTAGGATAGAGATCCTTGACCACCAACCCTTGCCAAGACCTTTTTAGCCATTAGTTTACTTTCTTGCCATTTATCTTTCATGTTTCTTATCAAAACTCCAAAAATAACTCATAACCAATAACAAGACACTTCATTACAATTCCTAGGGAGAACGACCCGAGGTTTGAATACTTCAGTTTATAAATTTTAGGGGTTTGTTTTAGTGACAAACAACTTTTTGTATGAAAGGATTAGTGATTGGTTTAGAAACTATACTTGCAACGAGAATTCAATTGTGAAATTCTAAACCGTCAAAAATCCAAATCATCAGAGGTATACAGATGCTACTCCCATATGCAGCTGTAATGGGGTTAGCATATGACCCCAGAGTCCTTCTGGACTGCTCAATTCCACTTAGGTCCATGATGGAGAAATGGAATATGATATGGATTCACAAGTAAAGTAAATTTTTTTTTTATTAAAAGTGACCGAAAAAAATTAAAATAAAATAAATGGGAAATAAAATAAAATTTTGAAAACTAAAAGAAAATAAGATCAAAATAAATTAAAAACTAAATCAATTAGTTAACTAAAAAGATTTTGGAATTAGCAATTGAAAAGATATGATTGAAAATTATTTTGAAAAAGATTTGATTTTTGAAATGAGGAAAGAGAAAAACACAAAAATGACACCAAACTTAGAATTTTTAAAAAATCAGACACAAATTTTCGAAAACTTAAAGGAAAACACAAAGAAGACACCAAACTTAGAATTTTTAAGGATCAAGAAAGGACTAAGGACATGCAAATTCGAAAAAAATAAAAGAAAACAAAAGCAGGCAATTGACACCAAACTTAAATTATGAAACTAAACTCAAATAAAAGACTCTAAACCAACAAAAATAAAACAGTCCTAATCTAAGCAACAAGATAAACCGTCAGTTGTCCAAACTCGAACAATCCCCGGCAACGGCGCCAAAAACTTGGTGCACGAAATTGCAATCACACTTTTGCAATCCCGCACAACTAACCAGCAAGTGCACTGGGTCGTCCAAGTAATACGTTACGTGAGTAAGGGTCGATCCCACGGAGATTGTCGGCTTGAAGCAAGCTATGTTTATCTTGTAACTCTTAGTCAGGATATCAATAATTCTCAGGTTTAATTGTGAAAAGTGGAAGAACATGAAATAATTACTTGTTTTGCAGTAATGGAGAACAGGTTGAGGTTTTGGAGATGCTCTATCTTCTGAATCTCTGCTTTCTTACTGTCTTCTTCTTCAAGCACGCAAGACTCCTTCCATGGCAAGCTGTAAGTAGGGTTTCACCGTTGTCAATGGCTACCTCCCATCCTCTCAGTAAAAATGTTCAACGCGCTCTGTCACAGCACGGCTAATCATCTGTCGATTCTCAATCAGGTTGGAATAGAATCCCGTGATTCTTTTGCGTCTGTCACTAACGCCCAGCCTTCAGGAGTTTGAAGCTCGTCACAGTCATTCAATCCTTGAATCCTACTTAGAATACCACAGACAAGGTTTAGACCTTCCGGATTCTCTTGAATGCCGCCATCAATTCTAGCATATACCACGAAGATTCTGATTAAGGAATCCAAGAGATATCTACTCAATCTAAGGTAGAACGGAGGTGGTTGTCAGGCACACGTTCATAGATGAGAATGATGATGAGTGTCACGGATCATCACATTCTTCAGGTTTAGGAACAAGTGATATCTTAGAATAGAAACAAGCGTGATTGAATGAAAAACAGTAGTAATTACATTAATCCATCAAGACACAGCAGAGCTCCTCACCCCCAACCATGGGGTTTAGAGACTTATGCTGTAGAAGATATAATGAGAAACGTGTAAAGTGTCATGAGGTGAAGATACAATGTCAAAAGATCCTATTAATAGTGAACTAGTAACCTAGGGTATACAGAAATGAGTAAATGACGTAAAAATCCACTTCCGTGGTCCACTTGGTGTGTGCTTGGGCTGAGCATAGAAGCTTTTATGTGTAAAGACTTTTTCTGGAGTTAAACGCCAGCTTTTATGCCAGTTTGGGCGTTTAACTCCAATTTTTGTGCCAGTTCCGGTGTTAAACGCCGGAAATTCTGAAGCTGATTTGCAACGCCGGTTTGGGCCATCAAATCTCGGACAAAGTATGGACTATTATACATTGCTGGAAAGCCCAGGATGTCTACTTTTTAACGCAATTGAGAGCGCGCCAATTGGGCTTCTGTAGCTTCAGAAAATCCACTTCGAGTGCAGGGAGGTCAGAATCCAACAGCATCTGCAGTCCTTTTCAGCCTCTGAATCAGATTTTTGCTCAAGTCCCTCAATTTCACCCAGAAAATACCTGAAATCACAGAAAAACACACAAACTCATAGTAAAGCCCAGAAAAGTAAATTTTAAATAAAAACTATAAAAACATACTAAAAACTAACTAAAATATACTAAAAACATACTAAAAATAGTGCAAAAAAGCGTATAAATTATCCGCTCATCTTTCATATAAACAATTTACATTTGCTTTTATTTAAAAAAATATGAATTTTGAAACTGTGAGTAACCTTGTTACTACTGGAGTTGGTTCTGAGGCTGCTCCGATCGAGGTTGATGAACCTAGTTCGAAAAGGCTGAGGCCAGCAACCTCTGATGTTTGGAATTTTTTCAAAAATCTCGGTCCAGATAAGGATGGAGTAGAACGTGTTGAGTGTAAAGGATGCAAGAAGGTGTTTAAAGCTGGAGGTAAGCGATATGGCACTTCTACTATAAAATGACCTCTTGATAGTTATACTGAAATTAAGCATGAAGATATTGGTCAGACTATAGTAGAATTGCAACTTAAAATGGGTTCACTTAAGATTGATTCAGGAGTGGCTAGAGATATGTTTGCTGGGTATGTAGTTGCTGGGGATAAGCCTTTTAATATGGTTGATGATAGGACATTTAGAAATTAGGTGAAATATATTAGTCCTACTTTGAAACTTCCTTCTAGGAATACGGTTAAGGCTGACATAGTGAAAGTTCACAAGAGACAAGCTGCGAAACTTAAAAAAATTTTAGTTTCCATTCCAAATAGAATTTGCTTAACATCTGATCTTTGGACTTCCAGTACCAATGAGGGGTTTATATGTTTGACTGCACATTTTATTGATGAGAACTGAAAATTACAGAGTAAAATTCTCAATTTTTGACATATGCCTCATCCTCACACAGGATTTGAGTTGTCTTCTAAAATCTTTACGCTTTTGACTGAGTGAAAAATTGATAAAAAGATTTTTTCCATTACTTTGGATAATGCTTCTTCTAATGATACTTGTGTTGAACACTTGAAAAGTACTTTGGATGTGCATGGTTCATTGTTGTGTGGTGGTGAATTCTTTCATGTTCGTTGCTCTGCTCATATTTTAAATCTTATTGTCCAAGATGGAATGAAAATATGTGGTGATGCAGTGTATAAGATTAGAGAGTCTATTAAGTTTTTGAGAAAATCTGAAAGTCGAATGGCTAAGTTTAAAGAATGTTTTGAAGATATTGATGGACTTGAGTATATAACTGCATTATGTTTAGATATTCCTACTAGGTGGAATTCACTTTATGCAATGCTTGCAAGTGCTATTCCTTATAAGAAAGCTTTTGAAATGTATAAAGTAAAAGAAGCTGGGTTTAGGGAGTATTGTCCTTCATCAGATGAGTGGAAAAGAATTGAAAAGATATGTGATTTCTTGTTACCATTTTACGAAACTACCAAGTTGATGTCTGAAACTTCTTACCCAACATCCAACTTGTATTTTTTACAAGTTTGGAAAATCCAGCTTATTTTAATGAATAGTTTGAAGAATGATGAAGTGCTTATAAGGAACATGGGAAAAAAATGATGATTAAGTTCAAGAAATATTGGGAAGAATACATTGCTGTTCTTGCATTTGGGGCAGTTCTTGATCCTAGATTTAAACTCAACACTTTGGTTCATTGCTATAATGAGATTGATCCTATTAGTGCTAAAGACAAAGTGGAGCATGTGAAGAGTAAGTTATACAAATTTTTTTGAGATTTATGACCAAAATTTCTCTACAACTGTAGAGAGTTCTTCCCAACTTTCATGTAATTTTTCTCAAGCAACATCTTCTGCAATTGAAACTCAGCTTATTAAAATTGTTGGTGTAAGTATTTTTATCTACTTGGTTATATGTATTTTTTATTTTTCATGCTTTTTGATTCATATATTGTTTGTAATGCAAAGGATTTGATGTCCCGTAATCAAGAAGCTGAAGTGACAAGTGTAAAGAACCAACTGGATATTTATTTGAGTGAAGCAACATTATTTTGCAATGATGCAATCATTGATGTTTTGCAATGGTGGAAAGACAACCATCATCGTTTTCCAACACTATCACTAATGGCACGAGATTTGTTGAGCATTCCTATTACTACCGTGGCTTCAGAATCTGCATTTAGCATGTGTTCTCATGTTTTGAATAAGTATAGAAGTCGTTTGTTGTCAGATAATGTTGAAGCGGTGATTTGCACCAGAAATTGGATACGTTGATATGATGATTTTGGTATATTATATTTATGACATACATACTTGAGTGATTTTGAACATTATTATGTACTATTTTGCTAATATATTTATTTACTTTTTTCTAGAGGAAGATAAAGATCAGGAAGATATTGCAAAAGGAGAAGGCTATTCTTCAGGAGTTGATTCCAATGATGTTATTGACTTGCATGAAAATGAAGATGAAAATTAAGTGTATTGAATTAAGTTTAATTTGCTTTGAAGACTATTTATAATTATGTTTTTGGACTTTGGATTATATTTATTTTGTCTATGGGACTATTTATAACTATATTTTTGTATTTTGGATAATTGGATTATGTTTATTTATTTTGAAGACTATTTATATTTAATATTTATATTTATATTGATTTAAATAGAAGATATTAGATATGTCCTTATAAATATAAAAAAAAAATTTAGGCGGGCTAGGATTTTGGGACCGCCTGAATAGGCGGGGCGGGGTGGGCCAGCCCGCCAGAGAGCGGGCGTCCGGCGGGGCGGGGCGTGCTTCCCCGCCTGCCACCCCTAACTGGTGCCCTCTCCCGTCACCCTAACTCAGAGTCTCAATTTGTATTTCGCAGCCTCACTATGATTCAAACGGATCTGTTGGATTCTCTCGAAAGGACTAATGCTCACTGTCCTACCATGGTACAGTTACATCAACAACTTAAAGAGGACAAGCTTAGCATGGATTCTAGGGAATGAGATGGACTTCTCCTATATTGGGAAAAGTTCTGGGTTCTTGACTATAATGGGCTACACGAATTACTCCAACATGAATTTTACAATTCAGTACTTGGGGGTCATGGTAGACTACTCAAAATGTATAAATTATTGGCGGATTTATTCTTTTGGCCTAGAATGCAGACTGCTGTCTAGAAATTTAATGAATAATACTGGGATTGTAAAGTTACCAAGTATGTTCCTGCATGCCCTCAGGGACTATCACAACTACTCCCAATGCCAGAACAGCCGTGGATGGAGATCTCTCTCGATTTCATTGTGCAATTACCGAAATCTACTGGTATACTGCGATACTAGTAGTGGTGGACGAATTTACTAAGGTGGGACATTTTACTGCTCTTAAACTTGGATTTACAGCAAGGGATGCAGCCAAGGCATTCATCAATTCGGTGGTCAAGTTACATGGATTTCTGGTCACTATGGTTTCGAATAAAGACCATATTTTTCTAAGCAAGTTTAGGAAAACTTTGTTCGAGTTTAGTAGTACCCAGCTTAGCTACAACACTGCCTATCATCCACAGATTGATGCGGTCAGACTGAGGTAGTTAATCGCACATTGGAGCAATATCTCAAAGTCTTTATGCACTCTTACCCGAATCAGTGGTCCTATTTTCTCGCGTAGGTTGAACTCTGTTACAACAACTCTCACCACTCCTCCCTTAATATATCACTACATAAGGCACTCTATGGGTTTTCGATGAGAACCCTGTCCGGATACTGCTTGGGAGCTGCCATGATACTTGCTGTGGATGAATTTTTGAGGGTGCGGGATGCACTATATCAGAAACTGCGTTATTCCCTTCAACGTGCGTAAGAAAAAAATGAAGAATCAAGCGGATCAACACCGCCTGGAGAAAAGCTTTGAGATTGGGGGTTGAGTTTTGTTGAAAATCTGGCCCTATCGTCAGAAATTCCTAACCCACAATACTCACAACAGATTACAGAAACATTTATACAGTCCATTCCAGATTACTCAGAAGATTGGAAAAGTAGCATACTGTTTGGCCTTGCCGGCCGGCTGTGCCTTGCACCCGGTGTTCCGTGTCGTGGTGTTGAAGCAGTTCAATGGGTAGCCTCTAGTGGAGTCAGTCACGGTGTCGGACCTCCCACCATCGCTGCAACTATGTCTAGTCGCCATCCTCGATCATCGTTCCATGGCTTCTGATGAGGGTGTGTGAACTCAAGTCTTGGTGGATTGGAAAAGGGGCTTTTAGGGACGAGACCACATGGGAAGACTTGGAGGAGTTGACGAGGTTGTTCTCTGAGGTCAACCTTGAGGACAAAGTTATGTTGGAGGGTGGGTTAGTTGATAGCTCAACAATAAGCAGCTCGGTGGTTGATCAAGCTACAATAGAGGAAATTAAGCCAGCTCATAAAATTGGATTAGTGCAAACTGCAGAGCCCAAACTAATGAGAACCAGAAAAATTCCATCTTGAATGAAGGACTTTGTTAGCAAGTGAAGGGTGCAAATCAGGGGATTAATTCTCAGGTTGAGTTGGAGAATTAGTTAGAAGGATTTTACAGAGGGGGAGGAATCAATTCTGTTACGTAAGGAATGTATTGTGAGATTGTTCTTGAAGAGTTCATCTCTGACTCAAAAAGGGAATTATCTTTCACGCTTTCTATTCCATCTATTTTCTTCCAGTAATAATAAACTATTCAATCTTCTTCTTCTACAATCTTACTCATTACATTCTATAATATCCTGCATTAGTCATTATGTTGTTCCATTCTATTTTTATGTTAGCTTGGCGAGCTTGCTTATTATGTTTATACATAAGGGAAAAAATGTTAATTGTATAGTTATTATATAATTCAAAGATCGTTTACCTTTTCTTAATACGTTTATTCTCTCTTGAAATTCTGTTGTTATAGTTCTGTGTTATAACTGAGCTTCTTCTTCAACTTAAAATGGGGATCAGATCTAAATTTGATATCACCAAACCAAAAATTTTGAATGCTAAAATTAGAGAATGCTAACATCATAGACTAATCTTGATTAGTAAATTCTGTAAGATTAATTTATTATCCGCTTAGCATTGAACCTATAGGGTCATACACTAACGAGTGTTTTAATCTTTGCTAAAAAATTATTTAATTATTATTTTTATTTGATCAAATAAATAATTATATTAATTCAAATAGAATATTATTATATTTTTTGCTAATACTAAGGATATAATAATAATATAATAATTGAAAATATTAAGTGAAAATCAAGAATAATTAGTTATTCTATTTCTAAATTTGAATTTTAAGTTTGGATAAGATTCTAATCGATTTTGTTTTAAATTGAATTGTAATATGATATGATTCATAAGATTTCAATTTTAAATTAGAGAAGATAAGATTTACATTTGAAATAAGATTCAAATTTAAAATCGATAACAAATCTCTTAATATATATATATATATATATATATATATATATATATATATATATGTATAATAAGAGTAAATGAAAATACACATAAGAATTTTATTTCTTTACTTTTACATACATAAATATATGTAACCATAATTTTTAGAGAAAAATTTTATAATGTGTAAAGAGATTTCTATTAAATATTTATTGTACTAAGATATTTATATTTTATCTATGTTACTAGAATAAAATTTAAGTACAAAATATATTTTTAGAAATTTTTTTTACTCTATTACGTGTTAATAACACATAGTACACATTAGATTAGACAAATTATAAGTTCTCTATAGCTATTTTGATTATTGGAATTAAGCTCAATCTATTTTTTTGATATCTAACAAATATGTATAACTCTGGTGGAGCTGTTGAAGCGGTTGATTCTGAAATACACGTAAGAGGTATAGTAAGTGATTTAAAGCAGTTGATTTTCTTTACCCTAATCCTAGAATTAAAAAACATGAGAACTCTCTAATTTTTTTTTTTTTTTGGGTATTAGAACTCTTTTTAAGAAATTGAGTTTGAGAGTGACCCAAATATCTAATCCACCAATTAAAAATTGCATAAAAAAAAGAATAAGAGGAGAGAGTTGGGCTTTGAGGCCCAATATTCATTTTTCTTTACACAAAAAAGGTGCAAAAGAATACGTATGGTAGTGGTATGGTATTTTAGGAGAAAAAAGCAAAGATTATCTGGCGCTGACCAAAAAAAAAAAAAAACAGGAAGGATTATCTTATTGGAGAAGAAAACGTTTTTTTGCTTCGCTGGAAAATTCTATTTATATTATTTATTATTATATTACTATTAATTAATTATAATTATGCCTTATAAAAAGTAAAAACCCTTATTTTGACTTTCTCTCTTTCTGTTAGGTTTTTATTTCTAATTCTAATTCTAATTCTAATTTTCGTTATTTTTTCGCTTTCCCCCTTTTCCCTTCTTCATCATCGCTATCTCTCACAACACTGATTATTCTCATATTGAGATTCGCAAAGATCTAAACTTCACAGCGTTTTCGCGCGACACATAATGTCTTACGCATATCTCTTCAAGTACATCATCATCGGTGATACCGGTAATTTCAATTATTTCCCCTGATTTTTATGATCTAGGTTTTATGAATCTTATGATCAATTGATCACAATAATTGTTCAATTTTCTTAACTACCCGATGGGGTTCAGCTTTTCAATTGTTGAGAATTCTAGAAATTTTGATGCTTGATTGTCTTGTACACGTGGCGCTTTCCTAGCTTTCGTTTGGGATCTTTTTTTAAGCTTATAGTTTCTCTGTGTTTTTATGATCTTATTTGATGCATAAAATTAATATCGTAGCTGAATTGATTTGATGCTGATCCCATCTGGTTCCCAATTTTTCCCTCAATACCATTGACATCCAAAATATGAACTATTAATGCTTTTGCAGTTGTTCACAGCTTCTAATGACTAATCAACTTTTCATACTGCAATTATAGTAGTCACTTCATTAAAATTGTATAATATGGAGCTTTTTGTTAAGAAAAAAAATGTTAAAACTTTTGAGATTGTAATGGGCACTTCAGTATTACTTGTAATCCTAATTGCTAGAAACAATTAATATGAATCGAGGCACCATTGATAAAGCTAATTGAAGTTGTGGTCTATTTATTTTCATTTCATATATGTATTGTGTTCAAAGTGTACATGTATTATTATGAGCAGTAGTTTATTTATGGAGAGAAGTTATTTATGTAGCCTTCTTGTTTATTATATAGGAGTTGGGAGTCTGTCTTCATTCACTCAACGCTTTCAACCTGTCCATGACTTGACTATTGGTGTTGAATTTGGGGCCAGGATGATCACAATTGATAACAAGCCGATCAAGTTGCAAATATGGGATACGGTTTGTTTGCCTTTTCACAGACTTTCTGATAAATCCAACTAGTTAAAATCTACGATAATGTGAAACGTTTGTTTTTAATTTGTTGCGTTTGGTCCAAACTAGTTGCTATAGACATAAGAATATATTTTTGGCTCTGGAGAGGTTGTGCAGGTTTTAATATATGCTATATTGCTCGAGTTTTATGACTTAGAAATTTGAGATACTGATTTTTCCTTTTAATATTTCAGGCTGGTCAAGAATCCTTCAGATCTATTACAAGGTCTTACTACAGAGGGGCTGCAGGTGCACTACTTGTCTATGATATAACCAGGTATGCTCGTATTTGAACTTCTTTAATCTATGCATGAGATCCTAAAATCAATTAATCAAACAGTTATTGTTTACGTATAATAAAATTAACTTATTCTGAGAACTGTCTTATTCACAAATGTTTATGCGACATTGTATGAATTGTGTATCCTGTCACGCCAAGTAAGATTTGTAAATCACTTGACTTATAACGAGTTCAGGTGTGCATAAGTTTGTCGTTTTCCGAGAGGTATGTGTTGTAAATGTTAAATTGAAGTAAGCCAATGTCAATGATGCTGGTTGCTGACCTGTCTCTACTAATAGGAGGGAGACATTTAATCACTTGGCTAGCTGGTTGGAAGATGCAAGGCAGCATGCAAATGCAAATATGACAATTATGCTAATTGGCAACAAGTGTGATCTTGCACACAGACGGGCTGTAAGCACAGAGGAAGGCGAGCAGTTTGCAAAGGAGCATGGGTTGATATTCATGGAGGCCTCAGCAAAAACTGCTCAGAATGTTGAAGAGGTTGTTTCATCATATCATCTAACATCATACTCTATCTCTCTCTCTCAAAGGCTGATTTCCAAGACGTGCAGGATCTTATGTTGAATATATTTATTTATGTAGATGAAGGTTTTAATTTAACTTATCCATTGTAGGCATTCATAAAAACGGCTGCAACCATATACAAGAAGATTCAGGATGGGGTTTTCGATGTTTCGAATGAGGTTAGTTTCATTTTAGTTCTGTCACATACTTTACCACATGTCTTATCCCCTTTATGGAAGTTTCATATTATATTAGATATTAGATTATTATAGACTAGAGGGCTTGTTCTTCAATTGCAACAATGGTTCCAATTCAACACATGGGACAAAAACAAAAATTGATTCAAGGATAAACAGTTTCAACACTGATAAAATTACATGGTGTTGCAGTCATACGGAATAAAAGTTGGATATGGTGGAATTCCTGGACCATCTGGCAACAGGGATGGCCCTTCTGCTGCAGGTGGAGCCTGCTGCAGTTGAAGTGAAGGACATGCATCTTATTTGCTTCAATGTAGTCCTTTATGTATTCACACTTTCCTTTTACTTTGACTTTGGATATGAAAGATATATATGTTTCTCCATCCGTTGATAAAGTTAGTTAATTGTATAATGTTTTCTTTCTAATCTTGATTTGTTTCTTCAACGTAAACCGATCATTTGTCTCTGTATTTATTTTTGTGTATAATTGATTTATATGTTGCTTCATTCTTAATCAGTTTACATAGATTTGCTCTCTCTTGAAATATTCTCACAGTTTTGTTGCATTAAGGTTATGTTTCGAATATTTTAAGCAGTTCTTATTCCATTCAACTCCATCCAGATTGGAGTGGAAGAAAAACTAGTGATATCTGCAATGGAAGCAAGATAAAGGTAGTGGATGGAATGGAATAGTATGGATTATATTCAAAGTTATTCAATTCTTTCTTGTTTTGAAGTATCGTATCAATGTGAGTATAGTTACTCCGTTGCATAACTTTCAACAATGCTTTTGTATATTCCATGCTGAAACCACTCGGTTGTGGTTCTGTTAACTTGGTGATAGATAGAATCTAAGAGTCTCTTGAGCTTTCAAAACAAAATTCTTACTGTTCAAAACAATATATTTAGTTATTTACAATAAAAGTGGGCGTTCAAACGTTCTTAAAACTAAATTTTTAACAAAGTCATCGCGTACTTCTTTTTCTTCTTATTTATGTGCTTTTTTCAATGTTAATTGTCGTCATTGTTGCCACCGTCACTATTGTTGCTACCGATATCATTGTCTTCTTCATTTTATTGTCTTTTAATTTCTTTTCTTTTCTTCATCCTTCTTTATTATTATTATTATTATTATTATTATTATTATTATTATTATTATTATTGTCTTTATCTTCTTCTCTTGTATCTATTCAAGAAACTAAAGTACATAAATTTTAATATTTAAGCACATAAATTTTGGTGTATAGCATAAAAATTTTAGTATACAAGAATTTTGGTATACAACACATAAATTTGTGTGGACAGTACAAATTATAGTGCCCTTAGAAATTTTTGAGGAATCATATGTTTAAAATATTAACATCTAATTAATAAAATATGCATAACACATAAATATTGGTACATAGCACAGGAATTTTGGTATACAGCACAGAAATTTTGGCAAATCACATATTTGAAACATCGATTCATCTAACTAATAAATTATGTGAAGAAATTCCTGTGTTATGTGTAATATTTATATTATATCAATAAGTTTGTGTTATGTGCAAAAATTTATGCTATATACAAAAAATTGTACTATATCAATAATTTTCTATGCTTTATCAATAATTTATGTGCTGCAGAAGAGAAAAAAAGAGAAATAATGACATGCATACATTTTTTTTTGCTAAACTTATGCTAACAGAACTAGATTTAGTTATAAAAACGCTTGTACATGTAGCATATAGGATATATTTAAGCCTCACAATCCTGAAGTAATAATTTACATTATTTCCGTTAGAGAATAGAAGATACTATATTTCCAACTCTACCTTATAATAATATAATTTCAAAGATAATAATCTGGGCTTGCCGAACACCCTATAAAGGATTCAGCTCTCAACAATTTGTTTCTACAGCAAAACTTTGTCCCTTCCAAAACAACTTGGAAGATAAATTGAACTGTGCCTACGTTGCATGATGATGATGATTGATGTGAGTAAAAGTAACATGCCATTCATGTGTTTGTCAACTTATCCAGCTTCTATTTGGTTTTTCTTTCTACTTTGGAAATCATTTGGCAATTGAAATCAAAATCTACGTAATAGAGAGATTTGAGTGGCTTGTTGAATCTTATAGCTGGACACTTGAATTAGATGACAAGGAATAAATGCTCTCAACAACAATTTAAGCCGCAGTTACACTCTTGGCCAATTAGATTAATACATTTACCAGACATATCTAAATTGATTTTTTTTCTTCTTGGTAAAAATAAAATTGGTGTTTTGTGGTTATTATCTTAAGGATTATTTCTTATATAGGTTAACGGTTAAATTGTCCCCTTGAAAGATTGCATGATCGTCTTTTTATTCCCAAAAATTTTTTTTAATCAAATTAGTTCTCGAAAGATTTAACATCAATAACGTTGGTCCTTCCGTTTATGGGCTCACAGATTCCGTTAACGGCAATACACGTAGACCGTTAAGTAACAGGTGTGTTAACAACTACGTAACCAATTGAAAGCTGATAAGATATGTTCACCTTATTATGTCAAAATAGTCCCTATCCCCATTTTATAAACCCTAATCCCCAAATTGAACGAAAACATTAATCCATCTTGAGGATTGGTGTTGCAATGGTGCAAAGACATCACCCAGGTTTAGAAGCCAGGATGCGGAGCGCCGGTGGAGGACGAAGTAGTGGGTTATCACCGCGATCGCTGGGTAGCTTCAGCTCTAGCTCCTCCATGCGAAAAAGGAATGTTAGAATATAATTAGATCAATTAGGATCAATTAGTATATCTGAATATTTATTATAGAATATTACGTCTTTATTATTAAGATTCTCTTAGCCCCTATAAATACCCTTGTATATTGTATCATTCAAGACAATTTGAATACACTCAATAATACACAAATCCTTCCTCCAATTTAGTTTCTTGTTTCTAACATGGTATCAGAGTCATGGTATCCTCCTTGAAGAGGATAGGTTGTTTTTCTTACGGTAAAATCACCGTAGTTTTTGCATTTTTTTTATATGCCATTCTTCTTTCCCTCTTGTCACTCTTTTGATGCTTTTTCACCTCACCGACTAGCCTATTTTTTTGTCTTATGTTTTTTTTTTCAAGTCGTATGATCAAACACTATTGTCATCCGCTGTTTACCTATTCTCATGAAGAAATCATATAGTTTTCGCTCTCTTTCGACAGTTCTGTCTGCGTTCTCTCATAGCAGTTCCATCTGCATTCTCTCGTGGCAGTTCCATGTGCATTCTCTCGTAACAGTTCTGTCTGCATTCTCTCATGGCAGTTCCGTTTGTGTTTTCTTGTTGCAATTACGTCTGCGTTTTCTCGTGGCAGTTCCGTCTGCGTTTCGTCTGTGTTTCCTTGTGGCAGTTCTGTCTGCGTTTCTTTCTGGCAGTTTCGTTTGCACTTCCTTCAGATAGCGGCAGTTCTGTCTGCGCTTCCTTCAGACAAGCGGCAATTCCGTCTGCACTTCCTTCAGGCTAGCGGCAGTTCCGTCTGCGCTTCCTTCAGGCTAGCGGCAGTTCCGTCTGCGCTTCCTTCAGACTAGCGGCAGTTCCGTCTGCGCTCCTTCAAACTAGCGGCAGTTCCATCTACGCTTCCGACAAGCGGCAGTTCCATCTGCGTTTTCTTTTGGCAGTTCCGTCTGCACCCGTTTTATCAGTTTATGCAGTTTTTTTTCTTTTTATTTCGTTGTTTTAAATAAGTTTCAAACTCAAGTTGCCACTTGAGTTTGAGGGGGGATGTTAGAATATAATTAGATCAATTAGGATCAATTAGTATTATTTATTATATCTGAATATTTATTATAGAATATTACGCCTTTATTATTAAGATTCTCTTATCCCCTATAAATACCCGTGTATATTGTATCATTCAAGACAACTTGAATAGACAACTTGAATACACTCAATAATGCACAAATCATTCCTCCAGTTTAGTTTCTTATTTCTAACAAGGAGGATGAACATGGACAAAACCTGTTTTGTGGGCTAAAAACTGTGATCTAGAAATTTGGAACACCAGAAAATTCAGGAAGGTTACACTTGTCCAAGATATCGGGTGAGTTTAAATTGGTAAGAACCATAGTTTCTTGAACCCCCCTTTCACCATTAGTGTGAGATTCAATTTTCACTTGACATGTGCAAAAAGACAGCCACTGTACCTACTTTAGTTGGGTAGATGATAATGAATATGAAGTTTTTGAAGTTGTAAATGGTGGGGCAGAAGCATAGTTTGAAGTTGAAAGTGATTATAAAGATTGAAACTAGAAATTTGGAACACCAGAAAATTCAGGAAGGTTACACTTGTCCAAGATATCGGGTGAGTTTAAATTGGTAAGAACCATAGTTTCTTGAACCCCCCTTTCACCATTAGTGTGAGATTCAATTTTCACTTGACATGTGCAAAAAGACAGCCACTGTACCTACTTTAGTTGGGTAGATGATAATGAATATGAAGTTTTTGAAGTTGTAAATGGTGGGGCAGAAGCATAGTTTGAAGTTGAAAGTGATTATAAAGATTGAAAAGTGAAACATGGTTGGAGAATGGGTAGTTTGGAAGCTGAAGTCAGAGTAGTTAAGATGTTGCTTATTTTCATGTTTGTCCTATTAATAATGCTTATGTTAGTGGTTGGAGCACTTTATGTCAAATCAGTGAAAAAGTAAAAAACTTGTAAAAGCATTGGTGATGTTATTTTGTTGGATCTTGTTAACAGTATTAGTGAAATGTAATAAATAAGGTTGAACATTTTTGAATGTCCATTAACAATCATGCAACCTGCATATTTTGACATTAGCTTAACAAATTTTTACACAATTTTAAAAATAAGTAAATAAAAATAAACACTTAATCACTCATAAGATAAATTAAGTCTAATCATATGTATTAAAATCGAAACATTTGCATGTCTATATAAGTATGCAAACATAGTCTTCACAATAATACCAAACCTATTAATCAAGTCTTCATAATATTAAGCATAAGTTACCTAATTTTGGGCTATACCAAAATATGAACAAGGTTGTACGAAATACTTCAATATGTCTATAATGCATAAAGATTCTAATCCTTAACCCTTTACAACATACATAATTCAACCCTTAATACACAACATAACTCAAACATCTTTGTCTTTCTTCCTCGGGTGTTTGAATCCGAGAGTTGGCACGAAAATCATTAAGCTAGCAAGTTTCTTTGCAGTAGCAGAACTGGTGCCCTTGATTGTTTCAGCTGAAACTGGAATTGTTGCAGCTGCAGCCGGTTGTGGTGAGGCTAGGGTTGTTGCTTTTCCTTTTTTAACATGAAGCTTTAGAGGCCTTGATGTTACTTTGTCCTGCATTTTATCATCATGAAGAATAAAGTCAATTCACTAATCATATTCACATTATGGAACATTATAATTTATAATAAAAGATAGATTACAAATAAGGTATCATACTTGGCTGAGAATAGATAAAGGTTGAAATTCTGGTGTAACCGGAACCCCGTCCGATTGGTCAAGGATCATTTCAGTTGGTGCGTTTGAAGTTGCTACTGGTGGATTGGTAGGATCTTGAGCAACAGGATCAATCGGGGTTCCCTTGGGTGCATGTTGAGCATTAGCATCAGCAGGGGCAGCAACTACTGCAAGTTGAAGTTGCATAAGCCTTGCTTGTTCAGCAGCTTCCTCTTGTTTATTCACTTTGCACGTTCTTCTGTTGTGCCCAACTTCACCATATTACAGGCACCGTATTGGGTTATACTTTCTTTTCATCCATGTCTTTGAGCTAACAAGTTGCTCATCTTTGTCTTTTCTCCTGTTCATTGTGGGCCTACCCGACTTGATCTTAACTTAAGGCGGAAATGGTGCTGACGACCCTGTTTTTTCCCATAGATCTTGCCCCTTTATTGGATTCACATTGAAGCAGTATGTTCTTCTATACATGTCCATCGTTAGCAATTCACATAGCAATCACGTAAACGTGATTATTAGCATCCTGCCCACATGCAGTCAAAATCTGTTCCCCCATGTAGATTCTTCAAAAATGCTCTATCTAATCCGATCAACGGTCTACACTCGGCTTTAAACCCTTTCTTACAAGCGTTGAGGCACACATAGAATCTCTGATACTGTGGGGGACTCTCAAGCATCAGAATCACTCCAACCTAAATTGTTGAACCCGGATTAGTGGTGTACATTTGATGGGCATAATCCTAAATCAGATCATATTGTGCAATCTCATCTCCTTCAACAACCTTCCTAGCTTTCTTTAATGCCCTAGTGATACATGTACTATTCAGCCGTATGCTACATTTTCTCATAAACCATGCATACACCTCTTTGTGCTTCATTGTGGGGTGTTTTCTTAGTTTAGGAACAAGCTTTTTCAAAGTCCACTCCTGAGTAGCAACCCTATTACTCCTACTCTTAGGACATGTATGTTTATCCACTAAAGTTTTAATCTGCCAAGACATATCAGACTTCTTCAAAGAACAATACACTACCTAAGGACAATTTTCTCCCCTACAAACAGCCCTAACCCGCACATTATCATTCTTCTTGAAAACAACATTCCTACTCCACTGTATAGTGTAGTCCCTAGTGGCATTCATAAATTCATGCTTTGTCTTGAAGATCATACCTACCTCAAGCTTCAGCTCTCCAAACCTGGCTTTCTCGTTATACGGTGGATAAACCGCACAGTCCTTCTCATCAGAATCCAATGCTTGATTCATATCTTCTGGGTGCCAGGATCCACAATCAGATTCACTATTAGACTCTACACATATCTTTCTGATCCTGAAAATTTGATAACAAAAGATATTTACTAATCGGTTTCATAAATAAAATTTGTAACATAACACTATAAATAATGTAACAAAGTTCATTGCATGTCACCTGAATCCGATATCTAATCATCTTCAATATCCTCATAACTAGAGTCATCCGTATCAATTGCCTTATCAGTGGATCTATGAGATGCAGGCCTTGACTTCTCCTTGTTTTCATATTTCTTTGAACCTGAATTCTTGGCAGCAACAACCGCACTATCACTATCACTAGAACTCTCATATCCATCTCCCAAAATATTTGGAGACTTATAGAGACTATCTTCGGTACTCTCGTACGAATCATGAGAGTCAATATCCTCCTGAAATAGAGCTGGGATAACAACTCTACCAGTCCTTGTCACATTGGTTTCCTTCACTGGTTCTTTTTTTATCTCCAACAACATATTTTTTGAAAGGCTGAGATCTTGAGGGTTAGCTGTGAGTTTTCAGTAGTTAGGACTGAGCATTCAAGGGTTGGGTAGAAGACTTTGATGGCTGATATGAGGATTTTAAGGGCTGGTTGTGAAGAACAAATTGTGTTTCATATTGTGATTTAGGTTGAGACATGAGTTGTGATTTGGGCTGACACATGGGCTGTGTTTTGGGCTGGGATTTCGGCTGTGGTAGTGTATTGTTGGGCCTAGACATGGGCTGTGGTTTAGGTTGGGACAGTGGCTGTGATTTGGACCTTAAACAGTATCTCCTATTCAACTGGAAAGTTTTTGTGGCCTTGGGTTTACAGGTGCTCTGGGTCTCTAATATAACTAACACATCATCATCCTCACTCATACACTCCACTATGTGTGGCTCTGAGACTCTATGCACAAAATAAATGTTGATCGAATTGTGATTCCTTCTACAATCCTTCACCATTTCCAACAAATCAGCATCTACTTCTAACTTCCTCAACCCAACTTCAAGCGACATTCTGGGTACTTTTCAGCAACAACCGTCCACCTCTGAATATCCTAACTCCTTATAATATCCCTTTACAAAGAAAACATCTAGCGTATCCCCTTCAACTCCCGCTAACACCTTTGTATTGTTTGGTTCATAAATTTTTGATCCACTTTCGTCATTCTTAAACTTTTCACCATGATGAAAAATAAATGTCATTGGATGATTTTCCATCTACAAATTAAAAATAGCAACAGTGAATCATGAGAGTGCACTCTGTTTTTCATTATTTTTATTTTTTTGTACAATTTATTTATGTTTCAGCAACAAAATTCCAATCACTACTTCAATCTAAAATGAACACCATTTCACCAAATCCTGCCTTTTACATGAACTAAACAAAATAAAAATTTTCATCTATCCACACACATTGTATTCGGCTATATCAAAACAGAGCATCCAAATTTTTTCAACATACAAAACGTCTGAACCATTGCAAAACCCTAACAGCAACTACTCCCAGCACAAAAACCCTAACCCAAAATCAACCAACATTCAAAATCAACGAACATGATACCACACATTCATACAAAAAAAATAGAGAAGGAACTCGCCACGCAAGAGAACTTACCTCTCACCGGAGACGGCGCCTACCACCGCAGAAGACTGGTGGCCTTCAGACCGCGATGAAGAGGAGTGATTGCAATGCGAATGACATCGCTGATTATTGCTTCCACGGCTGATCAGAGCAGCTTCTTCTTCTCACTCTGTTTCGGTGCCTCTTCGTTGGTTTTGGGTGAAAAGGAGAAAAGTGTAAGTGAAAGTGAAAGGGAGAAGGGGAATGGGAGAGTTACTTCATAATAGGGATTCTTGAAATTGTTTTTGACTTACTTAGGTGTCACTTAACAGTCTATGTGTACTGTTGTTAACAGAATCTGTGAGCCTATAAACGGAAGGACAAATGCAATTGATGTCAAATCTTTTAAGAACTAATTTGATTAAAAAAAATTTTCAAGGACAAAAATAACAATCGTACAATCTTTGGGAAGACTAATTTGTTCATTAACTCTTTTCTTATATATACTATACATGTTCAAATAAAAAATTGATTCTCTCAAAATTTTTTCAATAATTATTGTAAAGTATAATATCTTATTATATAATTTTTAAATGAAACTAAAGAAAAAAATATATAAAAAAATATTAAATAATATAAAATCACATTTGATAACATCAATTGAATGAAAAAATTGAGAACATTTTTTTCCGTTTAATTCTTTTCTTATCCCTAAATTTATGAGAAATTATATGTGAATATGCAATGAGTTACGGCACATGCTTTTAAAATCATTGGATGGTGCAGAGGATTTTGTTTTTTTAATAAAGAAAAGCTTAGAACATGTATATATTTAAATGCGAGAAGATAATTTTATACGACCCAAAAGATGTAATAATTAAGATGTAATAATTATCTAGGTGAACAATGTAAAAACAACTTTATTATTTATATTCTTGTCTTCTAGGTTTAATAATTGCACAAAGTAGTGTATTAATGCACAGCTACATATTTTAACAGAAAACTTACATATAAATGAAAGAAATCGGTAATATTAGAAATGGAGTATTATTACTCATTCCTTTTTCAAAATAAGTATTTTTTTATATTTTAAATTTTATTTAAAAAATTAATATATCTAGATGATTTGTCGTTTAGATGCATTCATTTGTTAATTTTGTTTAAATGCACTAATTTGTAATGAGGCTTATTAATTTAGATATGCTTTACATATGTGTGTAATGCGTTGATATGGATTAAGGGATGTTTTGCATAGGTGTGGGACAATTTTTGTGAGAAACATGGAACAAGAAACCAGAGAAAGGGAATTGTGTACAAAAAAAAATTGAGGCACCAAATCGGAGGATCTGAAATGTGAGGGAGAGAAAATTTTGAATTTCACGGTGAATTAATCGGACCCTCTGATTAGTTTTTTTTTCTCTCTCTCTAATTAGAAAATGGACCCTCCGAATTTGCATAAAAATTTATTTTTTTGAATGTGATAACGCTAATCGATGGATCCGAGTTGAGTATAATAAGTTTTTTCCCTCATATAAGCGTGGGTAGCTTGTATTGTAATGATACGAGTGTTTCCTCAATTCATCTTCTTCTTCCCGAAGTACCTTCATCTACATTTCTCTCTTTTTTTAAACGTAGAAAAATATTGAAAGTATGAAGTTTAATCATATGAGTGAGAAAAATGGATGATAGAGTCTTACTGAAAGCATATTATTTCGGGCAGATTTTGCTAGAAACAGTTGAAGGAGTGAGATTTGTTTGTGAAAATCCATTAGATATTGTTATTCCATTCACAATCTCATTCGAGGAACTAAAAAGTGTGATTTGTGAGAAGATAGAATCTGGGTTGTCTAGAAGAATATCATGTATTTTATACAGGTATCTCATACCTTTATTTGGTGGATTCGTGCAATTTCAGACGAAATATGTAACAGATGAAGCGAGCATGCAAGAGATGTTTTCAATGTACATTGAAAGTCATGGTCAGATATCATTCATTGAGGTGTATGTGGAATTCGAACCGTCTGAAGCCGATCGAAATATTGAACGGGAAGATTACAACAGCGACAGTGAAGAAGAGTTTGAAAGCAATTACGAAGTTGTTGGTCCTGATGGAGACAAAGACCAAGGTGACAGCAATGTGGCACCAAATATAGCTGACGTGGCAAATGCACTCGCAAACCAACATCCGTTTGAGGAGCCATCTTCCATGCGAGCTTTGGACTTGGAAGCCATGCATGCTCCGGAGTTTCCGGAGTATATAAATGCAGGTATGTAGTTGCCTATAGATATACACGAAGGATTAGAATTTTATAATAATTTATATTGATCGATGTGAACAAATAGTTACGTGATATGTGATAATATACGTAATTAGCATTTGTTGGTATGTTTGCTTAGTTAATAATATTATTTGTAGTTATTATTAATGAAGTTAAATGATAATTAGTGTTTATTCATCAGTAATTATTTATGTGCTCATAATTTTAATTAGTGTTTATTAATTATTTTAAGATTGATGTAGGTAGAGATTGATTTACTTTTAATTGGACTTATTAAATATTTGTGTATTAACTATTTATGCTACGGCTATCGTCGTGGCAGAAATTCCTTTTGTCGCAGATGGTGAATTTGCCGTGGGTATGGAATTCAATTCTAGGGAAGCTGTTATTAGGGTGATGAAAGATTATACTATCCGAAGAGGTGTAGATTACCAGGTGTATGAGTCGGAGCCGCTGACATTTTATGCCAAGTGTATGCAATATGGGTTAGGTTGTGATTGGCTTATTAAGGTTAGGTTGATGAGCAGGAAGTACTGTTGGGTTATAAGGAGGTATAATGGTAGTCACACTTGCACCAGAGCAACCATTTCTCAGGATCATTCGAAGCTTGATTCGAACACAATGGCAGAAGCAATAAAGCCATTGGTTGAGGCTGATCCCTGATAAAGGTGAAATCAGTTATTGCAGAAGTGCAGTCCAAGTTCAATTACACCATCAGCTATCGAAAAGTATGGTTGGCTAAGCAAAAGTCAGTGAAAAAAATATTTGGAGGTTAGGAAGCATCGTACGAAGCTTTGCCTATATGGTTTGAAGTCATGTGTCATAAGGAGCCATCAGCAGTTGTCCATTTTGACACTATGTCTGCCTATCAAGGCGATGACTTGGTTATGGATATCCAGGTGTTGCATCGAGTCTTTTGGAGTTATTACCCATGTAATAGAGCATTCAGACATTGTAAACCGGTTTTCCAAGTAGATGGGACTCACTTGTATAAAAAGTACAAGGGTTGTCTATTGGTTGCAGTTTCACAAGATGGAAACAACAATATCGTCCCAATTGCATTTGCTATTGTGGAGGGACAGACTTCTAACGCGTGGCACTTTTTTCTGAGTAACCTGCGACAGCATGTAGTGACTCGGGATGGCGTGGGACTGATCTTTGACTAACACGAATCTATCAATGCAGCTGTGGCCTGCAGTAACGAAGCTTGGTCGCTTTCCAGAGCTTTCCACATGTTTCGCATCAGGCATATAGAGTCGAATGTTTTGAGGAAGTTCAAGGCACCGTACCTACAAAAACTTGTCGTCAATATAGGTAACTTTGTTGTAATTTGAGGTCCATTATTAATAAGTAGGTACTGTTAATGGTTTTATTTTGTAATTTGTCCTTTCTTGTTGCGCAGGATATTCGAGGACGGTCCATGAGTACGAGTTGCATTACCAACGTTTACGAGAACGGGGCGAGGCTTACACAACCTGGCTAAACCGAATCCCCCGCGAACAGTATGCATTGGCATTCGACGGTGGTTACTAATGGGGTCACATGACTACGAACCTCGTGGAATGCATCAACTCAGTGTTGAAGGGTGCGCGCAATCTCCCCATCACTGCACTTGTGAAAGTAACTTTTTACAGACTCAACGAGTTATTCACTCAAAAAAGATCCGAGGAGGAAGCTTGGATTACTGCCGGCCATATTTTTTCTGAGCTTGTGACCTCCAAGTTGTATGCAAATCAACTTGCATAAGGAAACATCTAGGTGAATTGCTTTGACAGGCAGAATGAGGTATTTGAAGTGCGTGAGATGCCAAGTGGAGTGGAGTATGCCGTCGACCTCTGTCGACAACGATGTGACTGCGGTGAGTTCCATGTGGACCGAATTCCTTGTAGGCATGTGTTTACATGTTGTGCAAATCAACGATTATATTGGAAGGTTTATGTTCAAGAGGTGTATAAGATGGACCAAGTCCAACAGGCTTACCGAGCCAGGTTTAGGCCACTGGGGAATCCTACTACATGGCCTGATTACAACGGGCCTCGATTCGTACCAAATTCGTACCTGAGACGAGTTACCAAAGGTCGTCCGAGGATGACGCACTTCTTGAATGAGATGGACACACGAATGTTACATCGTCCTAGGATATGTAGGCAATGTAGGGCTGAGAGTCACAGCCGTAATAGATGCTGTCAGGCAAGTGGTGCAAACGCCAGTAATGATGCTCAATAGATTTATGTATTTCATGTTAAATCCAAGTAGTCTATAATATTTTCTACCCTGTATAACTTACCCAAGCTACAAAGTTTGTTACTTGAAACATTGTAACTGATATCAAACTACTATATGCCATGTTCGATAAACAAGTACTCCATAATATGCATTGTAACAATCCATAGAACAGGTAAACAATACATGGAAAAGTGTTCGATGAACTACACTGTAATAATACTAAATACACGAAATCTACTTTCTCCTTGCCCACTTTATGTCGTCCACAAGATCCTTGCATTTCTTGGAGATCCTTTTGAACATGGATGGAGTGTATCGATTAGCACTACAACGTGGCGGATCAACCCTAAGATTGTAGCATTTTCCTGCTCCAGCTGGAGTACGTACCTCACTTGTGTATAACTTAATTAGTTGATTGAACAAGTTTCTAATATAATCAAATCAACACAAGTGAACCAGCATGTATACAATATAAGCAAATCACCATAAATGCATATAATATAATCAATTGTTCCAGCAAGTTCAAAATATAAGCAATTCAACCATATATGAATACAACATAATCAAACAAAGTAGCAAGCATATAAAAAAAAGCAACTCAACCACACATGAATTTAATATAATCAAATGACCCAGCATGTATATAATATAAGCAAATCAACTGTAAATGAATATAATATAATCAACTGGCTAAAGATTAAACCAATAATAAGACATGCACCCTCACTATCACCGAAAGCATCATTATTCGATTCTTTATCTTCGTCCATCTTTTCATCTTCTTCCTCATCGTCATCCTCGTCATCTGGGGTATCAACTAGATATTCATCCGTCTCTAGATCAGCTGTATTAGCATTTTCTTCAATTAGACCCATTGAAACACAATGGGGGTTTTGACTATTAAGAATTTCTCTACCACCATCACTCCTACTTGAGTCACCAGATACCAACCATCCGGTACTAACCGAGGAAGTGCGGTATGGATGCATCACGTCCAAGGAATACCTACCAGGCATGATATCAGGCTGATGGCCGTACTGTGATTGGACTGCTTCTGCAGCCATGAATCCAAGTAACTGGCTAAAAGATGCTCCATCTCCTGAGTCAAGCTGTGGAGTACCCCAGTACTGCTGATGTATTGGATATGATGTGGTAAACTGTATTTGAGGTACATATGGGTTTGAGCATTGCGGTTGTTCTTGTGTAGGTAGAGGTGGCGGTGACTGTGGCTCCTGTTCTCCATTGTCATCATCCATGACTTGATTACCCTCATCATTCTCTTGACCCACACGATCTGATAGATTCAAGTGGTTGCCATATCTTGCACGGTACCAGTACATGTAAATATCCGACAGATGCTGTGGAGGCATGGGAAGCTCAGTAAGAATGTGGTTATACCTGTTTGTCTACTGGATCACCCAAAACGAATGAGTTGTGGTCGTTGCCCAGTCAAGATTCTTAGGACCAGTCAGGACCATTCCGTGTGCCTTGTCAAGATTTTGTTCCTGATGAGGAACTCACTGAATGAAACCAAACTATCTCCTAAACCTATCGGTTGCATGCCACTCAATGATTTCAAAGGACACTAGAGGCACCGTAGCGCTCCACACAACTGAGTGCGTGTAGATATCTGCAGGAATTATATCCAGATCAATGCGATCCACAGCATAAGCAAGCCACACAAACTGCAATTAATAAAGGAAATAGATTATTATAACCCAGATAACATTAACACTAAACCCGAATCAAATACTTCTTTAATAACCACACACCTGGCCTTCCTGGAGATCATCCAAGTTTTTTTCTAAAACGCTCTAGTGTAAGGTACCTAAAGCGTCGGTCTCCACGCTCCCAGTTACGCCACCTAATATGACTTAATTCATTAACACAATTCCTTTATACATATGAATATAGGATGTAACTGTAAGATAATGTTACCTGTTTGCAAGCGGAAAACTGCGGGGTTCCCGAGGAACCGGCGCTAGAAATGGGAGACGGATCCAAGCCCAAGTTAGCAAAAGCATTAGCGGACCATTGATTTTCTTGCAGTCAAAACGAGATGTCCTACATAATGACCTGTACAGGTGTGCCAGGCATGCAGATCCCCAACTGTATTGTCTGATACTACCAAAATCACGAAGCAAAGGCAAGAACTTCCAGTGCACAGATGTCCCAGACTTGTCACCAAACAAGACTGTACCAAATAATAGCATAATGTGACACTTCACGTACCTCTGCATGCTGGTTTCGTCAATCAACTGTATTCTTTCTTTAAGATCTCGAAGTCAGGTCAGTTTTATGTAGCTTGCTCTATAGTCTGACTTCCTCGATGCAACCCCAAATTGCTACAAACACTCCTCCTCTAAGGCTTCAAAACTACATATAGTCATCCCTGTGACTGGAAGATCGTTTGTTGGAAGACCAAGGATAACAGCAACATCTTCCAGTGTCATAGCACATTCACCAACAGGAAGGTGAAAGGTATGTGTGTTTGGGTGCCACCTTTCGACTAGTGCATTTACAAGTACTTTTTGACATTGAACTACTCCAATTTGGGAAACATGCAAGAAACCAGTTAACCGTAAATGCTCCTCAATCCTATCGTTGTACCGATGCGGAGGGAGTGGGTGATCACATATCAGATACTGTAAACTCTACAAAAACATATCAGATTATTAGTCAAATCATTAACAATGACTAATTTACTACTAAAAGATAATAACTATCCATGATATATAATTTAAATAATTTCCACAATTAACTAACCAAGACATAATAATACAAATCGCAAAGCTATGATATATAATTTTACATATATATTAATTTGCATATATATTAATGACAAGTTTAACAGTCTGGTGGTTGTGAGTATCATTTTTCTCCTTCAAAAGGGAGGTTTGAACCCCATCTTCCACGTTTTGAAAAATTTTGAAACTTAGGCGATTCGATCGAACCGGTCTGACCAGGTTTAACCGATTCATTGACTTATAGGGTGACATAATCGAACCGGATCGGTTTTTAATTTGGTTCACCCGTTTTTAAATCAAACTGGCCGATTTGATCCGGTTTGAGTTACAATGCACCCAGGTACACCAATATATCCATCGCAATTAAATATCAAACAACAAACAGTAATATATTACTACAAATTCTGCCTAATTTACGCTAAAATTTTCCAAACCATTTCCAAAAATTATTCAACTTATACGTAATAAATAATTATAATTTCTAAAATTATTACAAAAAATTCTAACCCATATATTATTTTTAATAATCACAATCTTAATCTATATATATCCCTAAATCTACTTTCTAACAATAATAACATTAACTCTATAACATATAATAATCTGCCTCTTCATTGAATATATATGCCTAAATTTCTAATAATAATAATAATAAATCTGAACCATAAAAAAATTAAAAATTAAACTTACATAATCAGGGTGGCTGAGATAATGTATAATATGAAGTTCAGAACGATCAACATCTTTATATTTTTGTTTCCTTGGCATTATGAATTTTTTCTTCCAACTTGTATGAACAACAATGGAGTTTTGGAGGTTGAAGAAGAAGAAGAAAAGAGGAAAGGTATGGCTGGCGGGTTCTTGAAAGGGACTCGGAAGGAATGAGTATGGTCCAGCATGTTAGTATAAGGGGCACCGTCCATGGGGTGAACAACAGCGCGCCACATGGCCTTGCATCACAAATCGGACGGTTGGAGTTGCTCCCTCTAATCGGATCGTCCGGGTTCTTCTCCCACAACTCCCTGGGTCCGAATTGTGTTCCACTATCATTACATGCAGGTAAAATACTTATGTACTCCATAACAAGACAAAACACCAAACTTACTTCTATATTAAAAATAAAAAGTGTTTTTAATTAATTAAAAGAAATATTACTTCGAAAAGGAGAAAATTCACTACTAAAAAAGGAAAATATAAGAAAATAGGATCACTCATTTGAATAGTCATAATTTCTCAAATATATTTCCTTTTTCTCGTAGGATCTTTTATTCAAATGAAATGATGCATCCATCTAATTCATCATGTGAGGCACAATTGTAGGACATGATTGATATAACCATAGTGCATGTAATTTTGTGATTAAGACTGTTTGTGTAGGAACAAGAGGTCATGTTGAGTAGACTACTATATAGGGATGATCCTGTGTTTTATGTGGTCCATTATTATTATTATTATTATTTTGGACTATGTTTTCATAACCCACAACTCACAAGACAATCTTTCCGTCAATCCCATCACCTTTTCCTTCATTAATTGTTATCTTAGCTTAGACATGCATTATGTATAGTATATGCTTTTCTTGAGCCTTGTTAAGTAGCAATCAATGTCCCAAAACTTTTAATCCCTCTGCTACAACTTTATATGGAAAGAAAATTGTTTTTGTGATAGGAATCAAACAAGAGAAATACTAGATCATCATTATAATTTATTATTTTTTATTATTAATTAATTATTAATATTTAAAAATATAAAATCAAATATGTTGTTAGATTACTAAATTAAAAAAATTAAATTAATAACTAAATAATAAACAAAAACAATAAATTTTAATACCTCCAGCTAATATTTCTTATCAAACAATGGTTATGTGAAAGAGAAATGTTCGTTAATTGTACTTTTTATTTGTTGAACGTTATCTTAATATTTTGTAGTGTAGTTTTATTTACCACCATAATGGTGGAGTGTATCAACACATTATCTTATAAATTTTATATTTAAATAATAATATTTTCATGAAAATAACAATAAAAATGGCGTGAAAAGCTATCTTTATGCCTATTTTATATTCTATTTTATATTTTTGTATTTTATCTTTTAAAAATATTATTTATATACTAAATTTAATTATTAAATTTAATTATTATATATTTATATATAAATATACATATAGTTTAATTAATTTTAATATATATTATACTCAACGAATCTAAGGGAGGTGTACATGGACCATCCCCTAGAATTTAAAGACTTCATTATATATTATATGATGCTTAAATTGTCATTCATTGTATGCATTGGTTTAGTGGTAGGTTGTTGGCACTATTACACAGGACTTTCTTTTAAATAAATTAAAAAATATATTTATTTTTAAAAACACGTTATTTAAACTTTTAATTTTTTAGATATGTTATTTTTTTAGAATTTAGGGTAAATTCGCCGCACCTCCGTCGAACTCTATAATTTAAATAGCGTTCGTCTGACCCTGCGAACTTCATAATTTATATGAAATTTGTCGTATCTCCGACAAACTTCAAGTAGAGTTCGCCATACTATATAAATCGTGGAGCCAATTCAGTTTGTCGCTTTCTTCCTTCCAAATCTACTTTCTTCCTTCTTCGCTTGTGATATTCAAAATTTTCTCTACGAGATTTTCTGTCTTTCGACGTCCGTGAAGTTCGTTATCCACTATATCGTCAGCTTCAAGTTAGTATATAACATGTTAGTTAACTGTTTACTGTCTACATGTTAGTTAGAGTATATAACATATTAATTAGATTTTTTATGTTATTGTTTTTAAGTACAGTTACTGTTTACTGTTTATAACATATTAATTAAAGTAAGTTATTAGTTAATTGTTAATTAGTTTAGTCGGAATAGTTAGTTTAAATTGTGAGTTAGATGATAATTAGTTGAATAACTAGTTAGATTAGATTAAAATGACACATAGTTAGTAAAATTAAGTTATCAGTTAATTATTGATTAGTATGTTTTATAGAGTTAGTTGAATATGTAATTGGATTAGATTATATTAGAATGATACATAGTAAAATTAAGTTATCAGTTAATTATTCATTAGTATGTTTATAGAGTTAGTTGATGGCTTCATGTAGCTGGTTCACATTTTAATTAATAAGTTTATAAACTGATTAAGATGTAAGGTAGACAATTAGAACTCAGTTCATGTTATTTTATTTTATTAGAGTGTAGTTAGATGGAGCAGCAATTGTTGGGGTACAAACATACGCTTTACAGATTAGATTAGACTGAGCACATTGTCGGCAAACTTGATCGAGTGGTACACTTTTATTACTCTTGTTTATTATATTGTAATAAAATGTGAATTTGTAATTTCATGTGTTTACCCTCTTTTTTTAACTTGTTTTTTTGGTTCGGTAGGTGCCTCGAATCTTGCGCACCACACAAAATTTGATGAGACGCCCGCCTAAGGAGATTATGCCACATCTCAGGCGAGTCGGGTTTTAGCATGTGGCGTATATGGTAGAGTTCGAGCATGATTGGCCATTGGCATCAGCATTGATAGAGAGGTAGAGACCTGAGTCCCACACATTTTATTTGCCATGCGGAGAGATGACTATCATTCTGCAGGGCGTGGCCTACCAGTTGGGACTCAGGATTGATGGTGATCCTGTTAGTGGCTGCATCGGTGGGTGGGAGCAGCACTATGATGGATGGTCCATTGAGGACTTCTTCCAGCAGCTACTGGGTGCTGTTCCTGACCTAGAAGATAGACAATCACAGACCAAATGAACTGTCAAACTAACATGATTTCCCAATATCATTTGCGGAGAGTTGGAGCAGGACGTCACCGAGTAGCGCCTGTTGCAGTACACGAGAGGGTATATCATGTAAGTGATAAGAGGTATCTTATTTCCGAATGCATCTAACTCTCGGGTACACATCAGGTGGCTCCCCTTGACGTTAGGATTTTTGTTAGTAAAAAATTTTATAAAATTGCGTTGTAAGTATAGATTCTAAACCAACAAGAATCCCTTCGTACAAACGTTTTGGTTGTCACAAGTAACAAACCCCTAAATAAATTGATAACCGAAGTATTTAAACCTCGGGTCGTCTTCTCAAGGAATTGCAGGGAGGTATGTTCTTATTATTGGTTATGAGTTTGTAAATTGGGGTTTTGAAGTTTGGACAATGGGCACAGGTATATTTAAATGACAAGTAAAATAAATTAACAATAATAAAATCTCTTGGCAAGGTATAAGAACTGAAAGTCCTATCCTATTTATCCTTATCAATTGTGATGAGAATTGGATTTTTCTCCCACTTTGTTAACCTTTAACTATGAAGGTAAGTTAAGTGGATGAATTAATTCGAATCCTCAAGTCCCAATCTTTCCTTGGGAAAAGTTAGAGTTATTGGATCTCGAATCAATTCTTGAAGAATTCCAATTTTCAATCAACAATGAGTTTGATAATTCAAGAGTTACCAATTAATCAACCAGAGCCAAAAGGTAGAAAATCTAAATTAAAATCATTTATCTGAAAAATCTCAGTAATGTATATTAAATAAGAAAATCAATCCTAACATAAAAAGTTCATAAACCAATTGGGCAACACAATTCAGATACAAATGAAAGCATCAGAGTAAATAAAAATAAAAGAGAAAATAAATAAAAAGAACATTGAATCTGAGATAAAGATGAAATATTCCTAATTTCTAAAAAAAATCCTAATCCTAAATCCTAAGAGAGAGGAGAGAGCCTCTCTCTCTAAAAACTACATCTAAATCCTAAAATTATGAATTATGAAAAGCATGATGAGTCTCTGCAAGTTTCTTGACTTTAATCTGTGTTTCTGGGCCGAAAACTAGGTTGAAATGCGGCCCAGAATCTCTGCCAGCGACTTTTGTAATTCTGCAGATCGCACACGTCACGCGATCGCGTCATCCATGCGGACGCGTCATTCGCATTTTTCCCTGCCACGCGTTCGCGTCGTCCACGCTTCCGCGTCACTTGTGCTTTTCCAATCTACGCGGTCGCGTTAGCCATGCGACTGCGTCACTGCGGATTCCTTTCTTCCGCGCGGTCGCGTCGCTGACGCATACGCGTCACTTCTCGCTGGTCATCTCCTCAATTTCTTGTGTTCCTTCCATTTTTGCAAGCTTCCTTCCCAATCTCTCACTCATTCATGCCCTATAAAGCTTGAAACACTTAACACACAGATCAAGGCATCGAATGGTAATAAGAGAAGATTAAGATTAGCTAAATTAAGACCAAAGAAGCATGTTTTCAATCATGTAATAATTTTAGGAAGGAAATATAAATGCATGCTAATTATATGAATAAGTGGGTAAAGACCATGATAAAACCACACAATTAAACACATTGTGAACCATAAAATAGTGGTTTATCAACCTCCCCACACTTAAACATTAGCATGTCCTCATGCTAAACTCAAGGAGACCAAATAAATGAGTAGGGAAAGGCAAAACTCATGCAATACAACCTATGAATGTGAATGCAACTACATGCTAAAATGATTCTACCTACTTGGTGAAAAAGTAAATAAATCTTTCAAGAATAAATATGAACTGGATTTCACTAATTCAAATCACAAAATATAATATAAATAACTTGCAAGAAGAAGATAGCTCATAAAAGCAGGAAACATAGAATTAAGTACTGAACCCTTATTAGTAGTGTATATCATTCTAACTCTCAAGTGTCTAGGGTCAATTCTCTCAATTATCTACTAATCTTGCTTTCTATAGCTTGCTCTTCATCTAACAATCAACAAAAATTTAATGCACCAATACACAAATCAAGAGGTCTTTTAAGGGCTGTAATGGGGTTAGGGTCAAGGTAGGATTGTATTTGGCCAAGTGGACTAAAATCTGAATCCTTAATTAACATAAACTTTCCACCTAACTCAAGACAATCCATTTAATTAAAATACAAAATCTAACTTCCCATAAACTGTGTTTACTACATATTTATGCATTCCAAGTTTTGAGTACAGCTCATATGCATTGATTTCACTTATTTATTTTGGGGCATTTTGTCCCCTTTTATTAATTGCTCTTTTCTTTTTCTTTTTTACCTTTTTTTTTCAATGTATATAATTAAAGTATTGAATGCAATAACATGTGCTCAACCATTATTTTGCACATTTTCACTAAAATATACAACACCCAATTATTCAAACCAAATATTTTCAAACCCAACTTCCCACACTTAAATCATGAACACTTTTACTAGTCTAAGCTAACCAAGGATTCAGATTAAGGACATTATTGTTTTCTGCTTAGAGTTAGTAATGAGCTAAAGTAAAGAACAAATGGGTATATTAGGCTCAAATTGGTTTGCAAAGGATAATGAAAGGGTAAGGCCATATGGGTATGTAAGCTTAGTGAAACAAGGGCCTCAATCATATCAGTGCATGCATACATCAAACAATGGAAATATAGAATTAAGCAAGACAAAGATCAAAATTTTAGAGAGAAAAACACACACCAAAAATAAAATATTGGTTGATAAAATGCAACCAATCAAATAGGCTCAAAATCTCACTGGTTTTGTGCGTTCGAGCTCTAAACTATGTTCCAAAATAATATTTCTTCAAACAAGTTTTTCAAAAAAGTTTTATTCAAATTAGTGAAATACTATAAAAATTTCTTGAAAAAGAAAATATTACTTTAACCAAGTGGTAAAATATGTAAAAAAAAAAACAAACATGCAATCAAACATGCAAATGCAATAATGAAAAACAAAAATTGGTGTTGAGAAGGGACTAACTAACCCGTGGAGATCGGTATCGACCTCCCCACACTTAAAGATTGCATCGTCCTCGGTGCATGCTGAGATGTACAGGTGGGTGGGTGTTGTGGTTCCTCAGCTGTTGCTCATTGTAGAAGCTTTCTCTTTACCCGTTCTGGTGGCCAGCCTGAAAAAGGGAGAAGAGAAAGGGACATGAAGTCAAAGGGATGGAGCAAAGAGGAGGGCGGTACGAGTGATAATCATGCCAAGTAAAAAATAGTGAATGAAAGACATGGTCGCAATTCCATGTGATCAGTTCATCAATGGAAATATAACAAGGCATGGAGAGTATTGGATGCAAGATGTTTATTAGCATGCCGGCAAGGACATGAGTAGCATAGATCAAGCATCAAAGGCTTTAATGTATTGTTAGTCGTGAAAAACTAACAATAACATTTGTATTGACAATTATATTTAATTAATAAAATAGTAAAGAAAATTTGTAAAAAGCAAGCATTGAGTAGTAGAAGAGAATAATTTAAAATAATGCACAATGCCATACAGGCTTTTTCACAAACACTTAGCATGCATGGTGAATATGTTATTGAAAATATTAATTAGAACATGCAAGAAACCCTATAAAAATAATATATAATTGTCAAACAATTCTTTGAATAACCCACAAGCAAAATAAATAAATTTCTAACACCAATAAAAATAATGCAATGAATGAAACTATGCAAATAAATTAAATAGAAGTGAAGAGGGGTGAGAAGAAGAAAGTAAGAAAAGGGAGAAGAAAGAAGAAAAGAAATAAGAAAGGAAGAAAAGAATTAGATATAGGGAAGAAAAGATAAGATATTTGGCTGCATTGGAAAAGTTGTGCGGCGCAAGCAACGCAGACGCGTGGGGGACGCGGTCGCGCGACTTGCACTTAAATTAATCGACGCGGTCGCGTCGGTCACGCGGACGCATGACTCAGGTTATGCTACTGGCGCGAGGGCAGCCTCGCGCTCGCACAACTCTCTGTTCAAAATCTTATTTTACCAAATTTTGGGTGACGCGATCGCGTGGGGCATGCGATCGCGTGAGTGGGCTCCAGAAAGGAATGACGCAAACGCGTGGGAGGCCAGTGTTCCCACTCGACGCGGACGCGTCAGCGACGCGGTCGCGTGGGACGATTTATGCCACGGGCACGCCTCCAGCCACGCTCTCGCATGACTCTCTGTTCGATTTCTCTTCTTCACAGCGCACATGTGACGCGGACGTGTCAGCGACGCTGCCGCGTCGCGTGCGTGCTTTCTTTTTTTTTAATAATGCAGTATGCAGAATGCAATGCTAATATGAATGTTATGCAAAATTCCAGGTTCAATACAATAAAATAAAATAAAACTCGAAAACAAATAAAACTAAATAAAAATGAAAAAGGAACGATCATACCATGGTGGGTTGTCTCCCACCTAGCACTTTTAGTTAAAGCCCTTAAGTTGGACATTTGAGGAGCTTCCTGTTATGGCGGCTTGTGCTTGAACTCATCCAGAAATCTCCACCAATGTTTGGAGTTCCAGTAGCCTCCGGGGTCCCAAACAAGGCGCAGAAAGCCTTCAAGTAAGTTAAAGCAAGTGACAAGGCCCCAAGAGTGTTGATTTCTAGAGTGAATTCCAGGGTCCCAAATCTTGCTTTTGCCCCCGTCTTCTTGTTGAGCAATATTGTTCCAGCCGGGTGGCAAACAGTCTAAATTCTCACTGAAGCAGCCAGACAACTTCCTAGACCCATTCAGTTGAGCTCTACACCAACCTTTGCATTTAAATGTTGAGCACACAACCATGTTGAACCTTGCAGGATAAATCTTATCACTAACCATCTTTTTCTTACTCTTAATGCCACAGAGAGCTCTAAGTTGACCATCCGTCTCCAGTAGCCCATATTCAAGTGGAATTAGAAAGCTAAGGGATATGAATTTTACCCATTTGAATGTTGTGAAGAATGATGGCAACTTAGGGGGAGGTGTTTCTAGTGAACGTGCAAGCTCCACTCCCCTGTGCTCTTCTTCGACATCTTCCATCTCTTTGTAATCTTCAATATCAACCTCTTCTTTTTGGTGAATTTCTTCTAGTTTAATCTCTTCTTCATTGTTCACCAAGGGCATGGGATGTTGTGTTTCTTCTTCTTGAATCTCTATCTCTTGATCAACCTCTTCCAAGTCCTTAATCATGACATGCCTTGGAGGTTGTACACCCTCCTCAGCATCAATTTCGAACGTCTTGGAAGGGGGTTCTATGACTGGATTTTCGCATGGAGGTTCTGCATCTCCTAAGTCTTCAACCACTTCTTCTTCTTCAATAATTCCGGCTTCCTCCACTTGTTCCAGTACAAAGTCATGCTCCGTACTGTTCACTGGAGTTTCTAGTATCTCATTCATGCTACGTTCTTCATTAGATTATCCACATGAAGCCATGGGGGTTCCTTGAGTGTTCGAACATCGGAAAGCTAATTGACTTATCGCTTGATTCAATTGAAGAATGGTTGCCTGAAATTGATCCACTGTTTTCTTCAACCGATCCTTTGACTCTTGATGCGCTCGGCTGTCATAAGTAGGATCATAGTGCTCTTGGATTGATGGATATGGAGATGGTGAATATTGAAGTGGTGGTTCTTGGGAGTAATTGGATTATGGCTCATAAGGTGGTTGGTATGGTAGTTGAGGGTTAGGGTCATATGGAGGTGAATGGCGAAAATGGGCTTGTGAGTATGGTGGTCCAAAGTCATGTTGAGGAAAAGGTTCATAGGCATATGGTGGTGGTTGTTGATAGTCCATTGGAGGTGGTTGTTGCCATGAGGGTTGATCAAATCCTTGTGGCTCCTCCCATCTTTGATTGTTCCAACCTTGATGCCTGTTCTCATTGTAATTTCTTCTTCCTGCAACATAATTGTAACCAGACTCATAGCCAAAGGGGTGAGAGTTCATAGTAGTGAGAGAAAATAAAAACAAAAACTAACAAAAAGAAAATATTTTGAAAAAAAGAAGATGATTTTTTTAAAAAAAAAATTGAATTTTGAAAAATAAGATAAGATAAGATAAAAATTTTAAAATAAAAATCTGAAATTTTTTTTTAAAATATTTACAATAACCAATAATAAGGCACACGTTTGCAATTCCCCGGCAACGGCGCCATTTTGACGTTAGGATTTTTGTTAGTAAAGAATTTTATAAAATTGCGTTGTAAGTATAGATTCTAAACCAACAAGAATCCCTTCGTACAAACGTTTTGGTTGTCACAAGTAACAAACCCCTAAATAAATTGATAACCAAAGTATTTAAACCTCGGGTCGTCTTCTCAAGGAATTGCAGGGAGGTATGTTCTTATTATTGGTTATGAGTTTGTAAATTAGGGTTTTGAAGTTTGGGCAATGGGCACAGGTATATTTAAATGACAAGTAAAATAAATTAACAATAATAAAATCTCTTGGCAAGGTATAAGAACTGGAAGTCCTATCCTAGTTATCCTTATTAATTGTGATGAGAATTGGATTTTTCTCCCACTTTGTTAACCTTTAACTATGAAGGTAAGTTAAGTGGATGAATTAATTCGAATCCTCAAGTCCCAGTCTTTCCTTGGGAAAAGTTAGAGTTATTGGATCTCGAATCAATTCTTGAAGAATTCCAATTTTCAATCAACAATGAGTTTGATAATTCAAGAGTTACCAATTAATCAACCAGAGCCAAAAGGTAGAAAATCTAAATTAAAATCATTTATCTGAAAACATCTCAGTAATGTATATTAAATAAGAAAATCAATCCTAACATGGAAAGTTCATAAGCCAATTGGGCAACACAATTCAGATACAAATGAAAGCATCAGAGTAAATAAAAATAAAAGAGAAAATAAATAAAAAGAACATTGAACCTGAGATGAAGATGAAATATTCCTAATTTCTAAAAAAAATCCTAATCATAAATCCTAAGAGAGAGGAGATAGCCTCTCTCTCTAAAAACTACATCTAAATCCTAAAATTATGAATTATGAAAAGCATGATGAGTCTCTGCAAGTTCCCTGACTTTAATCTGTGTTTCTGGGCCGAAAACTGGGTTGAAATGCGGCCCAGAATCTCTGCCAGCAACTTTTGTAATTCTGCAGATCGCGCACGTCACGCGATCGCGTCATCCATGCGAACGCATCATTCGCGTTTTTTCCTGCCACGCGTTCGCGTCGTCCACGCTTCCGCGTCACTTGTGCTTTTCCAATCCGCGAGGTCGTGTGAGCCATGCGACCGCGTCACTGCAGATTCCTTTCTTCCGCGCGGTCGCGTCGCTGACGCGTACGCGTCACTTCTCGCTGGTCATCTCCTCAATTTCTTGTGTTCCTTCCATTTTTGCAAGCTTCCTTCCCAATCTCTCACTCATTCATGCCCTATAAAGCCTGAAACACTTAACACACAGATCAAGGCATCGAATGGTAATAAGAGAGGATTAAGATTAGCTAAATTAAGACCAAAGAAGCATGTTTTTAATCATGTAATAATTTTAGGAAGGAAATATAAATGCATGCTAATTATATGAATAAGTGAGTAAAGACCATGATAAAACCACACAATTAAACACATTGTGAACCATAAAATAGTGGTTTATCACTCCCCCTACCAGAGGACCATGACAGATGTAGCAGGTTATCATAGGGCTTGGCTGTGCTGGCATGGCTGTAATACCAGATGTGTCGTGCCACAGAGCATAGTCAGTACAATCTGGGTGGTTGCGTCAGTTTGTTGCTCTCCTGAGCCTATCACCATATTCCACTACTATAGCCGGATGGATTTGATACTTGTCGATTTCTTCTAGTTGAGAGGTATTATTCGTTTTTGTACTTTTCTTCATTAGTAAATGAAATTGAGAAATAATATGTAATCGTTCACGATATTGTAGGTGGGTTGAGTACCGTCCAGATAATGCCAGAGGCGAGCACAAGCTTAGGCATTACAGGCGTATGCTAAATGGGATCGGCATCCTCAATATAAGTGATAAAGATTTAAGAACTATAATTTTATGTTTAAATTTGGAACTTGTATATGATGTGTCTTGCATGTTGTGAACAGGTTGACTGGACACCGTATGCTGGCCTACATCTGCAGGGTGTAGTTCCACTAGGGATAGCTGAGGGTGAAGCCTTGGCGACGGTTGTATGTCTGCTCCTTTTAGGGATGTCAATGGGGCAGGGCGGGGGCGGGGGATGCCTCCCTGCTCCCCATCCTCGCCCCCAGATTTACTCTACGTCCCCGCCCCCAATCCCCGCCGTGGGGGAATATTGCTCCCCATCCCCATTTCCCACAGGGCCCCATTCCTCGCGGGAACCCCATTCCCTGCGGGGACCCCATTCTCCATCTATCTGATAGTTCTAACTAATTATTAATTTCCATATGAATAGAGATGTAAGTATCCATTCTATACAAAAATAACAAGATTTTATACAAAAAATCTAAACGACAAGATGGTGACTTCTTTCAAAATGACGTAATGGGAGAACGCAACGGCGAGCCAGAGGATAGAGAAGTGGACAATGTGGAAGACGCGACAACAGAGAGGAGAATGGACACGATAACAAAGTTACGGAAAGGAATGCCGCAAATAGAGAGCACGACGCAGTGAGGATCATGGCACAGTGAGGTGTGACGATGCGGTGGGAAGGGAGAGTGGTGAGAGGGTGGCTGTAGAGAGGTTGGATGAAATATGGACATCGTTAGGGATTTCTAAATTGAAGAAGAGTCATGCAAATGAGGATTGGGAGTTTTGGGTTTCTATATATGTGTGTGTGTGTGTGTGTGTGTGTGTGTGTGTAAAATGACTAAAAACATATATGAGAAATAAACTATTAAGGATAATTCAGTAAATTTATGAACTTTGGGGATTAGCGGGGATGGGGCAGAGATCCCCGCTCGGGTCCCCGCACCTGCCTCAGGGGAATTTCGTCCCCCGTCCCCATCCCCGTGGGGAAAATTCTCCATAGTCGGATCCCCATTTGGGGCAGTCCCCGCAGGGATCCCCGTGTCTCGGGGAGTTTTGCCATCCCTAGCTCCTTTGCTTTGCTATCATCGAGTGGCATCAGGTTGACAGTTTGGTGGCCTACAGCACATTTCGACTAGGCCTCTGAACATCGAGGAGATGCATCAGCACGATGGTAGGTTCGGGCGAGGCTAGTGGTTCCCGAATTCTCTAGGTGGCTGGCATGAGATGTGGGATGCTCGTGGAGACCATCACCTCCATATACACCACCATATCGATTTACGTCCATCACGGTCATACATGACTTGGTATTTTCCGTGGGCCAACATAGAGTTGGTTGGTCAGGGTGACCAACACTTAGTAGCAGGTCGGGTTGTACCAGATGACCTCCCGATTCACGACCCGAATGCTCCACAGCTGCATCAGCCAGAGGATGGTGACCTTTCAGAGGTGTGGCCTCATGCTGAGGGATGGGGCGATAGAGGTAGAGGGAGACGCGGTGGAGGGAGAGGTAGGCAAGGGGATCCGAAGGTTGCCCATGACAGATATTCCATCAGCCCGCCAGTGCATGTGGCAGAAGATGGTGGACACACGGTTGGGGATCTTTCAGGACCTTTCCACGAAGACTACTTGTCTCTTAGACCACTTGGGTCACATCCTTCAGATGTCGGGCCCAGTCACCAGGGCCATACACCAGTTGCCAGCCCTAGTGCGCACCTTGACATTCAGTTCGACTTACCGTTCACCCCGCCAGACTTTGGGACCCAGACAGATTATGAGCCCATTTTGGATATGCAGGACATGGTTGATGTGACAATGGATATGCCTGATTGGATGACTCGCTTGATCCAGGAGGATGATGGTGGGTTGCCAGATGTTCTGGCAGTGCCACAGTAGACCCAGCTCTTTTCACAGATGCACATCGCTCCTCCACAGCCTGCATACCGGCCATGATACATGGACGATCCATCTAATGGGTCATCCTGCACTACAGATTATGCGATTCTAACAGACCAGATGAGCACTCCAGTACCTGATCCAGATCTGCCCCTCGGGCAAGGACAGCATGATGTCAGACCTCTTGCATGTGGCACAGGTGGCTGTCTTGACCCGAGGCCTCATGGATGACGTCCTGGTCCATGTGGTGGTAGGCAAGGTTGTGGCTAGTAGGTTTTGTGATAAAAATATTAATTTTTTTAAAAATGTGTAATGTACAACTGTTAGTTATGAGAAAATATTAATATTGTTATAACTAACATCATTGTTTTAAAGTTCAAACAAGTATTATATTTTCAAGTAGTCAAACGAAGTAAATTACATGGTAAAATGCTTACAATAATAGAGTTATGCACCCTAAAACGACACTTATAACTAACGTCGACTAGACAATGCCCCTCCACCATCAAGAGCGGTACAAGTCCTACGCATGTGAACGACTTGACGACACAATTCGCACTTCTTCTCCCCGTTATGCTCAACATCATCCATGTTGTTACGAATCATGGAGTTGACAGGACGAACTCGCTTCACTCTCATCATCTTAGGGTTGGGCTGAATCCAGGCCCCGTCATAGGATGAACAATCATCCTCATGACCTATGGGTCGAAACTCGGATCTGTACATATTAAAGACCAACTTCATATGATACAGAGGATGTACATACCGCTTCCAATCAAGTCGTGCATGAGAGCAAGCTGCAAGAATGTGACGGCAAGGAACATGAAGAGTTTGAAAATACCCACAATCATACTTACCCTCATCAAGTAGCACTTGGTAATTCTGTTGCCTGGACCCAGGCACTGCCGTTAACTCTTCAATCGTGAACGTAGTCCTCGACCGATCAAACTAGTAAACATTCGTAGTGTTGACGTGCTTCGAGTTGAATTCTATGACTTTTATCAACGTTTGTGAGAATTCAGCACCGACTTGAAGCTGGGTAAGGGCCTCTAAACTTTTCCTAGCAAAAAGTTTACCCAAACAGAAATAACTTGACTTAACAAGAGCCGTGATGGGCAAATTACGAGAACCCTTCATGACAGCATTAATGCACTCTGAGATGTTTGTCATCATGTGACCAAACCGACGACCCTCATCCGCATACTGCGTCCAATGTGATCGAGGTATTTCTTCAAGCCAGTTTATGATTGCTACATTCTCGCCCCTCAGACGGCCAAAATAATGAGCGAACTCCCACTGCGACTTCGAATACGCTACGTTAACCAGAAACTTCTTCAAGTCCTTGTTTTTGAAGTGAGTCATGAAGTTGGCAGCAATGTGTCTTGTACGACATGCCTGGAAGGCATGAGGTGGTTTCCATAAACTTCTCTCGGCGTTCAACGCAGTATCAATTAATTTGTGTCTATCTGAAATCACTAAGACGTCGGGTTGTAGTGTCACATGCTGCCACAAATACAAAAGAAAGAACGACAAAGCCTCCTTCGTCTCCCCCTCAACAATGACAAATGCAATTGGAAAAATATTTGCATTGCCATCTTGAACAATGGCCATCAGTAACGTGCCTCTGTATTTACCATATAAGTGGGTGCCATCGATGAAGATAAGTGACTTACAATGCTTGAAAGCCTCAACACACGGTTATGTCACAAGTTGTACCCAAGTACCCAAAAAACCCAATGAAACATGACAGTGTCGACTGAACCAGGCCAAGGTTATGTGACAAGTTGTACCCAAGTACCTAAAAACCCATCAACAGTTAGAACATGTAGATGGTGACTTTATACATAACTAAGGACAATGAAATGAATCTTACTGAGCAAGTACATCTGCATAGTGAATAACCAACGAGGAAGCTCGTTGTATGACTCCTCCCAATCGCCATATATTCTAGTAATGACTCTCTGCTATGCAAGTCAAACCTTTCTGTAGGACACCTTGTAATCGAAGTGATTCTCCACACCTTCTTGCAGAACCCTGATGCTACTTGTTGGATCTGCTTTGACTATTGTGAATATGTGTTGAGCAATCACCTTTGAATCTAACCTACGATGGTCTTGGCCCATGGATGTTTGCATGCAAGTATGAGGACCATTGTATCTCCTAACCTCCCATTTTTCTTGCTTTCGACGATATGCTATGCGTATGTTCCAAGAACAATCAGACCCGAACTAGATACACTATACATCATACCTCAACTGGTCACTTTCTAGTATTTTTTACTCCACAGCCCTCCTGATGTTGTACCTCTTAACTGCCAACATGACTTATTCTTTGTTCTCAAATTGTTGTCCAACCTTGAACTCATTGCTTGGATCCTCTTCGGGGGCTCCATGGATAAACGACCAATCTGAAGTCATTGCATCGAGATTCAACCTGGAGAAGTGATCCGACCGGTCATATGGTTGAGAAATGGTAGGCTGTGTTAGAGCAATTTGTGTGTCACCGTAGTAGTTCATCTCTTCTTCCTCGTCACCATCATCAGGAATTTTCGTTGGTTCATCATCAGCATCGTCTTCATCATCGGGGTTAACTTCATACGGATCCATCATCGGATCCCTTATAGCAAAATCCTCATGACTTTCAACATTATCTTCCATCATGTCAGCATTACCAAGTTCAACGTTTGAGCCCTCTTGACTACTTCAGGTGGCATATTTAGATCGACCATCGTTCTTCTAATATTTTTTCTAACAACTCCACTTAACGGACTATCATCAACAGTATCCGCAGATGATCCTCGTCCACCCAACTCAACAAGAAACACGAATAATTCCATCAAATGAACATTTGTCCATCGGTTGTGCCACGACCTTATAAGACATACGTCATCGTCGTCACGTAACCGATACCTAATTTAAAACAACAAAAATATTTCTCAAAACTATGGTCTAATAAACATAATAACAACAGAGCAAAGACAACTATAACATACCTTTTATAAAACAAATTGTCATTTACTTCATGCAGATATCTGTAGTAAATTTTTTTCGCTCTTTTCGTGTGTTTCTGCTCAACAGAATGCAATATCAAATTCTTCAACGCTGTTAGACTATTGACTTCTGGGCTGCGTTTGTTTCTAAGAACAGGACATGACAAGACACTGAAAACAGGACAGGACAAGATACTAATGGACAGAGACACAAAATTTTGTGTTCTTGTATTCTGTTTGGCGATAAACTGGAACAAATTATGAAAATTCAATTTATTCTCATTTTTTTTCATTCAAAAAATTTGAGATGAAAAATATAACAATAAAAAATATAATTATGAAAAATTAACAAGAATAATGAAAGAAAAAATAAAAAATAAGTTATGTCCCTTGTTAGTGTCTCTGTGTCCTTTCTGTTAGGATGGACACAAAATACACTAATTCAGTGTCTCTGGACACATTGTCTCTGTCCATGTCTCCTCTGCCAAATACGATTTTGTGTCTCAGTGTCATGTATCTGTAAACAAATGCAGCCCTGGTGTCATATACGTAATTATTGGTTGTCTAGACTTAAAAACGATAGAACCTTCTTCATCATATACTATTTCACTATCATAATGAATGGATAACATTGAATTTATTGGCATTGTAGAGAAAAATGCCAAGATGAGAACCAAAGTGAAGAATGAAATTGTGATTTTGAACTTCGTTCTCCAGCAACCATGCTTGTATTTTGGAAACTCCACTTAAAGTTTGCGGGAGGTGCGACGAACTTCATATAAATTATAAAGTTCACCGGAAAGTTAGGCAAACTCTATTTAAATTATAGAGTTTGCCGGGAGTGCGACAAACTTATCCTAAATCCAAAAAAAATGTATCTAAAAAATTAAAGTTCAAATAACGTGTTTATGAAAATAAATATTTTTTAATTTATTTCATAAAAAAATCCATTACACAAGCATGGAGTTTAAGCCTCATTTGTTGCATTCTATATTATTTTATTCAATGAAAATTTCTTTTGTTGTTTTTTCTATTTTTTTAATGTTTTATCTTTTATCATATAAAAGAGTAATTATATTTAATTATTTTTTATGATATTAAAATCATAATATATTAAAAAATTATTTATTAATATGAATATCTTTTACATATTGTATTCACTAATTCATTTTAAATGCATCTATCAACAGTATTAGGTAAATTAATTTATATTATATATACTATGTTTTTTATGATAATAAAGTACAAAAATAATAATTTTATGTAGAAAACAACTTTGACATAAATAAATTTTTAAAATTACTTTTAGTTATGAATAATAATAAAATATTAAATTATTATTTTCTAAGAAAACCTTTTATTTTGATATGACATTTGAAAATTTTTATTTAAAGTAATAATAAAAAGATCAACGTCACAAAATATATGATATAATATTTAATTTATACAAATTTTTAGTTTTTAGCCTCTTCTTAATAAAATTTTTAGATGCATTATTATTTATATTAGTAACTCATTTTAATGTATATATAATATATTATTGGTCATCTTTTAGGGAGTATAAATCCAATTTTATTGGTAATTTTGTACTTAATAGAGTGGGATTAAGATAAATTTGCTTATCCAAATTCCGTATGGTAGACACTATTAGTATTCATGCATGGAACATACTTTTTTAGAGGGTGTTTGGTTCATGAAATATTTTTATATTTTTAAGAATTTTAGATTAAAAAAATTCTGAAGTCAAATTTTCGGTGAAAAGCTTCTTTAAACATATTAAAATATTTAGGCCAATATATATATACTTCATACGACTGTAACTAGCTAACATATGCTAATGGATATCTTTAGTCTAGAACCTTCGAAATTAAAATGATATGTGCAAGAAAAAGATAATGAAATTCTTAGCACTAAGGGTGATTGAAAGGATATATATCATATAACTATATTTTATTATGGTAGATTTTGTCATAAGCTAATTGAGTAAGAAAAGAATACACTCTAAATAAAAACAAAATAAGGAGTCTCCATCTCTATCCTTATGGATATAAAATATGCTCAATATTGAGATGACATCGTGTAACGAAAGTCATAAACTCATAATAATAAAAAGCAGATAACAATATAACATAGTGGACATAAAAGGGTCTAATTTTTCTAAAATAAATTTCATTATTTCGACATCATACTGTGTTATTAAAATACAATACATTTCTATTAAACCTGTATTATATATATAATATCATATTAGATGTAGACTAAATCAGGTACCAAAATCAATTACAGATATAAAAATACGTATATAGTCTATAATATTCAGACAGAAAAATTAAACCCCTATCTCACTTTTCGTTAAGATTTGGATTTAGATTCTAATTCCACTCTCAAATAACAAATTCTACTAGAGATTTAAAATATATTTTTGCTATTATTTATTACAGTCTAATTATATATCTAAATACTTTTACCAATTAAATTTAATTAAGTCTAAACTTAACAAAAATTATTTTTATCACATCAGTATATACACTACATATATTTTAATAACGCAAAATATATCCTTCTTCGTCTTCCTCTTTTTTTCTCCTTCTCCATTTTTTCCTCCTCCTCTATTTAAATTTGCGCACACAGTTTCTTCGTCTTCCCTTCTTATTCTTCTTCTTCTTCTCCTCTTTCGTTATCGTCATCACCAACAATACAAACATTTTGCTAATATCATTATTGGTTCTGATTTTTTCTGGTGCCATCATTAAATAATTTCGGTTCATTTTTTAGTTTATTTCGATTTTATTTGTGAATTAATTTTGATTTATTTGTGTGTTAATTGAGGTTTACGTGATATTGCTGATAAGTATTGACCAAATTTTTTATTCTTTAAATAATTTCATTTCATTTCTTAGTTTATTTGATGTTCATTTGGATCCAAAAATGAATTCGATGTGTTTGTGTTAATTGAGGTTCACTTGATGCTGCTGATAAGTATTGACCAAATTTTTTAGCAAATAAAAATGAAATTATTCATTATCACTTTATTTAATTGTATTAGATTCCATTCTATTCCATTCAATTAGTTCAGATTTGAAAAAGAAATAAAAAAACTTGATCATCAACAAAAATACATCAAATTTATTTCTGGATCCAAATGAACATCAATTAAACTAAGAAATAAACTGAAATTACTTAAAGAATAAAAAATTTGGTCAATACTTATCAACAATATAAAATGAATCTCAATTAGCACACAAATGAATTGAAATTAGTTCAAATTTGAACAAACAGTCAAAAAGACTCAATCATTAAAAAAAATACATCGAATTCATTTATGGATCCAAAAATGAATCTCAATTAAACTAAGAAATAAAGCGAAATTACTTAAGAAATAAAAAATTTAGTTAATACTTATTAACAGCATCAAGTGAACCTCAATTAATACACAAATGAACTGAAATAAATTAAGAAATGAACCGAAATTATTTAATGATAGCAGTAGAGAAAATTAGAACTAATAAAAATATTTACAAAATGTTAGTATTATTGGTGATGACGATAATAAAAAAAGAAAAAGAAGAAGACACAATATTGGAAAAGAAAGAAAAAGGAAAGAAGAACAACTTGCGTGCATGAATTTAGAAGAAAAATAGGAGGAGGATGAGGAGGATTTAAAAAGTTGTTATAATAACTTTGTTAGCTTTAATTAAATATTTTAATTCAATGAATTAATCCTTGACCTGTCAAATTGAAAGATACTAGAAAAATAAAAAAAAATATTTTAATTTGATTAAATATTTTGCTTGGACGTATAAATCTTTATTCTATTTGTTAAAGTATTCAATTGAAAATATAAATAGAAAATAAAAACTTTCTTTGTGCAACCTTTTATTAGGTGTGTTCTAGTTTTTAGTTATATACATGGCTAGCTATGAAGCACGGACACTTTACTGAGTTGTCGTGTCTGTGTCTGCTGTGTCCAAATCGTGTCTCAATAAAAAATAAAATTTTTTTTTCGGACACACTTGGACACACCTAAATATCATCACGTGTCCGCGTGTCCGGTCTTATTCTTAATATATATTCTTAAAATAAATTTAGATATAATATATATTATTATTTATTAAAACAAACAATATTTTAAATACTTGATATAATTAAAATAAGATATTAAAAATAATTTAAAAATTAATTTATATTTTAATATTAATAAAATATTAAAATATCATTACAGTTTATCTAAAAAATACTTTATATTTTATATGTATGCATATTCCCGTGTCATGTAAGATTTTAAAATTCGCGTATCGACGTGTTCTGTGTCGTGTCGTGTCTCGTATTTATGTCAGTGTCTGTATATCATAAATAGCTAGTCTATTTTTTTTAGTTATAGAAAAAAACTAAATTAAATTTGGACACAATGCAGCTTACATTATCCTTTTTCTTGTCTTTTGAAATGTTAATATATGTTTTTTTTTTCCTCTTAACACTCTATTGAAGTTCTTTTTTTAAGAGTTGCGTAAGTTGTGTAACTTATACAATAAAAAATAAGTATTAAATAAATAACTAACTCATTATTATTGATGAGCTAGCCTTACTAAAATAATATAAATGTATTGTTTCGTTATTCTAATAATATTTTTTCGGTTCCGCTACGTTACCAACAGCATATTTGTCAATTTCTGTCAACTCTTATTTATAATTGTATTTTATAAAAGTGTGTTTATGGATGTGTCTAATAAAAATGTCTTTTTTATAACTGTGTTTAATAAAAGTGTCTTTATAAATATATTTTCTGGATGTGTCTCTTTATATATGTATTTAAAATATATTAATTATTAGACACATCTACAAACACACTTCTATGAAACACAAATATAAATAAGAATTGGCAGAAGTTGACAGATAATATGTTGGTAACTTATACTTTTCCATATTTTTTGATATGACATTATTAATTTATTTTTTATTGAACATAAAATGAGTATCAGACGTTAAGAAAAGATACAATAATCCAAATGTTTCTAAATTCTAAAATTATTATCAGACAGGAATTTTAGAACTGGTCAAAAATTATAAAATTAGAGAAAAAAAAAAGAAAAAATAATAAAAATGACAATAGAAAAAAAATCACCAGGAGAGCGTTTGATTATAATTGAATTTGTGTAATATAATTTGGAGCATTTTGTTTGATTATAATCTAATTATAACATGAATATAAATTTTTAGATTTTTGAATTTAATTATTATTTTAAGTGTATTTGATTATAATTAAAATTTGTAATATAGTTTATAGTGTATTTAATTATAATCTGATTATAATTAATCTGAACTCTAATTAGATTATTAAATTTGATTATTATCTTGAGCACATTTGATTATAATCTAATTATAACTTGGATTTGAGGTAAATCACAACACGTAATAATTTCTAGCTTAACTGAAATGATATGAATAACTTTGTGTTAAAGAATACTATCACTCTTTAATGTAGCATTTATTTTGAAGTATTGGGACAGAGATTGAAAAATTGAAATTTAGTATTATATTTGTTGGCTCAAAGATTGGTACTAAAATTTCTGTCTTTATCTCCAAAATTTTAGTATTTTAGTACCTCCAAAAAATGAGGACACAGGAGATTGAAATTTGTAAAGACAAAAACCGAAACTTTAATAATCTTTTATACTTAAAATACCCCATTTCAATTAATTAATTCCAATTTTATCCTTTGTACAAATTAAATTAGAGCTTCATTCTTATTTTAATTTCTGTCTCCCACTTTGCAACAAACAAAATACTGAGATTTATTCTGTCTCTAAGTCTCCATCTCTCAGTATCAGTCCTTCAATCTCTGTCTCTCTACCAAACACTACCTTAGAACGAGACAAAGTATGCTTATTTTTTAGGAAGCATAGAGAGTGACGGAATATTTGTCCAATGTGTATAATTGAAATTTAGGAATGTTCGATTTAGTATTAGAAATATAACTATTAGTATTACATTTTTTTAATCATCTTAAGTTTTTGGGATGAGTGATTTCATGACATGGTATCAGAATTTTAGATCCGAAAAGTCAAGAATTCGATTCTTAGTAAATCTAAAATCAGCTTAAATTTTTAGAATGAGTAGTTGTGTATAAATATTCCATTAACTCCGTAATAATTTTTTTTTTTAAATGATATGAATATATATATGCTTAGTTTTTTTGTCCTTGACTACGAGCAGATTTTCTTTTCAATTTTTCATGTCAATCCTCAAACCGCCAAATAAATTCTATTTTTATTGAAAATTATATTAAAATGGATAAAATAAAATTATTTTAATCATTTAAAAATTATAATTGACAAATATAAACAATTAGTAATGTTACTGCTGGTAATAATTACTGAATTTTTTTCATATAATTTAGTACTATATTGAGAAATATAACAATAAGGCATCCTCGGTAAACAATTTCAGTGTAAGTCAAACAAACTTTATCGGCAAAGCTAAATATTGAAACCTACCAAAACTATTTTTGTTTTTATAATGATCTTTTCTTTAGATGAACATTTTGTGGATTAGAAATTTTTTTTTTAATATGCTTATTTTTATATAACTTTTAAAGATGACTAAAATATCTAAACTGATCTAACTATATATAATTATGTATATACATAATTTGTTTTTATGTTAATAGCACATACAAATTAAATTAGAAAAAATAACATCACTATCTTATTTTAGTTTACATTGCATTTAACATAAATTTTTGAGACATTTACTTAAACAGATTAGTGAATTAACTACTGGACTAAGCTAATTTGATTAAAAAAAAACTTTATACTAATATATAATTGTTATCAAACTCACCCTAAAATTATTTTGTTAGAAAAACAAAAATAAAACTACATAGAATAATTGAATTTTTAATTCCATTACACACACATCTTTTATAATAAATATTATTTTAAAAATAATATTTTTATCAATTAATATGTATTTTTTTTTATTTAATTAAAAATTAAATATATAATTAATTAATAATCATCATATTTTTAAATATTTGGTGCATGAATAATGTCATTATTAAATTTTTATATGTAATTTGATTTCATTTGTACAATTAATATAAATAGGGTAAAGTACTAAATTGGTCCCTTAAGTTTGGGCGTAATTCTGTTTTGGTCCTTAAGGTTTAAAGTGTTCTATTTGAATCCAAAAAAGTTTTATTTAGCATCAATTTAGTCTCACAGTGAGATCAAAATTAAATAATTAACAAAATGTCCTACATAACAACAGTACAAGAACAAAATCGATAATTTGGAGAACAAGTACAAGCACTAGAGGCATAAAATCAACCATTGATACATCAATACATTTATTTATTATTTTTTTATAATATAAATAAAATATTTTCTATAAAACTAAAGAAAATGATAAATAAATGTATTGATGCATCAATGGTTGATTTTGTGCCTCTGGAGCTTGTACTTGTTCTCCAGATTATCGATTTTGTTCTTAAATTGTTGTTATGTAGGATATTTTGTTAATTATTTAATTTTGACCTCATTGTGGGACTAAATTGATGCTAAATGAAACTTTTTTAGATTCAAATAGAACATTTTAAACCTTAAGGACTAAAACAGAATTACGCCCAAACCTAGGGGACCAATTTAGTACTTTACCCATATAAATATAATCCCACTATTAAATTCCTTCGCCTCTTCTCACTCCCCAATTGTTTTCTATCATCTTTGTTAACCATAACCATTGCAATTCAACCGAAATTCCAATCCTTTAGTAGCTATTTGCTAAATTGGAGAATGCAAAATTTTAATTTATTGATTAACCCCTCAATTTCCAATAATTATCTCTAGCAGTCTCATCTGATCTAATTCTGGTCATAGTAGCAGACAAAGACCAACACAAGAAAGAAAAGAAACACTCAAGAACATAGAAACAGGTCTCTGTGTTATGTAAATTAGAAAAAAAAAAGATTTTTTTTTTAATTTCCTTTTTTCCTTTTTTGAGTTTTTCCTGGGATTTCTAAACTACTACGAGGAAACAACACAAGGAACAAAGTACGAAGTATCAGTGAAAAAAAAAACGAAAAAAGAAAAAAAGAAATAAACAAAGGGGTAAAGAAAAAAAAATCAATTTTTTTTTTTTAGATCTGCAAAAATCAGCATCAACCGGATCCAATATTGGAGTGGGGTGGTACCCATCTTTTCAATTCTGGTTTTTGATTCCCAAGTTCTGATTTTTTTTTTTTAATCCCTCGTTTCAATCTTGAGAAAAAGTTTCAATTTTTCCTCTTTCCTCTTTCAATTTTTATGGCTTCTTCACCTGGGAATCCAAATCAACAGCAGCAAAGTAACCATTTTGATTTGCAGAAACTATTCAAAGGAACAACACCACCAACCCCAAATCCTCCTTCTTCTTCTTCTTCTTCAAACTTGAACTCTTCACCATCATTCCCAGCTCCTTCACCTTCAACACCACCTCCTTCTTCATACCCTACACCTTCTTCTTCTTATCCTCCACCCACTGGCACATACCCTTATCACCACCAATTTCCTCACTTTCTTCCTCCTTATCCAAATCTCCAACACTTCCAACAACAGCAACAGCAACAGCAACAAGAACACCCTTTTGTTCTTCACCATCAGCAGCAGCAGCAGCAGCAGCAGCAGCTTCCTCAAATGATTTCTCCTCAAAGACCAATTTTTCAGCAGCAACAATCTTCATCATCACCTTCACCTTCTCCTTCATCACCATCACCACATGTTCCTACATCTCCTAATAGTGGTGCTCGCCTTATGGCCATGTTAGGCACCCAAAACCCTCAATCCAATCAAGAACAATCAGTTATGAATCAATCACCATCATCAATAGCATCAACATCACAGTCTTCTGCATCAGCATCAGCACCACCAATTCCTATGGTTTCTGATTTCTTAATGCCTGGCACTTCAAACCACCCTGCTGCAGTGTTGTTGCCCTCATCCGGGTCACAGCCGCCGCAGGCTTTGCCGGCCGGTGTGGTGAGCCCTCAGGGCAGCACCCCAATGAGGATGCTGAGCAGTAAACTCCCAAAGGGGAGACATTTGATTGGAGAGAATGTTGTTTATGACATTGATGTTAGGTTGCCAGGGGAAGTGCAGCCTCAGCTTGAGGTCACTCCCATCACTAAGTATGCCTCTGATCCTGGCCTTGTTCTCGGCCGCCAAATCGCCGTGAATAGGTCTTACATATGCTATGGACTCAAGCTTGGTGCCATCAGAGTCCTTAATATTAATACTGCATTGAGATATTTGCTTCGGGGTCATACTCAGGTTGGTTGTTACTTTTCTTTGTTGATGTTATTTTTGGCTTGAATGTAGCTCTAATTTGATTTTTATGAATCTGTATTTGTTTAATTGTGTAGTACTGTTAAGTTGATGAATAGCTTTTTTTCACATAAAATTGTTTGGTTTGTCAATTGTTATATGTGGTTTTTTAGTGCTAGGAGTATTAATGCATTCCGTTAGTGCTCACTGTTGGCTAAAACAATGCTGCAGGTGTAATATGAACTAGTATTGCCTGTGATGTATGTGTTTTCTTTCTTTTCTTTTAGCCAATAATCATTGATCACATACACACTACTTTTGTCGTATATTGCCACGAGACTATGAGAGCATAGGTTTTGTCTTCTCCTTATAAATTTGGAAAGAAATGACTATAAGCTTTTTCGACTCCTTGTGTGCCCTTCTCTTGATTTAAGTTTAGTATGCTGAGTTTTGGTTGTATGTGAGTATGGCAAGATATAGTGTTAGAAATGGTGACATAAGTGTCGATTGATATCTGTGAAAGATTGTATTTCAGGTCTTTTCTCATGTGCTTTTATCAATTGATCATTTTCTTTTAATTGTTTTTGGTTATATAGCTATCACATCAAGCTCCTGAAGTTTTAGAGTGAGATGTAATTCTAGACTCCTATTCTTCAATAATCATAAGAGTAATCTTGGTGGCTATTCTCACCTGATGGATCATATTCTCATAATTTCAACTTCTTTTGAAAATGCAAAGCTTGCTCTAACTCTTGCAATGTGTTCCCTGTTGCGCACACATTTGCGATGTGAGTTTTTTTCCCCTTCAAATATAAACTCTCCAATTTATGTTTGCCACATTCTTATGTAGAGAGTAACAGACATGGCTTTCTTTGCTGAGGATCTACACCTGTTGGCCAGGTAAATATCCCACTAACGCTTCTTGCTTGTGGTTTTTATTGCGGTGCATTCACATTTATTGATCATTTTCAACTTTGACACTGTATTCACAGCGCAAGCACTGATGGGAGAATTTTTGTTTGGAAGATTAATGAGGGTCCCGATGAGGAAGACAAACCTCAAATTACTGGTAAAGTGATCACAGCCATTCAAATAACAGGGGAGAGTGACTCAGTTCATCCACGAGTATGCTGGCATCCTCACAAACAAGTAATGGCAATGTTTTTAACTTAGTCTCTTAGTGCTTCCAATTTCTGTTATCAGTGAATTCCCTTTAAGTTTGAGCTTATTAGTTGAAAATGACCAACAGGAGATTTTAATGGTTGCTATTGGAAACCGTATCCTCAAAATTGACACTATGAAAGCCGGAAAAGGTGAAACTTTTTCTGCAGAAGAGCCTCTCAAATGTTCAATTGATAAGTTGATTGATGGGGTGCAGCTTGTTGGTAAGCATGACGGCAATGTCACTGAGTTGTCAATGTGCCAATGGATGAAGAGTCGGTTAGCTTCAGCATCGGCAGATGGCACGGTCTGCATTTTCTACTCTCCCTTGTCACCTTGCTCTTTTGCTTTTTGTAGTTTTTTCAACCCTTCGCTTAAATGGTTCATGTCATTGTACTACATTTTGGGCTTGTCAACATGAAAACAGGCTTATATTCATTCTTCTGATTTGAGCTTTTTGTTATAAACAGGTGAAGATATGGGAAGAACGTAAGTCAACACCACTTGCTGTTATAAGACCACATGATGGTAAACCGGTTAATTCCGTGACATTCTTGACTGCCCCTCACCGCCCTGATCACATCATTCTTATCACAGCGGTATATGTTTCTAGTCTTCCCATTATTGAAAATATGACTATTCTTAATTGTGGATGCCTTTGGACGATTTTTATTGTGCGGCTTGACCATCACCCGAATTGGTTTCAGATGTTCTCAAAGATCACCTTTGCATCATCGTTCATGAACTAATTTCTTTCTCTACTTTTTTATTTTCTTTACTGCAGGGCCCACTAAATCAGGAAGTGAAGATATGGGTGTCTGACAACGAGGAAGGCTGGTTATTGCCTAGTGATTCCGAGTCATGGAATTGTATTCAAACTTTGGATATAAGAAGTTCTTATGAAACTAACCCTGAGGATGCATTCTTTAATCAAGTTGTAGCACTGCCGCGAGCTGGTTTGTTTCTGCTAGCAAATGCCAAGAAAAATACAATATATGCTGTACATATAGAGTATGGAGCGAATCCAACTGCTACTCGTATGGATTACATTGCTGAATTCACGGTCACAATGCCTATACTAAGTCTTACAGGAACTAGTGACATGTTACCTGATGGTGAGCATATTGTACAGGTGTATTGTGTCCAAACTCAAGCTATACAACAATATGCGCTCAATTTGTCACAATGCTTGCCTCCGCCATTGGATAATGTTGAAGTTGAGAAAACAGAATCTAATCTATCACGTGGTGTTGATGCTTTGGATGCGTCTGCTAATATGGAAACTGCAAATGTGCCACAAGTTAATCCTAGCAGCTCTGAAAGTGCTCCTGTTGTAAGTGCTCCTGTAAGCTTGCCTTCTTCAGATATTTCTGGTCTGCCTGAAGCATCTACTTCAGATCCCGAAACCAAGGAAAATGATTTGTCTTCTAATAATGGCTTTGATCATATTAATGCTTCGGCACCTCCACTTCCTCTGAGCCCAAGATTGTCCCATAAGTTATCAGGTTTGAAAGGTTCATCAAATAATTTAGAAACTATTTCAACCAGTGCAGATCACAGTTTTGAGCAGCCAAATTCCGATCCTTCGGCTGAACGGAGAATAGAGTCTGAGAAAGATAATACGGCTGATGTGCCTGCGTCGGGTGACAGTTCTTTGAAGAATGATAGAGCCGTACAAAATGATGTCTCTGCGGTTTCTAATGCCCCAACAGCATTTAAACACCCGACTCATCTGGTAACCCCATCTGAGATATTCTCGAAAGCTACATTATCTTCTGAGAATTCACTAACTTCCCAAGGGATGAATGTGAAGGATGTTGCTGCCCATAGCGACACAGAAAACCTTGAAGTAGAGGTTAAAGTGGTAGGTGAGGCTGGTTTAAATCAAGAAAATACTGAATATGACAGAGACAGAGATTCTTACACCAATGTTGCCGAGAGGAAAGAGAAGTTATTCTACTCTCAAGCGTCTGATTTGGGCATTCAGATGGCCAGAGATTCATATAACATTGAGGGAGTACGTCCAGCTGATAGTATTAAGACGATTGATGCACCTGATCAAAGCCGTAGCTCTATTGAGGAAGAAGTTCATGAAGCGAGTAAGGATGTATCTGCAAATGATGGTGAATCAGAAACTGTGACTGCTACTTCACAATCTCCAGCACCTGCCATGAAAAGTAAAAAACAAAAAGGCAAAGGTTCTCAAGTGTCTGGTACATCATCTGCTAACCCCAGCCCTTTCAACCCGATGGATTCATCAAATGATCAAAGTGGCAATTCAGGAGGCTCATCCATTGAAGCAGCTCTACCACAGTTATCCGCTATGCAGGATATGCTGAGCCAGGTTAATAATATTTGAACATTTTTCTTGGGTTTATTTAACATGGTTTGTAGTTTGTGCATTGCATATATTTGGAAATTACTTGTGTTTTTGTGGTTTTATTCTTTCTAATATTTGTAGTTAGTTACCTGTCATCTTAGGATCAAATTTTCGGACAGAAGATTTGTTTCAGTCAAACATTTTGGAAGTTTCTTTTCGCATATTTTATAGAATATAAATATGTGTAGCATATGCAATCTCTAAATGGAATAAACCCGCTGTTTCGTGAAGTCCGATCCCTTTCTTACATTTCCTTTCGTCTCACTCTTGGCTTTTTCGGTGTTTGTTGATCTGAAACATCAATTAGTAACAGATTCCCTGCACTGATCAGCACTGTTTTTAAGCATTGTATGATTTAATAGTAAGTTACTATGAGTTTGAGGTTAGTTTTTCACCGTTGAGACTTGTTATGATGCCAGCTTCCAAATAACACATATGGAACTCATTCTTTCTTCAGAAGGAAATTTTCCATGTCTTTACCTGATTTTGTCACTCTTATACCCTCATGTTACCTTATGGGGATATTTTTAGTTTTGTATTTTTAAATTGATCTCCATCATTTTCTAATTTACAGTTATTAGGCATGCATAAGGAATTGCAAAAGCAGATGAATGTGACGGTTTCCATCCCAGTTACGAAGGAAGGCAGAAGATTAGAAGGATCCTTGGGCCGGAGCATGGAGAAAGTTGTCAAGTCCAACACGGATGCCTTGTGGGCTCGCTTGCAAGAAGAACATGCAAAGCAAGAGAAGTTAGAGAGAGAACGTACACAGCAGATAACAAACTTGATCTCCAATTTTGTGAACAAGGATATGGCAGCTGTATTGGAGAAAATCGTTAAGAAGGAAATATCCTCAATTGGGCCAACTGTCACTCGTTCAATTAGTCAAATTATAGAGAAAGCAGTATCATCAGCTGTCGCAGAGTCATTCCAGGTTTGGATTAATACCTACTTCCAAAAGTTCTACATTTCAAATTTAGTGTACATGTATAACCGACTAGTTTTGTTCTAAGCATTTGCTTCCCCATTTTGAATGGTGCCACATGATAATTATGATCATCCATAATAAAGTGTTTTAATTTCATATTATGGCAACTTGAATGTTTAAGTCTCTGTGTGCCAATTATGGTTTTAACAATGGGAATGATGAATGATTTGATTTTATATGAATATGTTTGACTAAGATTTTGCTATCAATTCTGCAGAAGGGGGTGGGAGACAAGGCATTGAATCAACTAGAAAAATCAGTTACTTCAAAACTTGAAGCTACAGTAGCTAGGCAGATACAAGCACAATTTCAAACTTCTGGCAAGCAAGCTCTTCAAGTAAGCATTGTTGATATCACCATCAGCATCTTCCAAAAGCTCTTCATTTTATATACATGTCGAGCAGAATTTATCAACCATGACCACGTGCTTAAAGCATATATTAACTGACATAGTGTTACTCAGTTAGGTTTATGCTACTCTTCTACGGTTTTTATTACAAATGGAGAGACAAAATTACTACCATGTTTTAAGTTTAGTCATTCCTTTTACACAAATTGAAGTTGAATTTCTGTGCAAAAATGATTTCACGTACCGTTATTTAACAACTTATGCTTTTAGAGAGATTGTTCAGGTGCGCGCGCACATACAAATATATATATACTCTCGAGTGTCGAATGTCTTGTTTTATGTCATATTTATCCAAGTCAGCTTCATATTTTGGTTTATTTTGTTGCCTGCTTCTTGAATTGGTTTCACTTGTGAGCAGTTTCAGTTAATATTTCTTTCGGCGTTGTTTTTCGCAGGAAGCACTTAGGGGTAGTTTGGAAGCTTCAATTATTCCAGCATTTGAGATGTCTTGCAAAGCCATGTTTGAGCAAATTGATGCCTCATTTCAGAATGGTCTTGCAAAGCACACAGCCGCTATTCAGCAGCAGTATGATACTACTCATTCTCCTCTAGCCATAACTTTGAGGGTATGTATATGATGCTTGGTTTGTAATCTTATAATATTATTTGTACTTTTAATGTCATTTTCTTTCTCTGCCATTAAAGATCTCTTTGGCCTTTCTATATCAATTCATTTTGTACTAAAGATTTTTTAAGGAAGAATTTAACATAGCTGATCTGTCATCATATTTTTTCATACCGAAAATATGGTTATATATAACATTGTTTGATTGTTGGGAAGCTGGTATATGATGAACCAAGATAGCTTGGATCGGCATGTGCTTAATATATGTGTCGTGATTTTGCAGGATACAATTAATTCAGCGTCATCAATCACTCGCACTTTGAGCGGGCAATTGGCCGAGGGCCAGCGGAAACTGCTAGCAATGGCAGGTAACTCCACGGCATCTGCGGACCCCTTTGTAACGCAAATCAGCAGCGGTTTACATGAGGTGGTGGTATGTTTATTCACCCTGTCCTCGTATCTCACTATCTTTTCAGGTTTTATTGATATTTCTGACCATGAGAGATCACTTGTGCCTGACAGGCTGAGGATCCTACCAAGGAACTATCAAGGCTGGTGAGTGAGGGCAAATTCGAGGAAGCATTTACCGGAGCGCTTCATAGAAGTGATGTTTCAATCGTTTCCTGGTTATGTTCTCAGGTAACAAACACGGAACAATATTACAAGTATAGCTTAGGGTGTGTTTGGTTCGTGTTTCCTGCATTCACTGTTTTTTCTTTTTCTTTTCCTTCATAAGTCCTGAAAACAGAAAATGCTAAAAATAAAAATGCAAACCAAATGCAGTAGAACTTTACATAGTGGAAGAAGCCAATTCGGAGGTTTTGCGAGACAAACATGTCAATGTGATTGTCCTGGATAAAATTGTAAATCACTAGACTAATTTGAAATTCATTTACGGCTTCAATATTTTCGGTCCATGATTGTGCCGAATTAAGCGTGAAATGAGATCTTCACATATTATGATGATTTATTCAAAACACATTCTGTAGAATGCATGATTGATTGATTATATCAAATTCAACGTAGCTTACATTTATTTTTCATAACCAGGTTGATTTAACTGCAATCTTGTCAATGGTACCACTGCCATTAAGCCAAGGAGTACTTCTGTCCCTACTGCAGCAACTATCCTGTGACCTGGGAACCGATACACCAAGAAAAGTGTCCTGGATGACAGATGTGGCTGCATCTATAAACCCTACCGATCCAAGGATCGCAGCACATGCCCGGCGGATATTGGATCAAGTGTCCCGGACGCTAAACCACCACCGAAATTTGTCAACGACCTCCCCTTCGGAAGCAAGCTCGATGCGCCTTCTAATGCATGTCATAAATTCTGTGTTATTGAGCTGTAAATGACCTAATTGTATGTTGTTATTTGTGCAGAAATTGTTGAAAAAGTATCAACCTTTGGTTTGCATGGATATCTAGATAGATTTTTTTCCCTTCTTTGTTAGGTGGTTAAAGTGAACTACAGCATGTGTATGTGGCAGTTGTCTTTGGTGCAACTGAGATGTGTGAAATAGTTTCAATGTTTGGTGTCTACATTTTCTTTCTGGTACTATTATCCTCATATGTGTTTTTACTCTTTAGGATATGTTTAGGGGAAGGATAAAAATGAAATAATAACTTTTATTGATGAATTTTTAAGTGCTAAATTATACATGGAGTTTAAATAAGGGTATGTTTTTGCTAAATTATACATGTACTTTAATTTTGTTATATTGTAAAGTATAAATGATTTTATATGTATAATTATATTATGTCATATTAGTAAAAAATTAATTATTTTTTTATTAATAGTATGAATAATCATATAAAAAAATATAAAAATACTATGTCTTCACTATAATTGTATGTTATTTATTTTTATTTTAATATATATTTTATAAGAGTTGTTGATTTGGTAATTGATTTTTATTACAAAAATATTATTTGTATACCAAAATTAACCATTAAAATTAGTCACAAATGTATTTGTGTATATACATATATGGTTTAGTTTATTTTTAATCTGTATTTGTATTCTAACATGTATTTTATATTGGTAGTTGATTTGAGTGTACACGTAGTAGGATTGTTTTGACTGTGTAAAGCGTTTTATATAGTCATACAATTACATCCGTTCTTTTGTATAACTATTCACGCGGTTAATATGAAAAATAGTTATTTTTACTGATGTGGTGTTGTGTAAAGTAATTGGATGCACTAATAAAACTATTTTACACTGACAGTGTATTATAATTAAATTCTTTTATTATATACATAATATATTTAAAAAATAAAAACGTGATTAAAAAACTGTATAAATATTTTTAATATTAGCACATCAAAATTAAATTCTTAATTATATATTATTATATGTATTTATATAAGTATACGTTAATTGTTAAGAAATTTTAAAATATTATATTAATTAAACATAGTTATTATAGTTACTAAAAGAAACTTTTTTGAAAGACGTCTTGACATTTTGATATTTTTTTTTTCACTTCACTCCAAATAAAGAAGTAAATTATTACCCTATTTCTAATTTCTCTTCTTCCTAACAACTCATGAGATATTCAATTTTCACTCTACTTTCTTGCTTTCCCTACCTTTATTTGTTTCCATCCAAACAATGGTTAGACAATATTATACATAGCTTTTATTTGTAAAATTTATATATGTACTAATCTCTCATGAGATATAGATGACATATATCATACTAAATATTGTTATATTTTATAAAATATGACACTAGTTTCTTTTCTTCTATACTTCCTAAAAGTTTTTTACGGTCTTAAATATTATGCTAACAAAATTAATTTAATTATAAAAATTCATGGAGTGGCAAGTGTAATACCTGCTGAAGCCATTGACTTTTGACAAATATCAACCAACAAAAACTAGGGTAGCCTTAAATCATGGTGCATTCATTTACAAACCTGAATCAAACCATATATGATATAACCATGAAAACAATCTCTTTATTTTTTTTTATTATTTTTTTTTTTGGGTGTGTTACACAACTTACAACACATAGCCATCCATATATCAGGCTAATTATTCAATGGCGAGTAAAACAAAGCTTTCAAAAAAAAAAATCTGAATCCCTTAATTAATTCATTACCTTGATTTTGTTTCTGTGGTATTTTGCTAATTGCTATAACCAAAATTAGATGCACAAAAATTGGAACTAACACCTATCTCACATTTACATTGTTTTAGATTCATGTGTTATGTGTGCATGTTATTATTATTGTGTGTTGAGTTTGTAGGATATGGTTTTGCCTTTAAATCGCTTTAATTAACGTGTGTGCAAATTAAACCTCACACACCATTTTTCTAATTCAGTTTCCTTCACCATATACATATACATATACATATACATACGTATAAACAACTGGTCCTAGAGATACATACATAACATATATACGTACTTTTAAGTCCTCAAAGACTCACAGGTATATATCCACCTACCGCATTACATAATAAGAATAATAATCATTCTGAAAATGTTAGGTCACTCCTTTCTTTATTGTTCCTTTTTTTTAAGAAAAGACTTTGATTTTTTATGTTCGCTTTTATAGTATAATTTTGTTTTTGGTGAGTAAAAAGTTAGACAGATTAGTCTAAATCGTAGAATCTGGAGTGATGAGGTTATGATTTTTCAGTTCGAAATTTTAATTGTAGCGCAAGTTATGTTTTTTTAGTATTTTTTGCGAACTATATATGTATGTGTATGATTTGATGACATTGTTTGTGAATTTTGTGGTAACAGAAAAGGTGGTAATATCTAAGATTGCATTGTGTGTGTATAAATGGAGAAGGAAAAGACGAAGATGAAGATAAAGAGAAAGAGAGCAAGAGAGGAAGAGAATGAAAGCGAGACTAAGAAGATTGCAAAGAAGAGAGATTGTGTAAGTAAGACGAAGGAGAAGGAAAAGAAAAAGAAGATGGAAAAGGAAAAAGCGAATACAAAAGAGAATAAGGGAAAGACGAAAGAGGTGGTGGTGGTGACGAAAATTGTGAAAGAGAAGGGTAAAAAGGATAATAATAATTGTTTGACATTGTCGTCGTTGTCATCGTCCTCCTCGTCATCAAAAAAATTGTCATCACTAGGAGTGTTTGATTTCCCATGGCTAAAAGATGGTGTGATGTCAAAGTCAGAGGAATGTAACTTCTTGGATTGTGGTGAAGATAGTATCTTGTTGTCATCATCATGTTTCTCTGAGGCATCAACAATGGCTAATGTTCTTCCGGATGAAGAGAAGTTGATCATGGAGGATTTATGGCAGCCATTTGAGAGTGATGATGGATTGGAGCTTAATCTTGATGCTTCTAATGATGATTTGAATTGTATTTGGAGCTCTCTGCTCAGTAACCCTCTTTAACATCCATTTTTTTAACCAACATCTCTGTTTGGCATAAAAAAAATGATTATATAAAATATATCTTCTAACGTCATCTAATTAAATGAAGATGTTTTTATATAAAAATAATAGTTTAAATATTAACATATATTATATTATATTGTTTAGTCAAATATATTAAATTAATTATTGATTATTATTTTTATGTGAATATTTTTTTAAAATGAATATATATGCTAAAATTAGATTAGGTGTCTATATATAGAGATTAATTCTAGTGGTAGTATCTCCCTCCTTTTATTTTGTGCATGGTTTTTATTTGGGGCCATCACCAATTTTGTCACATTTTTTTTCTTTTATTGTCCAAATTAAACAACATGGACTTGTATTCATAAATTAGAATATGTAAACACTAGAATAGGGGACTCAAGTTATCAAGTATTTAGTATGCAAGTGTATTAACCACTTACCCTATGTGAACATTGTGTAACTTGTATTTTGTATGCTATAAAAGTTCGACAAAAAGTTTTATATTATTATGATGCTATAACTTAATTCTCTTATTTATATTGAATATTTTAATGATGATTTGTTTAAGGGGGAAAAAAGTTGTTATATGAAGAAGATATATATATAAGAGCTAGGGGTAGCTTTGTAGAGTAACTTTAGGTTAAAGTTAATATAAATTTGACTACTCAAGGAGCCTCAAAGGTTATCCAACTACTTCAATAGGATTTATTATTGGAAAACTCTTTCATTCTTATCATAGATTAAATTTAAATTTCCTCATAAATATTCTCAAATAAAAATGTTTATTCAAACGTAATTATTCATAGTATCATTCCATTGACTATTTATATGGGGGTGTGGATCCTAATTAGCCAATATAAATGAAAGGAAAAATATAAGTAGAGAATGAAAATACTAAATAATATGAATAATAGATATATTGGATGTTTAATTTATTAGGTGTGCGAATGATTATCTTAATATTAAAATTTAAATGAACAATTTAAAGTGTAGTGTGTTTTTATTTTATTGGACCAATTTTAAAGCCCATTATTCACGTGGTTCATAAAAATTATTGTCTACCTAACAAAGTACTAAATGAAATTCACACTTGATACAAATAATGGCAACTTACATTATCCAAGGCCAATTGCAATTTTTTTATATATATAAAAAGAAAAATTGCTTTGCCTGAACTTCATTTTAAACTTTGCCTGAATTTCAAAACAGTTGATATAATCAATTAATTTTGTATGCTGTTAGGGGAGTCTCCTGGCCCAGGGATGTAATTGTGTAGTTGCTTTTGTTTGGGCCTGTGACCCCTATGTCTACCAAAAAAAAAATCCAAATATATAATATAAAAAATTTCAAGTATTTTAAAAATATCACTGTGATTGATGTTGATTATAAAAACTATATATAATATATATTAATTAAAATCAACTAACGTATAATAACGTATAATAGATAGACTTGAAAATCTATGTTCCAAACCAAACCCAGCAAGAAATCGAGCAATCCTCGCTCCTCCGTTAACAATTTTCTTCAGACTTCCGAAAAAGCATGAAAAAAAGGCTCCCTTTCTCCGGCTCTGTTTTGGTGCACTCTTGGCCCGCCGCCTTCTCAATTGGGATAACTGTCAAGATTAGAAATAGCTTTGGTCGATCCAGTTGATTAAGTCGTTATCTTTGTTAGATTTCTTGAAGCATTGATATTTTTGATACATTTAAAAGTTTTTATAATATAATATAATATAATATTTCTATGGTAATAATATGATTTCTACTATAAAAAATGATAACTAAAATTTAATGTTATAAAATTTAAAAAAAAAAGTTTTTTTATGTATTTATAGTACAAAATATTTTATATAATCATCAAATTATAATTAATTTATTATATAATTATTTACACAATTAATAAAAAGTTAATTATTTTTATTGATCTAATATTATATAAACTAATATACGTATAAAATTATTTTATATTATTATTATATAAAACTAAATTCATATAAAAAAGGACAAAAGGATTTAATAGAGGAGTGTAAAATTTCTGATAAGAGTAGTAAGGTTGATAATACAGAAAATAAAATTGTAGAATACAGACAAAAGAACAGAGAATAAGTGAATTGAGAGAAAATCAGAATGAACTATCATGTATAAAACTCTCTTCTTTATGTACAAGGCATTATTTATTTATAAAGACATATTGTGTAACTGAATCTTGTAACAGAATTTCAGTTATTGACTAAAAAACATAGTTAACCAAGATCTGTAGTTTCTTGATCTTGATCCTTGACAGTCTCCCTCAAACTGAGTGTAGGGGATGAACACACACGAAGTTTGACACAAAATTTGAAAAAGAGAGGCATCGATAGTGGCTTGGTAAATATGTCAGTCACCTGATCTGAGGAAGGAATATTAGTGACAAATAGTTTCTTATGTGTAACTTGGTCCCTCACAAAGTGAAGATCTAACTCGAAATGCTTAGATTTGCTGTGTAAAATTGGATTTGCAGCAAGAAGGCAAGCACTTTGGTTGTCACAGTAGAGAGTAGGAGCTGTGGTGAGAGAGAGAGATGTAACTCATGAAGCAGATTTTGTGTCCAAATGACTTCAGATTGAGCTGCAGCAATTGCACGAAACTCTGCTTCTGTGCTTGAGCAGCTAACGGCACGTTGCTTGTTGCTTTTCCATGCAATCAAGTTTGTTCCTAAGTAGACACAATATCCAGTAACACTTTTTCTATCATCAGCATCTGCTCTCCCCAATCAGCATCTGAAAAAGCAAATAATCGAAAGTCAGTACAGGCTGTAAATAAGAGACCCTGATCCATACTTCCTTTAATATATCGAAGTATCCTTTTGAGTGCTTTTCAATGATTGACAGTGGGATTGTGCATATACTGACAAATCTTGCTAACAGCAAATGTGAGGTCTGGCCTATTAAGTGTGAGATATTGGAGGGCCCCTGCAATAGAACGAAATAATTTTGGATCTTCAAAATGAGAGGAATCATTAACTGACAATTTTGAAGAAGCAACCATAGGAGTTGAGGCTGAATTAGTCATAGTCATTTTGGTTCTATTAAGTAAGTCAATGATATATTTCTTTTGATGCAGTAAAATTTGAGAATGATTCACATAATTGACTTCTAAGCCAAGAAAAAAACTGAATTTGCCAAGATTTTTAAGAGAGAAAATAGAGTGAAGCTGCTGAATTAATAATTGTAATTCAGAAAGGTTATCTCCAATTAATAGAATGTCATCAACATATGCACATAATAGAGTTACAGATGTATTAGTATGTCTTATGAATAAAGAAGGATCTGAACGAGTACTAATAAAACTAAACTTCTTTAATGTGGTAGATAAGGTTAGAAACCAAGCTGTAGGAGCTTGTTTGAGTCCATAAATAGCTTTTCATAATCTGCAAACAAGAGAAGGGTTATTGTCACAAAATTCTGGAGGTGGTTGCATATAAATTATTTCATGTAAATCACCATTGAAAAATGCATTGTCAAAATCAAATTGTCTCAATTGCCAGCCTCGAGACAAGGCAATTGAGAGCATAATTCAGATAGTTTGAGGTTTAATCACAGGACTAAAGGTTTGCTCAAAGTCCACACCCTCTCTTTGATGAAACCCCTTGGCCACAAGTCTAGCTTTATATCTAATGACTTAGCCTTGAGGGTTCTTTTTCAATGCAAAGACCCATTTGCTGCCTATAATGACAGCACTAGGTGGTGGGGAGATTAGATCTTATGTTTGACATTTTAAAAATACAGAATACTCAGTTTGCATTGTCTGTTTCCAATGAGCATGTTTTAATGCTTCTGAAGCTGTTTTTGGTATATGATGTAAAAAATCTGAATCACTATGCAATGAGAAAGTGATAGTAGAAAAGACTCGATATTTAGAGATTCCAAATTTAGATATGATTTTCATTGGGTGAATGTTGGATGGTGGTGGAGGAAGAGGTGGTGATACTTGTGATGAAGAAGAAGAGATAATGAGTGGTTGAAGAGGTGATACTATTTCTATATCTGAAGTTGGAATTGGGCCAAGAGGCATTGTGGGAGATTGAAGGTCACGATTTACTGATGTAAGATGTGAAGTTGAGTGAGGCAGATTTGAAGAGGGAGGGGAGGAGATGGAGGGAGAAATTGGTGGTTCTAAAGGAGGTGTGTGGAATTGAATTGATGATGGTGGTCTAGGGATAACTTGTGGTGTAGGTAAGAGAGGTGAGGAGTCTGAAATAGAAGAATGTTGTGAAGTAAAATGGAAAGAGTATGAAAATCTTGTTTCATCAAAAATAACATTTCTTGATATATATAATTTACCTGATGGAGAAAGACACTTATAGCCTTTGTGACTAAAATCATAGCCTAAGAATAAACATAAATGAGATTTTTAATCAAATTGATGTTTGTTGTAAGGCCTCAAGAGAGGATAGCAAGCACAGCCAAATACTGAGAAAAGTGTAATCTGGTTGCTGATGAAAGAGTTTCTCCAAGGAAGATAATTGATTGAGAACAGGAGTGGAAAGTCGATTAATGAGATAAGTAGCAGTTTAGAATGCATAATCCCAGAACTGTAATGGAAGAGCAACTGTGGTAAGAAGTGATAGACTAACTTCTGTAAGATGTCGATGTTTTTTTTCCACTGTCCCTTGTTGTTGATGTGTATAAGGACATGAAAGTCTATGAATAATTTCCTGCTCAGTCAAATAAGTCTTAAAGGAATTAGACAAAAATTCAAGACCATGATCACTTTGTATAGCTTTAAGCTGATGTCCAGTTTGTCTTTCCAAAGTAGTTTTATATTGTTTAAAAGCTGCTAAGACTTCAGATTTATTAACCAGAAGAGAAAGAAAAGTGTATCTACTATAAGCATCTACAAAACTAATATAATATCTAAAACCATTCTTAGAAACTATAGGAGCTCGTCCCAAATATCTATGTAGATAAGTTCTAAGGGATGCACATATACAGATTAAGAATTTGAAAAAGGTAATTGATGTAACTTAACCATAGAACAGAATTCACAAATAGATATAGGAGTAGATCATTTTGGATGTAAAATTTGATTTTTATTCAGAATATGTGAGACAATTTTCATAGAGGGATGGTCAAGTCTCTTATGCCATGTATCTACAGAATTATTAAGAATTGAAGTAGCAGTTAATGCAGTTTGTTGCTTTACACAATTTGGGGTTGGAAAAAGAGTTTTTGGTACAAACAGATTGGAAAACACATAAATTCTATTCTTAGCTATCCCTTGAAGTAGATGATTCCTGGTAGCTTGATCACGAACAAAGAAATGGTGAGGCCAAAACTAAAAAAAGACCGAGTTATCAGCTGCAAATTTGGAAACGCTCAAGAGATTTTGGGTTATTTGAGACACAAGTAATAGATTAGTTAATTTGAAAGAAAGAGCAGTATTTGAATCATAAAGAGTAGAAGAACCAGAGTTAGAAATCTTGATACCTTAACCATTACCTATATACAACTGATCTTACCCAATCTGATTCTCAGCAGCTTGAAGAAGGTTATTAGGTTCAGCTGTCACATGGTGACTGAAATTGTTGGTCAAATCTGTAATAACAACTCCAAGCAGCATGTCCGGGACTATTACAGATCTGACAAAACAAGCGACTTGAGTTGGTAAATCTACCACCTCTCATGAATCTTCCTCCTCTTCCTCTGCCTCTAGAAGGATTGTAGTTTCTTTGAAAATTCTGATCCGAAGGGTTAGAAGATTTAGATAAATTGGCTAAAGAAATTGGTTGTGAAGGTTTCTTGAATCAAGTTAGCATGTCTTCATATGCTACCAGGTATGATTCTGTTTCAGCTACTGTAAAATTGTCCATTTTAGCCATGACAGTGACAATGAAGCCTTGATATTCTTCAGCGACTCCATCAAGAATGGTTTAAATATATTCATCTTCAGAGAACGGTACCTCTAAGGCAATTAATGAATCTACTAATTGCCTAATTTTTGTAGGATATTCAGTAGCGGTAGTAGTGAGTCTTACAGACTTTAATTGTGATCGAAGACTCTGAATTCTTGCCATTGATGATGCTGTAAAGAATTCAAGAATAGTATCCTACATCTCATAGAAGAATTTGCAATGCACAATCTTGTTTTTGAAGGTTATATCCATAGATGCCAATAGCTAGGTCATAAGAGATTTGTCTTGGAGTCTCCATTCTTTGAAGGTTTCTGATTCAGTCTTTGTTGGCTTTGCTGGGTCTCCAGAATCCACCATTTGAGCTGGGATGTTTTCCTTCTTGAAGTGGCTTTCAAGATTTTGGCTTTCCACTATGATGATTGCAGTTTGTTTCCACGTTAGGAAGTTGTTGCCGTTAAGCTTATCAGAGATAACTAGTAAACAATATTTGGAGTTAGAAGCGTTAGAAAGGATCATAGCCATGGTATCAACCATTAGGCTCTGGATATCATGTAAAGTTTCTGATAAGAGTAGTAAAGTTGATAATGCAGAAAATGAAAATGTAAAATACAGAGAGAAGAACAGAAAAGAAGTAAATTGAGAGAAAATCAGAATAAACTATCATGTATAAAACTCTCTTCTTTATGTACAAGGCATTGTTTATTTATAAAGACATATTGTGTAACTGAATTTTGTAATAAAATTTTAGTTATTGACTCAACTACACATAATTAATTAAGATCTGTAGTTTCTTAATCTTGATTCTTGACAAGGAAAATGAGATTGTATGGGCAACTTTGCATAATTCTATTTACTTATATGACATTCACTTTTAATGTAAAAATTAAAATTCTATTCAAAATGTAAGGATATTAAGAATGTTCATATCTATAAATTTGTAGTAATTATCTATATCTAATATGCAATTTATAAATATAATTCAATTCATAAGATGATTGGATTAAAAACGAATATGACCCGTTGATCCACACTCTAATCAAATTGTAAATATTATATTTATATTTGTGGATTTATTCTGTATAAAATAATAAATAAATAAATAACATATATGTTGTATTATTATATTTATTTAAATTAATAATTATTATTTAAATACATTATATTATATTATTTTTGTTATTTAAAAAAAAATATTTTAATAAAATATTTTAAAACTAAATATGTTTAAAGCACCGTGGTCTTTAATAGAAGAATCAAGAATATGACCAATATTTTCATGGAAGATATCGCATGTCAGTTGAAGAGAGGGCAAAATATAAACTAACATAATATGATGGTCACTGCTATCTTTCAAGGTTTTTACAAGGGAAATTATATTTTATACTCTTGATGTTTAAGGATAATTTTAACTTTATCTTAAGTTTCATTTCATTATCTTTTTTTAGTTAAAGATTATTCAAAGTTTATTTTCACTTTTTTTTTTTCCATAATTCGAGAGACAAGCTAACTTGCAATAAGTTATTCTATTTCATTGATTTTTTATCTAAATAAAATAAAAAATATCAACTTATCTCAAATTAACTTTGATTACCGTGCCTTTTATTATAATATATTTTTTTTCATGGAGAAGTTAACTAATTTATATATGCATCTTTTATGTAAAATAGTTTTTTTTTCATATTTTATATTTATATAAATTTAAAAATATTATTTATACACTAAAATCAACTATTATATATTTATATATAAATATATGTATAATTTAATTTATTTTAAATATATATTTTATATTTTAATATATATTCTATACTAGTGACTAATTTTAGTATATATCTAATATAATTAATATGAATATTTATAAATTATTTGAATACATTTTTTTTTATTAACAAAAATCTGTGTAATTTTAAAAATACAAGAATGACCTACGAAATTTAATTTAAATATTAAAAAGTTTATATATAAAAATTGATAGGGTAATTTACTAATTTACAACCCAATTAAAAAAAAAAAAGCAGTCAGTGAAATTACTTACTTCTTGTTGTTACCCTATTACTTATTAGTAAGGACAATGCTAATAGATAGGTTAAAGTTGTAACTTGAAAGGTATTGAATCCATAAACAAAATCTAAATACAACCAAAAAAAAAAAGTATTTAAGGGTAAAAGAACAAAAACTACATATATATTGTATATATTTTTTTTGATCATTTGATAATTAATAGGGTCTATCAATGGCGATATTTCCTAAGGAGGTTCACTACTTTGGTCTTATTCCGATTTTTTTATACTCTTTAAATCAATTTTTTATCACATGAATAAAAACTCAAAATAAAAGAAAATTGAAAAAAAAAAGAAGAAAGAAATATAAGGAAAAACAACAACAATGTACATACCAAAATAAAAAGAAAAAAAAATTGCATGTACCAAAATTTCATTATTGTCAACGTTGACTCCTTGACTGTGCCGACACTCTTATATTTGCGTTTTACATTTGCTATGATTTGGGAACAATTGAGATGTGCCCAAAATCTAATTAGGTTTAGGGTTAACTTCAATTCAATCCCTTCATTTGTTAAATGTATTAATTAAATACCATAGCTCTAGTATAAATATAAGAAAAAAAAGTTATAGTAATGGTAAGAATTAGGCTTGGTTGAATAAAATTTTTTAAAAATGGGTTTGTGTTTTTTTAAAACACAAATTTTTTATATTGTGTTTAATCATGTACTTATACTTATTGTTTTAAAAAGATAAGAGTGTTTTTAAAATTATCTAAAGTAAAAAATTAAAATTAAGAAACCTAATATAATTTTATACATTAATTAATATTTAAATTTATTTCTTATATTAATATTTATTATAATATTTTTAAATTCTAAAAACTATTTTACTAAGTCCATTTGTTATTATTTTATACTTATTAAAAAAATTATTTTAAATGGAATTTATCAAATATAAATTCTATAATTTTTATAAATTATTTTTAAAAAATAAAAGTTTTATGAGACCAATGTCCAATTTAAATAACAACTTAATTAAATTTATTTTAGAAAAATAATTTAAAATATAAAATTTTTTATTAAAAGTGTTATTTTATGTTTAAATTTTTAATTATAAAAGTACTTGTTTAATAAATAAGAGTGATAAAATAAATTTTGAGAAAAAAAGTTATATTTTTTACTTTTTCAAAAATATTTAAATACTTTTTAAAAAAATTAAAAACATCTTTTAAAAATTATACTAAATAATATTAATATGATTTTTTATCTTTCAAAAGTAAAATAAATTAACTTTTGCCACTTTTCAAATGGGTTACAAACCTTAAATTTATAACCTTTTACAAATTATGTACTATCAAGAAAAAAGTTTTCCACCATCAGTAATGATCCCTTCCTAGTGTGTTAACTACGCGAGTACATGATTTTTATTGTATTGAATTTGCGAGTACATGATTTTTGTTGTATTGAATTTGAAATGTATTAATTACTTCGATCTTTAATGTTCTGGATCCCACACAATTAGGACCCTACTAAGAAAATGATATGAATTTTCTTTTTTACTAGAAAATGATATGAATTGCCGACACTATAATGGAATTTTACTTTATGATTTTTATTTTTTTTTTCCAATAAATTTCCAAAATCCCATACATTAATACAACTTTTAGTAAATGGTAGGGTTTGACGCATTTGACTAATTAGTAATTACTAATTACCATGTTGATTTTATTTTTTTGATTATGGCCATAGAAGATAATACTTACAGTTTGTTTGAATGAGTTCATAATAAAAATATCTTTTTTTAAGTTATTTTATAAAAAAAAATTATAAAAAAATAAAAGTAATTTTATATTTAAATTTTTATATAAAATTTTTTTTATTTATTAATTATATTTGATTATAACTATATAAAAGTATTTTTTATTATGTAAAAAATATCTTTTTTAAAAAAAAGATCTTTTAAAAAAATTATAAATTATAATTTTTTTAAAAAGTTTTTTTTAATATTTTTATTTTTATTATTAAAAATTTATTAAATGCACTAAAAAAATTGTATTAAAAAAAATCTTTTTTTTATCAACTTAATATATAACGCCTAAACAAGTAGTTAAGTACTTAACAATCACTCATTTTGCTAATGCTATTATCTATTTTTTTAATTTAATATTATTGTTATTATTATATTAGATATACCTTGCTTGATTAATAAGAAAGGTAAAGATTTCTCTTTATTACCACATTAAAATTCTTAGCTACAGTTAAGAGTTTAGTTGAGTACACCATGGCACACAAATATTTTTTTTAATTTGGAGAACTCAATCTTGTTCACAAAGTTATCTATTGGATGAAGCATGATATATAGTAAGTGGTCAAGTAGCCAGGGTCTAACATTACCACAAATCATATTAATAATAAATAATTAAAAATAGACATATGGACAAGCATGCTGTATTCAATTATTTTATGGATTCTTCATATATATTTTATTTTATTTTATTATGATATATTTATTTTTTTAAACTTTTTTTTCCATTATTTTGTAAGTGAACTGAATTTTAAATAAGTTTTCTCTTAAAGATAATTTTATATATAAAATTTGAATCTGTCTTTTGTTGCATGAAGATATGATATTCTACTCTAAATTAGCCAGACAGTAAATCTATTCTTTAAGATTCGAGTTAAAAATTTGCATGATATATTATTATTATTATTATTATTATTATTATTATTATTATTATTAGAGAAAATAGAAAATCAATGTGGGTGTATAATAATGTTTTTAAATTATATTTACTGTTATTAATATTGTTCGTATGTTGAGGATTTCTTTATCCACATGTTGCAGCCTACTAGGGTTATTAGCTGTGTCAGGAGACAACAGAATATGTCGTTACACGACCAGATTATATTGTATCTAGAGACCGCGGGCTTGTATCACTTGGCTGGGCTAAACAGTCAGTGATTCTGGGTTGATGAGCCTCTACTTAGCGCATTCGTTGAGAGGTGGCGTCCTGAGATCCACACCTTTCACATGCCGTTTGGAGAGTGCACCATCACTTTGCAAGATGTGGCATATCAGCGGGGTTCGCCCATCGATGGGGAGGCCGTTAGTGGGTGCCTGACTGACTTTGAGAATCTGATGGAGAACGGAAGACCCGCATGGACATGGTTTCGCGAGTTGTTTGGCGAGTTACTGCCGCAGAATAAAGTCAAGCAGATGATGGTGTGCTACACATGGTTCCATGAGAGGTTTCAGGTTCTACCAGCAGATGCGAGTGAAGAGATCGTGCGTATATACGCGTGTGCTTATATTCTGATGTTGTTGTCTGGTGCACGAAATTGCAATAACACTTTTGCAATCCCGCACAACTAACCAGCAAGTGCACTGGGTCGTCCAAGTAATACCTTGCGTGAGCAAGGGTCGATCCCACGGAGATTGTCGGCTTGAAGCAAGCTATGGTTATCTTGTAAATCTTAGTCAGGATATCAGAAATTATCAGGATTGATTGTAAGAAGCAAAAGAACATGTAATGGTTACTTGTACTGCAGTAATGGAGAATGGGTTGAGGTTTGGAGATGCTCCATCTTCTGAATCTCTGCTTTCCTACTGTCTTCTTCATCAAACACGCATGTCTCCTTCCATGGCAAGCTCGTGTAGGGTCTCACTGTTGTCAGCAGCTACCTCCCATCCGCGCAGTGAAAGCTAATGCACACACTCTGTCACAGTGCTGCCAATCACCGGTTTGGTTCCCTCCCCTACCGGAATAGAATCACTCTTTTGCGTCTGTCACACCGCCCAGTAGGTTACAGGTTTGAAGCACGTCACAGTCATTCAATCATTGAATCCTACTCAGAATACCACAGACAAGGTTTAGACCTTCCGGATTCTTGAATGCTGCCATCAGGTCCTGCCTATACCACGAAGATTCCGATTAAAGAACCCAAGAGATAACTATTCAATCTAAGATAGAACAGAGGTGGTTGTCAGTCACGTGTTCATGGTTGAGAATGATGATGATTGTCACGGATCATCACCTTCATCCGGATTAGGAACAAGTGTTATCTTAGAATGGAAGCAAGCATGATTGAATAAGAAACAGTAGTAATTGCATTAATCCATCAAGATACAGCAGAGCTCCTCACCCCCAACCATGGGGTTTAGAGGCTCATGCTGTGGAAAGAAACGTGTACAAAATGTTATGGGGTCATAAGGTACGGATACAATGTCAAAAGATCCTATAAGTAGTAAACTAGTGTCCTAAGGTTTACAGAATTGAGTAAATGACAGAAAAATCCACTTCCTGGCCCACTTGGTGTGTGCTTGGGCGAGCAATGAAGGAAATTCGTGTAGAGACCTTTTCTGGAGTTAAACGCCAGTTCTCATGCCAGTTTGGGCGTTTAACTCCAACTTTTATTCCAGTTCCGGCGTTTAACGCTGGAATTTCTGAGGCCGGATTGCTACGCGGGTTTGGGCCATCAAATCTTGGACAAAGTATGGACTATTATATATTGCTGGAAAGCCCAAGATGTCTACTTTCCAATGCCGTTGAGAGCGCCCAATTGGGCTTCTGTAGCTCCAGAAAATCACTTCGAGTGCAGGGAGGTCAGAATCCAACAGCATCTGCAGTCCTTTTCAGTCTCTGGATCAGATTTTGCTCAGGACCCTCAATTTCAGTCAGAAAATACCTGAAATCACAGAAAAACACACAAACTCATAGTAAAGTCCAGAAAAGTGAATTTTAATTAAAAACTAATAGAATATACTAAAAATAACTAAAAGATACTAAAAACATACTAAAAACAATGCCAAAAAGCATACAAATTATCCGCTCATCACAACACCAAACTTAAATTGTTGCTGTCCCCAAGCAACTGAAAATCAAAATAGGATAAAAGAAGAGAATATACTATAGACTCCAAAATATCAAAGAAACACAGCTCCAATTAGATGAGCGGGACTAGTAGCTTTTTGCCTCCGAACAGTTTTGGCATCTCACTCTATCCTTTGAAGTTCAGAATGATTGGCATCTATAAGAACTCAGAACTCAGATAGTGTTATTGATTCTCCTAGTTAAGTATAATGATTCTTGAACATGGCCAGTGTATGAGTCTTGGCTGTGGCCCAAAGCACTCTGTCTTCCAGTATTACCACCGGATACATACATGCCACAGACACATAATTGGGTGAACCTTCTTAGATTGTGACTCAGCTTTGCTAAAGTCCCCAATTAGAGGTGTCCAGGGTTCTTAAGCACACTCTTGTTGCCTTGGATCACAACTTTATTTCCTTCTCTTTTTTTTTTCTTTTCCTTTTTTTTTTTATTTTTTTTCGAAATTTTTTTTTTCACTGCTTTTCTTGCTTCAAGAATCAATTTGGTGATTTTTCAGATCCTCAATAACAGTTCTCTTTCTCCTCATTCTTTCAAGAGCCAACAATTTTAACATTCTTAAAACAACAAATTCAAAAGACCTATGCACTGTTCAAGCATTCATTCAGAAAACAAAAAGTACTGTCACCACATCAAACTAATTCAACTAGTTTCAGAGATAAATTTCGAAATCCTGTACTTCTTGTTCTTTTGTGATTAAAGCATTTATCTTTTAAGAGAGGTGATGGATTCATAGGACATTCATAGCTTCAAGGCATAAACTTTATTAATTTTATTAATTAAGAACAAGACTCAAATATAGATATAAGATGAGACTAAAAATAAAGGAAAAAATAAATAATAATAAAAAAAACGAAAAACAGAGGCTCCTAATGATAGAGGTTTTCACAGAGTTAGGACTCAACAACCTTGATTTTGAGAAGTGGATGCTCCCCCAGCTTGAGAGGAGAGCTTTTGGCGCTTCAGTTCCTTGATTTCACGCCCCTGCTTCTCTTGTTCCTTCAGCATTTTGCAGATCATGCAGTTCTGATTCTGCTGTTCTTCCTTCAGTTGCTCCATAGTCTCTTGCAGCTTGTTGATGGATGCTTCTAGGCTGGCCCAGTAGCCAATTTCAGGGAATTCAGGGAGGAACTCATGCGCCCTCCTCTTGATAGAGTTGTCTTGCACTTGTCCTTCCATTGACTTCTTGGTGATTGGATGTTCAATGGGTATGAACTCATCTACTCCCATCTTTACCCCAGCCTCTTTACAGAGCAAGGAGATCAAGCTTGGGTAAGCCAGTTTGGCTTCAGTGCAATCACATGATGCACCTCCACTGCTTTTCCAAGCATAATGCAGTGAATCATCACTGCTCTCTTGATGGTGACCTCAGAACGGTTGCTAGTGGGCATATGGAACGCCCAATAAAGTCTAGCCAACCTCTTGCAATTGGTTTGAGGTCTCCCCTCTTGAGTTGGTTTGGGACACCCTTAGAATTGGTTATCCACTTAGTTCCAGGGAGGCATATGTCCTCTAGAACTTGATCCAACCCCTTATCTACTCTCACCATCCTCCTATTAAAGGAATCAGGATCATCTTGCAGTTGAGGTAACTTGAAGATTTCTCTTATTTTGTCCAGATGGAAGTATATAACTTTCCCTCTGACCATGGTTCTGTGGGTATGGTAAGCGGTTCCAGTCATTCTTTGCTTATCTGTTAGCCACAGATTTGAATAGAATTCCTGAACCATGTTTCTTCCAACCTTTGTCTCAGGATTGGTCAGAACTTCCCAACCTCTGTTTCGAATTTGCTCTTGGATCTCCGGATATTCATCTTCTTTCAGATCAAATTTAACTTCCGGGATCACTGACCTCAGACCCATTATTTTGTGATAATGGTCTTCATGTTCTTTGGTTAAGAACTTCTCTTCATTCCAAAGATTCTTTGGATTAGTCTCTTTCTTTCCTCTTGAGTTGGTTTGTTTTCCCTTGGGAGCCATGATATTGATGAATCTTGGCTTAGTGATCACGGAAAAGCACACCAAACTTAGAGGTTTTGCTTGTCCTCAAGCAAAAAGAAAAGAAAGAAGATAAGAGAGAGAGAGGGGGAGAAAATTCGAATGGTGTGAGGAAGGAGGGGTGAGGAACGTTCATTTATAGAGTGGGGGGAAGGAGGATTTCGAAAACAAAAGAGAGATTTGAAAGGAAATTTGAAAAGATATGAAAAATATTTGAGAAAAGGGTGAGTTTTTGAAGAAGATTTGAGATTATTTTGAAATAGATTTGAAAAATGGTTTTGATATTTGAAGATTTGAAAGTGAGTGATGAATGATTGAAGTGTCATTTTGTAAAAAAGTATGGGTGAGAAAAGGAAAGTTTGAAAAAATCTGATTTGAAAACAAAATTGTGGTCCCCCCACCTTTCTGGCGTTAAACGCCCAGAATGGTACCCATTCTGGCGTTTAACGCCCACTTGGCACCCTTTTTGGGCGTTTAACGCCCAGCCAGGTACCCTGGCTGGCGTTAAACGCCAGAAAACCTTCCTCACTGGGCGTTTTTCTGAACGCCCAGTGATGCTGCACACCTGGCGTTAAACGCCCAGAATGGTACCATTCCTGGCGTTAAACGCCCAGAATGGTGCCCATTCTGGCGTTTAACGCCAAAAATGCCCCTTACTGGCATTTTTTTGCCAGTTAGCTCATTTTCTCTGCTTTTTGAGCTGAATCCTTCTGTAACTCTGTGAATTCCTTCATTTTTGATACTTGCCTCTGTAAGAACTAATCATACAACTTCCTAATGACTGGGTTGCCTCCCAGCAAGCGCTTCTTTACTGTCTTTAGCTGGACTTTCACTGAGAATCACTCAAATCTCAGTTTTGAGCATTTCTGCTCGAAATTTCCTTCAAGATAGTGTTTGATCCTCTGTCCATTAACAATGAACTTCTTGTCAGAATCAATATCCTGAAGCTCAACATATCCATATGGTGACACTCCTGTAATCACATACGGACCCCTCCACCGGGACTTGAGTTTTCCTGGAAACAGTCTGAGCCTAGAGTTGAAGAGCAGAACTTTTTGTCCTGGCTCAAAGACTCTGGTTGACAATCTCTTGTCATGCCACTTCTTTGCCTTTTCCTTATAGATCTTAGCATTTTCAAAGGCACTGAGTCTGAACTCCTCTAGCTCATTTAACTGGAGCAATCTTTTTTCACCAGCTAACTGTGCATCCATGTTTAGGAATCTGGTTGCCCAGTAGGCTTTATGTTCCAGTTCCACTGACAAATGACAGGCCTTCCCATACACCAATTGGTATGGGGAGGTCCCTATAGGAGTCTTGAATGCTGTTCTGTATGCCCACAGAGCATCATCCAAGCTCTTTGCCCAATCCTTTCTTCGGGACATTACAGTCCGTTCTAGGATTCTTTTCAGCTCTCTGTTAGAGACTTCAGCTTGCCCATTTGTCTGTGGATGATACGGAGTTGCCACTTTATAGCTGATTCCATATCTAACCATAGCAGAGTATAGCTGTTTATTGCAGAAATGAGTGCCCCCATCACTGATTAGCACTCTGGGGACGCCAAACCTGCTGAAAATGTTTTTCTGGAGGAATTTCAGCACAGTCTTGGTATCATTAGTGGGTGTAGCAATTGCTTCTACCCATTTAGATACATAATCCACTGCCACCAGAATGTAAGTGTTTGAGTATGATGGTGGGAATGGCCCCATGAAATCAATTCCCCATACATCAAACAATTCTATCTCTAATATTCCTTGTTGAGGCATGGCATATCCGTGAGGCAGGTTACCAGCTCTTTGGCAACTGTCACAGTTACGCACAAACTCTCGGGAATCTTTATAGAGAGTAGGCCAGTAGAAGCCGCACTGGAGAACTTTAGTGGCTGTTCGCTCACTTCCAAAATGTCCTCCATACTGTGATCCATGGCAGTGCCATAGGATCCTTCGTGCTTCCTCTCTGGGTACACACCTGCGGATCACTCCGTCAGCACATCTCTTAAAGAGATATGGTTCATCCCAAAGGTAGTACTTGGCATCTGAAATTAATTTCTTTCTCTGCACATAACTGTACTCTTTGGGTATGAACCTCACAGCTTTATAGTTTGCAATATCTGCAAACCATGGAGTTTCCTGGATGGCAAAGAGTTGCTCATCTGGGAAAGTCTCAGAGATCTCAGTAGAAGGGAGGGACGCCCCAGCTACTGGTTCTATTCTGGACAGATGATCAGCTACTTGGTTCTCTGTCCCTTTTCTGTCTCTTATTTCTATATCAAACTCTTGCAGAAGCAACACCCATCTTATAAGCCTGGGTTTTGAATCCTGCTTTGTGAGTAAGTATTTAAGAGCAGCATGGTCAGTGTACACAATCACCTTTGATCCCACTAAGTAGGATCTAAACTTGTCAATGGCATAGACCACTGCAAGCAACTCTTTTTCTGTGGTTGTGTAATTCTTCTGTGCATCATTTAGAACACGGCTAGCATAATAAATGACATGCAGAAGTTTGTTATGCCTCTGTCCCAACACTGCACCAATGGCATGATCACTGGCATCACACATCAATTCAAATGGTAATGCCCAATCTGGTGCAGAGATGACTGGTGCTGTGACCAGTTTAGCTTTCAGGGTCTCAAATGCCTGCAAACACTGTGTGTCAAACACAAATGGTGTGTCAGCAGCTAACAGGTTACTCAGAGGTTTAGCAATTTTCGAAAAGTCCTTAATAAACCTTCTGTAGAATCCTGCATGCCCCAGAAAGCTTCTGATTGCCTTAACATTGGCAGGTGGTGGTAATTTTTCAATTACCTCTACCTTTGCCTTATCCACCTCTATTCCCCTGCTTGAAATTTTGTGCCCAAGGACAATTCCTTCAGTCACCATAAAGTGACATTTCTCCCAGTTTAAAACCAGGTTAGTCTCTTGGCATCTCTTCAGGACAAGTGATAGGTGGTTAAGACAGGAGCTGAATGAGTCTCCATATACTGAAAAGTCATCCATGAAGACTTCCAGAAATTTCTCTACCATATCTGAGAAGATAGAGAGCATGCACCTCTGAAAGGTTGCAGGTGCATTGCACAGACCAAAGGGCATTCTCCTATAGGCAAACACGCCAGAAGGGCATGTGAATGCTGTTTTCTCTTGGTCTTGAGGATCTACTGCAATTTGGTTGTAGCCTGAGTAGCCATCCAAAAAGCAGTAATAGTCATGGCCAGCTAGTCTTTCTAGCATTTGGTCTATGAATGGTAAAGGAAAATGATCCTTTCTGGTGGCTGTATTGAGTCTTCTGTAGTCAATACACATGCGCCACCCTGTGACTGTTCTTGTAGGAACCAGTTCATTTTTTTCATTATGAACCACTGTCATGCCTCCCTTTTTGGGAACAACTTGGACAGGGCTCACCCAGGGGCTATCAGAAATAGGATAAATAATCCCAGCCTCCAGTAATTTAGTGACCTCTTTCTGCACCACCTCCTTCATGGCAGGATTTAGCCTCCTCTGTGGTTGGACCACTGGTTTGGCATTATCCTCCAACAGGATCTTGTGCATGCATCTAGCCGGGCTAATACCCTTGAGATCACTTATGGACCACCCAAGAGCTGTCTTGTGTGTCCTTAGCACTTTAATCAGTGCTTCCTCTTCCTGTGGATTTAAAGCAGAGCTTATAATCACTGGAAAAGTGTCACTCTCTCCCAGAAATGCATATTTCAGGGATGATGGTAGTGGTTTGAGTTCAGGCTTAGGAGGCTTATCCTCCTCCTGAGGAATTTTCAAAAATTCCTTTGCCTCCTCTGGCTCTTCCTGATCAGTTTGAGCATCTTTGAAGATGTCCTCAAGCTCTGATTCTAGGCTTTCAGCCATATTGATCTCTTCTACCAGAGAGTCAATAATGTCAGTGTCCATGCAGTCCTCTGGTGTGTCTGGATGCTGCATAGCTTTTACAGCATTCAACTTGAACTCATCCTCATTGACTCTCAAGATTACTTCCCCCTTTTGTACATCAATGAGAGTTCGTCCAGTTGCTAGGAAAGGTCTTCCTAGAATGAGAGTTGCATTTTTATGCTCCTCCATTTCCAGCACCACAAAGTCAGTTGGAAAGGCAAATGGCCCAACCTTGACAATCATGTCCTCTATTATGCCTGATGGGTGTTTAATGGAGCCATCAGCAAGTTGGAGGCATATCCTGGTTGGTTTGACTTCTCCAATCAACCCAAGCTTTCTGATAGTGGATGCAGGTATTAAATTAATACTTGCTCCAAGATCACATAAGGCTACCTTGGTGTAAGTGCCTTCCAATGTGCATGGTATCAGAAAGCTTCCAGGATCTTGAAGCTTTTCTGGTAAGCTTTTTAGAATGACTGCACTGCATTCTTCAGTGAGAAACACTTTTTCAGTTTCTCTCCAATCCTTCTTATGACTTAAGATCTCTTTCATGAACTTAGCATAAGAAGGTATTTGCTCAAGTGCCTCTGCAAAAGGAATCTTTATTTCAAGAGTCCTTAAATAGTCTGCAAAGCGGGCAAATTGTTTATCCTGTTCCGCTTTGCGGAGTTTCTGAGGATAAGGCATCTTGGCTTGATATTCTTCAACCTTAGATGCTGCAGGTTTATTCCTTACAGAAGTGGTTGAAGAAGCCTTGTTAGAGGGATTACTGTTAGCACTCTCAGGTGTCTGATCCTCCCTTGGCGTTTGAACGCCAGGAATGGGTGAAGTTTGGGCGTTAAACGCCAACTTCCCTTCCTTTTCTGGCGTTTGAACGCCAGAACTGGGCAAGGAATGGGCGTTTAACGCCAGCTTTCCTTCCCTTTCTGGCGTTTGAACGCCAATATTCCTCTCTGGGCTCTTACTGTCCTCAGAGGGATTTTGAACAGTGGTTTGGTTGTCCTCTGTCATTTGTTCCTTATTTGGCTTTTTGCTCTTTTGAACAGTGTTATTCAAGGGCTTTCCACTCCTCAATTGAACTGCTTGACACTCTTCTGTTATCTGTTTAGATATTTGCTGTTTTGCTTGATTCAACTGTAGTTCTATGCTTTTATTAGCAACTTTAGTTTCATTGAGCATCTCTTTAAATTCTGCTAACTGTTCTGTCATCAGGAGTAGTTGTTGATTAAGCTCCATTACCTGTTCTTGAGGATTAGAGTCAGTGACTACTGTCATGACTTCCTCTTCTGGAGAGAACTCATTGCTAGAGTACAGATATTGGTTTCTAGCAACAGTGTCTATAAGCTCTTGAGCTTCTTCAATTGTCTTCCTCATGTGTATAGATCCACCAGCTGAGTGGTCTAAAGACATCTGAGCTTTTTCTGTAAGCCCATAGTAGAAAATGTCTAGCTGTACCCACTCTGAAAACATTTCAGAGGGACATTTTCTTAGCATACCTCTATACCTCTCCCAGGCATTATAAAGGGATTCATTATCCTCTTGTTTAAAGCCTTGGATGTCCAGCCTTAGCTGTGTCATCCTTTTTGGAGGGTAAAAATGATTCAGGAATTTGTCTGATAACTGTTTCCATGTCTTTATGCTTGCTGTAGGTTGGTTATTTAACCACCTTTTAGCTTGATCTTTTACAGCAAATGGAAACAGTAATAGTCTGTAGACATCCTGATCCACCTCTTTATCATGTACTGTGTCAGCAATTTGTAAGAACTGTGCCAGAAACTCAGTAGGTTCTTCCTGTGGAAGACCGGAATACTGGCAATTTTGCTGCACTATGATAATGAGTTGAGGATTTAGCTCAAAGCTGCTTGCTTTGATGGGAGGTATACAGATGCTACTCCCATATGCAGCTGTAATGGGGTTAGCATATGACCCCAGAGTCCTTTTGGACTGATTAATTCTACTTGAGTCCATGATGGACAAAAGGGAAATGATAATAATTGCAAAGAGATAAATTTTGTTTATTTTTATTTTTTTTTTGAATTTTAAACGAAAAATTAAAATAAAACAAAAGGAAATAAATTCGAAAATCAAAAAGAAAATAAGATCAAAGCAAATTGAGAACTAAATCAATCAGTTAATTAAAAAGATTTTGAAAATAGCAATTAAAAAGATATGATTGAAAAAATTTTTATGAAAAAGATTTGATTTTTGAAAAGAGGAAAGAGAAAAACAACAAAAAGACACCAAACTTAAAATTTTTAGAAAATCAAACACTAAATTTTCGAAAATTTTAAAGGAAGAACACAAAGAGGACACCAAACTTAGAATTTTTATGAATCAAAAAGGGACTGATAACATGCAAAAACGAAAATTTAAAAGAAAAACAAAAGCATGCAATTGACACCAAACTTAGAATATGAAACTAGACTCAACTAAAAGACTCTAAACCAACAAAAATAAAACAGTCCTAATCTAAGCAACAAAATAAACCGTCAGTTGTCCAAACTCGAACAATCCCCGGCAACGGCGCCAAAAACTTGGTGCACGAAATTGCAATAACACTTTTGCAATCCCGCACAACTAACCAGCAAGTGCACTGGGTCGTCCAAGTAATACCTTGCGTGAGCAAGGGTCGATCCCACGGAGATTGTCGGCTTGAAGCAAGCTATGGTTATCTTGTAAATCTTAGTCAGGATATCAGAAATTATCAGGATTGATTGTAAGAAGCAAAAGAACATGTAATGGTTACTTGTACTGCAGTAATGGAGAATGGGTTGAGGTTTGGAGATGCTCCATCTTCTGAATCTCTGCTTTCCTACTGTCTTCTTCATCAAACACGCATGTCTCCTTCCATGGCAAGCTCGTGTAGGGTCTCACTGTTGTCAGCAGCTACCTCCCATCCGCGCAGTGAAAGCTAATGCACACACTCTGTCACAGTGCTGCCAATCACCGGTTTGGTTCCCTCCCCTACCGGAATAGAATCACTCTTTTGCGTCTGTCACTAACGCCCAGTAGGTTACAGGTTTGAAGCACGTCACAGTCATTCAATCATTGAATCCTACTCAGAATACCACAGACAAGGTTTAGACCTTCCGGATTCTCTTGAATGCTGCCATCAGGTCCTGCCTATACCACGAAGATTCCGATTAAAGAACCCAAGAGATAACTACTCAATCTAAGATAGAACAGAGGTGGTTGTCAGGCACGTGTTCATGGTTGAGAATGATGATGATTGTCACGGATCATCACCTTCATCCGGATTAGGAACAAGTGTTATCTTAGAATGGAAGCAAGCATGATTGAATAAGAAACAGTAGTAATTGCATTAATCCATCAAGACACAGCAGAGCTCCTCACCCCCAACCATGGGGTTTAGAGGCTCATGCTGTGGAAAGAAACGTGTACAAAATGTTATGGGGTCATAAGGTACGGATACAATGTCAAAAGATCCTATAAGTAGTAAACTAGTGTCCTAAGGTTTACAGAATTGAGTAAATGACAGAAAAATCCACTTCCTGGCCCACTTGGTGTGTGCTTGGGCTGAGCAATGAAGGAAATTCGTGTAGAGACCTTTTCTGGAGTTAAACGCCAGTTCTCATGCCAGTTTGGGCGTTTAACTCCAACTTTTATTCCAGTTCCGGCGTTTAACGCTGGAATTTCTGAGGCCGGATTGCTACGCGGGTTTGGGCCATCAAATCTTGGACAAAGTATGGACTATTATATATTTCTGGAAAGCCCAGGATGTCTACTTTCCAATGCCGTTGAGAGCGCGCCAATTGGGCTTCTGTAGCTCCAGAAAATCCACTTCGAGTGCAGGGAGGTCAGAATCCAACAGCATCTGCAGTCCTTTTCAGTCTCTGGATAAGATTTTTGCTCAGGACCCTCAATTTCAGTCAGAAAATACCTGAAATCACAGAAAAACACACAAACTCATAGTAAAGTCCAGAAAAGTGAATTTTAATTAAAAACTAATAGAAATATACTAAAAACTAACTAAAAGATACTAAAAACAATGCCAAAAAGCATACAAATTATCCGCTCATCATTGTCCTTTCAACTGTTTGCGGACAAGAACGCAAATCGGGTTCACCTTCGCTGGTTGCCTTATTTGGCATCGATGGACGACTTGGGAAGATATAGCTGGGGCTCCGCTGCACTGGCCTGGTTGTATGGATGTCTTTGTCGTATGACAAACAGAAACGTTGTTAACTTGGCTGGGCCACTACAACTTCTACAGTCTTAGATTTTCTGGAAGTTTTCCAGTCTCAGACCCAGTGGTTTTGATGTGTTCGGATTTCTGCTGGCATCCAGGTATGGTTTATTCTTTTCGGTCCATAACTTGTTCAATTTCATGTGTTGTCGTTCCTTATGACATGCTTTCAATGAAACTTGTAGGTGGGTAACATATCTACCGAGAAACGATGCAAGGGATCAAAGAGTGGTGTCTGCACGCCTTTCTTTGGATAGATTGCGTGTTCGCGATGTGAGTTGTTTAGTTATTGCTCTTACAAGTAGTCGTTCATGTTTACTCTGATGGTCTTATCTAACATTACCTTCTCCGATACAGTTTGTGTGGGAGCCTTATTATGCTCCCGATGTTGCTGCTGTTGTTCATCCAGAGATACTTGTTGATGAGCACCGTAGGCTATGGATGGCGGTCACTAGCCTGATATATTTTGCGGCGACCTTTACCGTAACCGCAGCATCCGCCCTAACCAACAAATAAATTCTAGCACAGATAACGTGGTAATCAAACTGCTGGTGATCACTGGAAATAGAAGTGGCTAAGCAAGTGTGAGGACCGTTATACCTCCTAACCTCCCAAGTGCCCTTTTGTGAACGAACCAATATGCGAATCAACCAACTACAACCCTTGCCGAATTCCTTGCATTTTCCATGATACTTCAGATGATCTGATTCCAAGACTCTGTACTCAACACCTCGACGGAAGCTATAGTCTTTCACACTCAGAACAACTTCATCTTTATTATGGAATGATTGTCCAATCTGAAATTCTGTAAAAGAACCCCAATTATAGCACCTCCGTTTGCCTGTTGACCCATAGCCTCCAAGTTTAGAGTGGAGAAGTGTAGAGGGTATTGCTGTTTGCCAGAACTTGAAGGGCCATGCTATGTATGTAGATTGGCACCTGTGTCATCATCGCTGTCCCTAATGATATCTACAGGCTCCTGGTTAGAGTCATCGTCCCGCGTTGCATTCTATACTCGATCAGGTTTTCCGAACCCTTGAAGATCATGAATCATGCTACCACCGGTGTCCACCACAAATGCCTGTTGCCAGACCCCAAGATTTTCCAACGGTACAGAAGCAACTGCCTCCGTTCGATCTAAATCAGCCGCAAAGGAAGGGGATGCAACCTGCGGAACAAATGGTCCGGCCGCAGGTATCGAACTAAACGCACCGCCCGTGGCAGTCGAGCTATGAACTGGAGCTGATGTCCCAGAACTATCGACATCAACCTCCAACTTCGCATACACCTCGTGTATTCTGACCTTCGAAAAACTCCTAACACAGTGAAATAGAACCCGAATATCTTCATTGGCCGCTATCACAAACGTATCATACTTAACACTGGTCGGCACAACTACGATGGAAATCTTGTAAAATAGCTTCTTCACCCACTTGCTCCCAAATACCCCAAGCTTATGCAAGATGCTGTTCTTTACATCTGACAAAGTGCTTGATGAACTGATAAATACACTCAACGGTTCTCTGTTAGTAAACTTCACACCATATTTTTTGTTTCTTTGAATTTTTCCAGAGCAATGCACTAAGACAAGAAAACTCTCTTCCTCACTTGCCATTGTGATAATGCTCCTCTTTAACAGCTTGAATCTCACTCATATATATAGAAATCTTCTCCTCATAAACCGTGGCAGCTAACAAGGTTTTCTGCGTTTTCATATCCCTTCATAAACCGTGGCAGGTTAGAGGATTTTATGGTCAAATTTCTGCCTTCATAAACCGTGGTTACCTGCCACGGTTTATGTTCATTGTTGCTCACTAATAAACCGTGCCAACCTACAACGGTTTATGTGTAAATTGTAAAATATTATTACCTACCACAGTTTACATAATATTGAATCAGGACACGTAGGTAAACAAATTGCAATTGTTGTATTTCAGTAAACCTTTCTCTCTTTTATTTTATTCGAGTAAATTGTCCAAATTTTAAGATAGTCACTAGATATATATTAAGAAAAAAGTTTGAGGGTTAATAATTTTAATCGATATTGATCATTATTTTTTATTAGTAACTCAACACTTTTAGTTTAATAACATAATATTATATTTATAGCTAATATTTTTTAATATTATTAATTAATTATTGGTTAAAATAATAAATTATACTAATCTTTTAGCATTGTTTATATATTAATTTGCTAGATGGTAATTAATAGGTTAAAGTGTCCTAGTTATTAAGTCAAGAGAAATTCTCTACATACAAGCGTTTTTCGATACAAGTCATACAAGTTATTTATTTCTTCTTCTTTTTCTTTCTCTATGCCTCCTCTTTTTTTTTCTCCTTCTTCTTCTTTTTCCACGCCTCTTTTTCGTTTTTGAAGTGTTTCATCTTCATCATCATGTTTCTCCTCGTTCTTCTTTTGATTTTGCAACATTATGTATTTTTTTTCTTCTTTGTTTGATTTTTTTCTCCAAAAAAGAATTATGAGAATATGAAATAAAAAAATGAAGAAGAAGAAGCAGAAGATGAGGAGGAGAAAGATGAAGAGTTCCAAATTATACATAAGGTGTACTTCAACGAATTTTGGGTGTATTTTTTAAATCTTATGAGTGTATTTTTGTAATCCTTTGGATGTATTTTTGTAATCCTTTGGGTGTATTTCTATAATCGTTTGGGTGAATTCCTGTAACATTTTGGGTGTATTTATGTAACCATTTGGGTGTATTTCTGTAATCGGTTAGGTGTATTTCTATAATCGTTTGGGTGTATTTCTATAATCGTATATGGAACAACGTGCTTTTTGTTAAGTTTCTCCCAACTTGTACGACTTGTAAACCAAATGACTTATATGTGTAGCACTCCTCTTAAGTCAAATATTTTTCTAATTCACTACAGTAATAATTGATATACAAAATATTTGTTTAAATTGTTTTCTCAAAATGTATGATGATGATAATAATAATAATAATACCTAAAAAGATTATAGTCAATATTATGTGCTAGTTTAATCAACCTTTTGGTTAATCCATTTCATTAACAAAGCAGCAATCACGGACGCGCAAATTTTATAGTCAGAAATTCAGTCCTTCGTAATCACATGCTAATTAACTATTAATTAAATCCATAAATAAATTGACGCGTAATTTACTTATAGAAAGAAAAAAAAACAATTCTACATCACCACAATACACTAAATTTCATAATTAATCTTAATAAGTTTCCATTTTCCCTTTATTTTTCAGTTTTTTATTCTTTATTATTGCTAATGAAAGACACTATATGTCTAAATAGTTATCCGGTGGATAATGAATATTTTGAGATAGCAAAAATAAAAGGGAAAAAAAAACTTGGTTCACATTTTTATTATTAATTTGATCGCTCTAAATCTTTTTTAAAAGAATAAGAAAACACTGATGAAGATCATAGGTGGTGAATAATCTAAAATAAGTTGTAACAAGTTCAATCAAGGGCGGAGCCACATAGAAGGTAAGGGGGCAATGGCCTCCCCCAACCCTTAATTTTTCTCTATAAATTATACATAAAATTTAATTTAGCCCCTCCCTAAATGTTTTATTTTATTTTATTTTAAATATAAAATTAATTTTTTGGCCCCTCCCTCACATTGAGGCTAGCTCCGCCCCTGAGTTCAATGTGATTAATAATTTATATTAATTAATTAAAGTTTAAGAGAAAATTGAAGAATAATAATACTATTATATACCAAATATTCTTAACATTTTTCTAAAAATATTATTATCGTAATTAGGTATAAATTTAAATTATTTTTAATAAACAAAAAATATGTATTGGTTATTAAAAAATACTGTTGTTAAAATAATATACATAAATTAATTTTGATACATTATTAGAATAAGCTAATTTTATATGTGCATTTATTGACAAACGTCAAAAATAAATAAAAACCTATTTTTTATCTTGATCACATAAAGAATCACTTAATAAATAAATATAATTGAATAATTGTATAAAATATTTTATATTATTAGTATATTAAAATTGAATTCCAATATGTATTATAAAAAGTGTTTATATAGCGGAAGTGATAAAGGAATGTATAATTTTGACATTCTAAAAACTAATTGTATTTTTTTATTTTATAAATAAGTATATCATGCCATAAAATTTGGAAGATAAATTATTGTATTTTGTTACATATGGAGGCCGGATAATAAACAATTAAGCATGTATGAAAATTAATTAGGTTAGATTTTGTAGCATTAATGAAAGTTTGCCGTTTGCAAGGTGACAAAAGATTAAAGTTACCAAAATATACAAAAATTGGAAGACAAACAAAGATTAGTCCCAAAGAAAAGTTCATATATTTTTCTTCTCTCTCTCTCTCTCTCTCTCCTGCTTCTTCCTGTTACCTCCAACGTCCTTCTTCTGCTTCTTCTGCTTCTTCTTCTTCTTCTTTCTTTTACTTTTTCCTCCGTGATTGTGATTCTGAACAACAACATTTTTCCAAAAAAGGGTACCAACTCTTAAAAATTGCACAAGGGAGGGTCCAATTGGTTCTCTCCCATTTTCACAAACACACGCACGCAAAACAAGGCATCATTTTTCTCTCTTTCTGATCCCAAAATGCGTTTCCCTCTTTCTTTCTTTCTTTCTTTCTTCTCCGTAATTCAATGTAACTGAAGTTTTCTTTCCCCCTCAGATTCCTTCCTTCCCTTCCATGTTTCTCCGGGTCCAAAGCTTAAACCTTTAAACCTTTTGAAGATTGAAAATTTTCTGCATCACGGAGATTTCGGGCACCACCCACAAGAGGAAGAAAGTGGGTCTTCTTTTTTGATAAAAGAAGTTTATATCTTTGGCTTCAATTTGCCCCCTTTCTAATTTTCACCTTGTTGGGTTGGTTCTTAATATCAGTGCCTCTTCTGAAGCACAGAATCTGAAAGAGGGGTTTCAGAGGGATTTCCAATTCTTTTCTTTTTTGATAATCTCTCTCTCTCTCTAGAAAGTGACAGGAGAAAGATCTCTTCCTCTTGTTAGAGAGGGTTCTTGAGGGTTTTTTTTCCCAGCTGAGTGGTGAAAATGGTGGCTATGAGGAACATTGTGCTTTTGTTGCTTTGCATCACTGTTGTTGCTCCAATTGTTCTCTATACCGATCGTCTTGGCACCTACAAGTCACCATCCAGTGAGTCTTTTTCTTATCATTTTTTATTTTTATTTCAGTGTTTTCACTTTAGAAGTCTTTGTTGTATCTTGTTGCTGATTCTTGGGGTTTTCTGTTTTTTGCAGCCAAGGAAGAGTTTATTGAAGATGTTACTGCTTTTGTAGGTGCAGGTGACTCTGGCCATTTGAATCTGCTTCCTCAGGTAATGCTCTGAAGAAATAAATATATACCTTGATGGTGGTTGAATCTGTGATAATTTATAGCTGAAATCTCTAATTTCTTGTTTTACTAATAGGAAACTTCAACAGCTCTTAAAGAGCCTATTGGGGTTGTATACACTGAGGACTTAACCGAAACAAAGAATTTGCCTCGAGGTATTTTGTTTGATCTTTCTATCTGTTGCTCAAAAGGGTTAGTTGTTGCTGTAACTTGTGAGATTTTCCAATGTTATCAAATGTCATTGTTCTGTTGATTTAATAGAGAGGCCGATGGTGGTTGAATCAAGGGAACATGTGTCGGCACGGGTGCTGTCAACTACAACTGAGGAAGATCAAGGTAGAAAGGAGAGCCTCATTAGACTGGTGACTGACAAGCAAGGGAATGAAGGGAACACCTTGGAGAAAGCTGATGGCGGTGGGGGCGAAAATGTAAACAGCGAAGATGCTATTGATGTTGATGACAGTGATGCAAAGCTCACTAAATCAGATCGTGCTTCTGATCGCGAGTCTCAAGTTAAGGTAGGTGATGGATTTTCCGTGCTTGTATTGCATCTGTTGCTGCTGTGGTTTGTGTAAGTGTTATCTTTGTTCATCTCTATGATGAGATTCTAGTGTTTGAATTGATAATCTTATCAGGAGTTTAAGGTCTGATATATAGCACATTTTTTAGTTTTAATTAGCTCAGTGCCTTAAAGTCATTATAATAAAATCTAGCTGATAAAGAAGTTCCACACTGATAAACCTATTTAGGTATGTGTTTCCTTTGTGTGGAGTTTTTGCATACATTAGATGAGACTGTATGCATTTGTGGTTTGCATTTAAAAATTAGTTTGAGTCTGACAAAGATCAAAACAAATAGTAGTTAGTTGAATTGCTAATGTCAATTACAAAAATGGATTGAATGAGTTGCTAGATAGCATTTCCTGTCGACATTATTTGCTACACGTTCAAGCCTAGTTCATATTCAAGCCTAGTTCAAGCCAAGTTCATTTTAAGTTTCTAGTTTCACATTTGCTGCAATTTTTTCTCAGGATATTAAACAGGAGCCGCAAGCAACTATCGCCTCCAGCAACATAAACAAGAAAATTCTCTCAGGGGAAACCAATAAGCAGAAAGAACAAATGCCACCAGATGCTAAGGTACAGCAACTCAAAGATCAACTCATCCAGGCTAAAATCTTTCTTTCCTTGCCAGTAGTAAAAAGCAACTCCCATCTTACACGGGAACTACGACTACGGGTAAAGGAAGTTTCACGAACACTTGGAGATGCAAGCAAAGATTCTGACTTACCTAGGAAGTAAGTAACTATAAGAACACTGTTGTTTCCCTGTTTGTGTTCCCATGCTATCTTATTATATTCATGTTTATGTTTTCTTCTTTAAGTTTCTTTTACTGCTGCTTATAAAAATGACGAGCAAGTAATTTCTCTACCAAGCTCCATTTCTCGTCATAATATGTGTCTTACTATTGGCAGTGCAAATGAGAGAATAAAGGCGATGGAACAAACTTTGTTGAAAGGGAAGCAAGCTCAAGATGATTGTGCTGCTGTTGTGAAGAAGCTTCGGGCTATGATCCACTCAACAGAGGAGCAGCTCCATGCACACAAGAAGCAGACTTTGTTCTTAACACAATTAACAGCAAAAACATTGCCAAAAGGTCTTCACTGTCTTCCACTGCGCCTTACAACTGAGTATTATAGCTTGAATTCTTCTCAGCAACAGTTCCCCAATCAAGAGAAGTTAGAAGACCCTCGACTATACCATTATGCAATATTCTCAGACAACATATTGGCTGCGGCTGTTGTTGTGAATTCAACTGCTATTAATGCTAAGGTATCTGTTTTTCAATGTTGTGAATTCTGGACATCAAAGAAAAAATGGAGTGTGCTAGGGGTATAGCTGTGCTTTATCTGTTTTAACTAAGAAAGATGGTTTCTATTTTTTGCCCCAAGTTTGTGAAGTAAAAGAATTTAAAAATTATCAGCACTGATGCTGTTTCGATTCCCCATTGACATGACTTGCTTATAATAATTTTATTTAATGAATCTGCAGGACACCTCAAAGCATGTTTTTCACATTGTTACCGACAGACTCAATTATGCAGCAATGAGGATGTGGTTTTTGGCAAATCCACCCGGCAATGCAACCATTCAGGTTCAGAACATTGAAGATTTTACATGGTTGAATGCAAGTTATAGTCCTGTTCTTAGACAGTTGGGCTCTCCATCCATGATTGATTATTACTTCAAGACTCACCGAGCAACTTCTGATTCAAACCTGAAGTTTAGAAATCCAAAATATTTATCTATCTTGAATCATCTCCGTTTCTACCTGCCTGAGATCTTTCCAAAGCTCAACAAGGTGCTGTTCTTGGATGATGATATAGTTGTGAAGAAGGATCTGACTGGTCTTTGGGCAGTTGATCTGAAAGGCAATGTAAATGGTGCTGTAGAAACTTGTGGAGAAAGTTTTCATCGATTTGATCGTTATCTTAACTTCTCCCATCCTCTTATCGCAAAGAATTTTGACCCGCGTGCTTGTGGGTGGGCATATGGTATGAATATATTTGATTTAGCCGAATGGAAGAGGCAAAACATCACAGAGGTGTACCACAACTGGCAGAATCTGGTGAGTGATGCAGTTTGGTTTACCTTTTCAGTATGTATCCTATATGATTGGTAATAAATTCACATAAATTATATGTAGATTGGTAACTTTTTTTTCGCCATTAAACTTATTAGCTAATAAATAGGCATTTAAGGCATGTTATCAATATGTTTCATACTATCATTCAAAAATTGCGGGAGTATGCATAATAATTTGAACTCAGTTTGACTGTTTGAGAAATGGAATGTATCATATATGCAACATTAGGCAGTTTGCAATTTCCGTAAACTATTTTTGACATATCTTGTTTCTTGGTCATAGAATTGTTGACTGATTTTTGTTTGCAATTAAATTGAATTACAGAATCATGATAGACAGCTGTGGAAGTTAGGAACACTGCCACCGGGTCTCATAACATTCTGGAAACGAACTTTCCCGCTGAACCGATCTTGGCATGTCCTGGGTCTCGGCTACAACCCCAATGTCAACCAAAGAGATATTGATCGCGCTGCCGTTATCCACTACAATGGCAACTTGAAGCCATGGCTTGAGATAAGTATTCCCAAGTTCCGAAGTCATTGGACAAAGTATGTCGATTATGATCATGTGTATTTGCGAGAATGCAACATCAACCCATAGAGATGTGTCTTCTTGGTACATTAAACCACTGATTGAAGTTTTCTTGGCACTAGCCATGCCGCAATGCACCGCATAGGTCTGCAATTTCATGTGTAGGGCTTCTAATTTTTTGTTAAAGCTTTACAATTCTTTTTGTATTGGTTTTCCCTGTTTTATGTCAGTATTTTTTGGATTTGGTCATAGTAGAGATTAAGAGTAAAACCATTGAACCTTGATCACTTACCAGCAGAGATGCTAACTGTACTTGTAAATGAAAATAGCTATTTTTAAGTTCTCTCCTCTTTGCCTCTTTGTTGTAGCTTGTACCCTACCATTTCCCTAAACAGTTCCTTTGTCTTGTAGTTGTACAATTCCTTGTTCTTTTATTGAAGTTGACACTCTTTTCAATACCCTTAATGGAATTAATCATTTTTTAAGCTCTTAACCCATCATTCATATTAACTTCATGTGGTTATGCTTTGATTTCAAATGGATTATTATATATGTCCTCACCTTATTTCTGGTTTACAAGAATATATGTAGGTGCTAATATTGTAACAGCTTAAACTATCTCTACTATGCTGGTTGCTCAGCTAAGAAGTTAGTTAGATGTAGTAAAACAAAGGTAAGGTTTGTTCAATAATATAATCATAGTAGTTGGCTGCTACAACAATTCAAGGCTTGGTTTTGGACTTTGGTGGGGATGGTTAGTATACCCTTAAACCTTTTTTTGTGTATTGTTATATGGTGAGGAGGTAAGTATAATGATATGGTAGGTAATGGTGAAGTTGGAAGTGGTAGTGTAAGTGTAGTTTGGTAGATAATGGTTAAGAAGGTGAGTAAAGTAGAAGTATGGTAGAAGAAAAATTGAAAAGAACTCTTGAATAAAGAGTAATCTCCAAATAAGACAAGAAATCTTTACTTGGATATTTTAATTTTTAATAAATTTTAATTATCAAATTTATTATGTTAATACATATCAATCTTTACAAAATACTGATAAAGATTAGCTTGTCTAACAAAATAAAATGTTAGAAACAGATTTGGGGTATTACTAACTTAATGATTATGAATAGTAATTGATGGTGAGTGGGACAAAGAATCATATGGATGGAATGCATAATATTGAGGTGGGGTCCAATTGGCACAGGCTGTTTCCTAATGGGGACAGCATTACATTGCATGGAAAAAGATTAGTCATGAATCAGCACAGCACAGCAAGTGGTTGGTTGGTTGGTTCAAAAGGAAAAAGAACATTGCATTGGTGATCATCACGTGGGTGGTGGAACCCATTAACTTAACTATTTATCCCAACTATTCGTGTTTCTCAATAACTGTTTCATGTAAATTTATTATTTATCAAAATAATTTAATTTAAAAATGTACAAAGAGGTAAAAAGATAAGAGAAGGATAAAAAAGTAAGAATGGAGTGACGACAGAATTCACTAATGTTCATTTTGGGGTACTCAGTAAATAATAAGCAACTATATTATATACTTTACATAAGAAATTTAAAATATAAATTTATCTTATGTTTAACATAATGATCAAACATTGTTTAAACAATATTTTTCATTTTTTAAAACTATATTATACAATAAATTAAAGAGAAATCTTGAAATGATGATTAAATTGATTGGGTAATTTTTAAATCACAACTTTGAATCATAAAAATATAAAATCATTACTAGTATATTTATCAAATTTAACAAAAGCACAATAAAGGAAGTCGTTTACGTTAAAAATCAATTATATAGGTTAGTTTAGTGGCGCTTGAATGCAAAATAAATTAAAACAACTTGAGCATAAAAAATTAAAACAACTTGAGCATAAAAAATTAACAGTTGTATAAAATTAATAGATAAATATCTATTGAGTATTTGAGTTACTTTCATTTATTCTCTGAGACGGTTAGTCTAATTCTATAAAAAAAATTCATATTTTTTGTATTTTATATGTAAAAGAAATTGCAACGATACATTTTTTAATTACAACTTTAAATGGTTAACAACTTTCAAAATTAATAATAGATTATCACAAAAAAATAACCTGAAATAAGTGTTAAAACTTAATATTCCAGCTAAAAAGCATTTTAATACACATTTTCTTGTAGTGCTGCTACTTGAAGTACTTAAGTTTAAGTACACTAGAAGAGGAGGGTTATATCTCCTAGAACAACCAGTTCCATGATCCTCATGATGCTTTAAAACGCTTTGCCAAGCGCTCATACCTACGCCTTTTCTGATTCAAATAAATGAAACAAGTTCCTTAGTTAGTTTACTCGGTAAGACAGCAGGCTTTAATGTGTGAAAGAGAGATACATAAAAGAATGGGGACATACCGCCGGAGACACAGAGGGAAAGACCTTACTAAGTGCTATATCAAAATGTCTTGGCTTGCAAGTATAAGTATCACTAGAGGCTTCAACTGAGGTCAAAGCTTCTTCAACTGCGGTATATTTCTCATCAAGAGCAGCATGAGTTGCTTCATCCACCTGTATCATCAAGAAAATGACAACTTCCCCCATTATTCCTCCTTCAAAGGATTATTAAAACAAGCAGAAAAAGATAAAGCAGGGACAAACCAATTCAGCAAGGTCTGCGCCACTAAAATTTTCACACGCTTCAGCTATGGCTCTCAGATCCACAGTAGGATCAAGAGGTTCCTTCCTTGCAAGAGCTTTCAATATTGAAAACCGCTGGTCAGTGCTTGGCAGAGGAACATAAAGTTGTTTACCAAGTCTACCAGGACGGAGGAGAGCCTCATCCATCCTATCAGGCCTACAAAATGAGAAATTTATATCACTGCAATAAGATGGAAACAAAAATAACTAAATAGATATGACAAATAAAATTTTACCTATTTGTTGCACCAATGACAAAAACATTTTGGCGTTGCCCCGCACCATCTAGCTCAACTAGTAACTGCAGTTGCAAATAATAATGCCATTTTTTAATAATATAATGATATCAGAATTATTTATCCAATAACTAGCATTGTTTGACCTGATTCACTACTCGCTCAATGCCTGATCCACCTTCTGCACCACGTTTGGTTGACAAAGCATCCACCTGAAGTTAATTGAATAGTGATAGATAACAGTTATTATTCCCAAATCAATGTAACAGAATACTAGAATCCTAATTCAAGAGTTGATTTCGAGCAAACTATCATTTCTAACTTTAAAACACTGACAATATTAACAGTGAATTGACAAAATTAGTTTTGTAACACTGACAATATTAACCGTGAATTAACAAAATTAGTTTTGTACCCACAAAAGATGGTTTTTACGCGATAAAAATATCTAAAGGTTAATTTTATTCATATATACATTTGTCAATATTCCCAGCTTTTATGGATAACAATAACAACTTCCATCTTTCATGGTTACACAATTTTATTTATTCATAGGTAGAATTATCAACATCATGAATCTTTATGGATAGAAATGGTACTCTATTCTAAATGACCTTAACTCATTTCTCCTATAGTCCTACACTTTATTTATAATGACAAACTTCTCTAAGTTGCTACCTATTGGGATCCTTACACACCTTTCAAACAAATTGACCAAATGTACTCAAATAGAACTCCATATAGGCAACATAAGTTAATAGATAAAGCACAGGTCTTGTACATAAATTGTTTACTGAGTACTGACTTGGGGGACGATCCCTCTAGTGCACATATACTTTGCACTTAACAATGATTCAATGAATGAATAAACACATAAGAAATGACTTCTATAATTAAGTCGGACAATTTTGTGTCAAAATATTATAGTTAACATTCATCAAGAGATAAAATAACCAACCTCATCAAAAAATAATATACAGGGTGAACATGCCCTTGCACGACTAAACATTAGTCGAATTTCTCTCTCACTTTCTCCAACAAATTTATTTATGAGCTCCGGCCCCTAAATAATTCAAGAATTTAAAATAATGGTTTATTCAATATAGCGTAAGTCCCCGTGAAGCAAAACCAAAAATGAACAAGGTAAGATGAAGTATTTAGGCAAACCTTAACATGAATGAAATTAGCTCCTGCCTCATTGGCAACAGCTTTGGCAATAAGAGTTTTACCACAACCAGGGGGCCCAAAAAGTAAAATTCCCGTCTGATTTGCAAACCTAAATGCCTGAAATAGATAAATCCAATAACATTAACCAACCTATGAAATTCAACTAACCACCATTTTCAAGGAAAGGGGAGGCAAAAATCAATCCATTAATTTTCAGATGACAAAATGCAATTAAGGCAAGAATTAAGAGACTACTGCCAAACTAACTATCAGAGAATATGAAAGACTGGAAGGAAGAGCTCGTTTAATCTAATAGCCAATTTTTCTCCATATTAGACTTTAGGAGAAGGAAATGAAGGGTACTTTGAAAAAATTACCTGATAAACCTCAGGATATTTTATCGGCCTTATTATTCTATTTTTAAACTCCTTCCTTAAATAATCAAGGCCGCCAACATCTTCCCATTTATCATCGGGAATGGATGAGAAGCCCTCTCTTCTTAATGAAGGTTGCACAATTTTCAAAGCTTCCTGGATGTATACCCCGTAAATATGAGTAACACTTTTAACAATTATAATAACATTATAGCAACTAATAATAAGACAAAATAAACAAAGAAACAAATCTAAGGCACCTGGAAATCAGACATTGTGTAGAAAAGCTTATTCATATCTTCAAGAGGCCAAGGTTCCCTCCACCAGTCTCCAAGATCACTTATCTCATGTTCCCCTATCCTTTCGGAAATAATTCTCTTCATGGCCAAATTACTAGCCGCCGTAATCAAGGCTGCCAAATCAGCACCGACATATCCTGGTGTAGACCTGGCTATGTCTTTTAGATCCAATGAACCCTGAAGTGGAAGATTGCGAGTGAGCAAGGAGAGGATATGTTCTCTCGACGATTCATCAGGAATGCCAAGAACAAACTCCCGATCAAACCGCCCAGGCCTTCTCAAGGCTGAGTCAAGAGCATCAGGCCTATTTGTAGCTCCAATTACAAGAACATATTTAGGATGAACATTAGAACTGTCCGAATCATTAGCAGATTGCATACACCTACTTGATTGATCCATGCTGGCAAGTAACTGTGTAACAATTCTTTTCTCCATCTCTCGCTGTAAATTGTCTCTTTTCGAAGCAATTGAATCAATCTCATCAATGAAGACGATTGATGGGGCAGTCCGATACGCTTTGGCGAAAAGCTCTCTGATATTCTCTTCAGATGCACCTTAATTCATGGGCCGATAGAGTAAAAAAAAATAATAAGCAGTACTAACATGCAAAGACACTAATTTGTAGTAAAAACTAATTTGAAAGTCTATTTTTTTTAGAAACTAACACTTAGCCACAGCACTCCTTTTTTTTTTTTGAGAAAAAAAGCCAAGTTCTCTAGGATTAATCTTTAGAAGAACAAGCGCAATAACCCTGCCATCATAAATAATGCCTGTAATTGGTCTCTAATAACAAAAGAAAGGAAACCTCAAGTATAAGGAAATGATAACGAAATACCCGATACTCCAGAAACCAACTCAGTAGCTGATATCGGATAGAAGGGAACACGGGTCTCATTAGCTATGGCGTGAGCCAGTGTGGTCTTGCCGCAACCGGGTGGCCCATGCAGCAAGATTCCAGTAGTAGGAGTACGACCTAGCTTTCTTGGAAGCTCAGGATGGTACCATGGAACAATCACTTCTTTCACCAGCTTTTCCAGAAGATCCTTCATCCCACCCAAATCACTTAACCTAGGTCCTGCCTTCACCTCAACAAAACTGCCACCACCATGGTCGCCATTTGAAACGGAACCCTTCAAATTCAACGCCGCCTTCACTTTGCCTCCGCCTCCATTCTTAGCACAAATCTCATTAGTAGCCTTGTCACTATTGGCGACCTCCATTTCAACGTTCTTATCTTGCACGACGTGTTTCATCTTCCTCGGACTATCATCCTTCATGGGAGTATACGCTTTCCGTAGCATCGTCTTCATCAAATCGACAGCAGGTTCGTACTTCTCCCGGTAAATTGCGTCCTCCGATGTCGACACAGACACTGTGCCATCATCATCATCCTCACCGCCGCTGCTCCCAGACGGGCTCAAGCTTGAAGCAGAGGACGAAGATGCAGAACCCTGAGTTTCTTTTTCGCCCTGCATCCTTTTTCGCAGGTGCAAAGCCTCCATCTTCTGCAACCTCTCTTCACCTTCGTCGACTCTCTTCTGTCTCTTTCGGAGCGCGCTTCGACCACTTTCTTCGTTGCCATCGTGGCCGCTGCGCTTGGCAGAAACTTTGGTCGCGTGTTTGGAACGTGGCTCGAGGACTTGTTGAACTAATCGAGTGAGGGCTTGGTGCTTGATGCGTTGGTAATCGGGGTAAGTGGAGCGTAGGTGGTTAACGATATCATCGACAGTGGAGTAACTGGACTTGCACGACTCCAGCCGACCGCGAAGGGTTCCTTGCAGTGCCCTTACCCCGTTTCTTCTCCCCATCACACACGGTTGTATTCTCACTCCACCTCCTAATTGTATCTCCTATATAGGCAGAGATCCTAAACGCTAATTCTTTTTTGGGTCATGGCCAATGCCCAAAGCCCAAAACCCAACCCGAGACTGGATACACCAACCATCCCCAATCCTGTTGCAAACTATGACTCATGGGCCTGATACGGATACGAAACACTTAATATATAGGATACGTACATATACAAAAGAGATTTGATTTTTAAGATCACTTCTACGGTAGCAAAAATCATTGAAATAGTTTTAACTAAGATTTGAGAAAAGTAATTTAAACTTTAAGTGCAGTTTAATTTTATTTTAATGAGAAAAAAAAGTATTATTCTGTTATAATCAAACTATTTATCTTTTGTGTTTAATATATATAAAAAACTTTAGGACAATAGAATATGTATTATTAATATCTAGATCTTGTTCTTTAGTACGATTAATATTATCAGTACCATGAAAAAGATAACAAACATGATTTGTATATTTTTAATTGAATTTTTTTAACATCATAATTTCTAAAAATCTTATATTAATCTAATTTTTTGTATTACATGTATATTACATTATCAAATGAATATTTGATATAGCACCATAAAAAATGTTCTAAATTTATTTAATATATTTGTGTTGTTTTGAGGTTTGGAACAATTTTGATCATTGCTCAGGTCTTCATACTTAATGTATTTTCAGTTTTATTGTTTGATCATTGCTCAGGTCTTTATACTAATTTTTCAGTATTGTATAATTAATTTATCCAATTAAGTTAATCCGTAAGTTTTATCTTTGGAAATTGTACAACTGGAAAGGAAAAAAAATGTGTCATCTCTAATTCCAAATGTATATTTGAAGTACATAATATTAAACTTTAAGATTAAAAATTTTGATTACAGCTATTATAAAATTTGATACTTCTTTTAATGATAAATGTTATGTGATTCCAATTGAATTAGTATAAAATTATCAAAGAGAAATTACCAATGCCTATTAATAGCCAAAACATCTATTATTGATCCAGGACTACAGGCCTCTCAAAAACCATAGGTTAAGCATTAGACAAGGGAAACTATAATAAAAGAGTCGAGCAAGAATCAAAATTAGATGGGATAAATGTTAACTTCTAAATAGTATGATATAAATCCCTAATTAATAACCATGTATTCCAAAGAGTCAAGTCATAAGATAAGCATCATTGATATAAATTTGTTTGCAGTCCAGAACAACGATCCTCGTGATGCTTTAAAAGAGCACTGCCAAGTCCTCATACCTACGCTTTTCCTGATCCAAACAAATGAAACAAGTTCCAACATTTCCACCGTAAGAGAGAAGCTTTAATGTGTGAAAGAAATATACATAGAAGAATGGGACATACCGCGGGAGACAAAGAGGGAAAGACCTTTTTAAGTGCTGTGTCAAAATGTTTTGGCTTACAAGTATCAGTATCACTAGAGGCTTCAACTGCGGTCAATATCTTCTCAGCAACAACAGCACTAGCCGCTTCTTTCATCTGTATCATTAAGAAAATAACAACTTCCCCCAATTATTCCTCCTTCCTAAATCACCAGCATTATTGATCAAGGTATTAAAACAAGATGAGAAAAGATATAGTTGGGACAAACCAATGCAGTAAGGTCTGCACCACTAAAATTTTCACAAGTTATAGCCAAGTCTCTCAGATTCACAGCAGGGTCAACAGGTATCTTCCTTGCAAGAGCATTCAATATTGAAAATCGCTCATCAACGCCTGGCATAGGAACATAAAAACGTTTGCCAAGTTTCTTCCAGGAGGACAGAGTCCCCTCTATCACATCAGTCCTGCAAAATGAGAAAACTACTTGAGCGCAATGAGATGGCAACAAAACTAACTAACTAGATATGGCAAACAGAATTTTACCTATTTGTAGTACCAATGACAAAAACACCTTGGCTCTCCTCGTCATTGTTTAGCTCAATAAGTAGCTGCATTTGCAAATAATCATGTCATTTTTTGATAGCATCATGATATTAGAATATGCAACTACGAGAATTATTTATCAATAACTAATCATTGTTCTACCTGGCTCATTACGCTTCCAAATCCAACTTCCGCGCTTTCGGTTGACAAAGCATCCACCTGAAGTTAATTGACCCGAAGATAATTGAAAATAACTATAGAAGACAGGTATAAAAATGTAACAAAATACAAGAACCCAAGTAACCAACCTCATCTAAAAGTACTACACAGGGTGGACATGCCCTTGCAAGACTAAACCTTCGTCGAACTTCTTGCTCGCTTTCACGCCCCTAAGTAATTCAACAAAAGCAATTTAAAAGAATGGTTTATTCAGTGTAGTATAAGTCCCAGTAAAACAAAACAAAGTTCAATAAGGAAAGATGAAGATTTAGAAATACCTTGATATGAATGAAATTTGCTCCAGCCTCATTGGCAACAGCTTTGGCAATAAAAGTTTTACCACAACCAGGGGGCCCAAAAAGCAGAAATCCCTTCAGATTTTCAATCCCAAATGTCTAAAATAGATAAATCCAATAACATTCATCAACCTATGAAATTCAACTAAACTCGAGCAGAATATCTCTAAACTCGAGCAGAATAAACATTCTCCACAGAACTCTAGTAAAATTAAATGAAAGTGTCAATATAAAAAGTTAAAACAAAAAATATACTATTTTTAGAATTTTTAGAATGATCTAATTCATTTAACTTGTCTCTCACAGCATGAACAGACTTTCTTTTGAGGGGACACTACTATAGCACACAAGAGAATAGTTTGAATTTAAACGGGCTCAAGAAAAAGGGGCAAAATGGAATAAAATAGTGAAACTGCTATAAATCCTATACCCTAACCTAATATTAGGAGAGAAATACAGCAAATATAAAACAGAACAACTGCTCAGATCGAAGAATGAGAAGGACAGACTTGGAACCCTATACCCTAACCTAATATTAGGAGAGAAATACAGCAAAAGAGGTGTGAAAAATAACACGAAAATCAAGACAGCTCCCTCTAAACCCTAACCTAATGCATAGATAAAGAGAGAGAAGAGAGAGAAGAGGAAGAGAACAAAAACAACAGGATAAAAGCAAGAATCAAAACAAAAAAGCCTATGCATAAATCTAGGGGACGGCAAGCTTAGGTAATGAGCACACCTTTTTGTTTAAATATCATGATTTTAGTAGGCTTCCTATATAATTAGATTTCCAATGAAAAAATATATCATATTCTAATGAAGATACACACAAGCTAATTATTTATTTAACTAAATTTCCAAGAGATAGGGCATCAATAAACTTGGAAAATTATGCTAAAAGGAAAACAATAAAATATACAATCAAGGAATTAAGAGATAAACAAAAGAGAGTAACAAATATGGATAAACTACTTACTAATTTTATTCCAATAATGAGGGAAACAAAATATGTATTTATAAAGTAACTAATCAAGAATATAAAAAACCAAAAATAAATTTATTAACTTATTTTTTACACACCTATGAGCTTTCATATATCAGAAAAAATAAAGATTATAAACCCACTTAAAAGAACACACACAAATAATTTATATAAAAATAAGCAAGTAGTTGTATTGAAAAAATGTTTATGATACCTATAAAATCAACATGGGCATCATATAGAAATAACAACCCCTATTATTTACCCCCACAGAAACAGAAAACAAAAACATGAAAGATTCAATCAAGGATTAAAGAAATAAACAAAAGAGAGTAACATATAAGGATAACATTCTTACTAATTTGATTTTAAAAAATACGGCAACGAAATATAGAATATTCCATTTTTTAATACAGAAAGCTTTTTGAAATTAAATGCATAAAAATGTATCACTTGTAAAAATGTTTCAAAAATTCTCTAAAAATAAACATTAAAAAACACAAAAAAAAAACATAACCAGTGTTAATTAGAATTAAAAAAATAAAGGAAAAAAAACTATATTTGACTCTCAATTCCTTTGTATACAAAATTTCAAAAGAAGAAAAATGGCAAAAATGTTGATGATAATTGTAAAATCAACATGGACCTCATACAAATAACCATCCTCATTAGAAGGAAAAAAAATACAAAGGCAAAAATCTAAACCTGACTATAAATTCTTTTTAGTGAATCAGAAAAAAAATTAAGAGATGACAAAATAAAAAGGCAAAAATCTAAACACTATTTTCAAGAGTAGGGGGAGGCAAAAATCAATTCATCAATTTTCAGATGACAAAATGCAATTAGTGCAAGAATTAAGAGACTGCTACCAAAGCAATTATCAGAGAATATGAAAGACTATAATACCGACAAGGAAACTAGTTTAATCTAGGTTAGACTTTAGGTCAAGGAAATGAAGTGTAGTTTGAAAAAAATACCTCACAAATATTAGGAAACTCTAACGGCATTATCATAAGTGTTCTAAACTCCTCCTTTAAATTATGCAGGCCCCCAACATCTTCCCATTTTACATCGGGAACAGCTAAAAAGCCCTCTCTTATTAATAAAGGTAGAACTCTTTTCACAGCATCCTGCATGAAAGTAAACATTATAGCAATTATAATAACATAATAGCAACATCAATAATAAGAAAGTAAACAAAGAAACAAATCTAGGACACCTGGAATCAGATGTTGTGATGCCATGGTTACCCAAATCACCCCAGATAGGTTGCTTCCACCAGTGTGGATTACTTTGAGATTCCCTTTTACGCTCACCGATGATTCTGCGCATCAGTAATCTCCCTGCCTCCCTAACTACCCCTTCCAAATCAGCCCCGACATATCCTCGCGTTGATCTTGCTATCTCATCAAGATCAAAAGTACCCTTAAGTTTGCAGGTTAGCAACTTCAGTATGTCTCTTCTCGCGGCTTCATCAGGAGCGGCTAAAACAAACTCTTCGCGAAGCAGTCCTCTCAAAGCCGGGTCAAGAGATTCCGGCCTACTTGTAGCTCCAATCAGAAGAATCAATTAGGTCAATATCATCAACGAAGATGATTGATCGGGGAGTATTATATGCTTTAGCAAAAACATCAGAGATGTTTTCTTCAGATGCACCTGAAAAATTCAATTGACAACAGAGACAAATAAATAAATAAATAAACAGTACCAACAAACAAAAGCACTAAGAACTAATTTGAAACTCCATTTGAATAGAAGGGCCAAGTTCTTGGGGTTAATTTTACAAGAACAGGCGCAACCATTCTAAAATGTCGATAATGTCAAAACCCTAAACCCTATCATCATAAATAATGACTGTCATTGGTCTCCAATACCGACCTAAGAACGTAAAAGACAAAACCTCAAAAGTTTAAGAAAATGATTATGAAATAACTGAGACGCCAGAAACCAATTCAGTACCTGGTAATATCTGATATAAGGGAACATTGGTCTCATTAGCTATGGCGTGAGCCAGTGTGGTCTTGCCACAACCGGGTGGCCCATGCAGCAAGATTCCAGTAGTAGGAGTGAGACTGGAAGAGGTAGAATTTCCTCATTGTATTTTGATATATATATATAAGTGCAGAACAGGTATAAAAACCAAAGAAATAGTGCAGACCAAGTATAAAAGTCTATGAAAGGTAAGTATAAGTAAGTAAGGAGCAAGAATAAAAAAAGGGAAGTGATGATGTTTGAATCAGTGCCTTTAACCGTGTGCAGTTTGTACCTGAGTGAGGAAGATAGGATTAGAAAATGCAGAAAAGGGAAGAAAGGAAGAATGTGCCAGAGGAGGTACAGAGATGACAGAGGGAGAGAGAACTTGAATTACCAAAAGTTGCCTAACAAACATAGTCCCGCAGCCGAGTATTAGAGCATTTCTTTCTGCTGCCTCTCCTTAGCTGCTCAACTGCATTTGCTGTCAAGTGTCCCTTTTGCATAACAGAATTTATCTTGTGTTCAGTGCCAAGTTTGCCCCTCATTGCTTGGTCAGCCTCTAATTCCATTTTTCTTAATTTGCTCATGACATTACCTCCTCCATCAGCAGCAACCTTGTCCTCAAGGTTGAAAGTTGGGTATGCCTCATAGAATTCCTCTTCAAACTCCCAAGTAGAAGGAGCATTATCATCTTTTCCCCATTGGACTAAGAGTTGTTGCAGCTCACGACCACCTTGCAGAATAGTCCTCTTAGCCAAAATGCTGGTAGGGGAAACAACAGGTCCTCCTTCAGTAGTCTTTAAAGGCATTGGAAGATAAGGAAGCTTGCCATCTCCCTTGAACTTCTTGAACAGTGAAATATGAAACACATCATGTATTTTAGCCTCATCAGGTAACTGTAATTTGTAAGCTACAGGGCTTACCTTGTGGACAATTTTGAAGGGGACAAAATATCGCATTCCCAACTTCTGATTTTTTCTTAAGGCAACTGAGTGTTGTCGGTAAGGTTGTAGTTTAACCAAAACCAAATCACCTACTTCCAATTCACCCTGTCTGCGATGTCTATCTGCAAAAGTCTTCATAGACTGTTGAGCACGAGTCATATTAACCTTAAGTTGAGCTAACAACTGATCCCTTTCTAGCAGCATCTCTTGCAATGAATGATCATCATTAGGAGTAATTTCATACTTAACCAAAGAGGGGGGATCTCTGCCATAGAGGGCCTTATAGGGAGTCATTTTAATAGAACTGTGAAAAGTTGTGTTATACCAATACTGTGACCAAGGCAGCATAGAAAACCAACGCTTGGGGTTGTCAAAGCAATAGCAACGCAGATACATCTCAAGAGCTTTGTTTAAAACTTCACTTTGTCCATCCGATTGAGGGTGGTATGTGACAAACCCCAATTTGACGGTTTATCTTGTATTGAATTTAGGGGATTTTATCACCTTTTACCCACATTTATTCAATGAAATAGCATGGTTTTGTATATTCTCCTTTAATTGTGCTTAAGAGTGAAAACATGCTTTTTAAGTCTTAAAATAGCTAAATTTAATTCTCCTTGATTCTATTAGATGCCTTGATATGTTTGCTAAGTGATTTCAGATTTAGAAGGCAAAGCTTGGATCAAGGGAATGAAGAAAGAAGCATGAAAAGTTGGAGAACTCATGAAGAAATGAAAGAACCGGAAAGCTGTCAAGCCTGACCTCTTCGCACTTAATTGACCATAACTTGAGCTACAGAGGTCCAAATGATGCGGTTTCAGTTGGGTTGGAAAGCTAACATCCGGGGCTTCGAAATGATATAAATTTTGCCATATGTTGCTTCGCGTTCAGGGGCGCGCACGCGCACTTTGCGCGCGCGTGCCGATTCTGTCTGTGGCCCACTTTAATGAAATCGTCCCCAGCGGTTTTAGGAGCCTTGTGGGCCCAATCCAACTCATTTCTGATGCTATTTAAGTCAAGTATTGAAGGGGAATCAATATACTTTAGATACTTTCCATACTTTTAATCATTAGCTTAGTTTTAAGAGTTAGAGTTAGTTTTAGAGAGAGAAGCTCTCACTTCTCTCTAGGATTAGGAATTAGGGTTAGATTAGGATCTCATAATTCTAGGTTTAATTCAAGTCTCCTTCTACTTCTACCTTCAAGTGGTGATTGCTACACTTTGGTTCTTCTTTCTATCCCTATCCTCTTGTTGTAATTTCTCTTATTTTGTTTCTAGGTTTTGTAATTGAGATATTCTTGTTCTTTTGTTTTCTTTTAATAATGCAATTTGAGATAATTCATGTGATTGTGATGTTGTTGATTGTTGTTTTGTTAATTCTTTGTAATTGTTGGTTGTTGATTCCTTTTATTCTTACAAATAAAAATGCTTTCTTTCATTACCCTCCAAGTGTTTGATGAAATGCTTGAGAGGATGTTAGAGTAGGATTTTATGTTCTTGACTTGAGAAGGTAACTTAGGATTTCTTGAGTCACTAGTGTCCAATTGATTGCTAGTTGATAGCCATTAACTCTAGCCTTCATTAATCCAATTAGTGGAAAGCTAGGACTTATGGACTAGGATTGATATAACTCGCTTGACTTTCCTTTGTTAATTGATTTAAGGATGACTAAGTGGGATTAATCCTTGCAACTACCATACTTGTGGCTAGTGATAATGATGAAGACCCTTGACAACCAAATCTTGCCAAGACCATTTTGTTAATAAAGTTTTCTTACCATTTACTATTCATGTTTCTCCTCTAAAACCCCAAATATAACTCACAACCAATAACAAAACACTTTATTGTAAATCCTAGGGAGAACGACCCGAGGTTTAAATACTTCGGTTTATAGATTTTAGGGGTTTGTACTTGTGACAAACAAATTTTTGTATGAGAGGATTATTGTTGGTTTAGAGACTATACTTCGACGAGATTTCATTTGTAAAATTCTAAACCGTCAAAAATCCAATCGTCAAAATGGCGCCGTTGCCGGGGATTTGCAATGCTGTTGCGTTATTGGTTATTGTATATATGTGAATATTGTGAATAGCTTGATTTTTTTGATTGCTTGTTAGTCTTTGCTAGTCTTAGTATTTTGTTTCATTATCTCTTATTAGTTTTTTGTTTCTTATTTGCTCTTGCTATCATGAATTCTCACCTTGGCTATGAGTTTGGTTATAAACATGTTGTAGGAAATGAGGACTATAATGAAGATGTGTATCAAGGATGGGACACTCAAAGGTGGGAGGAACCATATGCTTATGATCAATCCTCATGGCAACAACCCCCACCAATGCACTATGAAGAAGAGCCATTCCATGATGCATACCAATCCAATGGCTATGGTGAATCTCCTTGTGACTTTCAAGAACCACCACCATATGCCTATGAACCATATCCTCAACATAACTCTCCACCATACTCACAAGCCTCTTATCACCAAAACCCTCCATATGACCCCAATCCTTATCCACCATAACCACCACCTTATGAGCCATATGAACCATACATGGAACCACCACCATTCCAACACAATTACTCTCAAGAACCACCTCAATGCACACCATCTCCATACCCTTACCAAGAAGAACCACCTTCCTACTATAAACCCTCTCTCCAAAATAATGAACCCTTATCCACCCAAGTCCCAATAGATGACTCTCTCACATTGCTACTTCAAGGACAAGCGGATATGCAAGGAACACCCTAGAGTTTGTGACTAACTTGACCAAGGTAAGTCTACCTTAGCCTACAAATTTTTGAACCTCAAGGTGCTTCCGTGGCCACATGTGAAGAATCCATTGAAGATCATAGCATGAAGGAGAGATTGGAAAACCCGTGGAAAATGAGGCTATTTGTATTAGAGCAATTGGAGGAGCCTATGATTATTGAAGAAAGGAAGAAGTGGTTGAAGATTTAGGAGACGTTGAGAGTCCATGGGAATGTAGCATCATGGAAAACTCTTCCAAGAAGCTTGACATTGATGTTGAGGAGGGTGCGCAACCTCCAAAGCACATCATGGTTGAAGACTTTGAAGAGGTTGATCAAGAGATGGATTCAATTTGATGAGTTCCTATCCACAATTGAATCCTCTCCCATTGAGCTTGACATAGAGGTAAGGAAGAAGATACCTCACCTCCCATACCCTTGGTAAGCCACGAAGACAATATTAAATTGGAAGGAAGCTACCAAGAGGAAGAGGTTGAGGTTGATATAAGTTGTCAAGAGGTGGAAGTTACAAGGGAAGAGCACAAGAGCGTAGACATCGCAATGGCTAAGTGTGGGGAGGTCCCCCTTCCCAAGCCACCATCACCTAACATAACATTCAAGTGGGTAAAATTTCTATCCCTAAGCTTCACTTTCTCACTTGAATATGGGTTGATTGAAAATGATGGTCAACTTAGAGCTCTTTGTGGAGTTAAGTAAGAGGGAGTGGTGTAATGGTTGAAAGAGAATGTTAGGTCATTAAGGTTAAACCCTCAAGGCATAAATACTATGGTTGGAGGAATGCTAATTGTATGGGTCTAGAAGGAGAATTTGGTGCATAAAGGAGAATTTATATGCCTACCACCCAAGTTGAATCCTGATGATCAACTAGAAGATGGGTGTGAAAATAAGATATGGGATCCTGGATCACAACATGAAGACCAATTTTGGAAGCTCATATCTTGGGGAGAACCTCACCCAATTTTGGTGAAGATGGTTGGAAATTCTGTCAACCAATTGAGAAGCAAAGATCCTTGGAGATTCAAGGATGAGTACAAACATAAGCCACCATGACAATAAGCTCCTCAAATGTCCAACTTAAGGACTTAAACTAAAAGTGCTAGGTGGGAGACACCCCACCATGGTAAACTCTTTCCATACTCTTTTAGTTTTGTTAATAAGTGAATTGAGTTACTGTTCCGAGGGTTACCTGAAACTAGAGGTCGATCTCAGACGAGATCTTCTGTACTGGTTGGTGCTAACGTGTCCGGCTGGTGGGAGACAGCCAGAGCTATCGTGTCCGACTTGTTGGACTGGCTGCACTGCTGATCCTTCGTCACCGGAGGGTGGGGGGTACCTGCAAGAGACTCCGATGCTTAAGTTAGCATGGGTATTAAACAGGTATTGAGTAGAATCAGAGTATGAGTTATACCTGGGTGCTCCAGTGTATTTATAATGGTGAGATGTGGCCTCCGTGGATAAATAAGTTAGTTATCTATCTTATCTTTATCTTATCTTTAAGTGAGGTCATCTTATCTTCAAGGGAACCGCCTTTATCTTTCTGGCTTTAGCTCCTTTAGATTGGGCTGTGTTCCTTCGTTTGGGCCTGCGTTGGGCTCCTTTGGCGAGTTGGCCGAGCTCTTGAGAAGAGGTCGGGCATTTGGCCGAGCTTTGAGAAGAGGTCGATAGTCTGACCTGAAGAGGTCGGTCGGCTTGTCGCTAAACATCCCGGGTCGGACAGGTTGACCAGGGTATAAACAGTGCCCCTGCTTGAGTTCGATCTTTCCATGAGATCATGCTTTCAGAGCTTCGATCTCTTTGGATGTCGTGCTCGGCATCTGTCTGGCTGTTCTTCATTGCTTTGCAATCTTTGTAGATTTCTAGAGGTTTGGTACTTCACAGTCCAACCTCTTTTGAGTGGTAGCGTGGGTTTTCTACCCTTGCTTCTGGATCAGCCTTGCTTTAAGTTTGTTTGACAACCCTCTGCTTTGGCGAGTTTGTCCTTGCGGCTTGATATCGACTTTAGTGATTTGTCCAATGACTTTTTTAGTGTTCTTTATGTAGAACCTTTTTTAGTCTCGGATGACGTTCGTAGCCCTGTTTGAGATTGTGCCTTCTTTGAGTGGAGTTGTATCCCTTTTGGCTAAGCACATTTGAGCCTTAAGTTGTTTCCCAACCTTTTGGCTTGTTCTTTTTTTTGAAGTCGTACTTGCGCCTTTTCTTTAGCTGACGCCGACCTGTATGACTTTGCCCCTGCTTGAGTTTGATCTTTCCATGAGATCGTGCTTTTCAGAGATTTGATCTCTTTGGGGAAGTCGTGCTCAAGCATCTTGACTTCGGTCGATCTTGAGTATTTTCTCGTTTGTGCGAGTCTGGTATTGCCCCTTTTTAGTTTGTTGAGGGGGCTTTTTAGTCTTCTTCTGATTTGTTTGTCTTCATTGCTCGGGCTTTTCAGTCATAATCCAACAACTGTTCCGATGGGAAACCTTTTTATAGTCTGTTTAGATGACTTTATAGCGCCGTTTTGATTTGTGCTTTTGCCTTTTAAGTAGTGTTTTTTTTCAAGACTTCGTACTTTTTAGCAAAGCATTTCTGGCCTTCCTCTGGCCGTTGCGAGATGTCTTTGTCCCCTTTGTGGATCTTTTGCAGAGTGTCGGTACTTCGTTGTCCGACTTCTTTTGATCTCTTCTGGTTTTGTCCACTTTCTGTTTAGTCGAGGTGGTTCTTGGGACTAATTTGTCCGACTTCTTGTCGGTCCAAGCTGTTGCTTTTGTTGGTCCGATTTCTTCTGAGTTACGTCTGTAATCCTCTTTCTTGGACTTTGTTCAAGTCTCTTTCAGTGATTACTTTTATAACTTTTGTCGCTTGGGCCGACTTTGTCATGTCGGGTCCTTCTAAGTTATTTCTGTAATCCACTTTCTTGGACCTTTGTCAGGTCTCTTTCAGGGATTACTTTTATAACTTGTCCGTTGTAGGAGACCGACTTCTTTATGTCGATCTCTTCTAAGTTATTTCGTAATCCTCTTTCTTGGACCTTTGTCAGGTCTCTTTCATGGATTACTTTTATAACTCTTTGGTAGTAGGAGTCCGACTTGGTTATGTCGGTCTCCTTTAAGTTATTTTTTGTAGTCCTCTTTCTTGGATCTTTGTCAGATCTCTTTCAGGTACTACTTGTATAACTTTTTAGTGGTAGGAGTCCGACTTGGTTACGTCGGTCTCCTTTAAGTTATTTTTTGTAGTCCTCTTTCTTGGATCTTTGTCAGATCTCTTTCAGGGACTACTTGTATAACTTTTTGTTTTGGGCTGACTTTGTTATGTCAGGCCCTTTTAAGTTAAAGTAATCCTCTTTAATAGGGTTGGCCAGACCTCTTTCCAGGGTTTACTTATAACTTGGGTTGACTTGGTTCAACTTCTTAACGTTCGAGCAGTCCTTAAGTTATTATTTTAGCGATCCGTAAGACCTCGTCAGGTTCTTTTTTAGATCACTTTCGATAACTTCTTACATTATTCTGTGTTCATCTTTGCCGATTTGTAGAAAGCGGTAGTCATCTCTAGATCGTCCTTTGGGTGAATCGCGTTTTCACTTTTATCGGACGGTTGTCTTTATCGTGATCGTGCAGTGAAATTGTTTTTCACTTTCTGCCGATCTATTGCTTTATAATCGGGCGATGAACTCTGCTTTCACTTTTTTGCCGACCTTGTCGAAATCGGGCGATGAATTCTGGTTTCATCTTTCCCGACTTTTATCATGATCGGGCGGTGAATTTGGTTTTCACCCCGCCGACCTTGTCGTGATCCGGCAGTGAAATTTGCGTTTCAGATTAATGCGTCTTGGTATAGCAGTGAATTTTGTTTTCACTTTGTCGAAATCAAATGATGAATTCAGTTTTCATCGTGGTCGGGCGGTGAAGTTGGTTTTCACTTTGCCGACTTGTCGCTTTGTAATCGGACGATGAATTTGGTGTTCATCTTGCCGACTTTGTCGTGATCGGGCAGTGAATCTGGTGTTCACCTTGCCGACCTGCCGTAGTCGGGCGTCTTGGTAGAAACTTTTAGGGAATCTGCAATTTTTTTAATAAAATGAAGATAAGAGTGTGTACATGTTAGTACTTACCTTTCTAGGTCGGGCAATCTTTTTGGATTTCGGCCTGGTGCCCTTTGCAGGCATGCCATGACCTTGGTAGCTCTTGCCCCTCGAGGTTGGACACTTTGTAGTAACCTTTCTCCAGTTCTTCTAAACAACTTGGTATGATCCTTTCCAGTTGGCTGCTAGCTTCTCTTCTCCCGGTCGACTTGTTCCAATATCATTTCGGATTAGGATGAGGTCATTATTGGCGAAGCTTCTCTGCACTACCTTTCATTTGTACCTTAAAGCCATGCGATGTTTTAACGCTTCTTCCCTGATCTGAGCTATTTCTTGGACTTCTGGGAGTAGGTCGAGCTATTTCCCTTTGGATTTGGGAGTTGATCTCTTTATTGTAGATGATCATTCTGGGGGATCCTTCTTCGATCTCTATTGGGATCATTGCCTCCACTCCATGAGTCAACCAGAAGGGTGATTCCTCTGTGTTGAAGTGTGGAGTTGTCCGATATGCCCATAGGACTTGTGGGAGCTCTTCAGCCCAAGCTCTCTTTTTTGATCTGAAGAACTTTGGTTCTTTCTGCAAAAAGCTTGCGTATTCGCCTTTGAGGAGAAAGTGTGCTTTGCTTAAGATTTGGCTGCTGTTCCTATTTTTTTCATCGTTGCCTGACTCCTTTTGTACAAAAGTTCTAGCTTTTGTTCTGACCTTTTGTTTGAGAGATTGTCGGCTTCTCTTCTCTGTGTTCTTGCCCTGTTGTTGCCTCCAAAGGGTGCCCCTAGACTTTCGTGTGAGTCCTGGGGTTTTCCTTTTACTGCTGTATCTGACACTTGATGTTTTGCTGTTATTGTCCGAGTTGTTTCCTTTATTTGTCCGAGTTGTTTGGTAATAACCCCACGGCTGACCTATGTCCTGAGTACTGTGTGCGACTTAGGAGGTTCCTTTGAATTTGTAGGGATAGGGATGAGGAGAAGAATTATGAGTTGGTGTCGCCGAACTCTGAGGAAAGGGTTTGTTTTCCTTCCTTTGTTGTGGTCTTGTAATGTGGCCTGTATGAGGCTTCTGTTATTGCCCCCTGGTTTGGTGTTGGCTAATTTTTGAAAATGCATCAGCTCAGGCATTCTGCTCCCGAGGTATGTGTCGGACTTCATATTCCCCGAATTGTCTGAGCTGTTTTCTATTTTTGACCCAGGGTCCCCTGAATTGTCCGAGCTGTTCTCTGGTTTTGTCCAGGGTCCCCCGAATTACCCGAGGTATTTTTTGTGGTGGGATCCTCAGCTTGGTTGCTCCCTTCTATTTGTGAGGTGACTACTTGTGAGTCACTGGATATGGTAAGCTCCTACCTTCTTAGCTAGCCTTAAACCAGCCAGTAGTGCCTCGTTTTCAGCTTGGTCATTTGGCTTTGATTTGGCTTCCCTGATTGCTTTTCTATAATTACACATGCACCATTCCCAGTTTTGTTTGAAGAGTCATCCATTTAGAGTTTCCATTTTGTAGGAGTTCCCGGGGTGTCAGTGTACTCTGTAATGAAGTCGGCCAGATACTATGATTTGATGGCTATCCGAGCTTCATGTCGAAGATCGAATTCGGATAACTTGATTGCCCACTGTAAGATTCTTCCAGTTAAGTTTGTTTTCTGTAGGATGTCTTTTATGGGCTGGTTGGTCCGAACTCTGATAGTGTGAGCTTGAAAGTATGGGTGGAGTTGTTGAGAGGTGAGTACGAGGGAGTAGACGAACTTTTTCTATCTTTTGATAGTTTAGTTCGGCCCCTTGTAGAGCTTTGCTGATGAAGTAGATGGGTTGTTGCCCACTTTCATCTTCTCTGACTAGTGCTGAGGCTACTGTCTGACTTCCCACTGCGAGGTGTAATGAGTTTTTCACTTTCCTGTGGTCTGGAGAGAATGGGTGATTGCCCCAAGAATTTTGAAATCTCGGAAGGCTTGTTCGTACTCCGTTGTCCTTTCCAAACCTCTCTTCCTTCCTTAAGATACCTCTTTGAGGTGTCTTTTGCAAGATGATTTAGAGATCCTTCCTCCTGCGAATCCTCCATTTATCATATGAACATGTCTCTCAGGGGTGTGAGACGGACGTTCAGCTCATCCGACTTATTCGGTGTGGGGTGGACGTTTAACTCGTCCGACCTCTTCCTTCAAGTTGTTCGACCTCTTTTGCGTGAGGTGGACGTTCAACTTGTCCGGCCTCTTGGATGTGAGGTGGACCTTTGTCCGACCTCTTCGGTCTGAGGTGGGCCTTCAACTCGTCCGACCTCTTTGGTATGAGGTGGACGTTCAACTCGTCCGACCTCTTTGGTGTGAGGTAGATATTTAACTCGTCCGACCTCTTTGGTGTGAGGTGGACTTTCAACTCGTCCGACCTCTTTGATGTGAGGTGGACCTTCAATTCGCCCGATATCTTCGGTGTGAGGTGGACCTTCAACGCGTCCGACCACTTTGGTGTGAGGTGGACCTTCAACTTTGTCCGACCTCTTTGGTGTGAGGTGGACCTTCAACGCGTCCGATCTCTTTGGTTTTTGATTGGGCGAGTTGATGGGAACTTCTCAGTGTTGCCTATTTCTCGGTAGATATCCACAACAGACACCCGAAGGGGGTGTAATTGTGGTATTTTTTAGGCTTCTCTCCATGTTGATCTTCTTTTTTCTTGGACTCTTTATCCTTATCCCGAGAGGAGTAGGAATGTTCGATTTTTGAGATCTCTCCTAGTCGAGAGTTTTCCTCCATGTTGATGTATTTCTCTGCCCGTTCCTGTACCTCGTTCCGAGATGTTTGGGTGCTTCTTGGATATTGAGTGGCTAAAAGGTCCTTCTCATAGACCATTGATGAGACCCCTGATAGCTGCTTCTGTTGGCAGACTTTGTATGTCCAGACATGTTTTGTTGAATCTTTCCATGTAGTTGCGAAGGCTCTCTCGATCTCCTTGCTTGATCCTTAATAGGCTTGATGCGTGTTTGGCTTTGTCCTTCTGGATGGAGAATAACAGATTGCATCTGAGGCCTCCGTGAGATACATCCTGCTTCTGAAATTGCTAAGATGATAGCTTGGATCTGATGTGCCGTCGTACGGAGTCATGTTGGGAGATTTGAAGTCCTTTGGGACCTTTAGCTTTCATGATCTCTTTGGTGAATGGGTCTTGGTATTTGTGGGGGCTATCTTCGTGACTGGATCTAGCCGTCTCGGTTTTGAGATCAACTTCAAGTTTTAAGAGCTTTATCTTTTAACTCTCGGCGTCGCCTAATTTCCCTTCGAAGGTCCTTCTTGGCTTCACGTTGATGCTCGTCTTCTTTTTCGAGTTGTTGGAGGCGGTTTTGTTGAGCTTGTAGTGCTTCCATGATTTCTGTGTTTGCAGGTTATTTATCTCCCCCGTTTTGGGGTGTGCCTTTGGTGGTGGCGTCCGCATTTTTGTGCGGCGTTCTATCCTCTAGATCTGAATCGTGGTCGTTGTCATGGTTGTCCGCCATGGTGGTGGGATGACTTCCAGGTTCCCCGGCAACGGCGCCAATGTTCCGAGGGTTACCTGAAACTGGAGGTCGATCTCAGACGAGATCTTCTGTACTGGTTGGTGCTAACGTGTCCGGCTGGTGGGAGACAGCCAGAGCTATCGTGTCCGACTTGTTGGACTGGCTGCACTGCTGATCCTTCGTCACCGGAGGGTGGGGGGTACCTGCAAGAGACTCCGATGCTTAAGTTAGCATGGGTATTAAACAGGTATTGAGTAGAATCAGAGTATGAGTTATACCTGGGTGCTCCAGTGTATTTATAATGGTGAGATGTGGCCTCCTGTGGATAAGATAAGTTAGTTATCTTATCTTATCTTTATCTATCTTTAAGTGAGTCATCTTATCTCAAGGGAACCGCCTTTATCTTTCTGGGCTTTAGCTGCCTTTAGATTGGGCTGTGTTCCTTCGTTTTGGGCCTGCTTTGGGCTCCTTTGGCGAGTTGGCCGAGCTCTTTGAGAAGAGGTCGGGCATTTGGCCGAGCTCTTTGAGAAGAGGTCGGATAGTCTGACCTGAAGAGGTCGGTCGGCTTGTCGCTAAACATCCCGGGTCGGATAGGTTGACCCAGGGTATAAACAGTTACCATTGTAGGTAGATTTTCATTTCATATTGATTTGTTAGTAAAGATTGGTTGTTAGTATGTTGTATTCATTAGTAGTAGATGAATAAATTCTAAAATCAAATTGCATTTTTGTGAATTGTTTGATATTTGATTGAATAAAGAAGAGTTTTGAACATTATAGGGAGCTCTTGGGCATTTTTTCTGCTTTTTGGGAAAAATAAAAAAATAAAAAAAATTAAAAAAAAAAAACGGCCATCGGCGCGTAAGCACGCTGTGCACGCGCGCGCACATTGCACTTCTGCAACTTCTGGTACAAAAACCAGAGAGTTGTGCGCGCGTTGTGCCAGCATTGTGCTGGGAGCACAAGCTCATCCACGCGTAAGCGCGCTGTGCGCGCGCGCGCGGATCGTCCCTGCTGCATCCACGCGTGAGCGCGCTGTGCGCGCGCGCGCGGATTGTCCCAACCTCATCCACGTATAAGCGCGCTGTGCGCGCGCGCGCGGATTTGCTCCCTGCTTTTCCCCTTCCTCCTTTCTCCTTTCTCTTCTTCTTCTTCTCATTTTTTTTTCTTCTTCCTCTCTTGAAAGATTTTTTTTCTTTTCTCTTTTAATATAAAAAAAAAAAGAAATTTTTTTTAATAATAAAAAAATATATAATAAATAAATACATAAATAAATAAATAAAATACTAAAAAAAAATTTTTAAAGATATACAAAAAAAAAAATTTTTTTCTCTTCTTCCATTTTCTTTTGTCTATTACATTTGCATACTTTTATTCTTTGCATTTTAATTTTGTTTCTATAATTTGTTCTCATTTTATTTTCTAAATTTCTCATTTTAATAATGGTGTTGAATTCTCTCACTCAATTGTTGAGAATTTCTTGCATTTGTTTTGGTGCTTCATGACTTGTTACATTAATTGTAATATTTGTCAACACACAAGATTAGTGCTTTAGTCCCTCCTAATTCATTACCCTTTGTTTTTTTCTTTTTTTTTTCTTGTACCGCTTCATCATTGAGTTAGGATGGAATTAAATGCTTTCATGCGTATCACTAATCTTGTTTGTGCCAATTCTTATTTGATCTTGATGCTCAATATCCTCTTCATGCTTTAACTTTACTCTTGCATCAAGTATCATTGATATGCCATTTTCTCTTATTGTTTCCTCCTCTACATGTTGTAGCTACCATGTAGTAGAGAACCATACTCTTATTTGGCATTAGCCCCCGCCTATGTTCTAATTGCTTTGATGTCTTTGTTATAGGCTTAATTTTCTTTCTTTTTCTCTCCTTCTAGGTTGGCCACCAAGAAGGAAAGGAACGAGAAAGCTTCTAAATGGGGCAACAAACAAGTCATCCGCACAACCTTTTGAAGAAGCTCATCAATTGTAGCAACCCGTCCACCTTGCTCTTCTTTGCATGTACCGAGGACGGTGCAATCTTCAAGTGTGGGGAGGTCATTCGACCGATCTCCATGGGTACCAATTTCCTTTTCAACACCAATGTTAGTTAGTTGTTGCATTTGCATGATAGGTTGCATGTTAGTTAGAATTTGTACATATTTTACTACTTCCTTCTTATTAGGACTACTTGGTTAAAGTGATGAATTCTTTTCCGAGAAACCGTTTTAGGGCAACCTACCAATTTGAAAATTTTTTGTTGAACTTGCTTGAAAGAATGTATTTTGGAACATGGTTTTTGAGCTAAGAACACAAGCTTGCGAGATTCGAGCCTAATGGTGTGGTTACATCTTATAACCACTTATTTTTCCTTCTTGTGTGCATTATTCTCTTTCTATGAATGTAATCTTTGATTTGTTTAATTCTTTATGTCCATTATTTGTGTATTCATGCATTATATGATGAGGCCATCATTCATTAGCTCACTTACCAAATAGCCTACCTTTTACTCTCCATTGTAACCAATTTGAGCCCACGATTAACCCACTTTGTTCTTAATTTAGCACATTACAAGCCTTAAAGCGAAAAACAATAAATGTCCTTAATTTGGATCTTTGATTGGCTTAGGCTAGTGTGTGTGAGTATCATTCAAGTGTGGGAACCTTGGAACATTGGGTGAATAAAATGGTAGTTTGTATTATTAGTGTAAATATTGGGAATGGGTACATACTCATGTATTGATCAAATGTAAAACCTTATGCATTGATGCTCTTGTATATAAAAAATGAGAAAATGAAAAAAAAAAAGAAAAAAACAATATGGAAAAGAAAAAAAATATAGAAAAAGAAAGAAAAAAAGAAGAAAAAGAAAGAAATAAAAAAAGGGGACAAAATGCCCCAAGTAATGCTCAAATAAAAGTCAATGCATATGTGTTGTGAAATGAAAAGGGAATGCATGAGTATGTGGAAAGGTGAGGAATGGGTAGTTAGATTAGTACTTAATTGTATAGGTCATTATATAGGTTAGGTGGAAAAGTTTAAGTTAATCAAAGATTCAAATCCTAAGTCCACTAGCCATATATGATCCTACCTTGACCCTAGCCCCATTACAACCTAAAGAAAAGACCTCATGATACATGTATGCATGCATTGAATAATTGTTGATTGTTAGAAGATAAACAAATCTTGGAAAGCATGATTAGGGGAGAATTGAGTAAATCAACCCCAAACACTGAGCGACTAGAGTGCAAACACTTCCGGTGAGGGTTCGATGCTCAATTCCTTAATTCCCGGCTTTCATGAGCATTCTTCTCGTAAGTCTACTTGAACTTCATTTTGATATTCGAATTGGTAGGATTCATGAATCGTTATATGATCTTGACCCTACTTGTGCATGTATGACTTGGAGGATTGATTTATTTTTAACCAAGTAGGTAAAACCATTTTGCATTTTAGTTGCATATAGTTTAGGATGCATATAGATAGGTTACATTGAATAAATGTTGATGCCCTTTGCTTTCTCTTGGCTTAAGCATGAGGACATGCTTGGTTTAAGTGTGGGGAGGTTGACAAACCCCAATTTGACGGTTTATCTTGTATTGAATTTAGGGGATTTTATCACCTTTTACCCACATTTATTCAATGAAATAGCATGGTTTTGTATATTCTCCTTTAATTGTGCTTAAGAGTGAAAACATGCTTTTTAGGTCTTAAAATAGCTAAATTTAATTCTTCTTGATTCTATTAGATGCCTTGATATGTTTGCTAAGTGATTTCAGATTTAGAAGGCAAAGCTTGGATCAAGGGAATGAAGAAAGAAGCATGAAAAGTTGGAGAACTCATGAAGAAATGAAAGAACCGGAAAGCTGTCAAGCCTGACCTCTTCGCACTTAATTGACCATAACTTGAGCTACAGAGGTCCAAATGATGCGGTTCCAGTTGGGTTGGAAAGCTAACATCCGGGGCTTCGAAATGATATAAATTTTGCCATATGTTGCTTCGCGTTCAGGGGCGCGCACCCGCACTTTGTGCGCGCGCGCCGATTCTGTCCGTGGCCCACTTTAATGAAATCGTCCCCAGCGGTTTTAGGAGCCTTGTGGGCCCAATCCAACTCATTTCTGATGCTATTTAAGTCAAGTATTGAAGGGGAATCAACATACTTTAGATACTTTCCATACTTTTAATCATTAGCTTAGTTTTAAGAGTTAGAGTTAGTTTTAGAGAGAGAAGCTCTCACTTCTCTCTAGGATTAGGAATTAGGGTTAGATTAGGATCTCATAATTCTAGGTTTAATTCAAGTCTCCTTCTACTTCTACCTTCAAGTGGTGATTGCTACACTTTGGTTCTTCTTTCTATCCCTATCCTCTTGTTGTAATTTCTCTTATTTTGTTTTTAGGTTTTGTAATTGAGATATTCTTGTTCTTTTGTTTTCTTTTAATAATGCAATTTGAGATAATTCATTTGATTGTGATGTTGATGATTGTTGTTTTGTTAATTCTTTGTAATTGTTGGTTGTTGATTCCTTTTATTCTTACAAATAAAAATGCTTTCTTTCATTACCCTCCAAGTGTTTGATGAAATGCTTGAGAGGATGTTAGGGTAGGATTTTATGTTCTTGGCTTGAGAAGGTAACTTAGGATTTCTTGAGTCACTAGTGTCCAATTGATTGCTAGTTGATAGCCATTAACTCTAGCCTTCATTAATCCAATTAGTGGAAAGCTAGGACTTATGGACTAGGATTGATATAACTCGCTTGACTTTCCTTTGTTAGTTGATTTAAGGATGACTAAGTGGGATTAATCCTTGCAACTACCATACTTGTGGCTAGTGATAATGATGAAGACCCTTGACAACCAAATCTTGCCAAGACCATTTTGTTAATAAAGTTTTCTTACCATTTACTATTCATGTTTCTCCTCTAAAACTCCAAATATAACTCACAACCAATAACAAAACACTTTATTGTAAATCCTAGGGAGAACGACCCGAGGTTTAAATACTTCGGTTTATAGATTTTAGGGATTTGTACTTGTGACAAACAAATTTTTGTATGAGAGGATTGTTGTTGGTTTAGAGACTATACTTCGACGAGATTTCATTTGTAAAATTCTAAACCGTCAAAAATCCAATCGTCAGTATGCTGAACTCATGGCCAATTTCGTGCCCTGCAATTTAAACAATTGCTGCCAGAACTTACTGATAAAGACTCTATCTCGATCCGAAATTATTTTCCTTGGAAAACCATGCAATTTCACCACATGCTGCACAAAGTTTTCAGCTACCTATTTGCTATTGAAATCATGTTTTAAAGCAATGAAATGAGCAAACTTGGTTAATCTATCAATCACCACCATAATCACTGAATAGCCATGAGATGGTGGAAGAGAAGTAATGAAATCCATACAAATTTCTTCCCAAACTTGGGAAGGCACTGGTAAGGGCTGCAATAATCCTGTTGGAAATTTATTCTCCACCTTAGCTTGTTGACAAATAACACAATTTCGCACATATTCTTTGATCTGCTGTTGTATATTTGGCCAATAGAAATTGGAGCATATTCTGTCAATTGTTTTAGCAGAACCGGAATGTCCCCCTATGGCACTATCATGATATTCCTTGAGGATTAATTGAATAAGAGAGCTTTGTCGAGGAATAACCACCCTATTTTTCCACAGCAGCAACCCATTCTTATAAGAATAATTTCCATCAGTTGTTATTTCCTCTCTACACTTCAGCAAGAGTTCCTTAAGAGAGCCATCATTCTCTAAGTCATTTTTAAGTGTGTGCAGCCAATTCAGATCCGGACAAGACCAAGCGGCATAGTAACATCTAGATAAAGCATCAGCAGCAACATTCTCTATTCCCGGTTTATATTGGATTTCAAAATCAAATCCCACAAACTTGTGCAGCCATTTCTGTTGTTCTGGTGTGCTCAGACTCTTTTCTAGCAGAGCCTTCAAACTTTGTTGGTCCGTTTTGATGATAAATCTCTTACCCAGCAAATAATGCCTAAATTTTGCAATGGCTTCAGTGATTGCATATAACTCCCTGGTATAAGCCGATTGACATTGCATGGTTGGGGACAATTTCTTTGAGAAATAAGCAATAGGGTGTTTACCTTGGCTTAAAATAGCCCCTATTCCCAACCCTGAGGCATCTGTCTCCACCTCAAAAGGCAATTCAAAATTTGGTAAAGCCAAAACTGGCTTTGAAGTAATAGCTTTCTTTAGTTTCAAGAAGGCTTCCTCAGCATCATTATTCCAGAAAAAAGCATCCTTCTTTAAAAGATTGGTCAATGGGGCTGCCAAAGAAGCATAACCTTTGATGAACCTTCGATAATAACCTGTTAAGCCTAAGAATCCTCGCAATTGTTTCAGATTCTTAGGTACTTGCCACTCTACCACAGCTTTAACCTTCTCCTTCTCCATGTGCACTCCTTCTTTAGTGATTGTGTGGCCCAAATAGTCAATTTCTGAGACCCCAAAGAGGCATTTAGACAATTTAGCATAGAGTGTGTTTTGTTGTAATAGCTTCAGCACTGTTTCCAAATGGCCCAAGTGAGCATTCCAATGCGGGCTATACACCAAAATGTCATCAAAAAATACCAACACAAACCTTCTCAAATAAGGTTTAAAAACATCATTCATCAATGCTTGAAAAGTGGCTGGAGCGTTGGTTAAACCAAATGGCATGACTAGCCATTCATAATGTCCTTGATGGGTTTTAAAAGCAGTCTTCTCTCTATCCTCCTTCTTTACTAAAATTTGATGGTAGCCTGACCTTAAATCAAGCTTTGAAAAGATTGTAGCCCCAAACAGTTCATCTAACAACTCATCAACAGTGGGAATAGGAAAGTTATCTTTAATTGTAATGTTGTTTAGTGCTCTATAATCAGTGCAAAACCTCCAAGTACCATCCTTCTTCTTAACTAACAAGATTGGAGATGAAAAAGGACTCTTACTTGGCTGAATTATTCCCTCCCCAAGCATCTGTTGCACCATTCCTTCAATATGCTCCTTTTGCGAATGAGGATATCTATAAGGTCTTGCCTTCACTGGTTGAGCTCCTGGAATCAATGGAATAGCATGGTCATGGCTTCTAGCAGGTGGCAGTCCTGAAGGGGCATCAAACACCCCTGCATAATTCTGTAAAAGCAAGGCCAACTCAGGTTCTAGTTCCTGAGATAATTGCAGCTGCTTCGTATTTCCTTGCTGCTGCGGTGGAGTCTCTTCCTTCTTTTCTTGTAATTGTAGAGTAAAAGCTTCAGCAACTGAATTAGTGTGAAACAACCTCTTGATGTGGTTGTATTGAGCCTGCCTCGGACCATTGTAAGCATCACCAAAAATGGTTACAAACTCACCATTCTGCCAGAACTTTATAAATGAGGAATCATAATCAACAATGTGAGCTTTTAGTCTCTTGAGCCAAGTAGTACCAAGTACTAAATCTCCACCTGCGACATGTAAGACATATACTTGTGGAACAATCATTTTGTGGCCCTGCATATTAACCTCAAGAGCCTTAATACATCCTTCCACTTTCATCAATTCAAAGTTGCCAACCATGACATTAAATCCAGGTGCTGGCTCCACTGGAAGGTTAAGGAATTTTGCAATCCTTGGTTGGATAAAACTATCAGAACTTCCACCGTCAATTAACACTTGAATTTCATGACCAAGAATCCTTGCGGTCAATCGGATTGTAGCCAACCCTTCAGCTCCATTCATTGCATTATAAGACAGATGATGCTCCGCAACTTGCTGTTCTAACTGCTGCATCACATCCTCTGGGGCAGGTTGTTCAGTATTAGTCATTTGCTGTTCTTCAGCCTCTTCCTCGGCTATTTCCTCTAATTGAAACAACATAAAGTGTCTGTTGGGGCACTTATGTGTTGGGGAAAAATGTTCATCACACCAGTAGCATAAACCTTTTTCTCTTCTCATTTGTTGCTCAGCTGCCGTGAGGCGTTTAACTTTGTTTCTGTTGGGATTCATGACAGGTTTAGTGGCTGGAGTGGGTAGCAAGGGTGGTAATGTTTGGCGGGGAAGGGCAGGCTTATTTTGTTGTCCAGGGTTTGTTTGAAGGTTTTGATTTGAAAGGATTGTTTGGTTACGGTAAGTGTTTGGGCCTTGTGAATTTCGAAAAGATGATGAAAATTTGTCCTCATATAATCTAGCTAAGCTCACAGCTCTAATTAATGAGGGAGGGCATTGAGATTTTACCTCACGTTTAATATCCATACGTAAGCCACCGATGAAATAGTCTCTTAGAGCATCCGGAGGCTCAAGATTGGTTCGATTAGCCAGGGACACAAACTCTGCGTAGTATTCTGCTACCGAGCCTTTCTGCATCAGCTTGAACAATGATTCTCGTGGAGAATCGAACAAAGACGGGCCAAACTGTTGTTCGATTGCTTGACGCAACTCATTCCAAGAGTGGAATGGTAATGAACGTTGAGCCATTTGAAACCAAGGGATGGTAGGACCCACCATGTGCATTCCTGCAATTGCAACTTGTTCTTCCTCAGGCACCCGATAGAAGTCGAAATACTGGTCCACAGAGAAGATCCATCCCAACGCATCTGAGCCATCAAATTTGGGTAGATCGAATTTTGGTTTTCTAAAGTGAGGTTGATGATTGTGAAAACCACCCCCATGACCAAAATGAGAGCCATGGCTAAACTCCGTGTGAAGGTCAGTTTCTTGGCTTATATTAATAGGCTGCTTTTGTAGCGCCTGCATAATGGAGTTATGCATCGTCTCCATTCTCAAGCGCATTTCCTCATTGTTCCTCGCAACCTCAGCTCGATGAGCTTCTGCATTCTTCTCAACCAGCTCATACAACGTTTTAATATCAGCTTCTACCTTTTTAAACCTCGTGCCTTCTGCCATGCCTCTCAATGAAAGCACCAAATGGAAGAGGTAGAATTTCCTCTTTGTATTTTGATATATATATATATATATATATATATATATATATATATATATAAGTGCAGAACAGGTATAAAAACCAAAGAAATAGTGCAGACCAAGTATAAAAGTCTATGAAAGGTAAGTATAAGTAAGTAAGGAGCAAGAATAAAAAAAGGGAAGTGATGATGCTCGAATCAGTGCCTTCAACCGTGTGCAGTTTGTACCTGAGTGAGGAAGATAGGGTTAAAAAATGCAGAAAAGGGAAGAAAGGAAGAATGTGCCCGAGGAGGTACAGAGATGACAGAGGGAGAGAGAACTTGAATTACCAAAAGTTGCCTAACAAACATAGTCCCGCAGCCGAGTATTAGAGCATTTCTTTCTGCTGCCTCTCCTTAGCTGCTCAACCGCATTTGCTGCCAAGTGTCCCTTTTGCATAACAGAATTTATCTTGTGTTCAGTGCCAAGTTTGCCCCTCATTGCTTGGTCAGCCTCTAATTCCATTTTTCTTAATTTGCTCATGACAGAGACCTAGCTTTCTTGGAAGCTCAGAATGATACCATGGAACAATCACTCTTGTCATCAGCTTTTCCAGAAGATCCTTCATTCCTCCCAAATCACTGAACATCACCTTCTTTTTCACCCCAAGATAGCTGCCACCACTAAGGTTGTCATTCGAACCCTGAGATTCTTCGCGCTGCATCCTTTTTCTTGGGTTGCAAGCGATGATGGATCGGGAAACAAGGAGAGGGGGAGAGAAGAGGCACCAGCAGTAGCAGTAACCGCCTGAAATGTATATTGCGTGTCAACGAAGCTTCCCTATTTCCCTTTGCTATATGTTTTTACTTTTTAGAGGGAATAATTCTTTTTTCATTGTAATTAAGATTTTTGAGTCTGTTCATCTCCTGCATAAAAAATTAAACTGGTTAAGTCAGATATAATTCAATAATTATATAAAATTTAGTTTTACGTTTTTATTTTTGTAATAGATGTTTTTTAATTTTATTTTATATTAGATTAACCATTATTTTTAAATTTTAATTATTCATCAATTAATCTATATTTATTAAACCCTTTAAATATTTATAAAAATCAAAATAAATATCTTAAATTGAACTACATATGTGTATGAAATCAAAATCAATGACAAAAAACACGTTTTGGATTATTATATAAATTTATTTCCTATTAATATTTTGAGATTAAATCCAATTTACAAATATATTAAATTCCTCTCCACTCAAATTGCATAAAATAAATTTATGTGTATATTGATTTTTGATATTTTAGTATTAATAAAATATAACTGATGCTGGCTAGTTACTTCTAAATACTAAACGGATTATGAAAAACCAAGAATGTCATTTTTACATATTATAATTAAATATCAAAAATCACTTAGTTGGCACTTAATAATATTTTATAAGACTTGCATTAAAATAGCATGGGTAAATTATTATTTGTGTAAAGGATAAATTCGTCCCTGACTTTTTTTTTTCGCGGACATTTTTGTCCCTGAGGTTTGGAAAATACTTTAATGTCCCTGACCCTCCGAAAAAGTGGACATATTTATCCCTCCGTTAGAGTCGCTCCGTTTGCCCTGACAGAAAACAGTGACGTGGCTCCCGTGGCGCTGACCTGGACGTTACGGGCTGCCACGTGGGATGGACTTTTGAAAAGAGGACGTATTAGTCCTTTCACACCAAAACGTGTAGGACATATTAGTCCTCTCACCCCAAAACGACGCCGTTTCTCCCCCACTGCCAATCTATGAAATCCTTGTGCCCTAATCCTTCGAATTCAGTGTGAAAGTGAAGCGGTTGAAGTAAGAAAGGGAGCATTCCGACCCATGGCATCCGACAGAGCTCGGCCACAAGTCCGATGGCCAGACCATCGAGTGGCTCCTCTGCCAGGCCGAGCCCTCAACCATCGCCGCCACCGGAACCGGAACCGGAACCACTCCCACCAGCTTCTCATCCGTTTCCGTCTCAGTACGCGGCGGTGCTGGCCCTCTCTCTTCTCCTTCCTCAACCTCCGCATCGTCTTCGCTCGACCACAAGCCCTTGCTCGCTCCCACTCCCTTCATACTCGGCAAGTGCATACGCACTGACGACGACGCTTCCGCCAAGGACGACGACGTCTCCGTGGGTCCCGCCGTGGGGTCCTTAGTGATTGCTATTTCAGATAAAGCTGAGATTTTTTCTATGTGCTCCTTCTAAACTTTTGCCTTTTTGTAAATTGGTATCTCTGTGCTCCAAAGTTAAATTCTTTCCAGTTGATGGTAAAGTTACTGGCTTTGTGGTGAAGTTGCTTTCATAAAGTCAGGGAATTTTGTGTTTGTTGAGGAGGATTTGGATTTTAGGGGGAATGAAATCAAGTTTAGTTGTGAAAGGGAGGGTTTAGGTGAGGTGTGTATTTAGATGAGAAAGGTATTGGATCCTCTCATTGAAAATTGGCGCTCTATCGCCAGCATAGGAACCAATATGGCATCTTATGATGCAGCAGTTCTCAACGGGAAGCTTCTCGTCAAGGAAGGCTGGTTATGGCCCTTTTATGTCTCTCCAAAGGGACAAGTCTATGATCTCAGAACAGATAATTGGGAAAACATGGCTGTTGGACTTAGAGAAGGCTGGACCGGTTCAAGTGTCGTTGTTTATGGCCACTTGTTTGTTGTCTCTGAGCTCGAAAGAATGAAGCTAAAGGTCTATGACACGAAAATAGACTCCTGGGATGCCATAGATGGCCCCCCTTTGCCTGAGCAAATATGCAAGCCTTTTGCTGTCAATGCTTGTGATTTCCATATTTATGTCGTGGGCCGAAATCTTCATGTTGCTGTTGGTCATATCTCTAGACTGCTTCCAGACGAAAATTCTGACGAAAAATGGAGCTTCAGTGTTCGGTGGCATGTTGAATTGTGAACTGAGCCTGTGAAATTGAATTTGTGCTTTGTTGTTGGTGAATATGTCGCTGAATTGCTTGTTGACTCTGAATTTGCTTAGACTCCTTCCTCTCATTTTTCTTGAAATTTCGCTGATGTTGCTGCGATTTGTTACTCTGTTGATTCTTTGTTTATGTGTTTTGGATGCATTGCTGATGACTCTGGAATTGCAGAACTGGAAGTGCTGAATTTGCTGCTTTTGGATTTGGTGAAGTATTGTTGATTGGAAATGCAGAAGGGGATTAAAGTGTGTTTGGAGGGGTGGGAGAGAAACGGCGTCGTTTTGGGGTGAGAGGACTAATATGTCCTGTTTTGAAAAGCTACACGTTTTGATGTGAAAGGACTAATACGTCCTCTTTTCAAAAATCCATCCCACGTGGCAGCCCGTAATGGCCAGGTCAGCGCCACGGGAGCCACGTCACCGTTTTTTGTCAGGGCAAACAGAGCGACTCTAACGGAGGGGTAAATATGTCCACTTTTTCGGAGGGTCAGGGACATTAAAGTATTTTCCAAACCTCGGGGACGAAAATGTCCACGGAAAAAAAGGTCAGGGACGGATTTGTCCTTTACTCTTATTATTTTTATTCATAAAAATTGAAGATATAGTTATCAGAATAATAATTAATTTGATCATATGTCTTGATTACTGGGTCATTAGTTCAACCGCTGGTAATTAACTTGGTTGACCTTATCATAATTAAATATAAATTATAAAATTATAAAATAAATTAAAATTAAAAGTTAAAATACATATTTTTAAAAACATATTAATAACAATCAAATATCAATTTTTAGATATAATTTATGATGCAAAAAGATATAAGAAACTAGTCACTAGTATAAAATATTTTTTCAATTTAAATGAATAAAAGAAAAAACAAAAGATAACACAATCCATGTTAATATATCAATTTGTTTATATATCATGTGTTGTTATTTGTTTGGTATTCATGACAATCCATGTTTAAAATGATAAAAAATAAAAAATAAAAATCCATTCATGGTTTATTATATGTTTATTTTTTGTCACATATAATTTAAAGAAACAAAGTGGCGGAGTGGCAAGGGTAGCCATTGCATGCGCAATGTTGCATTTTCAAACCTCATTATCAGTCATTTTTGAGTTGTGGATTTTGTGGGAGCTCCTTCGATGGTTTAGCAGCGTGCGGGTGCATCATAGTCCTGCGCGGGTCGAGTGCAGTTTGAAGCGCGAACTAGCTAATTTTTAAAGGGTTTGGCCATCGTTGATCGGTTCAATTATAAGTTTGGTCTAATTCACTAATCGAACCGGCCAGACTCGTCCGGTCTAATTCACTAATCAAACCGGCTAGACTGTCGCTTTATCGATTTTTCGGTTGAAACGACCGGTCTGGTCCAGTTCTGATAACTATAGTTAAAGATTCTAACATATATACATATAGAAAAAAGAAATTACCACTTGTCTACTTATCTATCTACTTCTACTTAATATACTAAAATTGAATTTTTTTCCCAAATGGTTCAGCAGCATGCGGGTGCATCCTAGACCCACGCAGGTCGAGTGCGATTTGAAGCTGGAACTGGCTGGTTTTTAACGGGTTTGACTACCGTTGATCGGTTCAATTACAAGTTTGGTCTAATTCACTAATCGAACCGGATAGACTAGTTCGGTCTAATTCACTAATCGAACCGACCAGACTATCGGTTCATCAGTTTTTCGGTTGAAACGGTCGGTTATGTTAACTATGGTTAAAGATTCTGACATATATACACATAGAAAAAAGAAATTACCACTTGTCTACTTATCTATCTCTCTACTTCTACTTAATATACTAAAATTGAGTTTTTCCCCAAATGATTCACCAGCATGCGTGTGCATCCTAGACCCGCGCGGGTCGAGTTCGGTTTGAAGCTCGAACTGGCTGATTTTTAACGGGTTTGACCACCGTTGATCGGTTCAATTGCAAGTTCGGTCTAATTCACTAATCAAACCGGCTAGACTAGTTCGGTCTAATTCACTAATCGAATGGACCAGACTATCGGTTCATTAGTTTTCCGGTTGAAATGGTCGGTCTAGTCCAATTATGATAACTATGGTTAAAGATTCTGACATATATACACATAGAAAAAAGAAATTACCACTTGTCTACTTATCTATCTATCTACTTCTACTTAATATACTAAAATTGAGTTTTTTCCCAACTAATGAAAACGACGTGTCAATTTTTTAGGGACTCTTTCTCCCTCCCAAATAAAAGTACTTTTTTTCGATATAATAATGACATTGATTATTATTTATCAATTCTTTTTATTTTTATTTCTCACATTTATTAAAAATTTATTTTCAATATTTTAAGTATTAATTATTGTTATTTAATTAACTTATTTTAGGTACTTAATTATTAAATTTTAGTTATTATTATATTCCAGTTACTATATTAAGACTTCAAACATAATCTCAATTTAATTTTGGACGGGAGTATATATATATATATATATATATATATATATATATATATATATATATATATATATATATATATATATATATATATTAGGTATTAATTATTTTATTTATTAACTTATTTTAGATATTTAATTATTAAAATATTAGATATTAATAATACCCCGTTTACAATATTAAGACTTTATATATGATATTAAATTAGGAGAGCAGATCTTAATTTTATATAAAATAATATAATAGATATAGTGAATAAATAGATTTACTTCACAAATATAATTGTTCATAGTGTAATATTTTATTATAATAACATATCTTTTTGTATCTACTCCCTGTATATATATACCCTTTTAGCTTATTATTTTTCTATCACATGACACATTCATTATTATATTTCAAACTTAGAGTTTCTTTAGTATTTCATAGGTAAAAATGATATTCTTGGTTTTTCGTATAATAAAATTATCCAACCATCAGCACTGTCACGTGACCTCCATCAGCTGTAACACTATGATTGTCATTATATAATAAACGTACTGAATATGTTATTTTATCTTTATTCAAAGTAAAATGCAAATAGAACAATTTGAAGTCTATAATATTCTTGAACCATAAGAAAAGAGACCTGAAAAAATAAAAACATATATAACTGTAATAGTAACATGTCAGTTTTACACTAAACTTTCTATCAAAAGACTAATGAAAATTTATCGACAACTTAGTATTATACTAACCTCACATATGATGTTGTGTTCCTTGTTACACATTTCATTTCAAATATGAAAGTAGAGTTATAGATACATTAGTTATATCTATAATAAATATTTGTACAAAAGTGTAATCATAACATGTTATTAAAATAAAAAAAACTATTTTTATTACCTAAATATTATTAAAAACTTCTTTAAACACGACATTTATTGTTGATGAATTTGGATTGTCGTCTTTGTCCAGAATTAGAACCTTGAGGCCACTATGTTTCTTAACTCTTGACAAAGCAACGTAAAGTTGTCCATGTGTGAACATTGATTTTGGCAAGTAAAGCCCTACATGTTTAATGATTGACCCTGATTCTTGTTGATGATCATTGCAAAGAACTCTATTAATGGAAATTATCTTTGTTGAAACTTAAATGGCAATCATAAATCTGAAGGGATCAAGTTCATTCTTGAAATGTACACTTTGTCGCCAATATTTCTACCGGTCACTACCGACGCTCCAATTACGTTGTTGTCAAGTTCGTTAACTATTAACCTTGTTCCATTGTATAAACTTGAAGTCTCGTCTATGTTTTGCAGTAGAATTACAACGACTCCTGGCTTCAAATTGTAAACTTGTTGTTGGATAGTCTCGAACATTTGATGTCATTCAGAAACTTTGATGTGAACCACTCTTGTTGTACATCTTCATTCTCATCAGCTTGACATGTTGTGTCATAACTTAAATACTTATTTTCCATCTCTGGAAAGATTGTCGAGACGAAATCGTTTACCTTCTCGACACTCTCAAGCATGAGTGCAAGAATTGCCCTACTCTGAAAATACTTGTAATCTGCATATTTTGCAAAAAATTTGGATAAGCAAAATCTACCAAATGAGAAAGAAGGTCATTAGTAGTTATAATCAGTAGATTATCTAGAATTTTAACTTTTGACTCATCACCAACAGCAGAACCAATATTTTCATTTTTAATATCAAGTATCTAATTAGCAAATCTCTTCATTTCACCATCACGTTGACCCAAAGAAGACATTAAAAGTCTCATGTTCGTATGCAGCTTAAGAACCTTACAGAATAACCACAGATGGAATGAGTTAATAGCTGATGACAATATATCGTGTCTACTCTCTTTTGCAATCACCAGAAGTATCTGTCTGAAATCGCCTCCTAGAACCATAACCTTTCCACCAAATGGTTGATGTGTCTTATGTTGATCAGTAACTGATAAAAGATCCCTGAGCGTCCGATCAAGTGTTTCAAAGCACATTTTATTGAGTATTGGAACTTCATCCCAAATTATTAAGCTATTTTGGATGAGCAGCTCAGCCTTTGATGAGCGGATAATTTATACGCTTTTTGGCATTATTTTTAGGTAGTTTTTAGTAAGTTCAAGCTACTTTTAGGGATGTTTTCCTTAGTTTTTATGTTAAATTCACATTTCTGGACTTTACTATGAGTTTGTGTGTTTTTCTATGATTTCAGGTAAATTCTGACTGAAATTGAGGGATTTGAGCAAAACTCTGAAAAAGGCTGACAAAAGGACTGCTGATGCTGTTGGATTCTGACCTCCCTGCACTCGAAATGGATTTTCTGGAGCTACAGAACTCCAATTGGCACGATCTCAACGGCGTTGGAAAGTAGACATCCAGGGCTTTCCAGCAATATATAATAGTCCATACTTTATTCGAAGAATGACGACGTAACTTGGCGTTGAACGCCAAGTTCATGCTGCTGTCTGGAGTTAAACGCCAGAAAAACGTCATGATCCGGAGTTGAACGCCCAAAACACGTCATAACTCGGAGTTCAACTCCAAGAGAAGCCTCAGCTCGTGGATTGATCAAGCTCAGCCCAAACATACACCAAGTGGGCCCCGGAAGTGGATTTATGCATCAATTACTTACTCATGTAAACCCTAGGAGCTAGTTTATTATAAATAGAACATTTAACTAATGTATTTGACATCTCGGGACGCATAGTTCTCAGATCATGGGGGCTGGCCATTCGGCCATGCCTGAACCTCTTTTACTTATGTATTTTCAACGGTGGAGTTTCTGCACACCATAGATTAAGGGTGTGGAGCTCTGCTGTACCTCAAGTATTAATGCAGTTCTATTTTCTTTTATTCAATTCTCTTTTATTCTTATTCCAAGATATTCATTCGCACCCAAGAATATGATGAATGTGATGATCAGATAACCCTCATTATCATTCTCACTTATGAACGCGCGTGATTGACAACCACTTACGTTCTACATGCAACAGAGCTTGAATGTGTATCTCTTAGATTCCCCAACAGAATCTTCGTGGTATAAGCTAGATAGATGGCGGCATTTATGAGGATCCGGAAAGTCTCACCTTGTCTGTGGTATTCCGAGTAGAATCCTGGAAATCTGGAAAGTCTAACCTTGTCTGTGGTATTTCGAGTAGGATTCCGGTAATGAATGACTGTGACGTGCTTCAAACTTGCAAGTGCTGGGCGTTAGTGACAGACGCAAAAGAATCAAGGGATTCTATTCCAGTAGGCGCGGGAACCAACCAGTGATTAGCCGTACTGTGACAGAGTGCGTGAGCATTAGTTTTCACTGCGAGGATGGGATGTAGCCATCAACCATGGGTGATGCCTCCAGACGATTAGCCGTGCGAGTGACAGCCGCATAGGATCATTTTCCCGAGAGGATTGAAAGTAGCCACCGCTGATGGTGAACCCCTAAACAAAGCTTGCCATGGAAAGGAGTAAGAAAGATTGAGTAGAAGCAGTGGGAAAGCAGGCGTCCTTGAGCCATACAGCATCTCTATATGCTTATCTGAAATTCCTACCAATGAATCTACATAAGTATTCTATCCTTTTTATTATTTCCTTTTATTATTAATTTTCGAAACCCATAACTATTTAATCTGCCTAACTGAGATTTACAAGGTGACCATAGCTTGCTTCATACCAACAATCTCTGTGGGATCGACCCTTACTCACGTAAGGTTTATTACTTGGACGACCCAGTACACTTGCTGGTTAGTTGAACGGAGTTGTGAATTCAACCAGTGCCATAAGAAGCTCTCATCTCAAAATAGTTAGAACATGGATCACAATTTCGTCCACCAAGTTTTTGGCGCCGTTGCCGGGGATTGTTCGAGTATGGACAACTGACGGTTCATCTTGTTGCTCAGATTAGGTAATTTTCTTTTCAAAAATATTTTTCAAAATTTTTCTTTTCTTTTTCATTTTTCCAAAAAAAATATCTTCGAAAACAAAATTGATAAAAATCCAAAAAAAATAGAAAATCATAAAAACCAAAAATATTTTGTGTTCTTGTTTGAGTCTTGAGTCAATTTTTAAGTTTGGTGTCAATTGCATGTTTTTAAAATTTTTCTTGCATTTTTCGAAAATCTCATGCATTCATAGTGTTCTTCATGATCTTCAAGTTGTTCTTGACAAGTCTTCTTGTTTGATCTTGATGATTTCTTGTTTTGTGTTGATTGTTGTTTTTCATGTGCATCTTTGCATTCATATTTTCCATGCATTAAAGATTTCTAAGTTTGGTGTCTTGCATGTTTTCTTTGCATCAAAAATTTTTCAAAATTATGTTCTTGATGTTCATCATGATCTTCAAAGTGTTCTTGGTGTTCATCTTGACATTCATAGCATTCTTGCATGCATCTTGTGTTTTGATCCAAAATTTTCATGTTTTGGGTCATTTTTGTGTTTTTCATTAAAAATTCAAAAATCAAAAAAATATCTTTTCCTTATTTCCCTCCAAATTTCGAAATTTTGGGATTGACTTGGTCAAAAATTTTCAAAATTAGTTGTTTCTTACAAGTCAAGTCAAAATTTCAATTTTAAAAATCTTATCTTTTCAAAATCTTTTTCAAAAATCATATCTTTTTCATTTTTTTTCTATTTTTCGAAAATTTCAAAAATCTTTTTCTTATCTTTATATCAAATTTTCGAAAAATTAGCTAACAATTAATGTGATTGGTTCAAAAATTTGAAGTTTGTTACTTTCTTGTTAAGAAAGGTTCAATCTTTAAGTTCTAGAATCTTATCTTGTAGTTTCTTGTTAGTTAAGTCTTTTTAAAAATTAAATCTTTTTCAAAATATCTTTTTCTTAAAATTTTTATCTTATCTTTTTATCTTATCCTTCTCAAAATTTTATCTTTTTCAAAATTTGATTTCAAAATATCTTATCTAACTACTTATCTGCTTATCTTTTTCAAAATTTGATTTCAAATCTTTTTCAATCAACTAACTAACTTTTTGTTTGTTTCTTATCTTTTTCAAAACCACCTAACTACTTTTCCCTCTCTAATTTTCGAAAATATCTCACCCCTTTTTAAAAAATTCTTTTTAATTAACTAATTGTTTCATGTTTTAATTTTAATTACATTTTATCTCTAATTTTCGAAAATTACTAACTCCTTTTTCAAAATTATTTTCGAAATTTCTCCTCTCTCTCTTCTTATTCTATTTAATTATTTAATTACTAACACTCCTCTTCACCTCTCCTCAACCAAAAATCCGAACCCTCTTCTTCATTCTTCTACCCCCTTTCTTTTTCTACTAACATAAAGGAATCTCTATACTGTGACATAGAGGATTCCTCTTTCTTTTCTTGTTTTCTTCTCTTTCATATGAGCAGGAACAAGGATAAAGGCACTCTTGTTGAGATTGATCCAGAACCTGAAAGGACTCCGAAGAGGAAATTAAGAGAAGCTAAATTACAACAATCCAGAAACAACCTTTCAGAAATTTTCGAACAAGAGAAGGAGATGGCAGCCGAAAATAATAATAATAATGCAAGGAGAATGCTTGGTGACTTCACAAAGCCAACGTCCAAGTTTGATGGAAGAAGCATCTCCATTCCTGCCATTGGAGCCAATAACTTTGAGCTGAAACCTCAGCTAGTTGCATTAATGCAACAAAACTGCAAGTTTTATGGACTTCCATCTGAAGATCCCTATCAGTTTTTAACTGAATTCTTGCAAATCTGTGAGACTGTAAAGATGAATGGAGTTGATCCTGAAGTCTACAGACTCATGCTTTTCCCTTTTGCTGTAAGAGACAGAGCTAGAATATGGTTGGATTCACAACCCAAGGATAGCCTGGACTCATGGGATAAGCTGGTCACTGCCTTCTTGGATAAATTCTTTCCTCCTCAAAAGCTGAGCAAGCTGAGAGTGGATGTTCAAACCTTCAAACAAAAAGATGGTGAATCCCTCTATGAAGCTTGGGAAAGATACAAGCAGTTGACCAAAAGATGTCCATCTGACATGTTTTCAGAATGGACCATATTAGACATATTCTATTATGGTCTCTCTGAATTTTCGAAAATATCGTTGGATCATTCTGCAGGTGGATCTATTCACCTGAAGAAAATGCCTGAAGAGGCTCAAGAACTCATTGACATGGTTGCAAACAACCAGTTCATGTACACATCTGAGAGGAATTCCGTGAATAATGGGGTACCTCAGAAGAAAGGAGCTCTTGAAATTGATGCTCTGAATGCCATATTGGCTCAGAACAAAGTGTTGACTCAACAGGTCAACATGATCTCTCAAAATCTGAATGGATTGCAACATGCATCCAACAGTACTAGAGAGGCAGCTTCTGAAGAAGCTTATGATCCTGAGAACCCTGCCATGGCAGAGGTTAATTACATGGGTGAACCTTATGGAAACACCTATAACTCATCATGGAGAAATCATCCAAATTTCTCCTGGAAGGATCAGCAAAAGCCTCAACAAGGCTTTAACAATGGTGGACGCAATAGGCTGAACAATAGTAAGCCATATCCATCATCCTCTCAGCAACAGACAAAGAACTCTGAACAAAACAATTCTAATTTAGCCAATATAGTCTCTGATCTGTCAAAGGCCACTTTCAGTTTCATGAATGAAACAAGATCCTCCATCAGAAATCTGGAGGCACAAGTGGGCCAGCTGAGTAAGAAAGTTATTGAAACTCCTCCCAGTATCCTCCCAAGCAATACAGAAGAAAATCCAAAAGGAGAGTGCAAGGCCATTGACATAGTCAATATGGCCGAATGCACAAAGGAGGAGGAGGACGAAAATCCTAGTGAGGAAGACCTCTTGGGACGTTCCTCAAGCAAGAAGGAGTTTTCTATTAAGGATCCTGAGGAATCTGAGGCTCATCTAGAGACCATAGAGATTCCTTTAAATCTCCTTCTGCCATTCATGAGCTCTGAAGAATATTCATCCTCTGAAGAGAATGAAGATGTGACTGGAGAGCAAGTTGCTCAATACTTAGGAGCTATCATGAAACTGAATGCCAAGCTGTTTGGTAATGAGACTTGGGAAAGTGAACCTCCCTTGCTCATTAGTGAACTAGATACTTGGATTCAGAGAACTCTACCTCAAAAGAAACAAGATCCTGGCAAGTTCTTAATACCTTGCACCATTGGCACCATGAGCTTTAAAAAAAGCTCTATGTGATCTTGGGTCAAGGATAAATCTTATGCCACTCTCTGTAATGGAGAAGCTGGGAATCATTGAGGTACAACCTGCCTTGTTCTCATTACAATTGGCAGATAAGTCCATAAGACAAGCTTATGGAATAGTGGAGGACGTGCTAGTAAGGGTTGAAGGCCTTTACATCCCTACTGATTTCATAATCCTAGACACTAGGAAGGAAGATGATGAATGCATCATCCTAGGAAGACCTTTCCTAGCCACAGCAGAAGCTGTGATAGATGTCAACAGAGGTGAGTTAGTCCTTCAATTGAATGGGGACTACCTTGTGTTTCAGGCACATGGCCATCCCTCTGTGACAAAAGAGAGTAAGCATGAAGAGCTTCTCTCAGTTCAGAGTCAAGAAAAGCCCACACAGTCAAACTCTAAGTTTGGTGTTGTGAGGCCACAACCAAACTCTAAGTTTGGTGTTCAAACCCCATATCCAAACTCTAAGTTTGGTGTTGGGACTACACAACATTGACCTGATCACCATGTGGCTCCATGAGAGCCACTGTCAAGCTATTGACATTAAAGAAGCGCTTGTTGGGAGGCAACCCAATTTTATTTATCTAATTTTATTTTATTTTGTTTCTTGTTTATTTTTGTGTTTTATTAGGTACATGATCATGAGGAGTCACGAAAAAAATCAAAAAAATTAAAAACAGAGTCAAAAATAGAAGAAAAATTTTTTCACCCTGGAGGCAGCGCAGACTGGCGTTCAACGCCAGTAAGGTGCATCTGGCCGGCGTTCAACGCCAGAACAGAGCACCATTCTGGCGCTGAACGCCCAAAACAAGCAACAACCTGGCGTTAAACGCCAGGATGGTGCACAGAGAGGACAAACTGGCGCTGAACGCCAGGAACAAGCATGAAACTGGCGTTCAACGCCAGAAACATGCATTACATGGGCGTTGAACGCCCAGAACATGCATCAATGGGCGTTTGAACGCCAGAATAATGCATGAAGGCATTTTACATGCCTATATGGTGAAGGAATGGTATTTGTTTTCACCTCAGGATCTGTGGACCCCACAGGATCCTCACCTCAGGATCTGTGGACCCCACAGGATCCCCACCTACCATATTCCCACCTTACCTCTTAATCCTAATCACACTCTCCTAATCCAAATCTCATTTCACTCTTCCCCATATCACACTTCCCAAAAACCTTCACCAAATCACCTCAAGTCCTCTTCCCAATTACCCCATTCACCATTCACATCAACCTCCCCTTCCCCATAAACCCCACCTACCCTCATAAAATTCAAATTCAATTTCCCACCCCTTCCCACCCAAAATTCATTTTCACACAACACAAACCCCTTCTTCTCCCATATAGCCGAACCTACTCTCTCCCTCTCTACCATATTCTCTTCTTCTTCTTCTACTATTCTTTTCTTTCTTGCTCGAGGACGAGCAAAATTTTAAGTTTGGTGTGGTAAAAGCATAAGCTTTTTTTTGTTTTTCCATTACCAATGGCACCTAAGGCCGGAGTTTTCTCAAGAAAAGGGAAAGGGAAAGCAAAAGCTTCCACCTCTGAGTCATGGGAGATGGAAAGATTCATCTCCAAGAGCCATCAAGACCACTTCTATGATGTTGTGGCAAAGAAGAAGGTGATCCCTGAGGTCCCTTTCAAGCTCAAAAAGAATGAGTATCCGGAAATCCGACATGAAATCCAAAGAAGAGGCTGGGAAGTCATAACCAACCCCATGCAACAAGTTGGAATATTGATGGTTCAAGAGTTCTATGCTAATGCATGGATCACTAGGAACCATGATCAAAGTATGAACCCGAATCCAAAGAACTATCTCACAATGGTTCGGGGGAAATACTTAGATTTCAGTCCGGAAAATGTGAGGTTGGCGTTTCACTTACCCATGATGCAAGGTGATGAACGCCCCTACACAAGAAGGGTCAACTTTAATCAAAGGCTGGACCAAGTCCTCATGGACATATGTGTGGAAGGCGCCCAATGGAGAATAGACTCCAAAGGCAAACCGGTCCAACTAAGAAGACTGGACCTCAAGCCCGTAGCTAGAGGATGGTTGGAGTTCATCCAAAGATCCATCATCCCTACAAGCAACCGATCTGAAGTTACTGTGGATCGGGCCATCATGATTCATAGCATCATGATTGGAGAGGAAGTAGAAGTTCATGAAGTCATCTCCAATGAACTCTACAAAATAGCCGACAAGCCTTCACACATGGCACGGCTAGCCTTCCCCCACCTTATATGCCATCTATGTTACTCAGCTGGAATCATCATAGATGGAGATGTCTCCATTGAAGAAGACAAGCCCATCACCAAGAAAAGGATGGAGCAAACAAGAGAAGTTCCTCACGGCCCTCAAGAAGAACATGAGGAAGTTCATCATCAACAAATGCCTCAAGGAATGCACTTTCCTCCCAATAACTATTGGGAGCAACTCAACACCTCCTTAGAAGATTTGAGCCATAATGTTGAACAACTAAGGGTGGAACATCATGAACACTCCATCATTCTCCAAGAAATAAGAGAAGATCAAAGAGCAATGAGGGAGGAGCAACAAAGGCAAGGAAGGGACATAGAAGAGCTTAAGAACATCATTGGTCCTTCAAGAAGAAGACGCCACTAAAGGTGGATTCATTCCTTGTTCTTTATTTCTTTCTGTTTTCGGTTTTTAGTATGGTGTTTATTTATGTTTTGTGTCTTTATTTCATGATCATTAGTATGTAACCATGCCCTAAAGCTATGAATAAATTCCATTAATCCTTCACCTCTCTTAAAAGAAAAATGTTTTAATTCAAAAGAACAAGAAGTACATAAATTTCAAATTTATCCTTGAATTTAGTTTAATTATATTGATGTGGTGACAATACTTTTTGTTTTCTGAATGAATGCTTGAACAGTGCATATGTCTTTTGATCTTGTTGTTTATGAATGTTAAAATTGTTGGCTCTTGAAAGAATGATGAACAAAGAGAAATGTTATTGAGGATCTGAAAAATCATGAAATTGATTCTTGAAGCAAGAAAAAGCAGTGAAAAAGAAAGCTTGCGAAAAAAAAAGAAAAAAAAATGGCGAAAAAAAATAGAAAAAAAAAGGAGCAGTAGAAAAAGCCAATAGCCCTTAAAAACCAAAAGGCAAGGGTAAAAAGTATCCAAGGCTTTGAGCATCAATGGATAGGAGGGCCTAAGGAAATTAAATCCAGGCCTAAGCGGCTAAATCAAGCTGTCCCTAACCATGTGCTTGTGTCATGAAGGTCCAAGTGAAAAGCTTGAGACTGAGTGGTTAAAGTCGTGATCCAAAGCAAAAAGAGTGTGCTTAAGAGCTCTGGACACCACTAACTGGGGACTTTAGCAAAGCTAAGTCACAATCTGAAAAGGTTCACCCAGTTATGTGTCTGTGGCATTTATGTATCTGGTGGTAATACTGGAAAATAAAGTGCTTAGGGCCACGGCCAAGACTCATAAGTAGCTGTGTTCAAGAATCAACATGCTTAACTAGGAAAGTCAATAACACTATCCGAAATTCTAAGTTCCTAGAGAAGCCAATCATTGTAAACTTCAAAGGAAAAAGTGAGATGCCAAAACTGTTCAGAAGCAAAAAGCTACAAGTCCCGCTCATGTAATTATAATTAATATTCATTGATATTCTGGATTTATAGTATATTCTCTTCTTTTTATCCTATTTGATTTTCAGTTGCTTGGGGACAAGCAACAATTTAAGTTTGGTGTTGTGATGAGCGGATAATTTATACGCTTTTTGGCATTGTTTTTAGGTAGTTTTTAGTAAGTTCAAGCTACTTTTAGGAATGTTTTCCTTAGTTTTTATGTTAAATTCACATTTCTGGACTTTACTATGAGTTTGTGTGTTTTTCTGTGATTTCAGGTAAATTCTGACTGAAATTGAGGGATTTGAGCAAAACTCTGAAAAAGGCTGACAAAAGGACTGCTGATGCTGTTGGATTCTAACCTCCCTGCACTCGAAATGGATTTTCTGGAGCTACAAAACTCCAATTGGCGCGCTCTCAACGGCGTTGGAAAGTAGACATCCAGGGCTTTCCAGCAATATATAATAGTCCATACTTTATTCGAATAATGACGACGTAACTTGGCATTGAACGCCAAGTTCATGCTGCTGTCTGGAGTTAAACGCCAGAAAAACGTCATGATCCGGAGTTGAACGCCCAAAACACGTCATAACTCGGAGTTCAACTCCAAGAGAAGCCTCAGCTCGTGGATTGATCAAGCTCAGCCCAAACATACACCAAGTGGGCCCCGGAAGTGGATTTATGCATCAATTACTTACTCATGTAAACCCTAGGAGCTAGTTTATTATAAATAGAACATTTAACTAATGTATTTGACATCTCGGGACGCATAGTTCTCAGATCATGGGGGCTGGCCATTCGGCCATGCCTGAACCTCTTTTACTTATGTATTTTCAACGGTGGAGTTTCTGCACACCATAGATTAAGGGTGTGGAGCTCTGCTGTATCTCAAGTATTAATGCAGTTCTATTTTCTTTTATTCAATTCTCTTTTATTCTTATTCCAAGATATTCATTCGCACCCAAGAATATGATGAATGTGATGATCAGATAACCCTCATTATCATTCTCACTTATGAACGCGCGTGATTGACAACCACTTACGTTCTACATGCAACAGAGCTTGAATGTGTATCTCTTAGATTCCCCAACAGAATCTTCGTGGTATAAGCTAGATAGATGGCGGCATTTATGAGGATCCGGAAAGTCTCACCTTGTCTGTGGTATTCCGAGTAGGATCCTGGGAATCCGGAAAGTCTAACCTTGTCTGTGGTATTCCGAGTAGGATTCCGGTAATGAATGACTGTGACGTGCTTCAAACTTGCAAGTGCTGGGCGTTAGTGACAGACGCAAAAGAATCAAGGGATTCTATTCCAGTAGGCGCGGGAACCAACCAGTGATTAGCCGTACTGTGACAGAGTGCGTGAGCATTAGTTTTCACTGCGAGGATGGGATGTAGCCATCAACCATGGGTGATGCCTCCAGACGATTAGCCGTGCGAGTGACAGCCGCATAGGATCATTTTCCCGAGAGGATTGAAAGTAGCCACCGCTGATGGTGAACCCCTAAACAAAGCTTGCCATGGAAAGGAGTAAGAAGGATTGAGTAGAAGCAGTGGGAAAGCAGGCGTCCTTGAGCCATACAGCATCTCTATATGCTTATCTGAAATTCCTACCAATGAATCTACATAAGTATTCTATCCCTTTTATTATTTCCTTTTATTATTAATTTTCGAAACCCATAACTATTTAATCTGCCTAACTGAGATTTACAAGGTGACCATAGCTTGCTTCATACCAACAATCTCTGTGGGATCGACCCTTACTCACGTAAGGTTTATTACTTGGACGACCCAGTACACTTGCTGGTTAGTTGAACGGAGTTGTGAATTCAACCAGTGCCATAAGAAGCTCTCATCTCAAAATAGTTAGAACATGGATCACAATTTCGTCCACCAGCCTTCAAACTACCATGCTTGATGTTGCAAGTAGATTCATCAGTAATTGTAATGGGTATTGAAAATCTAGAATGAACCGTTATGCCACCAGGTAGGAGTAAAGATGCAATTCTATTGGATGCGACATTTAAAACAATCTTTCCTCTAGATCGAATAGCAGAAGAAAGTTCATTCCAAATAAATATCTTACCACACCCACCATGCCCATAAACGATGTAAAAATCACCAAATTCTGCAATAACAGCATTGAGTATCTCTCCAAAGACTAATATTTGCTCATGAGTTATCTTTTGTTCCGTATATAAGTTTATATGAGTCAACTCATTTGTGTCATATGCTAACTCCTCCTCTATTAGCTTATTATGAAAAAAGCAAACATCAGACAGCTCTGAATATGATATTGATTGATAGTCTCTTAAAGATCTCATCAGCATTTGTACACTAATGGATAATCTTTTGTTTACAAAAAGCATAACAATAGTAAATAATAAAGTAGAGTAAAGTATTATTTTTGTCCCCAACATTTGGGGTAAGTCTTAAAATTATCCCTAACATTTGACTCGTCCTATTTAAGTCCCTAATGTTTCAAAATTGACTCAATGTTGTCCTGTCATTAAGAATCTGTTAACAGAATTGACGGCGGGACAAAATTAAGAAGATTTTAAAATGTTAGGGACTTAAATAGAACGAAAACGTTGGGGACAAAAACGATACATAAAAATAAATTTTAATTTTATCCTTCACTAATATCAATCTTTTACGGTATATAGTTATTGTTCCGAGGGTTACCTGAAACTGTAAGTCGATCTCGGACGAGATCTGCTGTGGTGGCCGGAGCTGACATGTCCGGCTTGTGGATGGTGGTCGGAACTATTGCGTCTGACTTGTTGGATTGGGGGTGCTGCTGATCCTTCGTCACCGGAGGGTGGTGGTACCTGCAAGGGACTCCGATGCTTAAGTTAGCAAAGGTATTGAGCAGGTTTTTAGTAGAATCAGAGTATGAGTTATACTTGGGTGCTCCAGTGTATTTATAATGATGTGGAGTGATCTTCTCTTTAGATAAGATAGTTATCTTATCTTATCTTTAAGTGAAGTCATCTTATCTTCAAGGGAACCGCCCTTATCTTACTAGGCTTGGGCTGCCTTTGGATTTTGGTCGTGTTCCTCTATTTCCGGCCTTCTTGGGCCTTTGTAGCGGTTTGGCCGATCTCTTTGAGAAGAGGTCAGATAGTCCTGTCCTGAAGAGGTCGGTCGTCTTGTCGTCGAGCAACCCGGGTCAAACAGCTCGACCCTGGGTATGAACAGTTATTCAATTATTTTTTAATCACATTTAAGTAAATTATATTTAATCACATTACTTTGATTCTAAATAATTTTTTTTATAATTCTATACTTAAAGATTTTTACTCATCATGAAATATTTATAAAATGACTAAAATCACATTACTTTATTGTATATGTGTCATTTTTTTTCACAAGTTTATGTATTAGTCATTCTACAAATATTTTATGATGAGTAAAAATTTAAGAGTAAAATTATAAAAAAATAAATTTATTTAGAATAAAATTAATGTGATTAAGTGTAATTTACTTAGATGTGATTAAAAAATAATTGAATAACTATGTACCGTAAAAAATTGATATTATTGAAGGATAAAATTAAATTTTATTTCTATGTATCGTTTTTGTCTCCAACATGTTCATCCTATTTAAGTTCCTAATGTTTTAAAATTGTCTCAATTTTATCCCGCCATCAATTCCGTTAACAAATTCCTAATGGCAGGACAACATTGAGTCAATTTTAAAACGTTAAGAATTTAAATAGGACGATTCAAACGTTAAAGACAACTTTGAGACTTACCCTAAATGTTGGGGACAAAAATGATACTTTACTCTAATAAAGTATTGATATTGTTTCTTCTTAAATTATCTGTATTCTCATCAACATTGAATATAGCTGAGTATTCAATTTGTAAAGAATTATTTACTGTAGTCATATTTTCAGTAATATCCTCAACAACTTAAAAAATTCTTGCAAGATTTATAGCCAATTTTTTCAACAATAATTTTCTTTGCCTCAAGTGTTTTTTCTTTTCAGCTATGTACATTATTTCTAATTCTTTAGTTAGTAAATTTGAATTAAATGTAGTTGTCCCTGTAATCATTAGAGATATAATTCTAAAATTTTCTAATGATGACACCTAAACAAATAAATTTCCAAACTTAACGTATGAGCGACACGTCAACATATGAGCTCTTTATATATATATATATATATATATATATATATATATATATATATATATATATATTATTTGTAGACATCTCATGTATATATATTTTTTACTTTTTATATTGAAAATATAATCGATAAATTTTAAAAAATAAAATTTATCTTTAGCATATTATTCAGTGTACATATTTCTTTTATTATTCAGTTATAAAAGATAAATTTCTTTTTTTTTAACTTTTTAACAATTGGCATATTTATTATATCCTCAAGAATTGGCATATGATTCAGGTAGAAATTCAAAAGTTGGAAAAGTCCTATTTATTAGCATTCAAGGTATATAGCTTATTTGACAAGGTTTTGAAATTTTATTTTTTATAAATAATTATTTGTTTAGTAAATTAATATAATATTATAACATTTATTCAATTATATCTTTGAATTAATATGAGAGAGAAAATTATAAAATAATTAAAAAGACTAGTATTGTTATAAAAATAATTTTATAATTTATATTTTAATCTTAACAACTCTAATACATTTTAATTATTTTCTTAACCTAATTAAAATTTTAAAAGTGAACATATAGAGAAAATACAAATAAATTGAACAAAACTACAACGCATTATTTTATGCAATTTGAGTTGATAGGAATTCGATGTATTTGGTAAATTTGATTTAATCTCAAAATATTGATAGCAAACAAATTTATGTGTATATAGATTTTTTATATTTTTATATTAATGAAAGATAACTGATGCTCAGTGGCTGGCTAACTACTAAAAACTAAATGCATTATGAAAAACCAAAATTATCATTTTTACATATTATAATTAAATATAAAAAATCAATTAGTTGGCGCTTAATAATATTTTATAAAACTTGCATCAAAATAATATAAGTAAACTATCACTTTTATTCATAAAAATTGAAGATGTTAACACATACATATAAAAAAAAAATACCATTTGTTCATAAAAATATGGGTTTCGTATAATAAAATTATCTAAACATTAAAAAATCATTTAAAATTCTAAATTACCCTTCTCTTCACCACTACTACCTCCATCCCCCTTCTTTCTTTTTGCATTCCTTTTTTTTTTATTTTTATCATTCTCTATTTTTTTTATTCTCGCCCGTCTTCACACTAGACTTCTGCCGCCGACATCCTCCGTTGTTATTGCAAGGGCCAAGAAACCCACAATCACCATAATTACACCTTCCTCTCCACCTCACTCCTAAGGCTTCCGACGCCCTCCCACTCCCAATCTACTTCGTTGAGAAGCAAACCCTATCTCTACCTCCAAAAAACTTAAATTTGCTGAACTTCTTGAAGTACTGTCGTGCGACCTCCATCAGCCATATCAACTTTAATCCACCAACCATCAACACCGTCACACAATCTCCATCAGCTGCGGCGAGCCGATGTTATACAGTGCAAGGATGCGGTCTCCAATGAGGACAGGATTCCATGGCGTTGCAAGAAGATTGGAGGAAAATTTTATCCAGTGGTGGTTGTTGTCGCCAGAGAATCAGACGGCAGAGAGTTTGCTGAGGACCATCACCGATGACTTCAATGCCTAGTTCTACAATGGTACTTTTCAGACCCTTCATCTCTTCTCTCATTTTTTATTACTCCTTTATCATTGTTGTTGGTGCTATTGTTGTTGTTGTTGTTGTTGTTGTTGTTGTTGTTGTTGTTGGAGAATGTGGAAAAGAACAGAAACAAAATAGTAGACTTGCACTTTGCAGATTAAATTTGTGGTCTTGAATCTATTTCTTCTGCAATAATGTAGTTGTGTTGGCTCAATTGATTTCTGGTTCTTTTCCATTTAATGTGTTCTGTTATTGTTATTGGTACTCTATTGAGAGAGAGAGAAAAAGAGAGAGAATAATATGATGGTAATAAAGATAATTTAAAAATTTTTTAATATTTAAATATTTTTTTATGTTAAATTCATATTTTATGGCACAAATAATAATTTTTTTTATAAATAAATGTATCAATATTTTCAATTTTTGTAAATAAAAATAATAATTTAGTCAAGTAGCATAAAACTTAGTTTGCAATTTGACATGCTTGTTAGAGTTACATTATTTCCAATGCCGTATGCAAAAGAAATCAGGTTAGATATACTATTTATTACGATCATATATATTATTGAAGGTACTAAATCATATTCTTAAATTTTGGTCCATTAAATTAATTCATATTTTTTTTTTTTATCAAAGATAGGAGACTTGAACCCACAACTTCTTAATTGAGTATGAGAAGACTATATCATTTGAACTATTACTCATTAGCTAATTCATATGTATTCATGGGTCAAATAGTGTAAGAATTTTATCATAATGTTAGGAATCAACATTTATTTGTCTTTTTCTCTTTCTCTTAATTTATTTTCGTTTTCCCTATTTTTAATTTTTTAATAGAGTAAACTATCATTTGTATCTACGAAAGTTGAAAACATTGACACATCTACTCATAAAAAAAGAAAATTACTGTTTGTATCCATAAAATATGAGTTTCATATAACAAAATTATCCAAACACTAAAAAATCACATAATAATCCTAAATTACCATTATCATCATCTGCATCATCTTTTCTCCTCCACCACCACCACCACCACTAACCCCATCCTCTCTCTCTCTCTCTCTCTCTCTCTCTCCTTCCATTTTCTGAGCTCCAGAGTCCATCAACTCTGTCAACTCCTTCCTCTCTCTCTCTTTCTCTCTCTTCCCTTCTGTGTTTTGCTTCTCTCTCTCTCCTACTTCTTTGAATGGTTGCGCGATGTAGGTTCAGTGGTCTCTGGGTTTGCATATTGGTGAAGAGCGGGTAGAACCACGGACTGAACAGGGGTTGGATCGGAGCTCTGTGTCAACAAGAGATGGAGGGCTAGCTGGAACGGGTTGGGACAACGGTAGCGATCAGGCAGCGACGGCGGGTCTAGGATTGCGAAAGGTAGCGAAAACAGAAGGCGATGGTGGTCCTAGACTCGCGGAGGTGAAGCGAGGGGAAGAAGAAGAAAGAGAGAGGAAAAGGGTGGAGGAGGAAAGAAAGGGGGAAAGGACGCGACGGCAGCGAGTGGAGGTTGGGTGGGACTTGACGACCCCAGTGACTATTGAGTACCACAGTGGTGGTTACGCAGAGGAGCAGAGAAGGGAACAGGGGTGAGAAGGGGCGAGAGAGAGAAAGAAGAGAGGAAATCAGGTGAGGGGGCGACAGCTTGGTGGTCGCAGGTGGTGGTTTGTTGTGTTGTTGTTGCTTTATGTGAAGAAGATGATAATGGAGGTATAGTGGTGGTGGTGGTGATGGTAGTGATGATGTAAATAAGGTGGTGGTGCCTTTGAACTCAAAGTTTAGCTCAGGCAAGGACGAAACAGGAAAGGAGAGAAGGACGAGTGGATGATGCAGATGATGATAAGGGTAATTTGGAATTTTTATGTGATTTTGTAGTGTTTGGATAATTTTGTTATATGGAACTCATGTCATATGAGTCTAAATGGTACTTTTCTTTTTTACAGGTAGATGTCAGCATTTTCAACTTTCGTGAGTAGAAATAGTAGATTATTCAAAAACAAAATATCAAACTCAATTCAATTCAATTCAATTCAATTCAATTCAATTACGTACTATAAACAATCATAAATATTTTGATATGTTCAATTGGTACCAAAAACACCAATAAATATTGCTTATTTTTTTGTTTTCATCAATAGAAATGAATAATCAATAATGAGAAAATATAGAGAATTAATTTTAGTTAGTCTATATTAATCAATTCTAGAATTTAGAATTATAATTTGAAATTTAGAATTAATAGTTTATAACTTAAGATTTAAAATTGAAAAAAAAATAAATTTGAAAAGATCGACTAATGTTAGCAAAAAAAATTAATTTTCTAATATTATTCCATCAATAACAATGGAAGATTGTGTCAATGCGATCTACGTTAAATTTCATTTTATTTACAATTATGTACGGATTTTTAGAAAATTGTATGTTGTACTGCTAATTAATACGTTACTCTTATTATAGTAGTAATTTATAAAATATAATCTTATAGATAAAATTCAAAAATTATATTCATAAATAAGTTAGAATAATATTATACATTTAAATTTTTTTTATAATTTAAGTCTACTCAAGTTAAACAATAAGACTTAGAATAATATTATTTATAATTTATTTATAATTTATTTTTATTAATGTTAGACCAATTTAATTAGATTTAGTTAACAAAAATATTTAAATGTATAATATTATTCTATAAATTATTGGAGGTAACAATAATTAGACAATTTTATGAAACAAAATATCTTTTGAAAACAATGATTTTCATATTATTATTTTTTAGATGCATGCTAGATTGTTAAGGAGCTAGTTATAGTTATTTACTTAACTAGAGATATACATAGAAGTATCATAAATTTAGGAGATATTCTCCACATGGAAGTAATTTTAGCATCTAAGCTCATTCAAGTAATTTTAGGTCACGTGTTTTTTCTATTTTTTTTCTTTCCTCACATTTCTCTTTTTCTTCTTCTCTTCTCCCCGCGCTTCTTCTTCATCTTCATTCTCCTGCGCTTCTTCTTCTTCTTCTCACGCTCGTTTACATACGGAGCATCTTCTTCTTTGCGTTCCTCCTCCTCCTTCTTTTTCATGTTCCTTCTTCTTCACGTGTTTTCTCTTTATCGTCATTCTCTTGTTGTTGCTGCTGCTGTATTTTTTGTCTACTTTTTCTCCTTCTCTCCCTGATAAAGAAGCAGTAGAAGGTGAGGAGGAAGAGTTTTGAATTGTGCAGAACATAAATGAACCGAACATGTTATTATAGTGAAATAATTGTATATTACTAAATGAATGGAACATTATCCATTATATAAATTCAAATTTGAACAACTTTCTGCATAATGAACCGAACACATACTTATGGTGAAACAATTGTATAGTATTGAGTGAATGAAACATAATCCATTATATAAAATCAAATTCAAACAATTTTTTGCATAATGAACCGAATACAGTACTCATGGTGAAACAATTGTATAGTACTGAGTGAACGAAACATAATACATTATATAAAATCAAATTCAAACTGTTTTCTGCATAATGAATCGAACACATACTCATGGTGAAACAATTGTATACTACTGAGTGAACGAAACATAATTCATTATATAAAATCAAATTCGAACAGCTTTCTGCATAATGAACCGAACACGTACTCATAGTGAAACACTTGTATAGTACTGAGTGAACGAAACATAATCCATTATATAAAATCAAATTCAAATAGCGCTTTGCATAATGAACCGAACACGTACTCATGGTAAAACAATTTTATAGTACTGAGTGAACGAAACATAATCCATTATATAAAATCAAATTTAAAACACCTCTATCTATAATTTAGAGATTATCAATTTAATTCAATTCAATTCAGATTCAGAACACTTGCGTCAATTCAATTCAATTCAATTCAATTTAGCAATTGCATTCTATTCAATTCAATTGAAAAAAAAAATGTTTGTTTTATTAGTGATGATAATAACGAAAAAGGAGAAGAAGAAGAAGAAGAGAGAAAGAGAGAGAAAGAGGAGGAGGTATACTTAAATTTAAAAGAAAAGAAAACGACATATGCTTGTATTTAGAAGAAGAAAAAGAAACGTATGTAATGACGTTCTTTTAATGAGAGTAGTTTTTATTGATATTAGATATATTTAAATAGAAAAATATTTAAATGTGTAACATAATCCTAAATTTAGGACAAATTATGAGTGCTAGATACGTAATTAATTTGAGTTCTCACTTAGTTATCAAAAGATCTTAACTGTATGCAATTTTATTTTCTGGTTGCGGTAATAATTAAAGAAAGATATAATAAATATAAAATAGTATTGAGATTGGTAATAATTTAAAATTATCTTAATTTGTATTTTTTAAATTTTAAAACTTAAAATTAAAATAAAGCTAAGGCATGGCATATATACTTTCTTCTCATCATTTTTAATAAAAAATAATTTATAATCCAATAATTTGGATTTTAAGGTTAACCATAAAACATATCTGTTATCCATTTATCCCACGTCATCATTAAATAGCCTTCTTCCCCTTTTAATTAAAAATTGCATTAGCAGTTATAAAACATTAAACTAATCGAAATAAAGTAAGTCTTATACTCATGCTGAATAAAAGACAAATATGAAAAGGAGAAGATATGGTGACACGCATGCACTCATTTTTTGAGTAAGAATTTTTAATTTGAGTAAACAATTTAATTAAATTTTTTTTTTAAAAATAATTTAAACAATAAATAATTATATAAAAAGTAACTTATAAATAAGTTATTTTATATTTGAATTTTTAGTTTTAAAAGTGCTTATTTTATAAAACTGTGATAAAAAATAATAGTATCATGAGAGAAGTTTTTTAACTTTTCTATAAATTCCTAAATAGCTTCTTAGAAAGTTGCAATTTAATTTTAAAAATTATACCAAATATTAATACTACTATTTTTCATAAGTCAAAAGCTAAAAAAAATTACTTTTGAAACTTTTCGAATGGCCTTGTAGTGTTGTACAATTGCACCTTCAATCTTTTTGAATGGCAAAATTTTTTGTTTGACCTTTTTTTTAAATGCAAACATGATTCTAAATTTTAATTTTCGTCCACTAGAAGTAATAAATTGTAATATTTGAGTTTAATTATGAAATTGAAAAATTTTATTTTTTTTGTCAATTTTACCATTTAATTTTATTTATAATAAAAAATACTAAAAATATTATTAAAGTTCTTGTTTTTTTTATGGTTATATTATACAAACAATTAATTTTTTACAATCATTATTAGTGTTACGATGAGTAATCGAAGATTAGTGGGCTGAACTCGTAAGGCTGGCCCAATCATTTTAGCAAGAAGATCTTCTGACTTGGTTCCGTACTAGGAGCCTTCGTCCGACTTGTGTATGGATGAAGGAGAAGGGGGTGGTACCTGCAAAGACACTCCGATGCCTAAGTCAGCAAGGGTCTAAGCAAGTTTTGAGAGTATGGGGTCTTAGTGATACCTGCGGGGTGTTAGTGTATATATAGTAGTGAACCCATAACCATCGTTAGAGTAGTTCCACCTTTTAAGGAGGATAACCGTCCCTTTATCTTAGGGAAGTTGAGGTTGGACTATTTAGAAGTGGGTTGAGAGATTTTAGGGGCAGTTACCTATTCAAGTAGGCTTTATCTGCCAGCTAATCCACGTTCCCGACTTCCTAGCATCGAACCCGACTTCCTGCGAAGAGGTCGGTTAAGAAGGGATGCCAATATCATGGATTGGGCCCTTTTTACTTATTTGGACTTGGGCCTTAACGTTGGGTCAGGGTATGAACAGTGCCCTTACTCGAGTCCAAATTCTTTATGAGTTGGGCTCGAGTATTCATCTCGGGACTCTAGCCGATGTGTTGAGGGACCGACGTGATTTAAATTTTTCAACCGTCGCGTCTAATCAAACGTCGCGTCTCTTCAGAGGTTTTAGCATTTACACGCGAGGAGCAGTTACATTAGTAACGGCGCATCTCTTAAATGATTGCATTGTTTTACCATCGTGTCCCTATCGTGTTTATAAATACTTTCCCTCTCTTTCCTTGTTTTGTTTCTGAAAATTTCTTGCTTGCATCCTCTGTTCGAAAGATAGAAAAGAGTTTCCTCCTTCTCTGAGCGCTTTGACTGTTCGTTGCTTCTACCTTCTTTTGCAAGTGAAAGGTTAGTTTTTTCACTTCTTCTCCTATACAAATGTTTTTACTTGCGTATTTCTTGTTTAGAGGGGCGTTGATTGTAGGCCTAGGGGCTCTGTTTGTCTGAGAAACTTGCTTTAGGCCTTTTAGAGATCCTGTTTTTGATTCTTTTTCCTTTTTTCTTTGTAGGATTCGTCACCCTTTTTAGAGAAAAGATGTCTTCCCTAGAGTCTCTTTCATTGTGGGTTAATGACACCGTTCTTGGGAAAAGTCCCCTGGTGGATACCGACTATCTGACCGACTTGCGCATTCATCACAGAATTTGTGCTCTGGATGAGGATGAGCCAAAATACGAACTGGTTGTCGCGGGTCCAAAAGACCGAGTTTGCTTTGGGAGGGTTTCTGATGAGGACCCTCATTTTTTCTTTATGTACGAAAGTTTTTTCACCCGTTTGGGTGTTTTTCTTCCTTTCTCCGACTTTGAGATAGTTGTTTTATCTCATTGTCGCGTTGCCCCTACCCAGCTTTACCCCAATTCTTGGGACTTTTTGAAAATTTATCAATTTATTAGCCGTGCACTAGATTTTCTGACCTCTTTAAAGATTTTTTTTCTTTTTCACATGACCAAGCCCTTTAGTGGGCAAAATAACAAATAGCAGTGGGTGTCTTTCCATGCTATACAAGGTCGGAGAGTTTTTACTATTTTTGATGAATCCTTCCATGATTTTAAAAACTTCTTTTTTAAAGTTCGAGCTGTTGAGGGTCACCACCCCTTTTTTCTGGACCAAAATTCTGCTCCTCGCTTTCCCATGTATTGGTTACAAGCCTTTCCCATGGAGAAATATAGTTTAGAAGACTTGGATGAGGTTGAGGCGGCCATCGTGGGGTTTTTTCGAGAAGCCTGTGGGAGGGTCCCTTATTTAGATACTAGAAAGTTCCTTCTGGGGTCTCCAACCTTTGTATAGGCTCAACTAGGTAGCCTTATATTTTTGTTTTTGTTGATTTGATTGCTATCCGAGTTGTCTTGTACTATTTTCCTGACTTGTATGTTGAATCTTTTGTTGTTTTAACGATTTTGTAGAGATGGCAAAGAAGAATTCTAGGGAGTCTTATCAGAGAATTCAGGAGGCCAAGTCGAGGTCTCGCGCCAGGGTTGGTGGCGTCAGGGCTGCTGGCCCTCCTCCTCCTCCTCCTCCTCACAACTTGGGAACCCCCTCCCGACCTATCGTTATATCCTCTTCAGCCTCTTCTCTTCCATCCCCTCCTCCTTGATCTTCCCCTGAGCCAGAGAAGAAGAAGCGCAAGACTTTAGAGTCTGGCTCTTCTTTTGAAGGTGAGGCTAAGTCTAATGCGCCTCAGTTTGTTCGGGATCACATCTATTCTCATACCCGTATAAGTATAGATGATGCTTCCGTCCAAAACCACCGTAATGTCCTGGTTCAGGGGAGTGTTAGGGTGGCGAGGGTGTGTACAAAGCTTCTGGATATTTTTGAAAAGACTCCCCTCAACTCTTTGGGTTCATCCTTGAAGGTTGAGGAGCTAGAGGGGAGGATTTTCTTATATCAAGAGGAGGATAAGCGGTTGAAGGGGGAGGTCGCCGAGTTGAAGGAGGAGAGAGATCACCTCCGGAAGAAGGAGAAGAAGTTGCAGGGCCAGTGTGCCATGACGGAGGGTCTGAGGGAGAAGGAGGAGTAGAGTTATACGAGTTTGTTTGGGGATCTCGTGGACCTGAAGAAGGATTTAGAGAGGTATCGGGAGGCCTATGTGGAACTGGAGGACTCTATTACTGAGGGAGCCGAGGAGGCTGGTGCGCGAAATTGTGAACAATACTTTTCACAACTCTCATAATCCCCGGTCATGAACTCCAAAAACTTGGTAGTTCAATCCCATGGCATTACACAACTTCGCACAACTAACCAGCAAGTGCACTGGGTCGTCCAAGTAATACCTTACGTGAGTAAGGGTCGATCCCACGGAGATTGTTGCTATGAAGCAAGCTATGGTCATCTTGTAAATCTCAGTCAGGCAGACTCAAATGTATATGGTGATGAACGAAAATAACACAAAGGTAAAGATAGAGATACTTATGTAATTCATTGGTAGGAACTTCAGATAAGCGCATGAAGATGCCTTCCCTTTCGTCTCTCTGCTTTCCTACAGTCTTCATCCAATCCTTCTTACTTCTTTCCATGGCAAGCTTATGCAAGGGTTTCACCGTTGTCAGTGGCTACCTCCCATCCTCTCATTGGAAATGTTCAACGCACCCTGTCACGGCACGGCTATCCATCTGTCGGTTCTCAATCAGGCCGGAATAGAATCCAGTGATTCTTTTGCGTCTGTCACTAACGCCCCGCCCTCAGGAGTTTGAAGCACGTCACAGTCATTCAGTCATTGAATCCTACTCAGAATACCACAGACAAGGTTAGACCTTCCGGATTCTCTTGAATGCCGCCATCAGTTCTCGCCTATACCACGAAGATTCTGATCTCACGGAATGGCTGGCTCGTTTGTCAGGCGAGCACTCGGTTGTCAGGCGATCAACCATGCATCGTGTTATCAGGAATCCAAGAGATATTCACTAGAGCTATGATTGCTTGTAGAACAAGAATGGTTGTCAGTCACCTTGTTCATGAGTGAGAATGATGATGAGTGTCACGGATCATCACATTCATCAAGTTGAAGAACAAGTGATATCTTGGACAAAGAACAAGCGGAATTGAATAGAAGAACAATAGTAATTGCATTAATACTCGAGGTACAGCAGAGCTCCACACCTTAATCTATGGTGTGTAGAAACTCCACCGTTGAAAATACATAAGCATAAGGTCTAGGCATGACCGAATGGCCAGCCTCCCAATGATCTAAGATAGCATAAAATGAAGATAGCTACCAAGATCTCAATACAATAGTAAAAGGTCCTACTTATAGAAAACTAGTAGCCTAGGGTGTACAGAGATGAGTAAATGACATAAAAATCCACTTCCGGGCCCACTTGGTGTGTGCTTGGGCTGAGCAATGAAGCATTTTCGTGTAGAGACTCTTCTTGGAGTTAAACGCCAGCTTTTATGCCAGTTTGGGCGTTTAACTCCCATTTGGGTGCCAGTTCCAGCGTTTAACGCTGGGATTTCTTGAGGTGACTTTGAACGCCGGTTTGGGCCATCAAATCTTGGGCAAAGTATGGACTATCATATATTGCTGGAAAGCCCAGGATGTCTACTTTCCAACGTCATTGAGAGCGCGCCAATTGGGCTTCTGTAGCTCCAGAAAATCCACTTCGAGTGCAGGGAGATCAGAATCCAACAGCATCTGCAGTCCTTTTCAGTCTCTGGATCAAATTTTTGCTCAGAACCTTCAATTTCAGCCAGAAAATACCTAAAATCACAGAAAAACACACAAACTCATAGTAAAGTCCAGAAAAGTGAATTTTAACTAAAATCTAATAAAAATATACTAAAAACTCAACTAAGACTACCAAAAACATACTAAAAACAATGCCAAAAAGCGTACAAATTATCCGCTCATCACAACACCAAACTTAAATTGTTGCTTGTCCTCAAGCAACTGAAAATCAAATAAGATAAAAAGAAGAGAATATGCAATGAATTCCAAAAACATCTATGAAGATCAGTATTAATTAGATGAGCGGGGCTTTTAGCTTTTTGCCTCTGAACAGTTTTGGCATCTCACTCTATCCTTTGAAATCCAGAATGGTTGGCTTCTTTAGGAACTCAGAATCCAGATAGTGTTATTGATTCTCCTAGTTAAGTATGATGATTCTTGAACACAGCTACTTTATGAGTCTTGGCCGTGGCCCAAAACACTCTGTCTTCCAGTATTACCACCGGATACATACATGCCACAGACACATAATTGGGTGAACCTTTTCAGATTGTGACTCAGCTTTGCTAAAGTCCCCAATTAGAGGTGTCCAGGGTTCTTAAGCACACTCTTATTTGCCTTGGATCACAACTCTTATTCTTTTCTTTTTCTTTCTTTTTTTTTCTTTTTTTTTCGCTTGCTTTTCTTCTTTTTTTTTTTGTATTCACTGCTTTTTCTTGCTTCAAGAATCATTTTTATGATTTTTCAGATCCTCAGTAACATGTCTCCTTTTTCATCATTCTTTCAAGAGCCAACCTTCATGAACCACAAATTCAAGATATATATGCACTGTTTAAGCATACATTCAGAGAACAAGAGTATTGCCACCACATCAAAATAATTAAACTATTATAAAATTTAAAATTCATGCAATTCTTTCTTTTTTTTTTTCAATTAAGCACATTTTTATTCAAGAAAGGTGATGGATTCATAGGACATTCATAACTTTAAGGCATAGATACTAAGACACTAATGATCACAAGACACAAACATGGATAAACATAAGCATAAAATTCGAAAAAAACAGAAGAATAAAGAACAAGGAAATTAAAGAACGGGTCCACCTTAGTGATGGCGGCTCTTTCTTCCTCTTGAAGATCCTATGGAGTGCTTGAGCTCCTCAATGTCTCTTCCTTGTCTTTGTTGCTCCTCCCTCATGATTCTTTGATCTTCTCTAATTTCATGAAGGATGATGGAGTGTTCTTGATGCTCCACCCTTAGTTGTCCCATGTTGGAACTTAGTTCTCCTAGGGAGGTGGTCAGTTGCTCCCAATAGTTTTGTGGAGGAAATTGCTTCCCTTGAGGTATCTCAGGGATTTCATGATGAGAGGGGTCTCTTGTGTGCTCCATCCTTTTCTTAGTGATGGGCTTATCCTCATCAATGGGGATGTCTCCTTCTATGTCAACTCCAACTGAATAACAGAGGTGACAAATGAGATGAGGAAAGGCTAGCCTTGCCAAGGTGGAAGACTTGTCCGCCACTTTATAGAGTTCTTGGGCTATAACCTCATGAACTTCCACTTCTTCTCCAATCATGATGCTATGAATCATGATGGCCCGGTCTAGAGTAACTTCGGACCGGTTGCTAGTGGGAATGATTGAGCGTTGAATGAACTCCAACCATCCTCTAGCCATGGGTTTGAGGTCATGCCTTCTCAATTGAACCGGCTTGCCTCTTGAATCTCTCTTCCATTGTGCGCCCTCTTCACATATAACTGTGAGGACTTGGTCCAACGTTTGATCAAAGTTGACCCTTCTTGTGTAGGGATGTTCATCTCCTTGCATCATAGGCAAGTTGAACGCTACCCTCACACTTTCCGGACTAAAATCCAAGTAATTCCCCCGAACCATAGTAAGATAATTCTTTGGATCCGGGTTCATACTTTGATCATGGTTCTTTGTGATCCATGCATTGGCATAGAACTCTTGAACCATCAAGATTCCGACTTGTTGAATGGGGTTGGTAAGTACTTCCCAACCTCTTCTTCGGATCTCATGGCGGATCTCCGGATATTCACCCTTTTTGAGTGAAAAGGGGACCTCGGGGATCACCTTCTTCAAGGCCACAACTTCATAGAAGTGGTCTTGATGCACCCTTGAGATGAATCTATCCATCTCCCATGACTCGGAGGTGGAAGCTTTTGCCTTCCCTTTCCTCTTTCTAGAGGTTTCTCCGGCCTTGGATGCCATAAATGGTTATGGAAAACGAAAAAGCAACGCTTTTACCACACCAAACTTAAAAGGTTTGCTCGTCCTCGAGCAAAAGAAGAAAGAAGAGAGTAGAAGAAGGAGAAATGAGGGAGAAGGGGATGGCTTTGTATTCGGCCAAAGAAGGGGAGAAGTGGTGTTTAGGTTGTGTGAAAATGAAGGAGTGAAGAAGGGTATTTATAGGAGAGAGGGGAGATGGAGTTCGGCCATTATGGGTGGGTTTGGGAGGGAAAGTGGTTTGAATTTGAAGGGTGAGGTTGGTGGGGTTTTGTGAAGGATGGATGTGAGTGGTGAAGAGAAAGATGGGATTTGATAGGTGAAGGGTTTTTGGGGAAGAGGTATTGAGGTGATTGGTGAATGGGAGAAGAAGAGAGAGGGTGGTGGTGGGGTAGGTGGGGGTCCTGTGGGGTCCATAGATCCTGTGGTGTCAAGGAAAAGTCATCCCTGCACCAAATGTTGCTCAAAATCACGTTTTGAGCTATTTCTGGCGTTAAACGCCAGGCTGGTGCCCATTCCTGGCGTTTAACGCCAGGTTCTTGCCCTTTTCTGGCGTTTAACGCCAGTCTGGTGCCCCTTTCTGGCGTTAAACGCCCAGAATGGTGCCAGACTGGGCGTTAAACGCCCAACTGCTAGGCTTACTGGCGTTTGAACGCCAGCAACATCTTCCTCCAGGGTGTGCTGTTTTTCTTCCTGTTTTTCATTTTGTTTTTGCTTTTTTCATTGATTTTGTGACTTCTTATGATCATCAACCTACAAAAAAGATAAAATAACAAAAGGAAATAGATAATTATAAAACATTGGGTTGCCTCCCAACAAGCGCTTCTTTAATGTCATTAGCTTGACAGAGGACTCTCATGGAGCCTCACAGATACTCAGAGCCATGTTGGAACCTCCCAACACCAAACTTAGAGTTTGACTGTGGGGGTTCAACACCAAACTTAGAGTTTGGTTGTGGCCTCCCAACACCAAACTTAGAGTTTGACTGTGGGGGCTCTGTTTGTCTCTGATTTGAGAGAAGCTCTTCATGCTCCTTCTCCATGATGACAGAGGGATATCCTTGAGCCTTAAACACCAAGGATTCTTCATTCACTTGAATGATCAACTCACCTCTATCAACATCAATCACAGCCTTTGCTGTGGCTAGGAAGGGTCTGCCAAGGATGATGGATTCATCCATGCACTTCCCAGTCTCTAGGACTATAAAATCAGTAGGGATGTAATGGTCTTCAACTTTTACCAAAACATCCTCTACAAGTCCATAGGCTTGTTTTCTTGAGTTGTCTGCCATCTCCAATGAGATTCTTGCAGCTTGTACCTCAAAGATCCCTAGCTTCTCCATTACAGAGAGGGGCATGAGGTTCACACTTGACCCTAAGTCACACAGAGCCTTCTTGAAGGTCATGGTGCCTATTGTACAAGGTATTGAAAACTTCCCAGGATCCTGCCTCTTTTGAGGCAGTCTTTGCCTAGACAAGTCATCCAGTTCTTTGGTGAGCAAGGGAGGTTCATCTTTCCAAGTCTCATTTCCAAATAACTTGTCATTTAGCTTCATGATTGCTCCAAGGTACTTAGCAACTTGCTCTTCAGTGATATACTCATCCTCTTCAGAGGAAGAATACTCATCAGAGCTCATAAATGGCAGAAGTAAGTCCAATGGAATCTCTATGGTCTCATTTTGAGCCTCAGATTCCCATGGTTCCTCATTGGGGAACTCAGAGGAGATTGGTGCACGCCCATTGAGGTCTTCCTCAGTGGCGTCCTCCTCCTCTCTTTCCTCTCCATATTCGGCCATGTTTATGGCTTTGCACTCTCCTTTTGGATTTTCTTCTGTATTACTTGGGAGAGTACTAGGAGGGAGTTCAGTAACTTTCTTGCTCAGCTGTCCCACTTGTGCCTCCAAATTCCTAATGGAGGACCTTGTTTCAGTCATGAAACTTTGAGTGGTTTTGATTAGATCAGAGACCATGGTTACTAAGTCAGAGGTATTCTGCTTAGAACTCTCTGTCTGTTGCTGAGAAGATTATGGAAAAGGCTTGCCATTGCTAAACCTGTTTCTTCCACCATTATTGTTATTGAAACCTTGTTGAGGTCTCTCTTGATTCTTCCATGAGAAATTTGGGTGATTTCTCCATGAAGAATTATAGGTGTTTCCATAGGGTTCTCCTAGGTAGTTCACCTCTTCCATTGAAGGATTCTCAGGATCATAAGCTTCTTCCTCGGATGAAGCATCCTTAGTACTGCTTGGTGCATTTTGCATTCCAGACAGACTTTGAGAAATCAAATTGACTTGTTGAGTCAATATCTTGTTCTGAGCCAAAATGGCATTCAGAGCATCAATCTCAAGAACTCCTTTCTTCTGATTAGTCCCATTGTTCACAGGATTCCTTTCAGAAGTGTACATGAATTGGTTATTTGCAACCATTTCAATCAGTTCCTGAGCTTCTGTAGGCGTCTTCTTCAGATGAAGAGATCCTCCAGCAGAGCTATCCAGAGACATCTTGGATAGTTCAGAGAGACCATCATAGAAAATACCTATGATGCTCCATTCAGAAAGCATGTCTGAGGGACATTTTCTGATTAATTGTTTGTATCTTTCCCAAGCTTCATAGAGGGATTCTCCATCCTTCTGTCTGAAGGTTTGGACTTCCACTCTAAGCTTACTCCATTTTTGAGGTGGAAAGAACTTTGCCAAGAAGGCATTGACTAGCTTTTCCCAAGAGTCCAGGCTATCTTTAGGTTGTGAGTCCAACCATATTCTAGCTCTGTCTCTTACAGCAAAAGGGAATAGCATCAGTCTGTAGACCTCAGGGTCAACCCCATTAGTTTTGACTGTGTCACAGATTTGCAAGAACTCAGCTAAAAACTGATGAGGATCTTCCATTGGAAGTCTATGGAACTTGCAATTCTGTTGCATTAGAGAAACTAATTGAGGCTTAAGCTCAAAGTTGTTTGCTCCAATGGCAGGGATAGAGATGCTTCTCCCATAGAAGTCGGGAGTAGGTGCAATAAAGTCACCCAGCACCTTCCTTGCATTGTTGGCATTGTTGTTGTTTTCGGCTGCCATGTGTTCTTCTTCTTTGAAGAATTCGGTCAGGTCCTCTAAAGAGAGTTGTGCTTTGGCTTCTCTTAGCTTTCTCTTCAAGGTCCTCTCAGGTTCAGGGTCAGCTTCAACAAGAATGCCTTTGTCTCTGCTCCTGCTCATAAGAAAGAGAAGAGAAAAAGAAAATATGGAATCCTCTATGTCACAGTATAGAGATTCCTTGAGGTGTCAGAGGAAACGAAAAATAGAAGAAGGAAGTAGAAGAATTTGAACTTGATTAGATAGAGTTCGAATTGTGCATTAAGAAGGAGTAGTACTCCATAAATAGAAGGATGTGGGAAGAAGGGAAGAGAATTTTCGAAAATTAATTAAGAAGATGTCAAAAACATTTTAAAAATTGATTGATAATTTTCGAAAATTCAAAGTGGAAAAGAAATCAAGTGATTTTTGAAAAAGATTTTGAAATTAGAAGTTAAAAAGATTTGATTGAAAACTATTTTGAAAAAGATGTGGTTGAGAAGATATTATTGGTTTTAAAAAAAAATGTGATTGAGAAGATATGATTTGAAAACAATTTTAAAAAGATATGTTTTGAAAACAATTTGAAAAGATTTGATTTTGAAAATTAGTAACTTGCCTAACAAGAAAAGATATGATTCAAACATTAAACCTTTCTCAACAGAAAAGGCAACAAATTTGAGATGTTCAATCAAATCATTAATTGTTAGTAAGTATTTTTGAAAAAGGAAAGAAATTGATTTTGAAAACATTTGATTGAAAAGATATGATTTGAAAAAGATTTGATTTTGAAAAACTTTGAAAACTTGAAAAAAAATTGATTTGAAAACAAAATCTTCCCCCTAGCACCATCCTGGCGTTAAACGCCCAGAATGGTATACATTCTGGCGTTTAACGCCCAAAATGCTACCTCTTTGGGCGTTAAACGCCCAACCAGGTACCCTGGCTGGCGTTTAAACGCCAGTCTGTCTTCTTCACTGGGCATTTTTGAATGCTCAGCTTTTTCCGTATAATTCCTCTGCTGTATGTTCTGAATCTTCAATTCTTTGTATTATTGACTTGAAAAGACACAAATTAAAAATATTTTTGGATTTTTTAATAATCAAAATGCAACAAGAATCAAATAACAATGCATGCAAGACACCAAACTTAGCAGTTTGTATACTACTGACACTATATGAGACACATAGACACTCAAGCCAAAAGAATTCAAAGATCAGAGTAAGAAATCATCAAGAATTACTTGAAGATCCTTAAGACACATGAATGAATGCATGCAATTGACACCAAACTTAAGATGAGACACTAGACTTAAGCAAGAAATATCAAATATTTTTTTGTTTTTATGATTTTGTAATTTTTTTTTTGTTTTTCGAAAATTAAGTGGAAAAAGATATCAAAATTCTTAATGAGAATTCCAGGAATCAGTGCAATGCTAGTCTAAGACTCCGGTCCAGGAATTAGACATGGCTTCACAGCCAGCCAAGCTTTCAAAGAAAGCTTCGGTCCAAAACACTAGACATGGCCAAAGGCCAGCCAAGCCTTAGCAGATCACTGCTCCAAAAGCAAGATTGATGAAAATCAACAAGCTCTTGTGATGATAAGTTGAAACCTCGGTCCAATGAAATTAGACATGGCTTCTCAGCCAGCCAGATTTCAACAAATCATCATGAAACTCTAGAATTCATCTTCAAGAATTTCGAAAAAAAATACCTAATCTAAGCAACAAGATGAACCGTCAGTTGTCCATACACAAACAATCCCCGGCAACGGCGCCAAAAACTTGGTGCTTGTTGCCGGATCTTGGCACTGATGTTACCGGACAAAAAGCTTGCTCAAAACTTGAACAATCCCCGGCAACGGCGCCAAAAATTTGGTGCGCGAAATTGTGAACAATACTTTTCACAACTCTCATAATCCCCGGTCATGAACTCCAAAAACTTGGTAGTTCAATCCCATGGCATTACACAACTTCGCACAACTAACCAGCAAGTGCACTGGGTCGTCCAAGTAATACCTTACGTGAGTAAGGGTCGATCCCACAGAGATTGTTGCTATGAAGCAAGCTATGGTCATCTTGTAAATCTCAGTCAGGCAGACTCAAATGTATATGGTGATGAACGAAAATAACACAAAGGTAAAGATAGAGATACTTATGTAATTCATTGGTAGGAACTTCAGATAAGCGCATGAAGATGCCTTCCCTTCCGTCTCTCTGCTTTCCTACAGTCTTCATCCAATCCTTCTTACTCCTTTCCATGGCAAGCTTATGCAAGGGTTTCACCGTTGTCAGTGGCTACCTCCCATCCTCTCATTGGAAATGTTCAACGCACCCTGTCACGGCACGGCTATCCATCTGTCGGTTCTCAATCAGGCCGGAATAGAATCCAGTGATTCTTTTGCGTCTGTCACTAACGCCCCGCCCTCAGGAGTTTGAAGCACGTCACAGTCATTCAGTCATTGAATCCTACTCAGAATACCACAGACAAGGTTAGACCTTCCGGATTCTCTTGAATGCCGCCATCAGTTCTCGCCTATACCACGAAGATTCTGATCTCACGGAATGGCTGGCTCGTTTGTCAGGCGAGCACTCGGTTGTCAGGCGATCAACCATGCATCGTGTTATCAGGAATCCAAGAGATATTCACTAGAGCTATGATTGCTTGTAGAACAAGAATGGTTGTCAGTCACCTTATTCATGAGTGAGAATGATGATGAGTGTCACGGATCATCACATTCATCAAGTTGAAGAACAAGTGATATCTTGGACAAAGAACAAGCGGAATTGAATAGAAGAACAATAGTAATTGCATTAATACTCGAGGTACAGCAGAGCTCCACACCTTAATCTATGGTGTGTAGAAACTCCACCGTTGAAAATACATAAGCATAAGGTCTAGGCATGGCCGAATGGCCAGCCTCCCAATGATCTAAGATAGCATAAAATGAAGATAGCTACCAAGATCTCAATACAATAGTAAAATGTCCTACTTATAGAAAACTAGTAGCCTAGGGTGTACAGAGATGAGTAAATGACATAAAAATCCACTTCTGGGCCCACTTGGTGTGTGCTTGGGCTGAGCAATGAAGCATTTTCGTGTAGAGACTCTTCTTGGAGTTAAACGCCAGCTTTTATGCCAGTTTGGGCGTTTAACTCCCATTTGGGTGCCAGTTCCAGCGTTTAACGCTGGGATTTCTTGAGGTGACTTTGAACGCCGGTTTGGGCCATCAAATCTTGGGCAAAGTATGGACTATCATATATTGCTGGAAAGCCCAGGATGTCTACTTTCCAACGCCGTTGAGAGCGCGCCAATTGGGCTTCTGTAGCTCCAGAAAATCTACTTCGAGTGCAGGGAGGTCAGAATCCAACAGCATCTGCAGTCCTTTTCAGTCTCTGGATCAGATTTTTGCTCAGAACCTTCAATTTCAGCCAGAAAATACCTGAAATCACAGAAAAACACACAAACTCATAGTAAAGTCCAGAAAAGTGAATTTTAACTAAAATCTAATAAAAATATACTAAAAACTCAACTAAGACTACCAAAAACATACTAAAAACAATGCCAAAAAGCGTACAAATTATCCGCTCATCAGAGGCATGGAGGATCTTCAAGGAATAGGTCGGGGTTATTGCTCCAGGCCTGGATCTGCCTCCTCTGGATCCTGATAAGATCGTGGTTAATGGGGCCATTGTTTCTCCTCCCCGACCTGTTTCTGAATCCGAGCTGAAGACTCGGGGGCAAAGGATTTGAGAATCCCTTCCCTGATCAGAAGGTCCCCCGAGTTCTTCAAAGGCTCCTGAGATGGGTCCCATTTAACTTGCTCCGTCTTCTATTGATGCTGCTCCGACTTCTCTCCCTGGTCCTGATGGTGTTCCAACTACTCTCCCTGGCTCTGGTGGTGGTGACCTTCATTCCTCTAATTAAATGATGATGGCTATATGGGGGCCCGGCCTGTGGGTCCCCCATTTTTAAACAATTTTTTCTTTTATGTTGTGGTGGTACTTGACGATTTTTTGGCCTTTTATAGCCGTAAACAAAATATTAAAAATATCGTTTTTTGGATAAGGGTTTAAGATATCTTTCTTGTGTGTTGTGCGCATGCTTTTTCTGTTTAGGTTTGGAAAAACCCTTTTGATATTTCCTTTAAAAACCTTTTTCCTTGGCTAGCTGTCTTTTGCCTGAGTTACCCTTAAGTTTTTCTCAAAGACTTGGGACAGCCTCTGTCTTTGCGTTTCTATTGGGTTTTGTTATCTCCTTTTTGGTATTCCTGGTACTCAATTTTATTGAGTTTCTATAACTTAGGTTATTTCTGTGATGCATTTCGCTTCTTCTCGGGATTTCTGACTCGCACGTAAATTAATCTCCGAGTTCTTATATGATTTACTTTTATAACCTCTTTACACCGACTTGTACCTCGTCGTTTTATCCTGACGACCATCTAGGTCGGTTCATGGGATTTTCACGTTTTGTCGATCTTAAGTCGGCGCGTTTCGTAGAATAACAACATAAGAAGGAATTTCATAAAGAGATATTTGAAAGGGGAAGATCTTTATTTATTTGTAAGGGTACTTTTTTAGCTACTAAGGGTTTGTTGCCCCTTAGTCCCACTTTGATGCCTCGTTAAAAATCCCCTTTCAGGAAAACCCTTTCTTTGGGAAAAAAACCACGAAGTTGGGAAAATAGTACATTAGGGAGCGATGTTCGCTTTTAACTATAGTACCTTTTCATATTACAAGCATACCACGACCTAGGTAGCTCGGTGCCGTTTAAGTCAGTCATCTTATAGTAGCCTTTTTCTTAAGACCTCTCTAATTTTGTATGGTCCCTTCCAATTGGCAGCGAGCTTTCCATCCCCAGATTTGTTGACTCCAATGTCGTTTCTAATCAAAACCAAGTCGTCTGGGGTGAAGCTTCTTCGAATGACCTTTTTGTTGTATCTATTTGTCATTCTTTGTTTCAACACTGCTTCTCTTATCTGGGCTTGTTCTCGGAATTCAGGGAGCAACTCAAGTTCTTCTTTGTGCCCTTGTATGTTTTCAACCTCATCGTATAAGTTCACCCTTGGACTGTGCTTGTTGATTTCCACTGGTATCATGGCTTCTATGCCATAAGCAAGTCAGAAGGGTGTTTCTCCTGTGGTAGACTGAGGTGTAGTCCGATAAGCCTAAAGTACTTGTGGGAGCTCCTCGGCCCAGGCTCCCTTTGCTTCCTGCAACCTTTTCTTTAGCCCTGCCAATATGACTTTATTAGCTACCTCGGCTTGTCCACTTGCTTGTGAATGTTCCACCGAGGTGAATTGATGCTTAATCTTCATATTGGCTACTAGGTTTCTGAAGGTTGAGTCGGTGAATTGAGTGCCATTATCAGTGGTGATGGAGTGAGGCACTCCATACCTGGTGATAATGTTCTTGTAGAGAAACTTCCGACTTCTCTGAGCGCTGATGGTGGCCCGTGGTTCTGCTTCTATCCACTTTGTGAAGTAATCCACTCCCACTATTAGGTATCTTACTTGTCCCGACGCTTGGGGGAATGGTCCCAGCAAGTCCAACCCCCATTTTGCAAAAGGCCATGGAGAAGTTATACTGATGAGTTCCTCGGGGGGAGCTACGTGAAAGTTTGCATGCATTTGGCATGGCTGGCATTTCTTCACAAATTCTGTGGCATCCTTTTGCAAAGTCAGCCAGTAGAACCCAACACGGATTACTTTCCTGGCTAATGACCTAGCTCCAATATGATTTCCGCAGATTCCATTATGAACCTCCTCTAACACTTCGGTTGTCCTTGAGGTCAGAACGCACTTTAGCAGTGGTGTTGATATTCCTCTTTTATAGAGGATATTTTTCACCAGAGTGTAGTTTCGTGCTTCCCTCAGGATCTTTTTGGCATCTTTTTCCTCTTTGGGGATGATGTCGAATTTTAGGTATTCGACTAAGGGCTTTATCCACCCGAGGTCTAACCCGGTGACTTCAAGAACATCTTGTTTGGCCTCTGCTTTAACTACAGAGGGTTCTGGAAGAGTTTCCTGGATCAGACTTCTATTATTCCCTCCTGGTTTGGTATTTGCTAGCTTGGAGAGGGCGTCCGCTCTGCTGTTGAGGTCCCGAGTTATATGCTTAATCTCGGTTTCTTCAAAACGCCTAAGGTATCCCAAGGTCTTTTCCAAGTACCTCCTCATATTAGGGTCTTTGGCCTGATACTCTCCATTTATTTGGGAGGTCACCACTTGAGAGTCGCTGAATATCATTACTTTTGTTGCACCGACTTCCTCTGCCAGCTTTAGTCTTGCAATCAAGGCTTCATATTCTGCCTGATTATTGGAGGCTGGGAATTCGAATTTGAGGAAAACCTCTATTTGTGTTTCTCCTTCGTTGACCAGTATTATGCCTGCACCACTTCCCGTTTTGTTTGAGGATCCATCTACGTATAGTTCCCATGTAGTGGATTCTTCCTCTTGATTTCCTGTATATTCTGCTATGAAGTCGGTGAGGCATTGGGCTTTAATTGCCATCTAGGTTTCGTACTTTAGGTCGAACTCGGAGAGCTCTATTGCCCATTGAACCATTCTACCTGCGATATCTGTCTTTTGAAGGATCTGCTTCATGGGTTGGTTCATTCGGACTTTTATTGTGTGAGCTTGAAAGTAAGGTCGTAGCCTTCATGAGGCTTCTACTAAGGAGTAGGCAAACTTCTCCAGTTTGTGGTACCTTAGTTCAGGGCCTTGTAAAACTTTGCTGGTGAAGTACACAGGATGCTGCCCAACCTCATCTTCCCGTATTAGAGCTGATGCTACAGCTTTGTCTGCTACGGACAAATACAGGACAAGTTCTTCCCCAACTATAGGTCGGATCAGAATTGGAGGTTGGCTCAAAAACTTTTTGAACTCCTGGAATGCTTCTTCGCACTCTGGAGTCCATTCAAACTGGCATCCTTTTCTTAGTAGAAAGAATAGTGGAATGGATCTTAATGTTGATCCTGCCAAGAACCTGGAGAGGGCAGCAAGTCGGCTATTCAACTGTTGAACCCCTCTTATGCAAGTCAGGCTTTTCATTTCTAGGATGGCTTTGCACTTATCGGGATTCGCTTCGATCCCCCTTTGCGTCAGCATAAATCCCAGAAATTTTCCAGCCTCCACCGTGAAGGTGCATTTTGCAGGATTTAGTCTCATCCCAAGTAACCTTATAGTGTTGAAGACTTGCGAGAGGTCTGTCGAGAGGTCGGTCTCCTCCTTGGTTTTTACCAGCATGTCGTCCACGTAGACTTCCATTAAGTTCCCCAGGTAGGGAGCGAACACCTTATTCATCATCCTTTGGTATGTGGCCCCAGCATTTTTTAATCCAAAAGGCATGACCACATAGCAGTAGTTCGCTCTAGGTGTGATGAATGATATTTTTTCTTCATCCGGCTTGTACATCGAGATTTAGTTGTATCCCGAGTAGGCATCCATAGACGACAAGTATTGGTTCCCTGAGCTAGCATCTACTAGAGTATTAATACTGGAAGTGGATATGGGTCTTTGGGGCACGCCTTGTTCAGGTCGGTGTAATCAATGCACATCCTCCACTTGCCGTTTTGCTTTTTGACGAGCACTACATTTGCTAGCCATGCCGGATACTTGACCTCCCTGATGAAGCCGGTCTCTAAGAGGGCTTGTACTTGTTCGTCCACCACTTGAGCCCGTTCTGGTCCGAGCTTATGCATTCGCTGCTGTACAGGTCGTGATTCGGGATATACTGAGAGCCTGTGGGACATGAGCTCAGGATCTATCCCGAGCATGTCGGAGGCTTTCCAGGCAAAGAGGTCGGAATTGTCTCGTAGGAGCTTTGTTATTCTCTGCTTTAGGTTTTTCTCTAGGCTGGCTCCTATGTTGGTATTTTTCCCTTCCTCTTCTCCGACCTGGACTTCTTCGGTTTTTCCCCCCGGTTGCGGCCGCAGCTCTTCCTTGGCTCTTGCCCCGCCGAGCTCTATGGTGTGGACTTCCTTGCCCTTTCCTTTCAGGTTCAGGCTTTCATTGTAGCATTTCCTTGCCAATTTTTGGTCTTCCCGTACCGTTGCTATCCCCGCAAGTGTTGGGAATTTCATGCAAAGGTGAGGGGTAGACACCACTGCTCCGAGCCGATTTAGGGTTGTCATATCGATCAAGGCATTATATGCTGACCCTACGTCGACGACTATAAAGTCTATGCTCATAGTTATGGATTTTTCCCCTTTCCGAAAGTTGTGTGGAGGGGTATGAACCCTAGTGGTTTTATTGACGTGCCGCCTAACCCATACAGGGTGTCAGGGTAGGCTTTTAACTCCTTTTCATCTAACCCTAGCTTGTCGAATGCTGGTTTGAAAAGGATGTCGGCTGAACTCCCCTGGTCTACCAGAGTTCTGTGGAGATGGGCGTTGGCCAGAATCATGGTTATCACCACTGGATCATCGTGTCCAGGGATTATCCCTTGCCCATCTTCTTTGGTGAATGAGATAGTCGGAAGATCGGATGCTTCGCTCTCGACCTGGTAGACTCGCTTTAGGTGTCTCTTGCGAGATGAGTTGGTGAGTCCCCCTCCCGCGAATCCCCTGAGATCATATGTATATGTCTCTCTGGGGTTTGTGACGGTGGATCTCTTCGGTCCCCATCATCTCGCTTTTTTTTCCCATGATTGTCCGACCTTGCCATGAGATATCTGTCAAGTCGACCCTCCCTGGCCAACTTTTCTATCACATTTTTAAGGTCGTAGCAATCATTTGTCGAGTGATCATACATTTTATGGTACTCACAGTAATCGTCGCGACTTCCCCCCTTTTTGTTTTTGATGGGCCTAGGGGGTGGTAGTCTTTTAGTATGGCAGATTTTCCTGTATACATCAACTAGGAAAACTTTTAGAGGAGTATAAGAGTGATATCTCCTCGGCCTTTCAAGGCCGACCTCCTCTTTTTTCTTGGGCTCTCTTTCTTTCTCTTTCGATGAGTGAGATTGCCAAGGTTGCCAGCTCGGCCCTCGCAGCCTAGCGTTTTCCTCCATGTTGATGTACTTCTCAGCTCTTTCCTGTACATCGCTCAAGGAGGTCGGGTGCCTTTTGATATGGATTGGGAGAAAGAACCCTCCCTGAGTCCATTTACTAGGCCCATGATTACTGCCTCTGTGGGCAGGTCTTGAATCTCCAAACACGCTTTATTGAACCTTTCCATGTAGTCTCTCAAAGGCTCTCTGACCTCCTGTTTCACACCCAAGAGGCTCGGAGCGTGCTTTACCTTGTCCTTCTGAATGGAGAACCGCATCAGGAATTTTTGCGAGAGGTCGTCGAAGCTCGTGACCGATCTTGGAGGGAGGCTGTCGAACCACTTCATCGCTGCTTTCGTCAAAGTGGTCGGAAAAGCTTTGCAGCGAGTAGTATCGGAGGCGTTGGCCATGTACATCCGACTTTTGAAGTTGCTTAAATGATGCTTTGGGTCCGAGGTCCCGTCATAGAGGTCCATATCAGGACTTTTGAAGTTCCTTGGAACTTTTGCCCTCATTATATCCTCACTGAATGGGTCTTCTCCTCCCAAGGGTGAGTCTTCTCGGTCGCTACAAGAGCTTCGGCTTTTGAGTGAGGACTCCAGTCTTAAGAGTTTTTCTTCCAACTCTTTTCGTCGCTCTATCTCCTTCCTTAAGTTTCTTTCTGCCTCTTGCTGTCGTTCCAACTCCTGCTCCAGTTGCTCTTGACGCCCTTGATGGCCGTGGACTAATCCCATTAGCTCGGCCGCATGGGGTGGTCCTTCTTTTCCTGATTCGCGCCCATCGGAAGAGTTTGCCTTTGGGTCTTTTAGCCCAGAAGTACCTTCTCTATGCTGGTTATCCCTTTCTTGGTGGGGGACTGTGTTCGTGTCGTTGTTGCCAGTGTCCAAATTCTCTTGTTCATAGTTGGACGTTGTGGTCGTCTTCAGGAAAATTGTCCGCCATCACTGATTGATCTCTCGAGTGTCCTCGGCAACGGCGCCAATGTTACGATGGGTAACCGGAGATTAGTGAGCTGGACTCGTAAGGCTGGCCCAATCGTTTTAGCAAGAAGATCTTCTGACTTGGTTCCGTACTAGGAGCCTTCGTTCGACTTGTGTATGGATGAAGGAGAAGGGGGATGGTACCTGCAAAGACACTCTAATACCTAAGTCAGCAAGGGTCTAAGCAAGTTTTGAGAGTATGGGGTCTTAGTGATACCTGAGGGGTGTCAGTGTATATATAGTGGTGAACCCATAACCACCGTTGGAGTAGTTCCACCTTTTAAGGAGGATAACCGTCCCTTTATCTTAAGAAAGTTGAGGTTGGACTATTTAGAAGTGAGTTGAGAGATTTTAGGGGCAGTTACCTATTCAAGTAGGCTTTATCTGCCAGCTAATCCACGTTTCCGACTTCCTAGCATCGAACCCGACCTCCTGCGAATAGGTCGGTTAAGAAGGGATGCCAATCTAATGGATTATGTCCTTTTTACTTATTTGGACTTGGGCCTTAACGTTGCGTCAGGATATGAACAATTAGTATTCTCGGTTAAATTTTGATTTTTTTATTAATTTTTATTTATTTTTTATTCATAGTATGGATATTTTTGTTTAAAGTTTTTTTTATGTTCACTTATATATATTATTGTATTTTTAATAGAATTTTTTAGTATTTATTATTTATATAATTTTTTTAACCATTTTTATTGATACATATTTTTTTATAGAACTTTATTATTTTTTTATTTGACTTTGTATAATTTTTACTATACGTTTATAAAATTAGTATACATTTTATTTATTACTATTATTTTTTTATAATATAAATTATTAATTCTATTAAAAAATATAATTAAATATAGAAAGAGTACTTAAGAAGAATATTAAAAAATTATGACCAAAAGAGTATTAAATTTGAACACATAAATTTAAGTTTTTTTTTTAAAAAAATGATAATTACATAGTGTTAAAATAATATGATTTTAAATAATATAAATTCATCATGTCTTTTTTTAATAATTTTCATTCAAACGTAATTTTGAATAATGTATTTTAAACAATATTCATTTTATTATAATTCACTCTAATACAAAATTACTAAACATAAATCACGTTAATACTAACTCATTTTTTTTTTATCAAAATCAAATTTATAAAATCAATTTAAGACAAACTCCTCTTTACAAACATTAATCCAAACACTTCCTCTAAATTGATTTGGACATTTTCTACGCTTTTTTTAATTCTTTTATATGAGAAATATTTGCATGCAGGTTAATTCAAAGAGAAAAAATATATGCAAATGCGTAATAAGAATAATTACAAGTAGCACATTTTTTATTTTACTCAATACATACATTATTAAACCATGCATTAATTAAATAGACAATAGAAGAAACTGATGAAGAGCAAGGAGGATGAGTAATCTTCCATATACACTTGCAAAACACAAAAACATGCATAGTAACTGGTAAGCACTCAAGAGGAAAAACTACATTAGCACACAACTAAAAAAAACACACACACAAAATTACCAACAAACATGCACATACATAAGACGTGTTTGACAAATGAAATATGATATAAATACAAAGATAAAGAGACACGGAAATATATTTAGAGTTAAAGATATGTATATAAAATAGCCTATTTCTTAATAAATAATTTTTAAATAGAAAAGTAATTGAAATACATACATTTTCAATCTCTCTGTCTTTGTATTTGTGTCATGTCTCAATGACCAAACAAATACCAGATATACTAGATATATATAAGAACATTATATAACAAATTAATTAAACAACAATGATGAGTTTAATACTTAATTACACTTGAAAGCACTGTTGTTAATTCCACAATTGTTGAGAATGAGGCTCAAGGAAAGAGGAACATCAAGGTTGAGTCCAAGGACATTGGCTTTAAGGGCAGTGCAAAGGCAAGCAGCAGCTTCAAGATCAGCCAAACCCTTAATGAGATTGCAACATGGTAGGGTTGGTGGTGACCCTAATTTGACCTTAGCCAAGTTCAACACATTGGCACACACCCCTAACTGAAGGGCATCTATAGGGCATGTACCCTTTTCAATAGGTATTGGAATTGTAGGAATGACATAGTTGGAACTCACCTTAGTCAATGACAGTAGATTGAAGCATAACATTAAGGCTACTACATAAGTTGATGCAACATTGATGCCCTTATAATAAGAAGCAGCCATTGATGATATATATCACACAATTTTGTTAATTGGTTTTTGTGTTTGTTAATTTGATATGAGTGTGTTGAATGACTAGAGGGTTGAAAGGGGGATTATATATAGAAATAAATGTGATGAATGATTAGTTTTATTATATTATTTGTTAGGAAGCCCGTGAACACAATTGGGATTATAATTATTGACATTCACAAAGCTAAGGTTCATATGATAAACAGTATGTACTAAATTAAAGTGTTGCTTTAATCTCCATAGCACTAATATTATTAGATTATTGTTATCTCAATTAGTGCCCATTGTTTCCTTTCCACTGTCTTAGTTTTGGCATTTCATCCCATGCATCTTTCTGTCAAACAAATTTGATACATCAACATCAAATTCCACAATGATATAACTTTAATTTTCCTGTATTTTTTAAAAGCTAAATCAGTATATCAATAAGCATTGGGTTCAAAACTTCAAATGTAACTCTGAAAAAAGAAACTAAAATAAAGAAACCTTTAATAGTGATAGTACTAATGAATAAAAATACTTGGAACCGAAAAAAGAATTGAGAGAGAGGGAGGAGTAGCTTTTGCAAACTCATGTGCAACTCTGTTTCCCTGTTTCTAAGTTCTAACATGATTAAATGAACAATTTTCTAAGATCACCTAAAACTAAAAGCGTTAAGCTTAGAACTTCTGCTACTACCACACCAGCCCCTTAAAGCGGCGCTAGTAACGCGTCAAGGAGGCCACCTTGGAGTGCAGGCGTCGCCGGTTAAAACTCTGCTGGTAACTCTCCATTTTCCTTTATCAAAAGATGTCAGATGACACAATCTAATGAAAGGAGTAATGGATCTGTCACCATTTTTGAGCTGCCATTTGAAATTGCCTTTCTATATGAATAATCATTCCCTTGCATTAATTTGAACTTAGTCATTCTGCGCTAATTCTACGGGTCTTCAAGCAAATAATTGGTTTAATTGTCAGAAAAGCAAAGGAAAATGAAGAACTTGGTCTGTATATGCTTCTTATCCTACTACAACAGTCATGACAATTAGACAGTTGCAAGTAACTGCTTTCTTTAAATAATATTTAATAATTTTATTTCTATCAAATAAAATTTCAGGTATCATAGGATCCTTTGTCACTATGACTTTAAATATACAAGAATCATGTTTGCTCCTACAAAGTACAATCAAACAAAGTTCCCATTTTAACTAGATGGATTATAAAATGTTTCTAAACAAAGTTTCATATAGATGAGATGACATAATAGAAAAAATCACTAGCACATTCAAGTGAAAGAAATTTCACATCATCCATCTTTGTGATAATCAAGTTTCACTTTCCTCCTTTTCAATCTTGGACACATCATTGGTACTACTGCTCAAGGGATTTCCAAGATTGAGGAGACCATTGCTATATAGAACATCCAACTCATTAAAGTAAGGGCAGGATTTACTATTTTGACGCCGCTTCTTGCCGCTCCCTATCGTCCTTTTATAGTACTTGTTGATGTTCTCCCATTTTTCCTTGCACTTCTTTGCAGAACGGTGGTATCCCATTTTATTCATTGCTTCAGATATCTCCTCCCATATTGATACCTTGGATCCCATAAGATGAAATTTCTGCTCCATTGAAGTTCTCAAGGTTATCAGCGCTTGAACTTCAACATCAGGCCACCTGTTGTTACTTCCCTCACCGCTGACGCCGAGACTCTTTTGAGCATTCGCTTCCTCGCCTTCGTGTCTGGGTTCGTCCTCTTCTCCTTTGCTGCTTACCTCTGCCGGTTGCGGGATTTGAATCTCATGGCCAAGCAGATTTTGGATGACAGATATGAGGGCCAAGTTTCGTGACCTCTCTTGGGTTCTGGCCTCTTCGTCCTTCCTTATTCTCTCAATCTCTTGCTGCTTCCAAGCTTCTTCTCTCATCACTCTCTCCTTCTCCTTCTTTTCAATCATGTCCACTAACTGTTTATGCATCTGCTCTTGCTTTTCCATCACCTTCTTTACCATATTCTCCACGAAATCTTCGAGTCTTCTCTCCATCTTCCTCTTTTGCTTTGGCATGCCTGAATGTTTGCCACTCCCAGATGAATTTTCAATGTCATTACCATCATCATCATCCAAAGATGAGCTGAAACAAAGAAGAACAAATCAAAATAACAGCTCAAAACTTACATGATTATTAAGAACATTGGTTAAAGGTGAATAGTTCTGCTCAATATGTCATCTCCCCATGCTGCAACAACATGAATTGTGCAAACAAAACAAACACGTTGATCAACATTATATTGTTTTCTCTAAACTAACACAACTTTTACACATAAATAAAACAGTTCCAATCAAGAAAAGTATGAAACAACATCGTGCCCAATTACAGCCCCATATGTTCTCTCTATCATAATAATGAAGCATCCATCAAAAGGACAAGAATTCTCCTCCAATAAAATCTTCATGGTACAATTCCCTGTTCCCCTCTGTGCAGCAGGGTTTAACTTAAAAGAACCACACACTTTGTCATCACCACAGAACACAAGTTTCACACAATATCCAAAGGCTAAAAAGCTCAATCATTTTTCTATTGAAAGTTTGAAAAAAATTTGTTTAAAAATGAAAAAAAAAGACCATTTTTATTTATTAGTTGCCCTGCCACCATATGGCAAAGATGATATTAATATAATTAAAAAAAATACATTTAAAATAAAATAAAGAAAGGAAGTGGAGCTGGAACTGAAAGAGCACATTTTTTTTAATATGATAATAAAATTCAAAGTTATTAACTTTGTGCTATGATTCGATTAAGAGAAGTGAAACTCACCCGGAATCCTGAGTGCGCCCGTCCTCGTGACCCGACCCGGCACCAAGCCGATCTTCTTCAACCGAAGGGGAACCACCGGTATCGGGAGGTTCTGGAAGCTGGCCGTTACGGTGGGAAGAGGATGCTCTAGCGGCAGCGACGGAGCGGATTGGGCGGAGCTTTTGGGGGTTGCTGCGGAGGGATGTGGGAATGGCGGCGTAGAGGAGGTCGCAGGAATCGGGGAATGGGGCGACGTGGTCAGGGACCGGGAAGGTGTCGCCATCGGCGGCGGCGGCGGTGGCGGCGGCTAAGAGGTCCATGGTGTGATTGGGTGGTAAAAAATTGAAATTTGCGGCGCGAGGGTTTCGGAGAAGGGTGAAAAAAAATGAAAATGGGTTGGTAGGGTGGTTACTGGGAAGTGACTAGTGAGTAAACTTGGTAAAGTAAAAGTACTATTTAACCCACTGCAACTTGGCATGTTAGGAATTTAATTACCTGGACTAGTTTGTTTTCAACTTTTTATATTTATTTAAATTTAAATAGACAAATAAATTAATCTTACTAACTCAACTTAGTTTTTATTTTTTCTATTATTGTATGCTATGTAAAGTTCTTAACTTTAAATACACACACGAAAAATATCTTTTATTTTATGTATGTATATTAATTAATATTTACAAGAGAAGCAAATACAAATCATAAATATTTTTTGAATAATTCTTTCTATTCTCTCACATGATTAATATATAATATTAATTTATGTAAAAATAAAATTTAAATTATAACGTTCAATTTAATACTCCAAGAAAAATATTTTTTAATAAAAAACAAAAAATATCATATACAATGTATAAATTTTAAAAAAAATTAATTACAATCTTGATTCTTTATCCATTTATTTTTCACCAAAAAATTTCAGAAAAAAAATGTAAGGAGGTTTATGTAATATAAAATTCTGGAGGGGCAAAACCGTAATATTGAAAATGAAGTGGAAAGTCCCTCTAATTTGTTCATTTTGTGTGGCATTGCTTGTGCGTTGTGGCTTCGTTTATCGAGTAACGCCAATCTCGTTGGGTTCTTCAACTTCTTCAACCTCCAACTTTCAACGTCAAAATCTGATTCACTGAGAAGAAAGCCACAATAAAGTTGTTGTTTTTCTTGTTGGATTATATTCACACGAAGACCAAACATGCTGAGATCGCTGCCAAAGCTCTCACCATTGTTATGCTCAGCCAGAACCACCAACATTCCTCGTTTCCTTGCGAATTCTCTCCGTTTCGTCTCTTCAGCCAAGACAATTACAAGAACAAAAACTTCAACAGGTATTGTAAGCTATGCTTTCTAATTTCATTGCTGAACCTTTTATTGATTTGAACCAGCTTCAAATTCTGTATCCTTTTCATTTTGGGTGTCGCAAAGTTTGGCCTTTTTTGTCTATGGCTCCAATTTAACTTCTTCTATGGTTTTTGATTCTGTAATCATAAAGTGTTATCCATTCCATGTTAGAAAGTGCTTGTTTCTTTCACATGTTGGTAGTGGTAGACTGGTAGGTAGATTAGAGGTAACCGAAAATTTTGAGGAAAATGAAGGGAAGTTTAGCTAATTTTTACCCCTGTATAACCTTCCTTTTTCTTAAGCTTCATAGCTGTCTTCGTGTTTTTCTTAAATTAAATTTGAAGTTTGTGATTCATGCATCCAATGCGGTAGCTTTAAATTCTATAGTTTTCGCAATCAATCGGTAAAGTGTTAACAAGGAATTGAGATAAGAACTGCTAGCTCCTAACTTTTTGTTTCCACTGGATGGTGGTAGGTACTGTTTCCATTTTTATAGAGATTGCTTGGTATTCTGTTCAGATTTTGTTTTGAAAAACTAAAAGATAATTGATTGCTGGTCTTTGTATGAGGTCTATAATTGAGTTTGATTTCGATGCACGAAGTCTAATTCCTTTTCTGGACGACCATTTAGATAGTGAGTGTCGAAGGTAATTTATTTTTGTTGACGTAGCTTTATATGATTGGATGCTTGCATGAAAAGCTTTTACACAGATAATGTATGCAAATTAAATCCTAATTTTTTTTACTTTCTTAATAGGCAGGATTGCAATGACGACCCGTGCTCCAATTCGACCTATGTCTTCATCTACAGTTTCATCAATAACTGCCGAAGATCATGTTCAACAGCCTAAGTTACTTAAATCAACTGATGATGATCATGATGGTGTTATTGTGGAAATGGATCAACCTATGGATGCTGCAACATTTGTACTGATTCTCAGATCCTCAATCTCTCACTGGAAGCAATTGGTAATATTTACTCTTTAATACATACTGAGAATCCGGAATCTATCATTATGGTTATTTGAGTTAATAAATCAGCATTGTCTTGCAGCGCAAGAAGGGTGTATGGATAAAATTGCCGATTCATTTAGCCAGTCTTGTTGAACCTCTAGTTAAGGTGACTACCTTGATAAGTAAAAAATTAATGAAAATTGGAGTTTCCTTAATTGCCATGTATCGATTTTAATTGTATAATTTGTATTATCCAATATTTCTTTGGAACTTCTGGTGTAGGAAGGTTTCTGGTACCACCATGCAGAGCCAAAATATTTAATGCTTGTATATTGGATTCCTGAAACTGCAAATACCATTCCTGTCAATGCCACACATAGGGTGGGCATTGGTGCATTTGTCATGAATGAAAAACGAGAGGTATTTCCCCACAATTAGATGCAATCCCTTAGGTAGCATTTGGTTACTGTCCTAAAATAGAGATGTTGGGAATAGAAACATGTTTGGAGACAAGCACTTGAAATTTTCTGCCTCAAGACAATCTATAAGATATATTCTGTACTTTCAAAATAAAGGGATGCAAGAGAAGATGCTATCATAGGCCCTTAATACCTAGTTTCTGTCTTCTTCATGATCATTGTTTTTACTATAAAAAGAGTAGTAGCCTCATACTATGTAAAGTTTTTCAGAATTTAGTCCCGTTTGCATTTGGTGTTCACATCCAATTTTCTAATTATTTGATGATCTTAGGTCCTAGTTGTTCAAGAAAACAGTGGACATTTTCGTGGATCTGGAGTCTGGAAATTCCCTACTGGAGTTGTTGATCAGGTAAAATGTCTTGAATTTCTTTCTTGTTATGGTATAAGATGGTATGCTGTTTTTGTTTAATGTAATCACTGAACCTATACAGGGAGAAGATATTTGTGTAGCAGCAGTAAGAGAGGTGAAAGAAGAAACAGGAGTAAGTAACCTTGTTGCCCTACCAATTAAATGTAGGTTAGCCCTGAATTTGGCTATTTGATTAAGTCTCATTGAAGTTTAATGCTGTTCTAAGCTTAATAATTCTGTGTTCTCAAATATCAATTTTTAGGTTGACTCCGAATTCGTTGAAGTATTAGCATTCAGGTAGCATGTCTATCAATATGTATTGATATTAGATGTAGGGAATAGTTGTGAAGCAAATGTGTTGAGACCTGAAACTTGTATATTTTCCTATTTAATTTTTAACTGCTGATAAGTTTTGAAACTTTTTTGTTCTATTTAAAGTTTCTTGAATTCGACTGAGCATTCCTTTATTTTCCATCTGAATATTTGATCAACAGACAAAGTCATAAATCATTCTTTGACAAGTCAGATCTATTCTTTGTGTGCATGATGCGGCCCCTTTCTTCCGACATCCAGAAGCAGAGATTAGAGATAGAGGCATCACGGGTATGTATATATTAGTTGAAGCTAAGCAGCAATGATGATTTGATTTCCAGGTCTTAGAAAATTTTCAATGCTCATGGATCACAAAACTATCACCATTTCTTCTAAACCTTCCATCACCGAGTAAATTTTCAATGCTCATGGATCATAATTTCTGTATCCAAAATAGTTGGACATAAGACACATGTGTCACGGACTCTAGGATAGGAACAAAACACCATCTAACCCATCATATAATCATTTGCCTTGATATTCCAAGCTTCTAACTCTGAATCACTTCGCCCTCGTTTGGGTTTGAAAATGATTTATACTTTCGGAAAACATACTGGTTCCTGGGGAAATGGAAAATCATTGAAGCTTAAGACTGAAGACTGATAGGTATCTGTGCTTCATGTATTTTCTCTGCTGCAGTGGATGCCATTTGAGGAGTACTCAGCTCAGCCATTTGTCCAGAAGCACGATCTTTTGAAGTACATAAGCGATGTATGCTCGGCAAAGATTGACGGGCGATATTCTGGATATAGTGCTGTATCTACTTCATCAAGCTTCTCTGATCAGAAATATTATTTGTATTTGAATGCTGGGGCCTTGAAGAGTTCTTTGTAAGCATAGTTAAAAGACTACACAGTATACACAACTAGGAAGGAGATTGAAGCTTAGTTACTTGAATTTGTACCATTTGATTCATTATGGGAACAAATAATACAGATCCTCATCAGGCCAATTACAATTACTGAGTGATAATCTTCATTAGAGATAGTTATTTTGTGGTAATTCATTATGATTATTCAATAAGAAAGCAAGAAATATTTAAGTACCTTTGCCCCAACATGCTCTACTAACTAACAGAACTCATTATTGGTAGTATGTTTGGTTGAATTTTCTCTCTCTTTGGGCCACAATCATAGTTTTGGTGTTTCGGTTGGAAATAGAAACAGTACACAAACAATCAAGTTTGATTGATTTAGCAGTTAGTTCACTAGTCCGTTTAAATAAGTGTCGAAGTTTCGAATTTCGTCTTGTGTATGCAGCAATTTATTGGTCAGTTGTAAATTCTTAAATAGAGCTATGATCTGCGACGAATTAATCCTAAGCCTATCGGACTGAAAAATACCGTAGAAAACTGAAAAAAAAAAAGGAAACAGTACCCAAACATGTAGCATTATTATGTGGTATGATGATCAATGCATGAAAGCTAAGCAAGGTGGGGGTTGTGTGTACTTAGAGTCATCATAAAAGAAGCTGCATGAAAAGTTGACATCATCAATAACTTGAGTGTCTAGATAATGCGGATTATAATGCGCACATTGCAGTGCACAACATTATACTATGTCATTAATCATTAATTGATTATATGATTAGTTTGATAAGAAGCAATTGCCATTTGGCACTGGACTGGACCACACACCTCTCCTCCCAAGTTATATATATAAAATTTTGATGTCGGATCATTATATATATATATATATATATATATATATATATATATATATATAACATTAAATAAAAAAAACTATTTTTTATATTAATCACATAAATAATTATCTAAAAAAATATAATGATTTGACAACTAATAAAATGTTTTATATTATTAACATATTAAAATTAAATTATATATTATATTGTGTTGTTTTTATCCTATTTAAATGCTAAAATTGTCAATTAAAAATGTTTAGATATTTGTCAAAGGGTTCGAATTCAGGTAGTCAACTTTACGTGAAGTTGATAATTGAGAGTCGTTAGATAAAAATATAATCAAATTATTTAACTCATTTAATGACTCTCAACTATCAACTTTACGTAAAATTGACTATACATAAATTTTCATCTTGTAAAAGTAAAAGGTTTTGTTTATATATGTTAGGAATTTTGCTAACCAATATTTTAAGGGCACTTATTAAAAAGTTAAAAACAAATGTTTTTATTGAACACATGAGCTTTTAGAGTCTCATATATTGAATACGTTGAAACTTTTTTCTAAAAAGAAATTGTCTTTAGGTTGACCTTTATATAAGGAGAAATGATATGTATTCCAAAATTAAGATATTTCTAAGATTTTTTTAATTTTTAAATTTTTATAATTATTACTGAACAATTAGTTGAAACTAAAACAAAAAAAAAAATATTTAAGAGAATATATACAAATACTTTTAATTTTTCGTTTCACATGCCAACCTAAGGTTTAAGGTCAAATGTAATTTTCTGTTAAACAATTCTTTAAGTGGGAAAAAAAAGAGGTCTTATATATATCGCACTTGACAATATATATTGATATTGAGAGAAGCTATCCTTTATTATCATTTTATAATATTCATAATTTCACACATTATTTTGGTTGGTTATTATTGTCTCCTCTTTTCCTTACCCTTTTAATTAATGCAACTACTAATAATGTGCTAAGGGAACATAATGTACATATGTACTCCATCAAAATAATCTAAAAATAAATATCGCTTTGTCATTATTCAGGGCCATGAGTTTCACAGAAGTCATTTTCATATAAATTTTAAAATTATTTTGGCCATTTATTCAAGCACGCACTTGATGCGTATGCAACTGCCAACTCATAATTTTTGGTGTAATTCAATATAAAAAAAATTAATTTAAATATACTGATAATTGTTAATTATGAAAATTTTTTAATGTATTTGTCATATCAGTTGCTAACTTGCTATCATCAATTTAATTTTCTAACTCACTATATATTTAATTTGCTAACCCAATATAAAATAATTTTACACTATCATGCATACTAACTAGATTTTAAAAACTGTATACTACGTCAAGTCATTTATATGTGAGAGATTAAACATTATGTGAATCCTGGTTTATTTTATTAGAATTTTGATTAGTTTGTTGATTTGGAACCCAAGTTTTTATTTTCTTTAATGTAAGAGAATATAAATATTATTTTGGCCAATCTATAATGCCTTTCACTTAGTGTTTTATTTTTGCTTAACTTATTTTTTTACAGTAAATTTTAAATATTTTTTTATACTTTTAAAATTAAATTTAGAGTTAAGTATCTTTTTTTCTTAATATGTTAGATCAAAATTAAAATTATTTTAAAATTATTCTTTTCACATAAAATATTAATTACATAACGATTTTGTCCATAATAAAACACCCTCTTTTACTCATACTTATTCTCCATCATCATTATCTATTCATCACCGTTACCTCGCCCTCTCACCCTCCTTCTCCTCCTCTTTCTCTCCAATTCAAGCCAAGCTTATATATGTAGTTGTTGGATTCGAATTTCGACTTTCTTTAAGATAATGTTATTGAAACTGCTAGAATCCGATGACGACAACGAAAATAATAGAATTAATGGGCCTCTATGAGAGAGACAATGACGTTGTTGTCTCGAAGACGGCAGTCGATGTCGTGCAAGACTTTAACTAACGTTTCGACGAAGGGTCTATGATGGCTTCTTGGGCTTGTCGGACCCTAATGGCAGCGACGAGTTTTGTGGCTTGGTGATGTTGTGAGTGTTTTTAATGGTGTCAATTCTTTTTCGAAATTTTCTAATGCCGCATAAAATAAGAGGAGAGAGAGAGACCGGGGATAATGGTGGTGGTGATGAACAAATGATGATGATGATGTTGTTAGTGAATAGAAGAGGGTGTTTAATTAGGGACAAAATTATCATATAATTAATATTTTATATAAAAAAATAATTTTAAAATAATTTTTAACGTCGAAAATGGTATTAATTAAAAAAATTGAAAACGATTTTAATTTTAACCTAAGTAGATGTTAGAGATGAAAAATACTTAATCTCTTAAAATTAATTATTCAACTTTTATTTGATAATTAGACAATAATTTTTAAACACTATAATAAATACCTATTATTTTACACAATCATCAATAATGTTTGAAAATTTACTCTAAAATGTAAATCCAATCTTCTGTGAAGCTTCCCTAATCTTAAATTCAAAGAAGGTGGAAGTTTTTCCTTTATAAACTAATTTGTCATGATATATTTTCACCTAATTAATTCCACTACTTTTCCTTTTCATAGACTTAGAATTGAGAAGAAAGTTATTTTGTTTTCTTCGGTAGCACTAACCAATTTCATAGTCATTTCTTCTTATTTTCTTCCATCTATAAGAAAACAACATCCATTGACAATTATCATCACTTCAAACGTTCAATAGAATAGAAAGGAAATTAAAAAAAAAAAACTTTAATCATCCTTATATATGCTTTTACATATATTAAACTAAATCAAGTCCCACTTATAAGACGTACCCTTTTTGCCATATATCATGGCACCCATTACCGAATTCCATATGTTAAAAGTTATGTTATTCAACAACCTTGTTCCTCAATTGCCCTCCATTCATCAACTAACAACTAATAAGTCTTTTAAATTTTAAATATGATAGTGATACAAGATTTTGATGTTCCACCAAATCATGTGTCATTGTGTCCATAATCTAATCACCATGGTAAAAGACTAGCTCCAATATTAATATTAATATAAAATATTATGAAATTATTTATTTCAAAAATTAAACTAACAAAAAAATATATATAAATTAAATGATTATATTTCTAACATATTTTTTTAAGTAAGAATTTTTTTTTTGGATTTATATGAAATTTGCTTAGAAAAAATATAGAAAATTAATTTTTACTTAGTCAATATTAGCCAATTTTTTTGCCATTCTAAATATTTTTGTTTTTTTAGAGAATTTAAGATTTAAAGTTTATATTTTAAGAATTAGAGTTAAAATTTATGATTTAAGATTTAAAATTTAAAATAAATAATTCTTTTTAAAAAATTGAATGATATTAATTGAAATTAAAAAAATGGCTCTTTGGCATTATTCTTTTGCATAAGTATTTTTACTTTTATATTTGCCTAAAATTCTTTCTTTTAGGATTAACAAAGATTGAACTCAAACTTTTTTTAGTGATAAAAACTTTAATATAATATTATAAGATCACTTATTCTAAATTAATAAAAAAATATAAATAGTTATATTGTTAATATAAAGCAACATATTAAAAAACAGTTTATGATTTTTATAGATCCACATATACACATATGAAAAATTTTAATAGGGATTGAAGAAATATTCTTCACCCATTTACCTATATTCTAATCTAATTTCAAATCAACCTTTTCCATCATTTTGAATAAATAACAAACAATCAATCATCAAATTGAGATAGATGTGCTCCATTATTTTTAAGCTAACTTGGACTTTAATGAGTGTGGTCCTGCCTTCACACTGAGTTGAAGCGTCAAAAGATAAAGTTTAATCTTCTTCAAAAACAAGAAAACTAATCCACAAACCCCTTCGGACCCTTCTAAAGTTTTTGTTTTTCGATTTTCACATATGTACTATTAATTTACCCAAGATTATAATTAATTTAGCCTAAGGGAGTGGCTAATGGCCAAAACCTCTTGTCAACATATTATGGTCATGTGTGGTGTTATTAAATAATAATTATATTTATTTTCATATTTTTTGTTGTTGACATTAATTTGATGACCCCTTCTTAATTTTCCATGCGAAATCGTCGAATGTTTATGGATCATTATAATTAAATTATGCTTATCGTTATATTATATCATTTATTGATAAATTGGAATTTCAACTAATTAACATATAAGATAATACAACATTAATGTACAATAAAAAAGTGACTAATATTAATAATTAATTAAAATTTATTTTCTATATTTATTGATATAAAGTTGATTCATGGTTGAACAATTAACAATGTTGATTGCGATGAGAACGTCTTTGTCTATTTCTAGTTCCTTTGATTTGTAAACTTTACATCTGGATGCATATATATGGACATGGAGATTATTATTGAAGAACATGCAAATATACGTGGAGGATAGAAAACATTGTTGAAAGCAAAAAGCCAATATATCTTCGGATAACGCCAATATCTTTATATAAAAACAATTTTTAAAATTATTAGATAAAAATTACTTAACAAGTAGTTAACATAAAATAAGTATTAATTTTTAGTTATATCTTTATATGAAAATATTTCATGTAAATAGTTATTTATATGACTCTTTCAATGAGGATATTGTAGTTAATTGTTTATTCAATTTAATATATTTCTTTATTACAAATAGTTATTATACATGATACCTAGCTTTTCCTTTTTTGCAGATGGAAGAAACAAAAAGCATATATAGTTTCACATCCACGTATGCACTATATCAATTTATATCTACCATATATATTTGATTTGAACCAAATGAGAACAAATTAAACAAGTATAAATTATACAAGAAAAGAGGAAAATTAAAAAAATAAAAAAGGGATGAGCGAGTACCTGATTGCTATTTTTATATAATTTTAGGGACTTTTACATATAACTATATATATAACATTATTAAAAGAAGTTTGAATGTTTTTATAATTATTTCCATAATTATAAAACTATATCAAACTTATCCAGTTAACAGTTAACACCTTCTATCTTAGCTTCTATATGAATTATGATATTTTGATACTTCGAAGTAAAATATTTATGCACATCCTATCAAATCTAATAAATGAATAAAACACAAAAACTTAAAAATAAAATTAAACCAACTTGAATTAATCGAGTGGCAAATTAGTCTTTAACATATCGAATTAGAAGATATAATGAAAATTACAAAAAAAATATTAAAATATTTGTTAAGAATACAAGAATAATGGAGACTTTATATAAAATATTTTGGGTCATATAAGTTTTTAATTCCTACAATTTATTTTTTTTTTTGCTTTAGTCTCTATACTTTTTTGGTTGTTTGGTCAAGTAAAATTTAAAAATTGTATATTTTAATTTTTGCCATTATTTTGCTTCGTCAAGTGCTAAATTCTGTATTATTAATTAATTAAATATATCATGTCAGTATTTAACAAAATAAATTAACTAAAATGAATAATTTTTAATTTAAGTTTTTATTCGAAAAAAAAAATAGAATCCAAAACTAAAAGACAAGTAGTCTATAGAAAACAAATTCAAAATTATTTAAGCCAAAAAATTTAAGATTATTTTGATAATTCTTCAAGAAAATATAATAACGGATTACAATTAAAGTTTGGTGTATATATATATATATATATATATATATACAAAATTTGAAGAGTATTCTTATTATAGCAAAAACAAACCCTAATTAAAAATAATAATGTGCGGTATATCCTAATTAATTGGACAAAGTCTTCCTTTATTGAGTTATTCCTCGGATCCTCTCCTCTTATCCTTCTACTTCATGGCCTACCACTTCACTTTAACCCCTTTAACTCATCCACCGACAACTCCTTCCATTAAATAACATGTAATATAATCTAAACTAACAATTCAAAGATACATGGAATTATTATTAGCTAACCGATATAATATTTATTTGGCTTTTCCTTTAAATATTTTGGCTCCAGAAGATACAATATAATCATATGCATTTGGACCAAGTATACTATCATCTTTTAAAGTTATTTGCCACTTGCCAATAATTAAGGATATTGAGCTACTAATAAACTTGGTTTGAGGAGTGAAATACAACTTCCCTGATGTGATGGACAAATTTTGTGTATTGTAGAAATTAGTCTATTTATTAACTGAATTTTATAAAAAAAATTAAAAAAATAATAACATTTTTTAATGTTTAAAAAAATATTTTTTTATATTTTATTTAAAAAGAAAAAACTTTTTATTTATCGCCTAAAACTCATATTCTATAGATATGGTAAATTGATATCCACCTCAATCCACTCATATGTGAAAATAAAATGCAAATTATTATTAAAATAATTATCCAAATTCCCAAAATATAATTAAATAATTCACTATACACACATATATACTAACCAATCTTAGATTATTCACTATAATATATCAATAATCTTAAAATCTAACTGATATATTTACAATGTGTATATTATATTATGTTTGGAACATACATGAAAAATTATGAGACGAAACAACTATTGCCTATATTTATTTCATATCCGTACCAAAATTATCAAATTTTATTCATATTCCGTTCTCAAAGAGTAAAAAAAAAATTAATAAATTATAACTCAAATGATATAGTCTCTTATACTCTTCTAAAAAGTTGTGAGTTTGAGTCTCCTTATTTTTTGATAAAAAAAAATCTTGGATTTAATTGCCGCCCCTGGTGGTTATTTTTTTTTATTCGCCTTTAAACAGTTGGGGAACAAATAAAGAAGTTATAGCCAGTTCCAAAGTGTAACCACACCGTCATTTTATAATTAAGAATTGAAAAAATTAATTGTGAACCACCAATAATACAGAGTCAATCACGTCATAAGAAAAAACAAAAGATCAGTCCTCTCACCTTATTACTTTAATTTCGTGCAATGAATAATATATCCTCGGTAGAATAATGTCATTAAAAAGCAAATACAAAAATAATTACCTGTGTTCAAGTAAAATTATAATTACACATACATCACCATTCCAAATGTGTTCAAGTAAAATTACAAGCAAGCAGCAAATCGGTGTGCATTCTAAAATCAAACACATAATATATATGAGCATCATTCAAAGTACTAAAGCTTTTGTGTATAGTTTTCAAAACAGAAATACAAAGAAAAAAAATATATATATATATATATATATAAATAATTTGTCTTCATATGGTTTGTTTTATAATTTTTTTAAGTGACATGTAAAGATAATGAATAAAAATTATTAAATAATTAATTATTTAATTAAATTATTATCTAATAATCATTTATTATTATTTTCACACGTAAATAACTTCGAACCAGTAGTTATTGTTTTTTTAGAAAATTTTAACTTTATATAAAGTTAATAAATAAAAGCCGTTAGATAATATTTTAGTCAAATTTATCAAATTATTTAACGAACTCTTAACTATTAACCTCGGATGAAGTTTAGGGGAATCGAAACGCAATGAATAAAGCTACCTAGTGATCCTTCGAGAAGATGCTGATCCAGTCGCTCCACCAGATCCAAACATGTGTCCATGAGACTGATACTGATGCTGATGCTGATGCCCCATCATCATCATCATATGTGATGGCACAATCCCGCCACCACCAGCACCACCGTCGTTGGTCTGATCAGCACCAGCATGCTGCCTAGTACCTCCTCCAATCAAAGCAGTCCTCTCACCCTCCATCTCCCGATACTTGTGTAGATAGACCTTAAGAGGCTCCACGTACTCCTCAAATCCAAGGGTAGTCATGGCCCACAGCAGATCGTCGCCGTTGATGGTCTTGCGTTTCTCCTTTTGGCACTTATCGGAGGCTTCACCCGTTATGAAGCTTATGAACTCCGACACACACTCCTGCACCGTCTCCTTAGCCTCTTTCGAGATCTTCGCGTTCGCCGGCAGCGCCTTCTTCATGATCCTGCTCACGTTCGCTATCGGCAGGAACCTGTCCTGCTCCCTGAACTCGCTCGTGTTCCCTCCTTGTCCTCCTGACTCGTTGTCCGATTCCGCCATTGAAGCCCACAAAAAGCATCTATATATTAGGGGGAAATTTTAAATTAGGGTTCATGCTGTAGAATGTGTGCAAATATGTATATATAAGTAAGAAGTGAGATTAAATATTAAGCTTTTAAAATGGATAAAGCAAGGAAGGGAAGGTGAAAAAAATTGGCGGGTTGGACTTAAGAGTGCACAAGCCAAGTCACAAGTGAGTGGTTATGTAAATTAGATCATACTCTATAAATTACCGACCCGCACACGTAGTGAAATAAACATTTGATATATCTATTATTTATACTATTTAGTATTTTTATTATTTACTTATATTTTTTTTAAATTGATATATGTTGTGTTCAAGAATTTTCGGATCCAACACTTTACGTTCTAACAATTTTTTAAATATATTTATTGGATAAATTAATTTCTAGCAAATTTAATTATAAGTTAATTAAGTTAAAAAAATTATTTATTTATCTAACAAAAATAATTATCGATAATTTTTAAAAAATAAAAATTTATTAAAAATAAAAATGCCATGTCTAAAATTTTTTAAAAGTTAATTTTAATACATACTATTTAAGATTTAGTTATGTGTAATATTAACAGTATTAAAAGCATATTGCAAGAAAAAAGCATACATTGAAACAATAAAAGAAAAGAAAAAACTTCTATGAGTAGCTCTAGTTATTCTTTTTTTTTTTTTTGGGTGACTGCTCTCGTTATTCATTTGAAATAATTAAGATTTAACCTTTTAAGGTTGTTTGGGGATTCATAATTAATTATAGGTTTAATTATTCTGTTGATTTTTATAGTTTTGCGAAATTTTTAATTAGATTTCTATATTTTTTTTCTTTTTAATTGAGTTTTTACACCAATTTTTTTTTCAATTGAGTCCCTATAATTTTTCCTTTTATTTAGGTTTTTTCACTATTTTTTTTAGTTGAATTCCTATACAATAAAACCAGTTACTATAAAGAGGAATCTAATTAAAAAAATTAATATAGAGATCTAATTAAAAAAAATATAAAAATCTAATTAAAAATTTTATAAAATTATAGAGAATAGCTAATTAAACCTTAATTATATTGCAGCCTGTTGTTAAGAGCGATGTGGATTGTACCATGATTAAAGGTCTTTGAAATATGTAATAAGAAATTGGCATGTGTCCTTTTATGTTTAGTGTTTGATTAATAAGGTTAAAATTAATTAAGAATCAAAGCATCCGTGGTGGATCATTGTGCCATGGCCCAACTGGTTGATAGCTTAACAAAGTTTGATTATGGAGTATATGGAGTAAATTAAATGATGGTGCACTAGGCTTTAATTATGTAATAGGATACTCCAATGAAATTTTTATAGAAAAATTTTAAATGTATCGATATACTAATGTTTCAGTAAATTTTAACAGTTGATCTTAATTATAAAAAATATATATAATATATATAATTAAGATTAATAGTTAAAAAATATCGATATACTAATATATTTGAAAACTTTTTAATTTTATAATTGTCTTTATATAAAAATATTTTTTTTATCATTAAATAATGAATTAAAAAATTAGATTTTGATGTTATAAAAATATTATCTTTATTTAAAATATGACTAAATAAATAAGTTATACTTTTAAACAAAACATATTCATAAAAAGATGATTTTAAGTTTTTAACATCTTTATTTGAATAAATATCAATGTACCATTAATTTTTAATTATTTTTATGCAAACTTTGATGTTGTTACTCTGATGTCTTGCTTTCTTTTTGTTTTGATACTCACAAAAAATTAAACATTAATAAAAATGATCAAAATCAAATAAAAAATATATCGATAAATATTTATATTTAATTAATATCCTATCTTTACCTATTGAAAATGAACCTTGGTTTTTGAATAATAATAATAATAATAATAATAATAATAATAATAATAATAATAATAATAATAATAATAATAATAATAATAATAAAGAGAACAAAAGAAAATATTGGATTTGAAATAATAAGCCTTGTGTAATTGTGTTCGTCTTTGTTATTTGTAATGTTACTTATATATTACAAATAACATTAGTAATAATAAAATAATGAATAGTGAATAAAAAGAAGATTTTAAAAAGTGCAATAAAAGAAGTAGAAAAAAGAGACATATGTTGATGAGTGTGGTAGAGTATATGATTATGAAAACTCAACTTCCTTCTGTAAAACTCTTGCAATCTCAAGTAATTATAGCAAGTACTATTATTAGTTTTGACCAATCATGAGTACAAGTTATCATGACTTGTTCATAAGTTGTTAATCCTTATGTTTTATTTTCAGCTACTTCCTATTTTATAATCTTACAATTTCAATATTGAAAAAGTTTTTCTCTAGTTACATATGTCAATTTATATTTTAAAAATATTCTAAATAGTTTTTGTATAATATTTTTTATTTATTGATATCCTTAATCTTCTTTTATTCATTTGTTATTTATTGAAATTCTTAAAAATAAAATAAATATTTAAATTAATCTTTAAAAAATCGTAAATTAAATATTTTGATTTCTAACAATTTTTTGACAATCGTTTTTATCTGACAAATTAGTGCTTCTATCATTTTCAATCAAATTTTTTATATGGTATTGGATAATAAATAAATTATTAATAAATTTTATTATAGGATAATAAAATTTTTAAAATATTATTATAAAATAAATTACTCTCTTTTAAAACAATGACGAAATAATTTTTTAGAATTTTTAGAGAATAAAAATTTTAAAAAATAAAAATATTTCATCTGAAATTTTTTAAGAATTAATTTAATATACTATTGTTAAAACCATTATAATGGTGGAAAAATTATATAAAAATGTATTTAAAAAATGAGTAAAATGATAATTAGATCCTTAAAAATTTCGATTTCAAATTAATTAGTTCCTAAAAAAAGTATCAATTTAGTCCTTCAGATTAGCAAATGGTAGATACATAATATCCTTTTATTAATTCATTAACTAAAACTTAACGGTGATATTTATATGTACTGTTAATTACTTTCATGTGTCTATCTATGAAAGATAGGTATGTAGAATTATAGATTACAACTTTTGGAACGAAAATTAACTTGTTTTATATTAATAGCATTTGTGATAAATAGAGAATAATTGATAAATGGCATATGAAAATTTAAAAGATAATAAATATTTTACTCTTTAAAATTACATCGTTTTTATGCTCGTAACAGTAACAAAATATGCACTATTGTAAAATATGTGGACAATTTTATTTTGTTTCACACTATTCACTCATTGACAAAAGGATATACATGTATGTCCACGGTTTGCTATATTGGAGGACTAATTGGTATACTTTTTTCTCTTCAAGCACTAATTAATCCATGTTCAACATCTTTAAGGATCTAATTGTCACTTTACTCTAAATAATTATTAAAAAATTTTATATTAATAAAAAATATTATTCGTACACTAAAATTAAGCATCAATGTATTTATATATACGTGGTTTAAATTTATTTTTGGATAAAATATTGTTTTGGTTTCGGCTTATGAGATGAATCTTATTTTGGTTCCTAACATTTTAATTGTCTTATTTTTATCTTAAAATATTTAAAATGACATCAATATTATCCTACTATCAAATCTCTCACTAACAATTAACAGAATCGATGTATTGTTAATAATATTTTTGTTAAAATTACTTTAGATCAACCCTCTTCTCCTAGCTTCACCTTCTCAACAAGTTCAAATCTCATTCTTTTACTCTCTTCTTTCTCTCTTTTTTACACTATTAATTCTCTAAGAAAGGTTAAAGAAAAAAGAAAAAGGGAGAAGAAAAGTGAAGTTTGAATTTTTTGAGAGGATAAATATAGAAGGAATTGAACAAACATAATTTTAACAAAAATATTATTAATAGTACATCAATTTTTTTAAATGTTAGTGAAAAATTTAATAGTGAGATAACAATAATGTCATTTTAAATGTTTTAGGATAAAATTATGTCAATTAAAATATTAAGAACTAAAATAAAATTTATCCCAATTATTTAGAATTAAAATAATACTTTATTTTTTATTTTTAATGTGTATTTATATTTTAATATATATTTAATATTTATAATTAATTTTAGGTAAAAATTTAGTAGCAGTCAACTTCATATGAAATTGATAATTAAAAATCGGGTAAAGTATATTTTTTGTCCCTTAAGTTTAACAAAAGTTTCAAAATTACCTCTAAGTTTTATTTTGTTTCAATTTTATCCCAAAAGTTTTCGATTTGCATCAAATATATCCCTACCGCCTAAATTTTCAAAAAAATTAAGACAAATCTAACAATAATGCATGAAAATTATGCTTGATTGCTTGTGTTGATGGTTATTCTTATGAAATTGTTGTTGAATTGGTCTTAAATTTTTTAAAAAATTAGTCGTTAGGGATATATTTGATGCAAATCGAAAATTTTTTGGACAAAATTAAAACAAAATAAACTTAAGAATATTTTAAAAATTTTTGTCAAACTTCAGAAATAAAAAATATACTTTATCCTTAAAAATTATTTGATAATTTAACTAAATTTTTTTTAATAATTCTCAATTTACGTAAAATTAACTACATTTAAGTTTTTACTTTAATTTTAATAGTTTATTTTAATATACATGTAGTCAAATGGTATATTAATTGAGGGCTTATGAAGTTTGTATGACTGTCTGAGCGGAAGCGAACAGGGAAGGAGCTAAAGGGTCGTCAGCGTTACGAATTTGCGATAGATGAGAGGCATATGATGGCGAATGTGGGTCCCTCTCATTGATTACCGTGGATGCTTCGTCACTCAAATCCAACGGGCACTGTTCACTTGATTGCCACTAATTTTGATGGTCCTGATGTCAATACTTGATTCCCAGAACCACCTTATATTCCACAAATACCATTCCACCTGTCCCTATAATCATCTCAACGTGATAGTTTGGACCCCACTATTATTATTTTTTTTCTTTTAGGGTCACTGTTGATCTAAACCCCTTTCCCTACTAATTACTAATTACTACTCCTACTCGATTAGACCTCTTGATTAATTATAAAGTGTTGTAAAATAAACAAAAAAAAAGTAATAAAATAAAAGTATAAATAAAAAATATTATTATTAATATTTATTAATATTATTATACTACTATAAAGATAATATATTAATATTATATCAGTAGTGAAGAAAGAAAATAAAGAAATACTTTATATAAAAAAGAGAGAGAAAAAAAAAGTATTCACTTTTATTAATGAGTGTATATTTCATTTGCCTCGTTCATACTTAAGCAAACAAATACAACTTTCCACATTTCATTAATTGAGCTTTTGATGGGAATGGACATCTACGTCTCATTCTTATCACAACACTCTCCTTTGGATGCCCATTTAGGATTATTGCCTCATTAAAATTTTACTAAAGAAAAATTCTGTGGGAAAAACCTTAGTGAAGGAAAAAGAGTACAATATCCTTTGTGATGGGGACTGCCTCATTTAATAGAGTAATGTACTCAAAGGAGTTAGAATTCAGTTGAAAGCAGTTGCATAGCCTTTCAATTTGTTAGTCTGTTAGAGAAGTCTGTTGAGTATGCCAAGCTGGCTTTAGTTAGTTATAACCCTAATTTTCTGTTCTGTACCAATATATATACAGCAGAACACTCTAGCACTGTAACTGAAGTTCAATTCACAAGTTTAATTTCAGATTCAATCACAAAATTCTCTCTCTACTCTTCTTTCTCCCTTCTTCTCTATTCAGGCCTGGTACCTTTCATGGTATCAGAGCCAAGCACTTGCAATCATGGTTGAAGAACAAGCTGCGCTGCGACCAAGCTTCACATCCTCTCTGATCTCGATGAAGCTTGACGAGGACAATTTTCTACAGTGGAAAGATCAGGCTGAGTCCACCATCGAAGGACACAACTTGCTGAATCACATAACAGGAGACGGAATACCAGTAAGATTCAAAGAAAACGGTGAATTGAATCCAGAATTCTCGGCGTGGAAGAGACAGGATGCTCTGCTGAAGTCATGGCTCCTAGCCTCAATGACAAAGCCCTTCACCACCAGAATGGTAGGGTGTGTATATGCGTATGAGGTATGGAGACGCCTTGATGATCATTTTACCTCTCAAATCAAAACAAAAGTCATACAATTGAAGCACAAATTGAGCACCATCAAAATTGGAAGTTCTGTCAATGAATATGTACTTGCGTTGAAGAGCACCATAGATGCATTGGCGTCCATTGGAGAACCGATAAGAGAAAGCGATCATGTGAATGTAATTCTAAATGGCCTAACAGAAGAGTATGGATCTGTAATTACATCAGTGGTTGCAAGACCGGTTAGCATCACAGTCGGTGAACTAGAAGCACTCCTACTAACACATGAAAGCATGCTTGAGAGGTTTAGAAGACCAGAAGCGCTAGTCCAGGCTAATCTTGCTCACACAAGAGGAGGATTCAGAGGAGGAAGACCAGGCAAAGGAGGAAGATCCTCATACAATGACAACAACAGGTTTAAGTTAGGAGGACAATTTCAGAACAACAATTTTCAGAGGAACAACTTCCAGAAAAGTAATTTCCAAAATAACAATTTCCAGAATGGTGGCAATTTCCAGAATAACTCAAGATTCACTCAAAGAAGTCACAATGAAAATTCAAGATTCATACAGAATAGTGAGAGACCTGTGTGCCAAGTCTGTGATAAAATTGGCCACACTACCAAGAACTGCTGGTACATATATGAAAGAGACAACAATTATAGAGCTGACTCGAGGCCTGAGTATAGGTCTGAAATGCACAACTCACAAGAATCACAAGCTAGCCAATCCTCCTCCCACCCACCACATGCTCTACTTGCAACTCTAGCAACTATTCATGATTCAAACTGGTATTTGGACTCTGGAGCAACCAACCATATGACCTCAGATCAACAAAATCTGATGGAAAGACAGGCCTATGAAGGATCAGATCAAGTGATCGTAGGAAATGGTTCAAGTTTGCGAATCAACCTTGTTAGAAAATCTCTCTTTAAATCTGATTTGAGCAATAGAGAATTCATTCTACAAAAGTTACTACATGTGCCTGATATTACCAAAAACTATTGAGTGTATACCAATTTTGCTGTGACAATTCTGTCTATTTTGAGTTCCATTCTGACAAATATTGTGTGAAATCCCAGGGAACCAGTGAAGTAGTTATCCAGGGAGTAGTCAAAAATGGAATGTATCAATTTCTGCACTTCAAACCATCAATCAAGTCTGCTTGTGTCTCAACATTGTGCAGCAAGGACAACTTGCTTTGGCACAATAGGTTAGGGCATGCCTCAAATAGTGTAGTGTCCACTGTCCTCAAGTCTTGTAATGTCAATTTTAATTCTAATAAATCAGTATGTGAAGCTTGTTGTGTGGGCAAGTCTCACCAATTGCCTTTTCCTGTTTCTGATTCTGTATACACAGCACCTCTTGAATTAGTGTACTCTGACATTTGGGGTCCTGCTCCCACCCCTGACACTAATGAAAACTTCTATTTTGTTCTGTTCATTGATGCATTTTCCAAATTCTCCTGGTTGTATCTTATTAAAGCAAGGTCTCAGCTCAAATTAGTGTTTATTTCTTTTCAACGTATGGTTGAGTTGCAATTAAATACTAAGCTAAAAATGCTACAAATTGATAATGCTGCTGAATACACTAGTTTATCTAAAGAACTGCAGGCACAGGGAGTTATGCACAGGTTTTCATGCCCTTATGTACATCAACAAAACGGTAATGTTGAGAGAAAGAACAGGAATGTAGTGGAAAAAGGACTTGCAATGCTTGCTGGAGCTGGCATGTCCACAAAGTACTGGGGGGAAGCTTTCTCTTCAGCAGCAAACTTAATCAACCAGCTCCCTACACCAACTCTTGACAACCTCTCACCTATGGAGAAGCTTTTTGGAAAGAAGCCTAAATATGACACTTTAAGAGTCTTTGGCTGTCTTTGTTTTCCTCATCTAAGGCCTTACAACAAACATAAATTGGACTTTCGCTCTGCTCGATCAGTCTTCATAGGATACAGTTCGGTGCACAAGGGCTATAAATACCTCACACAAAGTGGCAAGGTAATAGTGACAAGAGATGTAGTCTTTGATGAAAGCAGATTCCCTTTTAAATAAGAAAATTTTCTTAGCAGCAACTCAAAAAAGGACAGCTCAGAATTCACCAATCATGCCTTACCAAGAATACCTCTTTTACCAAAATTCATGTCCCAAGGAGCCTATCCTTCTACACATCAAACACCTCCCCACATAACCACATCAAATGCCAGCCCAAATACAAATCCAACTATTTCACCTACCAACACAACCCTGCAACCTACCTCATACATACAACACTCAATCAGCCAATCAACATCACCTACACACCACAAACCACAACCTGAAAACCAAATACATCACCCTATGTCACAACCTGTAGCTCCATCTAGTATTCCAATTCCAATTCCCATCTCTGACTTGGAGGTTGATTTACCACCCCTTACAGATAACACTGCTCAATCCACCACCAGCAACATACATCCCATGATCACAAGGAGTAAACATGAAATTTTCAAACCTAAAGCACTACAAGCCACAGCTGAACCTAGAAGTGTCAAAGAGGCATTAGCTCTTCCTGAATGGAAGAGATCCATGAACAATGAATATGAAGCACTGATGAGGAATTCAACATGGAAGCTGGTGCCATTGCCACAAGGGAGAGAGGCTATTAGAAGCAAGTGGGTATTCAGAGCCAAGCACAATGCTGATGGCTCGTTGCAGAAATATAAGGCCAAATTGGTAGCACATGAGTTCTCTCAAAGACCTGGCTTTGACCTCAATGAAACTTTCAGTCCAATAGTGAAGCCAACCTCAATTAGAATAATCCTAACAGTGGCATTGGCAAATGAGTGGAGCATTAGGCAGCTTGATGTCAACAATGCCTTTCTTCATGGTGAGTTGAGTGAAGATGTTTACATGAGGCAGCCCCAAGGGTATGTAGTTGGAGATAGCAGCCTGGTCTGCAAACTTACAAAAGCACTATACGGCCTCAAACAAGCCCCCAGGGCCTGGTACCACAAGCTGTGCACAACACTCAACCACTTAGGATTCAATGCCACCAAATCAGATGTTTCAGTCTTCTCAAGATTCACCAAAGGGACTAGTCTCTTTGTTTTGGTGTATGTCGATGACATCATCATCACTGGAAGCTCAAACACTGAGATAAATCAGGTGATTGAACAATTAAATAGCAAGTTTGCACTCAAGAATTTGGGTGACCTGCATTACTTTCTGGGAATACAAGTCTCAAAAACGAGCGATGATGGACTGCTACTTACTCAGGAAAAGTATGGAAATGATCTACTCTTTAAGGCTGGAATGGATGGATGCAAGCCCTGCCAAAACCCTCTCCCTTCATCAGTCAGGATCTCAAAATTTGGAGGAGCAAATTTTGAAATCCCAAAATGTATCGGTCAGTAGTTGGAAGTTTGCAATACCTGACTATTACAAGACCCGAACTAGCCTATGCTGTAAGCAAAGTTTCACAGTTCCTCCACAATCCTCTCGTTGACCATTGGAAGCTAGTAAAAAGAATTCTGAGGTACATTAGTGGGACTTGCAACTATGGGCTGTATCTACATAGGAGCAAGTCCATGCAAATCACTGCATACAGTGATTCAGAATGGGGTGGTGATCCAGATGATAGAAAATCTACAGGGAGTTTCTATGTCTTCCTAGGCAAAAATCTCATCTCTTGGAGTGCAAAAAAGCAAACAGTTGTGGCAAGATTCATCACTGAGGCTGAATATAGAGCCTTAGCTGACCTGGCAGCTGAGTTAATATGGCTCAAAAACTTGATGATGGAACTAAAGGTAGATTTGCCAGCTCCACCCCTAATGTACTGTGACAACCTCAGTGCAGTTCTGCTAGCTGCAAATCCCATCCTGCACTCAAAATCAAAGTATTTTGAGACTGACCTCCACTTTGTCAGAGACTATGTAACAAAGAAAGTAGTAGCTGTTAGCCACATCCCGGGTTCAATGCAGATAGCGGATGTGCTCACAAAAGCACTACCTAGTGCTGCCTTTCTGCAATTTCGATCGTTGTTGAATATAGAAGAAAATGGGCCGAGTAGTGAAGAAGGAAAATAGAAGACAGGAGAATTCGAAAGAAGGAGTTATGCAGAGGATTCTAGTTGCAGCAACAAACACTCAAATCAAGTGGAAGAATCAAAAGAAGTTGAAAGCAGGGAGCATGATAGAGTAATGTACTCAAAGGAGTTAGAATTCAGTTGAAAGCAGTTGCATAGCCTTTCAGTTTGTTAGTCTGTTAGAGAAGTCTGTTGAGTATGTTAGGCTGGCTTTAGTTAGTTATAACCCTAATTCTCTGTTCTGTACCAATATATATACAACAGAAGACTCTAGCACTGTAACTGAAGTTCAATTCACAAGTTTAATCTCATATTCAATCACAAAATTCTCTCTCTACTCTTCTCTCTCTACTCCTGCTCGATCTGTAGGCCGAGACAAAATTTAGTTCTTCCAAGATCTTTCATCTCAAAATCTTCTTTTAGAATTTTTATAATTGTTGGAATCTCTTCAGGAGTTCCAATGATATTTAAATCATCAACGCACACAGCAATTATAATGAACCCAGATACAGATTTCTTTATGAAAACACATGGACAGATATCATCATTCTTGAATCCATTTTTGGCTAGATACTCAGTAAGATGATTATACCACATTCGTCCAGATTGTTTCAGACCATATAAAGATCTTTGCAATTTGACTAAGTATAACCCTTGCGAATATTCATTGGATGGTTTAGATATCTTTAGTCTTTCAAGAACTTTCATATAGATATCCCGATCTAATGATCCGTATAAATAGGCTGTTACCACATCCATTAAATGCATATGCAGTTTATGATATGCAGATAAACTGACCAAATAACGCAATGTTATCGCATCCACTACAGGAGAATACGTTTCTTCATAATCTATACCAGGCCTTTGTGAAAAACCTTGTGCCACAAATCGGGCTTTGTAGCGCACAACTTCATTTTTCTCATTTCGTTTTCTCACAAATTCCCACCTGTATCCAACAGGTTTTACATCCTCTGGTGTACGAACTACAGGTTCGAAGACTTCACATTTTGCAAGTGAGTCTAATTCAGCCTTCATGGCTTCTTTCTATTTTGGCTAATCATTCCTTTGTCGACATTCTTTGACTGATCTTGGCTCAAGATCCTTACTTTCATGCATGATATTTAATGCCACGTTATATACAAATATTTCATTGACAATTGTCTTATTTCGGTCTCATTTGTTTCCTATAAAGACATAATTTATCGAGATCTCGTCATTTTCACAATTTTCAGGTACCTGAACGTCTTCTGGCGTTAATACTATATGAGAATTTTGGACAGCTGCAGGTGTTTCTACTATGTCTTTTTCAACAGGAATATTATTTACCTCTTTTCTCTTTCGAGGATTTTTGTCTTTGGAATCGACAGGCCTGCCACGCTACTAGCGTGAATTTGCTTCAGTGGCTACTTGTCCTACTGGGACATCAATTCGAATTGGGGCATTTTCCGCTGGTATATAAGATTTAGTTATCCTCTTTGTATTGGAAAATGAATCAGGCAATTCATTTGCTATTCTTTGCAAATGTATAATCTTTTGAACTTCTAGTTCACATTGCCCTGATCGAGGATCTAAATGCATCAACGATGATGCATTCCAATTAAGTTCCTTTTCAGGAAGCTTATTCTCTCTCCCTAATGTTGGAAATTTTGATTCATCAAAATGACAATCCGCAAACCGGGCTTTAAATACATCTCCAGTTTGTATCTCAAGATATCTCACTATAGAGGGAGAATCATATCCAACATATATTCCTAATTTTCTTTGGGGTCCCATTTTGATGCAATTTGGTGGTGCATGGGAATATATATTGCACACCCAAATATTCTTAAATGGAAAATATTTGGCCGCTGGCCAAAAGCTAATTGCATAGGAGAGAACTGATGATAACTCATTGGCCTCAAACGAATAAGTGCTGCGGCATGTAAAATAGCATGCCCCCAAACCAAAGTTGGGAGATTTGTTCTCATAAGCAAGGGTCTAACAATTAATTGGATGCGCTTAATAAGTGATTATGCTAACCCGTTTTGTGTGTGAACATAAGCTATTGGATGTTCAACACTTATTCCATTAGCCATACAATAAGCGTCAAATGCTTGGGAAGTAAATTCACCAGCATTATCAAGACGAATTGCTTTTATTGGATTTTCTGAAAATTGTGCTTTTAATCGAATAATTTGAGCCAGTAATCTCGCAAACGCCAGGTTGCGAGAAGATAATAAGCACACATGTGACCATCTCGAAGATGCGTCTATAAGGACCATAAAATATCTAAAAGATCCACATGGTGGATGAATAGGTCCACGTATATCACCTTGAATCCTTTCTAGGAATTCAGGAGACTCAAATCCAATCTTTACTGGTGATGACTTTAAAATTAACTTCCCTTGAGAACATGCAGTACAACAAAATTCACTAGATTTAAGAATCTTCTGGTTCTTTAGTGAATGTCCATGGGAGTTTTCAATAATTCTCCTCATCATGGTTGTTCTCGAATGACCCAATCTATCATGCAAAGTTATGAATTCATTTGGGCTAGTAAACTTCTGGTTTACAGTGGCATGTGATTCAATTGCACTAATCTTGGTATAATACAACCCAGATGAAAGTGAGGGTAATTTTTCTAATATAACTTTTTTATTTGAATAATGAGTTGTGATACATAAATACTTATGATTTTCCTCATTCATAGTCTCAATATGATATCCATTTCAGCGAATATCTTTAAAGTTCAACAAGTTTCTTCGAGACTTGGTAGACAACAGTGCATTATTTATTATAAATTTTGTTTCTCCAGGAAACAAAATTATAGCTCGTCCGGAGCCTTCAATCACATTGCCTGAGCCAATAATAGTATTAACACATTCTTCTTTTGGCATAAGATGGGTAAAATATATATCACTTTTGAGAATAGTGTGCGAACTTGCACTATCCGCAAGGCATACATCTTCATTACATATCCTTGCCATTCTCTTCAAAGACAAATAATAATAATAAAATGAGTAGTATGCACAGTTAAATTGAATACTTGATTGGAATTATTTTTCTAAAAAATACTGCACATAAAATAATGTCATATACTAAAATTTTATTTTAAAACATGACACATTTAATGATTTCAAAAGTCATAAACATTAATATTTCATTATTTATATACATCATATTTGAAACCTAAATATATAGAAAATAAGACTTAATAATAAGTTCTTTACATTATTTATTTACATGGATACTTAACAGTCTCACATATTAAACTATTCCATCATTGATCAGATGACCAATATTCCCTTCAGGATCCTCAAAGAAATCAGATACATCATAATGGGTGGTGGAATTTTCAGCATCATTTGAAACAAAATTTGACTCTTTTTCTTTGTCGTCCTTTTTCAAAGATGCCTGGTAAAGATCGACTAGGTGCCTTGGGGTACGGCAGGTACGAGACCAATGGCCCTTTCCACCACAACGGAAACACTTATCCTCTGTTGATATATTCTGCCCGATATTTCTTTCTTTATCCAATTTCTAGTGAGATCCTCTCTTTTGAATATAATTCCTTTTCCTTCCATAATTTTTCTTGTAATTAAAACCTTGCCATTTACCTCTTCTAGGGTAATTTGCCACATTTACTTCAGGAAATGGGGCGGCGCCAGCTGGGCACGCTTCATGATTTTTCAAGAGCAACTCATTGTTGCGTTCAGCAACAAGAAGACAAGAAATTAACTCAGAATATTTTTTAAACCCTTTTTCTCGATACTGCTGCTGCAGGAGCACATTCGAGACATGGAAGGTTGAGAAAATTTTCTCCAACATATCATGATCAGTTATCTTTTTTCCACATAAATTTTATTCGTGAGGTGATTCGAAACATTGCAGAATTATATTCATTTATAGATTTAAAATCTTGTAGACGCAAGTGCGTCCATTCATATGGAGCTTGAGGAAGTATCACCGTTTTTTTATGATTGTACTTTTCTTCAAGGTCTTTCCAAAGATCTGCAGGATCTTTTTAATGTGAGATATTCATTTTTCAATCCTTCGTCAAGATGACGACGAAGAAAAATCATGGCTTTGGATTTATCATTCTGGGATGCATTATTTTCAGCCTTAATGGTATCTTCAAGATCCATTGAATCAAGATGAATTTCTGCATCTAGTATCCATGATAAATAATTGTTTCCAGATATATCAAGACCATTGAATTCAAGATGAGAGAGTTTCGACATAATAAAAATTTGTTACCTAAGTCTTCCTAAAAATTTGATCAGAGCCTCGTGCTGATAACGTGTTGTAAAATAAACAAGGAAGAAGTAATTAAATAAAAGTATAAATAGAAAATACTATTATTAGTATTTACCAATACTATTATACTACTATAAAGATAATATATTAATATTATATTAGTAGTATATATGAAGAAATAAAATAAAGAAATGCTTTATATAAGAAAGAGGAAAAAGAGAGAGAGAGGAAGTATTAACTTTTATTGTTGAGTGCATATTTCATTTGCCTCGTTGATGTTTTTATAGGCAAACAAATACAACTTTCCACATTTCATTAATTGAGCTTTTCATGGGAATAGGCATCACGTCCCATTCTTATCACAACATAAAGTGTGATTTCCATGTAATTTTATTATTGAATTTTATCCAATCCTTTTTAAAGTAACATATTATTTATTCTGTATAATATGTCATTTTTTAATTGGTTAATTAAGTTAATCATAATTATATTATTTTATAATTAAATTATTTTTTAAAATAAATAATTATGCAAATTTTTAAAATATTAAAAATTGAAACATTATTTTTTTTAAATTATTTTCAGAAGATGTTTCTTAACCTTCTGTAATAGCTTTTAGCCTTTAGCTCCTTTCCCATTTCTTCATCCTCGTCGCGCCTCCCAAACAGTACCGCCTCGTTGATTATAATCAAATTATAAGCCAACTGAATAATTAACAAAAAACTATTAGGAAATTTCAAGAACGCAGAGAAAAAAGAAAACCAACCTGTCTAAGCACGGCAAAGCAGACTTTGGCCAGAGATGACAGCAGCGACAGACGAGGATGCGACGACGAGAGACGTGTAACGACCCAATTCCCAGTAAGTCATGATCATACCAGAAATCAAGTGTCACCAACTTGTTCACATGAAATCTTTACTATGTATTATTAAACCTGTAATCGGGTTAGCGTACTATCGAGTTTTGGATAAACTTTTATAAGAAAACTTGCAAGGACAACTAATTAAACATACACAAGCATAAGCATACAGGTACTGTCGTATATATATATATATATATATATCATAAGTTAACATACCACCCTTTATAAATATTACTATGTACAAATCAACACTCCGGGCCCTGGTTCATACAGAAAACCTCTAAGCTGGCGCCCGAACTAGCCTAGTCAACTATGTACACCCTACTCTCTCAGTGAGTCTAATCAAAAGTGAGAGATTAACACAAAAGCTAGGCTAATACAAAAAAAACTATCAAAAGGCACAACCGCAGCTCCCAGGCCTCCGGTATCATCGTCAGAGGAGATCACAACCACATCAGAACACTCCTCAGGGGTCCTCGTCCTCGTCATCGGAAATCTCTATAATCTCAGGAGGGGCGCTGGCACTCGTGCTATTGGTCTGACCAGCACTCGCCGGTCCACTAATAGAGGCGGTAAGCGGCTCCTCAGAAGATGGCTCGGATGAAGATACTGAGATCTGCTCCACTGGGATGTCCTCCTCCGGTACATGCTCTGGAAAATGCTCCTCCATGGGCTCAGGCTCAGGGTCCGCCTGATCCGCAGGCTGATCGGGATGCTGGTGAGGCACCGGTCCATCATGAAACGGGTGAAATGGAGCATCCGGGTGGAGCCACTGCAGTGGGAACTCATAGGGCATGTCGGGGTTAAACTGTGGAGTGTCAATCGGGTGATGGAAAGGATGATCACGCAGAATGTACATACGAGTCCTAATCTCCGCAGCTACTACATAAAACCTATGCTGTACAATATCCTCGTATATATAAGGAGGGTCCATCTCGTAAAATATAACTCCGGTCTCCATCTGAAGGGGAGGAAGAAAAGGGGTAAGAACTGGGGGGTTCTTAGTAGGGTCGAGGGTAGTTAGTTTAGTCAGGGTTACCACAATTCAAGTAATTCATAATGAACTATACAAGAATTACAGAGAAGCATCTAATTACCACAATTCAGAGTAACAGTGAGGAATGCATAAACACAGGAAGGCAATCACAGATAATTTTACCATATCAAATAAAATGCAAATGCACAACAAGGATGATGCATGTCTGGTCCTATCGCAGGTAATGAGCTCATTTGTCGGTTTCGACCCGCGTCCGACGCAAACTCGCAAGTCAGATAAGGCATTCCAGCGGCATAACCTCTGCAGGTTTCTACTCCTTGCAGGCGCTGATTCTCCAGCTGAAGTATGCCGAACATGACCTCTGCAAGTACTTGCAGGCGCTGATTCTCCAGCTGAAGCATGTGCCACTTTCTCTTGGAAGCCATTCCATATACACGGGATTTCCGTACAATTACTCACACATCAAGCCCACGGCTTAACTTTTTCACAAACGACACTATAACTATTTACTCTCCGTCACCCTCTTGTGACCTTTTAATTATTTCATAATCACACGTGCCGGTTTGTCTTCTCTCTTTCTTTTAAAACCAAAACTAATCCCCCTTTTTATTTTCAAATCAAACTTAAACATAGTAATTTTTTAAAAATAAATCAAAAATCAAATAATACCATTTCTCAAATCCAATCTTTTTCTTCTAAATAAATTTCAAATCAATTCTTAAGATTTATAGCAAAATTTCGGCGGCACCTCCCCCTAAAATCCGGACTCTGCCACCCTTCTCGGGTTCCATCCAAACCATTTTCCACACTCTTTTCAAATCATTTTCAATAAATCAAACCGACAACTTTTAACATTTTCAAATTATCCTACCGTAATCCAGAAATCACAATCATCAGAATAACTCAGTTCCTGGCTGCACTTAAACCCTCCAAACCTCAAACTTATCACAAATATCAATATAAATTCAACTGACAAGTAATCACTACATCAAATATCAATTTAACCGATGAAAATTTATCAAAACCCTACCTTCGTACGTAATCGAAATACTCGAAACTCTAGAGAAACTTTCTGACCGTGCTGCTGAAGGGAAAAACGTCCGGAATCCTCTATACCTCCTAGAACTCCAGTTGGCCAAGCTCAAGGGATAGGGGAGCTACGTCACCGTCGATTTCCACCAGACAAAAGTAACGCCAACACGTAGAGGAGGAAGATACGAACACTTTTACCGGATTAGATTTTTTATTGGAGTTTCGGATCGCAAGAAATCGAAACCAAAAGTTTTACGGTGCCATGGTTCCTCTCGTTCTCTCTCACGGTTTTCTTTCTCTCTCGGTGCTTTCTTTCTTTTTCTTTCTTAACGCTAAAAGGGAGAAATGAGATGCTGAAGATGATGATTAATGAAAATTAGGAAGCTTAGGTGTCGTTAGATTATACATATATAAACAAATATGTGTCATGAAAGAAAATATCATTGGTTTTATAATATAGATGCATGCATGCATAAGCCATGTGTTGGCTTTTCTTAACTTTACTTTCTTAATGGCTTCGGTCATTAATATAATAATAACAACAACGGTAAAAGATTAACTTAATTTTTGCCTATCAAAATAGTTTTTAATAAATAGTTCAAACTAATAAAATAAGTTATATTTAAATTAAACTTCAATAATCATAAAATTTTATTTAATTATCTTTGTTAAAAAAAATAGATTTCTTAAAAACAAAATCTCAATATAATATGATAACTTATAAATAACTAATTACTTAATTTTCAAAAAAAAATCCGAGATGTTATAAGACGCACCAGAGCAAGGAGACGCGACGAAACAGAGCAAGAGAGCCACAGACGCGACGACGCAGTGTTGGAGATGCACGGAGCTGGCGAGATGAATCAAAGGAGCCGACGATCGTGACTTTTGGATTATGGAATTCGGAAGAGACTGACCGGTGAGGAAGAGTTGCTTAGTGACATTGAGAGAGAACGAGAAAGAAGAATTTAGGATTAGGACCACCGTTAACGTAATTTGGAAAATAAAAAAAATTAATTTCTAATCTTTTAATAAATTATACATTTACCTTTTTTTAAAAAATTTAATTACAATATAATCTGGTTAAGATAGTAATTCAAATTAAAAGCAAATATCCAATTAAAATATGACACATTATAAAAAATAATTTACATATTATTTTAGAAAGAGTTAGGTAGAATAAATTCACCAATTTTATTTTGATATTTAACTGGATTTAATTAAATCTAATTATGTAAATTAAAATAATTTAGATAATAAGTATAATATTTGATTGATTTTATTTTTATATAATAGTGCAAGATTGAATGTTAACAGAAAATAATTAAATATATATTAATTATAATTGTTATTGGTTAGTACTTAGTAGTATAGTATTAAGGTAGGAGATTCTCATGTAATTATTTTTATACGAAATTAATAATTAAAAATTATTAGATAGTTTAATAAATTTAAATTATTTTTAATTATCAATTTTACATAAAAATAAATTACATATGAGTTTTTGCATAGTACTAATTAGTACCTGCTTATGGTGGTTTTTAATGTTGGAAATAAGGCAGGGTGTCTCGACTTTCACAACTTATACACAAAAAATTAACTAATAAATTATTTATTTATATAAAAAAAATAAAATATAAAATATATATTTAAAATTAATTTTTTTTAGACAAAGGAGAATAAAAAAATCTAAAAGGTAATATTTTCTCTTACAATTCAGATGAATAAGCAGGTCCAAAAATGGATTGGTATTGGTGTGGGTCTGCTGCCAAAGTCTATGACTCACGCAATGGTTACTTATGGTTATGTAAGCAACTGCTTGGTTAGGAGGAGCAGAAGAATTGGCTTTGACTTTGGCGTCAGCTTGTTCCGGAAAAGCATAAGTTTTTGGCTTGGTTGTGTCTTAAGGAGACTCTTCTTACTGCAAGTTTTCGTTTTAGAAGAGGGATGTCGTCATCGGATAGATGTCCAAGATGTCTTTCTAGCCAGGAATCGGTTTTACATTGTATTCGGAATTGTCCAAAAGCTCAGCTTGTCTGACATAGGTTGGATATTTCTTGTCATCCTTTGGATTTGAAGAACTGGTTCTTGTATCATAGCAGAGAGCATCCGTTCAAGTTTTTTTCGGGACTTTGATGGATATGGCGAGTAAGGAATAATGACATCTTTAATCCTCATGAAATTTGGCCTCCAAAAAAAGTGA